>NW_028225179.1:83873956-84575397 GCF_052327205.1 Somniosus microcephalus | reverse complement strand
CTGGTCACTGCAGCCCTCCAGCTAGGCCTGAGCACTGCTGCTGCACCTATTTAGCAACCAGGACGATGCAGAAGGCCCGGGAAAGAGCGCAGCGCTTTACTGAAGCTGACCTGAGGCTGCTGGTTCGCGCTGTGGAGCGAAGACGCCATATTTTGTTTCCAGACACTGGCAAGAAACCGGTGACCAGCGTCTTCCGCAAAGCCTGGAGGGATGTCTCCAACAGGGTGACATCCAACAGTGTGGTTGGCAGGACTCCTGTACAATGCAGGAAGAAGTTTAATTACCTCACTAGGATTGTCAGGGTGAGTACCCTTTCCAGTGTCCTCCTCATCCTTGCATGTGCACCTCACATTATGGGCAAAGGGACCTGAAAGCCCTAATGGCCAGCCCTCATCCCACAGCTATGGGACTGGCATGACCATCAATTGCACATTCTGCACTTTACAAACTGTCCAAGCTATTCCACCATGGGAGGCTGTGCAGACAAGATCAGGGCTACACACCATACTTAGAGGCCATCCTTTCTCTTGCAGGCCAAGCTAGCTAACAACAAGCGTAGCCAGCTTGCCACCGGGGGAGGCGGGCCTCGGCACCAGGAGCTCACCGACCTAGACCAGCGCGTGGAGCGCATCATGGAAGTCCGTGTCATTGGCCCCGTTGCCACTGGAGATGCCGACCCTGTTCTGGGCACCAATGGTAAGGACATGACCTTCTGGACCTCTCTCGTTCCACTTGCGCATCAGATCAACATCCTTTGCCACTGTCCGACCAATGCGGTGAATGGCACCACTCATGCCTCCCTCGCTGATGCCCTGTCCTCACTCTAAAGCTACTCTTGTGCCTTCCTGCTTTCAGATGGTGAGGCGCCAGGTGAGGAGCAGGTCCCTGAAGCTGCCAGTGTCAGCCCCTCATCGGAGGAGGAGGAAGAGGAAGGCGGCCCATCAGTGGCACCCTCAGCCGCGCCAACCCATGGCGATGTAGGGGACACGTCTTCCCTGGAGGGGAGCCTGGGGGAAGGGTCGGAGGGGAGTCCAGTTCCTGGGCCCAGCGGCCTGCAGCAACGCGGGAGGGGTGGGGAAGCTCGGCGGCCTTCTCCCCAGAGGGTGAGTGCGGCCTCCAGTCCGGCGACGGTCAGCGCAGAGGAGGTGCGCCTCCTCGAGGAAATGGCCATCGACTCGGAGCGCAGGCACACGGAGCTCATGGGGGTAGTTGCACGGATGCCTGACGCCATAGAGTCATTGGCTAAGAGTGTCAAGGAATTCGGGGCATCACAGGCCAGAAGTCTGCAGCAATTCAGTGCAGCTCAGGCCAGGAGTCTGGAGGAAGTCGGTGCAGCTCAGGCCAGGAGTCTGGAGGAATTCGGTGCAGCTCAGGCCAGGAGTCTGCAGCAATTCGGGGCAGCTCAGGACAGGAGTCTGGAGGAAGTCGGTGCAGCTCAGGCCAGGAGTCTGGAGGAAGTCGGGGCAGCTCAGGACAGGAGTCTGGAGGAAGTCGGTGCAGCTCAGGACAGGAGTCTGGAGCAATTCGGGGCAGCTCTGGACAGGAGTCTGCAGGAAGTCGGGGCAGCTCAGGACAGGAGTCTGGAGCAATTCGGGGCAGCTCTGGACAGGAGTCTGCAGGAAGTCGGGGCAGCTCTGGACAGGAGTCTGGAGCAATTCAGGGCAGCTCAGGACAGGAGTCTGCAGCAATTCGGGGCAGCTCAGGACAGGAGTCTGGAGCAATTCGGGGCAGCTCAGGACAGGAGTCTGGAGCAATTCGGGGCAGCTCAGGCCAGGAGTCTGCAGCAATTCGGGGCAGCTCAGGACAGAAGTCTGCAGCAATTCGGTGCAGCTCAGGACAGGAGTCTGGAGGAAGTCGGTGCAGCTCAGGCCAGGAGTCTGGAGGAATTCGGTGCAGCTCAGGCCAGGAGTCTGCAGCAATTCGGGGCATCACAGGCCAGAAGTCTGCAGCAATTCAGTGCAGCTCAGGCCAGGAGTCTGGAGGAAGTCGGTGCAGCTCAGGCCAGGAGTCTGGAGGAATTCGGTGCAGCTCAGGCCAGGAGTCTGCAGCAATTCGGGGCAGCTCAGGACAGGAGTCTGGAGGAAGTCGGTGCAGCTCAGGCCAGGAGTCTGGAGGAAGTCGGGGCAGCTCAGGACAGGAGTCTGGAGGAAGTCGGTGCAGCTCAGGACAGGAGTCTGGAGCAATTCGGGGCAGCTCTGGACAGGAGTCTGCAGGAAGTCGGGGCAGCTCAGGACAGGAGTCTGGAGCAATTCGGGGCAGCTCTGGACAGGAGTCTGCAGGAAGTCGGGGCAGCTCTGGACAGGAGTCTGGAGCAATTCAGGGCAGCTCAGGACAGGAGTCTGCAGCAATTCGGGGCAGCTCAGGACAGGAGTCTGGAGCAATTCGGGGCAGCTCAGGACAGGAGTCTGGAGCAATTCGGGGCAGCTCAGGCCAGGAGTCTGCAGCAATTCGGGGCAGCTCAGGACAGAAGTCTGCAGCAATTCGGTGCAGCTCAGGACAGGAGTCTGGAGGAAGTCGGGGCAGCTCAGGACAGGAGTCTGTAGGAAGTCGGGGCAGCTCAGGCAGCTAGTAGCCAAATGATCAGTGGTGCCGTCCAGTCACTGGCTGGTCTGATGCGGTCACAGACCAGGGCAACACGGGCACTAACTGCTGCCACACTCGTTGCATCAGCCAGGCATTGCCAGGGCACCCGCCGCGCTGCAGCTGCACAGCGGTCTGTCCTTCAGCAGATTGCTGCGCATGCTGCAGTGCCAGCCCGGGCGAGTGCCAGTGTCTCAGGCGAGCAGTGAGCGCCTGCCATCAGCCAGCTTGCCCCCATTCCTGCAGCCGCCACTGCCACTCCCCCAGTGGAGCTGCCACGAGCTGCTGGACAGACTGATGCTGCCCAGCCACAGCTGCAGCAGTCACCAGCCGGCCCCTCGAGGGCCAGAGCTCGTCTAGGCCGACCCCCAAGGGCATCTGCCGTCACGCCATGTGCCCCTCAGGAGCCTTCCCCCAGCCTTGCTGCAGCCACTGGGCTCACTTTGAGGAGGAGCAGCAGGGCGGGCAGGGGCCACACAAAGATGCCCAAGGCATCGCCCTCGCGGGCCAAAGAGTAGAATGTGTGGGCAGTTGTGTTTGTTTTTGAAGGCCGAGGATGTGATGTTTGTTTTTGACGAAGGTCGAGGATGACGGCCATTTTTGTTTCACTCTTTTGTTAATCCTCTCCAGGTTGTGGGAGCGATTAATGTGTCTGACTGTTTTTTGGGGGTATCTTCTGTTTTTGTTTTTCATGTGGGAAGGGCTCTGAGTTTGTGCAATAAACAATTTTCTTTATTCATATTGTCCATGTTTGAACGTTGAAGTTTTGGTTGCCTTAACCGGCTGAGGGCTTGCGGAGAGGCTGCATTCATGTTCTTTCATTGGCACAAGCCATTCCCTGACAGGGGGCCTAGAACCTACGTTCAATAAGCCGCCGACGGGTGGCCCTTGCACCTTGTGCCTCCCTCCTGTGCTGGTCCTCCTCCTCCTCCTCCTCCTGCTCCTCCTCCTCCTGAGGTGGTGCTCCAACCTGAGGTGGCAGTGCCTGAGTCCTGCGGATAGCCAGGTTGTGCAGCATGCAGCAAACGACCACGAAATGGGAGACTCGCTCCGGTGAATACTGCAGGGCTCCGCCGGAATGATCCAGGCAGTGGAACCATTGCTTCAGGATGCCAATTGTTTGTTCGATGATGTTCCTGGTCGCTTGATGGCTCTCATTGTATGCCTCTTCAGCAGGGGTCCTGGGCGCGCGGAGCGGGGTCATGAGCCAGGTACACAAAGGATAGCCTTTGTCCCCGATAAGCCATCCTCTTGGGTGAGGCTGTGCGTGGAAGATGTCAGCCACAGTAGTCTGTCGCAGGATAAAGGCATCGTGGCTGCTGCCTGGAAAGTGGGCATTGACAGCTAGGATGCGCTGCCTGTTGTCACACACCAGCTGTACATTGAGGGAATGGTAGCCCTTCCGGTTACGGTAATCCTCGGCATTCTCCAGAGGTGCCCGCAAAGCCACATGCGTGCAATCAATGGCGCCCTGCACCATGGGGAAGTCCGCTATTCTTGCAAATCCCATTGCCCGCTGCTGCTGCTTCTCCAGGGTCATGGGGAAGGAGATGAATTGACGTCTCCTTCTGAAAAGGGCATTGGTGACCTGGCGGATGCAGCAATGCACGGCGAACTGGGAGATGTTAGCAATGTCCCCAGCAGTGTAAGGATTCCGGGGGCTTCCTTTAAACTGGTTTAAAGTAATTTTCCTGGTCTTGCAGCCTTTGCCTGCACATCAGACCAATTCCAATAAAACCAATTTTAAAACAGCGGTTTTGAATCGCTACCCCTCCTTTAGTTCTGAGTGGAGGAACTTATAATTAATGATATTAAAACGGAACACGTGGTTTGGATGAGAGAAAAATATCAAGCTTTATTACCTAAAAGAAACTATAATCACAATATCAAACTATCCCACACAAACACACTAAAATTGTAAAATTGCTTAACAGGGGGTAAGGCAGACGGCAAAATTGAGGGATACAATGGCTACAATGTTATTTAAACAATCTTAGCAATTCCCTTAAATCACCATCCCCCCTTAACTCCTGCTAGGTTGCCTTGTTGAGGAGTCAGAAACTCTGCTGACATGTGGTCCAGCGAAGAGAGAGAGAGAGATAGAGCTCACCTATGGTCCCAGGAAGTCAAGAGAGAGCGAGATAGCTTCAGCATCTATCTTTATATCTGGTGAGCCCCTCCCGTCCTGCCTTGCAGGCTGTGTGCAAAATTCCCCACCCAAAAGGGTCCCATACACAAGGGAAAGCTGTGATAGGCTAACTCAAAGTGGTTAGATTGAGTTAATGTGTTTTTCAGAGCTCCCTGTGCTGAAACAAAAGGGAGATACACTGCTCCATTCAAATGTTAACGCTTCCCATTCAAGATACAAAAAGTCTCTTCTGCAGTTTAGATGTCCTTTGTCTTCCAAGCCTCTTTTTGCCATTCGGCCATGTGGTGCGACTGCCATTTTTTTATCCCTGGAAATTTAAAAGCACATCTCCCAGGGATGCTTTAATCAAAAAAAATGAATCTTCAGAACTGTAAATTATTGCGAATTCTTACAGTCCTCCCTTGGATACTTCCAGCTTGCTTGTAGTATCCTCTTGAAGAAATGAGCAATGATTTCTGACCCCCCACAAACAACCATCCCCTGTATTTACCTAATAGCTATCTGCCACTGATCCCCGTCCCGTCTATTCCCCTTAAATTCAAGAAAAAAAACCATGGTACGGTAGGCATCTTACAGATACTTCAGTTTTCACTAAGGGGTCTCATACCCCTACACGCTTGTAAAATTATACAGTGTAAACCAAATTTACAATCACTTTTTTTTACATCATAAGTTATTACGAAATGTTGCAATCTTAGTTACACAATGGGGCAGTAATTCGGGTCGCAGGCTTGCCGCGCGTGCAAGCCCCCTATGTGCGCTCACCCTGCGCGCCGACATCTGAAATCTGGCCCGCATTGCATTTCCTCTGACTGGCCCGCTTGAGGTCCTGCCGCGCTGTGCGTGCGTGACCCAACGGCGTACTTAGTGCGATGAGCCGGCTGGGATCACGTGAGCACAGGGCAACCAATGGGAGGTTGCAAAAGTTCATTCATAAGTTTGACAGTAAGAGCTGTCAAACTCATGAAAACTCCTGGCCCCAAAACACTACTTAAACCTGAAAGAAAATTTAAAAAAACATTGCACTACTTAAATGAACCATAAAGAACTCTGAAAAACTATTTTAAACAATAATTTTAAAATTTGAAAAAAAAAATTATATAAAAAATCGGGGCTAAAACTAAACTTACCTTACTGTAAATTCTTTAAAAATAACAAACCTGTGGAGAAAAAAAAATTCTCAATTGTATTAATAGACCACTTACCTGAAAAACTAAGTACTTACGTGTGGTTTTTCAATGTGTAAATACCGGAGGCCTTTACACACGCGCAACTCTCTAAAAATACAGGAAATCCAAGTCGCACGCGCTGCCAGATACCGCGCATGCGTTCAGCCTCTTAACCCCTTGGGTCAGAGGACAGGAAATGCCGGTTTTCAGTGCATGCGCTGTGCATGTTGAATGCCGGCAATTCCTCCGGGCACACGCGTGAGTACCCCGTCCGTACTCACGCGTTGTGACAGGAATTACTGGGCCAATGTACTCAAAAATTATCGCAAGCACGGAGAGGGTCCTACACTTCTGCTCAACTTGGAGTTGTCACAAACTGGTCCCAAGCACGGAGAGGATCAGACGCCTCTGCTCAACTTGGGGCTGCAACACAAAATACAAAAAAATCATTAAACAGCATGCTTATGAACCCCGATCATCACGGGCCGATGATGGGTCGCGAAATTCGAGTGGGTATTGCTCCTCCCACTCGGGCAGTAAAAGTACCTTCCACCCCCCTTTGATCAGCTTAAACTTTAAAACAGGCAGAATGGATTTAGCGACCAGCCTGCTCCGCCAGCCCCGAACCGTTCCCTTGTCCCTTTGTGGAGGCGGGGTACCCCTCATGTTTAAAATTACCTTGGCACAGACCGAGACCGGGGAGTATGGGATCTCATGACTCCCAGTCCCTCCCCCTCCCGTCTTCCCTCGATTGGCTGCAGAAAATGATGGGTGCCTGTGTGGCGGCACTCCCTGGCCCCACACTGATCCGGCCACCCACTCATCCTTCCCAGCCACACTTATCCTCTTTGCGGGTGAGTTCCTCCCTCCCCCGACCACACCCACGCGACTCTTGGGTCTCCCCCTCCTCTATACAATCATTCCCGGGCCATCACCACCCACCCCCGGGGAACGCGTCCCTATGACTAGGCGCCCGCACTTCCCCATCGTGACTCCTCAACAGCGAGGTCTCCCGCACGTGAACTTCGGTCAGGATAGTGCTGGGTTGGGGGCCATGCCCCACCCAGCTGGGGCCATCTCCTCCCCGTAGGCGGAGTAGGCAAATTCCTCCAGACTCTGTCCGGTTTTTCCCGAAGATCGCTGCGGGGTCTCCTGGATTCGTCCAGTGGCGAGGTGATCCCCAACATTCCGTATCTTCATTCGATGTCCAGCTCGGGCTGGGCGAACATGGCTGCTTCATTTTCCCATCTCCTGCAAAAACTTAAAAGGGACATGCAGCCAGGTCTCACTGACCTGCTGCCTTAGGTGGAGTCATGGTCGGGTCCCTCGACCTCGGACCAAAATGCAAACATTTTGCACACATGTAAATTTAAACTCTTTGCACTTTAACTTAACAAACTAGTTAAATCAACAAAACTTAAAATACACCTTAAAGCAAGCTATATACACACACATAGCTATAATACAAATGCCGCCCGTCTCCGGACGGCCAGTCTAATCTCTGGCACTGTCGCAGATTGCTGCTAGCTGCAGCGAAGCTGGACTGCCTCCTGTCTCTGGTCCCTCACAGCTTATGGCTGTTGAGTGGGGGCCTCTGTTCTCTGGCTTCTCCCTGGCTCGGGAAACCACCCTACTCCACTGTAAAGTGGGTGACCATGCTTTCTTAGGCTGGGGCACCCGCTGAGACCTTCTGAGGGGTGTCTCTCTGGGGGAAACTTTGGCTGGCAGACCCTGAGTTTGGGTCACAGCCCCAGCTGGCTGGGAACCTGCTCCCCCATGTCCAAATAGCCCGCACTGTATAATGTACCTGGCAGCCTGCCGGTGCAAATCTCTCTCTGGGTTTGTCTGCTTTTCCCTGGAAACAAGTCACAGTTCCTGTTTTTGTAGGCTGTGAACTTGAACTTGCATGGACAACAAACTCATGTTCCCTCACCCAGGTGGCTTTAACTGGGGAATTTTGGACCTGCCTTTTTCCTGGGGCCAAAACTATCCCCTGCGTGCCTCCCTTGTCCTGGATTTCTGCTACTGGGCCTGCTCTACAGGGGTCCCAGAACTCTCCTCTCCTGTTCCCTGGCATAAACAGCTTACTCTGAATGTGAATGGCTCCTCCCCCCACACAAGCCACAGTGCTTGCCTGTGAACTCGAACTTGCTGTGGGCTGAGGATTCCTATTCTCAGGCTCAATCCTCATGGGCGGACCGTATCTCCGCTGTTGGAAGGGGTACACTGGTCCTGGTCCCCGCCTGCCTAGCGGGACCTGCTGGTGTTCTCCTACCACCCCATTGTCCACCCCTCCTTGCTGCCAGAGCTCCTCAAAACCCGGAGCTGTGGGCTGCGGTCTTGGGATCTCTAATTCCCTAGCCAGCCTTTCCCTGGGTGTTGCCTGTGGGGCGGTTTGATTTGGGCTGCCAGTGAAATCCAGCTGACCTGCCTTCGGGCTGATCACGCAAATCATTCCCCTTTGATGCATTTAAAGCCGTGTTAAGGCTTTCTATCTCCGCCCTACAGGGGCCATGATCTGCTTCCTCAATCCTTAGGGCGCAGGCCAGCTTATAAGCTGCCTTTGCTTCCCTAAACCTTTCCTCCTGCTCTCTCTTCACAACCTTCCTAACCCAGCCACCTATACCCCGATAGGTCAGCCTACACGCTGCTGCTAACATCCGCAGGGCTACCCACCTACTGAAAACAATGAGAAAAACAAGAGCTGATGCTTTCTCCAGATCCAGACCAGTTATTAAATCAAAAACTGCCTCCACTCCTACCTGGCTCGCCATTGTAAGGATTCCGGGGGCTTCCTTTAAACTGGTTTAAAGTAATTTTCGTGGTCTTGCAGCCTTTGCCTGCACATCAGACCAATTCCAATAAAACCAATTTTAAAACAGCGGTTTCGAATCGCCACCCCTCCTTTAGTTTTGAGTGGAGGAACTTATAATTAATGATATTAAAACGGAACACGTGGTTTGGATGAGAGAAAAATATCAAGCTTTATTACCTAAAAGAAACTATAATCACAATATCAAACTATCCCACACGAACACACTAAAATTGTAAAATTGCTTAACAGGGGGTAAGGCAGACGGCAAAATCGAGGGATACAATGGCTACAATGTTATTTAAACAATCTTAGCAATTCCCTTAAATCACCATCCCCCCTTAACTCCTGCTAGGTTGCCTTGTTGAGGAGTCAGAAACTCTGCTCACATGTGGTTCAGTGAAGAGAGAGAGAGAGAGAGAGAGAGCTCACCTATGGTCCCAGGAAGTCAAGAGAGAGCGAGATAGCTTCAGCATTTATCTTTATGTCTGGTGAGCCCCTCCCGTCCTGCCTTGCAGGCTGTGTGCAAAATTCCCCACCCAAAAGGGTCCCATACACAAGGGAAAGCTGTGATAGGCTAACTCAAAGTGGTTAGATTGAGTTAATATGATTTTCAGAGCTCCCTGTGCTGAAACAAAAGGGAGATACACTGCTCCATTCAAATGTTAACGCTTCCCATTCAAGATACAAAAAGTCTCTTCTGCAGTTTAGATGTCCTTTGTCTTCCAAGCCTCTTTTTGTCATTCGGCCATGTGGTGCGACTGCCATTTTTTTATCCCTGGAAATTTAAAAGCACATCTCCCAGGGATGCTTTAATCAAAAAAAATGAATCTTCAGAACTGTAAATTATTGCGAATTCTTACACAGCAGATTGGAAGGAGCCGGTGGCATAGAAGGTCAGAGCCACCGTCACCTTCACTGCCACTGACAGAGACGTCCTGCACCTCAGCTGTGGCCGCAGATCTCTGTGAAGCAGCTGGCAGATCTCTGTGACCACCTCCCTTCTGAATTGCAGCCTCCTAACACACTGCTCGTCAGACATGTTGACATAGGAGAACTGCTGGCGGTATACCCTGAGTGGGCAAGGCCTCCCTTGCCGACGCCTGTTGCCGCCTCTGTGTCTAGCCAGGGCTGCCACTCTCTCACGGCGTCTGTGAGCCCTTTGGACGTAATGCTGAAAGCCAGCGTTGACAGCCCCCATAATATGCTGGCAAACAATGAGATATCAATGAAGGCAAAGAGAATTGCAAAGCTGTGGCCTGAAGCCAGAAATACCTGTCCTAGTGTTGGGCCAAAGCAGTAAGCTCTCTACCTAGGTCTCTCTCCAAAAATCCATCTCAAAAGAGTGAGTGCTACAAAATGGCTGGCCTTTATAATGCGGGGGAAGTGCCCTTTAATTTGCGCTTCCCGCGGCCCGCATCGGCTGTGCACTGTTCCACTCCACAGTCCTTAGGGCCACCAGGCGCACAATGGGGCGGCGTGACTGAAGTTTCGGTTTGGGGCGCACAAAGGGCGCTGCACGAGGAAATGACGTCATGATCTGCGCGCGCAGCTGAGCGCGCGCAAAGACTTTGCGCCGGCGCTAAATGTCTACTGAAGTTGGGGGGAGGCGCAGATCGCGCTGCGCCCGGGCGCTAAGTGCCTAGCGCTCGAGATCTACTCCTCCTAAGGCGTTAAAAGCTGGCGCAGCCAACTGAATTTCTAGGCCAAGATCTCTTCATGGGTGAAGTCCTGGTTAAACGCTGACTGCATACCTGTTCTGTGGGTCTGGCTTACAGTCCTTCTCTTATGGAAAGTCCCCGTAAACAAGAACTGAAACATCCTGAATCACACCTTCACAGCATCTACTGCCTGACAACCAGTGATATTGCCCAGGGTCAGATTGCCATTGGCTAGAGCTCCATCTGTTCCCCAACCACCTCACTGAGGGACGGTTAAACTGCAGATGGATCAGTCTCCTGTAGATGGTGCAAGGGGCTTTGCTATCACACGGGGTGAGAGGAGTTTGAAACCTTGCAGACACATGCTCTACCTGGCACTAAGTGATGCGCTGAGGGTTGGCTCCTCATTGGCTGTTAACGTGTAATTGACAGGTGGAAGTCTTTGTGCTTGAGTTTCTGATATCACCCTGTCTCAGGTCCTGTTACACAATCACACCCCAAATAACGAGAGTGAACAATGAGCCAGTGTCTGTGTGATCTGCAGTTTGACCCGATGTGATTGAGTGAGAATGTGGGCGTCTGGTGTCAATCACAGCAAAACGAGAATCCGAGCTAAACATCTAAGAGATTCACACCAGGTATCAGACACCAACACAATCCCCATCCACATAGAGTGCACAGTGAGACAGAGACAAACACAATCCCTATCCACACAGTGCACAGCGAGACACACACCAACACAATCCCCATCCACACAGTGCACAGTGAGACAGACACAAACACAATCCCCATCCACACATAGTGCACACTGAGAAAGACACAAACAAAATCCCCATCCACACAAAGTGCACAATGAGACAAAGACAAACACAATCTCCATCAACACAGAGTGCACAGTGAGACAGGCATGAACACATTCACCATCCACACACAGTGCACAGTGAGACAGACACAAATACAAACCCATCCACACACAGTGCACAGTGAGACAGACACAAACACAATCCCCATCCACACACAGTGCACAGTGAGACAGACACAAACACAATCTACATCCACACACAGTGCTCAGTGAGACAGACACAAACACAATCTCCATCCACACACAGTGCACAGTGAGACAGAGACAAACACAATCCCCGTCCACGCACAGTGCACAGTGAGACAGACACAAACACAAACTCCATCCACACACAGAGCACTGTGAAATAGACACAAACACAATCCCCATTCACACACAGTGCAGAGTGAGACAGATACAACCACATTCCCCATCCACACACAGTGCAGAGTGAGACACACACAAACACCATCCCCAGCCACACACAGAGCTCAGTGAGACAGAGACAAACTCAATCCACATTCCCGCACAGTGCACAGTGAGACAGAGACAAACAAAATCCCCATCCACACACCGTGCAGAGTTAAACATGAACACAATCCACATCAACACACAGTGCAGAGTGAGTTAGACACAAACAAAATTCCCGTGCACACAAATTGCACAGTGAGACAGACACAAACACAATCCCCATCGATACACAGTGCATGGTGAGACAGACACAAACAGAATCTCCATCCACCCACTGCGCACAGTAAGACAGACACAAACACAATCCCCATCCACACACAATACATACTGAGACAGACTCAAACAGAAATCCCATCCACACAGTGCACAGTGAGACAAACACAAACACAATTCCCATCTACAAACAGTGCACAGTGAGACAGAGAAAAACACAATCCCCATGAACACAGAGTGCACAGTGAGACAGAAAAAACACAGTCCCCATTAACACACAGGGCACAGTGAGACAGACACAAACAAAGACTTGTCAACAGACAGTGCACAGTGAGAGAGACACAAACACAATCCCCATCCACACTCGGTGCACAGTGAGACAGAGACAACCACATTCAACATCCACACACAGTGCACAGTGAGACAAACACAAACACAATCCCCATCCACAAGAAGTGCACAGGGAGACAGACACAAACACAATCCCCATCCACAAGAAGTGCACACTGAGACAGACACAAACACAAACTCCATCCACACAGAGTGCACATTGAGACAGACACAAACACAATCCCCATCCACACACATTGCACTATGAAACAGACACAAACACAATCCCCATTCACACACAGTGCACATTGAGACAGACACAAACATTATCTCCAACCACACACAGTGTGCAGTGATACAGTCACAAACACAACCTCCATCCACACACAGTGCAGTGAGACAGACACAAAAACTAACCCCTTCCACACACAGTGCACAGTGAGACAGACACAAACACAATCCACATTCACACACAGTGTACAGTGAGACAGATGCAAACACATTCCCCATCCACACAGCGTGCTCAGTGAGACAGTTACAAATACAAACCCATCCACACACAGTGCACAGAGAGTTAGCCACCAACCCAATCCCCATCAACACGCAGTGCACAGTGAGATAGACACAAACACAATCCCCATAAACACAGAGTGCACATTGAGACAGACACAAACACAATCCCCATCCACACACATTGCACTATGAAACAGACACAAACACAATCCCCATTCACACACAGTGCACATTGAGACAGACACAAACATTATCCCCATCCACACACAGTGCGCAGTGATACAGTCACAAACACAACCTCCATCCACACACAGTGCAGTGAGACAGACACAAAAACTAACCTCTTCCACACACAGTGCACAGTGAGACAGACACAAATTCAATCCACATTCCCACACAGTGCACAGTGAGACAGAGAAAAACAAAATCACCATTCACACACAGTGCACAGAGAGTTAGACACAAACCCAATCCCCATCAACATGCAGTGCACAGTGAGATAGACACAAACAAAATCCCCGTGCACACAAAGTGCACAGTGAGACAGACACAAACACAATCCCCATCAACAAGCAGTGCACAGTGAGACAGACACAAACACAATCCCCATCCACACACATTGCACTATGAAACAGACACAAACACAATCCCCATTCACACACAGTGCACATTGAGACAGACACAAACATTATCCCCATCCACACACAGTGCGCAGTGATACAGTCACAAACACAACCTCCATCCACACACAGTGCAGTGAGACAGACACAAAAACTATCCTCTTCCACACACAGTGCACAGTGAGACAGACACAAATTCAATCCACATTCCCACACAGTGCACAGTGAGACAGAGAAAAACAAAATCACCATTCACACACAGTGCACAGAGAGTTAGACACAAACCCAATCCCCATCAACATGCAGTGCACAGTGAGATAGACACAAACAAAATCCCCGTGCACACAAAGTGCACAGTGAGACAGACACAAACACAATCCCCATCAACAAGCAGTGCACAGTGAGACAGACACAAACACAAACCCCATCCACACACAGTGCACAGTGAGACAGACACAAACTCAATCCACATTCCCACACAGTGCACAGTGAGACAGAGACAAATAAAATCCCCATCCACACACCATGCAGAGAGTTAGACACAAACAAAATCCCCGTGCACACAAAGTGAGACAGACGCAAACACAATCCCCATCAACATACAGTGCACAGTGAGACAGACACAAATACAATCTCCATCCACCCACAGTGCACAGTGAGACAGACACAAACACAATCCCCATCCACACACAATGCACTCTGAGACAGACTCAAACACAAATCCCATCCACACAGTGCACAGTGAGACAAACACAAACAATATCCCCATCCACAAACAGTGCACAGTGAGACAGAGAAAAAAACAGTCCCCATCAACACAGAGTGCACAGTGAGACAGAAACAAACACAGTCCCCATTAACACACAGGGCACAGTGAGACAGACACAAATACAGACCCATCAACAGACAGTGCACAGTGAGAGAGACACAAACACAATCCACATCCACACTCGGTGCACAGTGAGACAGAGACAAACACATTCACCATCCACACACAGTGCACAGTGACACAGACACAAACCCAATCCCCATCCATGCACAGTGCACAGTGAGACAGATACAAACACAATCCTCTTCCACACACAGTGCACAGTGAGACGGACACAAACACAAATTCCATCCACACAGAGTGCACATTGAGACAGACACAAACATAATCTCAATCCATACACAGTGCACAGTGAGATAGACACAAACACAATCCCCATCCACCCACAGTGCACAGTGAGACAGACACAAATACTATCCCCAACCACACACAATGCATACTGAGACAGACTCAAACACAAATCCCATCCACACAGTGCACAGTGAGACAAACACAAACACAATTCCCATCCACAAACAGTGCACAGTGAGACAGAGACAAACACAGTCCTCATTAACACACAGGGCACAGTGAGACAGGCACAAACCCAGACACGTCAACAGACAGTGCACAGCGAGAGACACACAAACACTATCCCCATCCACACTCAGTGCACAGTGAGACAGAGACAAACACATACAACATCCACACACAGTGCACAGTGAGACAGACACAAACACAATCCACATCCACACACAGTGCACATTGAGACAGGCACAAACAGAAACTCCATCCACACACAGTGCACAGTGATACAGACACAAACACAATCTCCATCCACACACAGTGCAAAGTGAGACAGATACAAACACAATCCACATTCACACACAGTGTACAGTGAGACAGATGCAAACACATTCCCCATCCACACACCGTGCTCAGTGAGAGAGTTACAAACACAACCCCATTCACACACAGTGCACAGTGAGATAGACATAAACACAATCCCCATCCACACACAGAGCTCAGTGAGACAGACACAAATTCAATCCACATTCCCACACAGTGCACAGTGAGACAGACAGAAACACATACCCCATCCACACAGAGAGCACATTGAGACAGCCACATACAAAATGCCCATCCACACACATTGCACTGTGAATCAGACACAAACACAATCCCCATTAACACACAGTGCACAGTGAGACAGACACAAACACAATCTCCATCCACACAGAGTGCACAGTGAGACAGACACAAACACTATCCCCATCCACACACAGTGCACAGTGATACAGACACAAACACAATCTCCATTCACACAAAGTGCACAGTGAGAAAGACACAAACACTAACCCCTTCCACACACAGTGCACAGTGAGACAGACACAAACACAATCCACATTCACACACAATGTACAGTGAGGCAGATGCAAACACATTCCACATCCACACACCGTGCTCAGTGAGACAGTTACAAACACAACCCCATTCACACAATGTGCACAGTGAGACAGACACAAACACAATCCCCATCCACACACAGTGCTCAGTGAGACAGACACAAATTCAATCCACATTCCCACACAGTGCACAGTGAGACAGAGACAAACAAAATCACCATTCACACACTGTGCACAGAGAGTTAGACACAAAACCAATCCCCATCAACACGCAATGCACAGTGAGATAGACACAAACACAGTATCCATCCACACAATGTGCACAGTGAGACAGACATAAACACAATCCCCATCCACACACAGTGCTCAGTGAGACAGACACAAATTCAATCCACATTCCCACACAGTGCACAGTGAGACAGAGACAAACAAAATCACCATTCACACACTGTGCACAGAGAGTTAGACACAAAACCAATCCCCATCAACACGCAATGCACAGTGAGATAGACACAAACACAGTATCCATCCACACAATGTGCACAGTGAGACAGACAAAAACACAGTCTCCATCCACACACAGTGCAGAGTGAGACAGACACAAACTCAATCCCCATCCACACACACTGCACTCTGAGACAGACTCAAACACAAATCTCGTCCACACAGTGCACAGTTAGACAAACATAATCCCCATCCACACACAGTGCACAGTGAGACAGAGACAAACAAAATCCCCATCAACACAGAGTGCACAGAGACAGACACAAACACAGTCCCCATTAACACGTAGAGCACAGTGAGACAGACACATACACAAGCCCTTACCACACAAATTTGACATTGAGTCAGACACAAACACAATCTCCATCCACAAACTGTGCACAGTGAGACAGAGACAAACACATTTATCATCCACACACAGTGCACAGTGCGACAGACACAAACACAATCCCCATCCACACACAGTGCACAGTGAGACACACACAAACACAATCCCCATCCACACACAGTGCACAGTGAGACACACACAAACACAATCCCCATCCACACACAGTGCACAGTGAAACAGACACAAACACAATCCCCATTCACACACATTGCACTGAGTCAGACACAAACACTATCCCCATCCACACACAGTGCACAGAGACAGACACAAACACAATCTCCATCCACACACAGTGCACAATGAGACAGATACAAACACATTCCTCATCAACACACAGTGCTCAGTGAGATAGACACAAAAACAATCCCCATCTAAACACTGTGCACAGTGAAACAGACACAAACACAATCCACATTCACACACAGTGAGACAGACATAAACAGCTTCCCCATCCACACACAGTGCACAGAGAGACAGAGACAAACACATTCACCACCCATACACAGTGAACAGTGAGACAGACACAAACACATTCCCCATCCAGACACAGTGCTCAGTGAGACAGACACAAACACAATCCCCATTCATACACAGTGCACAGTGAGACAGACACAGACGCAATCCCCATCCACACACAGTGAACAGTGAGACAGACATAAAAAATCCCCATCCACACACAGTGCACAGTGAGACAGACACAAACACAAACTCCATCCACACAGAGTGCACAGTGAGACAGACACAAACACAATTCCCATCCACACACAATGCACAGTGAGACAGACAGGAACACAATCCCCATCCACACTCAGTGCACAGTGAAACAGAAACAAACAAATCCCCATTCACACACAGTGCACTGTGAGACAGACACAAACACAATCCCCATCCACACACAGTGCACAGTGAGACAGACACAAACACCATCCCCATCCACACACAGTGCTCAGTGAGACAGACACAAACTCAATCCACATTCCTGCACAGTGCACAGTGAGACAGAGACAAACAAAATCCCCATCCACACACCGTGCAGAAAGTTAGACACAAACAAAATCCCCATGCACACAAAGTGAGACAGAAGCAAACACAACCCCCATCGACACACAGTGCACAGTGAGACAGACACAAACACAATCTCCATCCACCCACAGTGCACAGTGAGACAGACAGACACAAACACAATCCCCATCCACACACAATGCATACTGAGACAGACTCAAACAGAAATCCCCTCCACACAGTGCACAGTGAGACAAACACAAACAAAATCCCCATCCACAAACAGTGCACAGTGAGACAGAGACAAACACAATCCCCATCAACACAGAGTGCACAGTGAGACAGAAACATACACAGTCCCCATTAACACACAGGGCACAGTGAGACAGACACAAATACAGACCCATCAACAGACAGTGCACAGTGAGAGAGAAACAAACAAAATCCACATCCACACTCGGTGCACAGTGAGACAGAGACAAACACATTCACCATCCACACACAGTGCACAGTGACACAGGCACAAACACAATCCTCATCCACGCACAGTGCACAGTGAGACAGACACAAACACAATCCCCATCCACGCACAGTGCACAGCGAGACAGACACAAACATAATCTCCATCCACACACAGTGCACAGTGAGACAGACACAAACTCTATCCCCATCTACCCACAGTGCACAGTGATACAGACTCAAACACAATCTCCATCAACACACAGTGCACAGTGAGATAGATACAAACAAAATACCTGTGCACACAAAGTGCACAGTGAAACAGACACAAACACTATCCCCATTCACACAGAGTGCACAGTGAAACAGACACAAACACTATCCCCATTCACACAAAGTGCACAGTGAGACAGACACAAACAGAATCTCCATCCACACACAGTGCACAGTGAGATAGACACAAAGACAATCCCCATTCACACACAGTGCACAGTGAGACAGACACAATCACAATCTCCATCCACACACAATGCACAGTGAGACAGACACAAACATTTACCCCATCCACACACTGCTCAGTGAGACAGACACAGAAACAATCCCCATTAACACACAGTGCACAGTGAGGCAGAGTCAAACACAATCCCCATCTACACACAGTGTGCAGTGAGACAGACACTAAGACAATCCCCATCCACACACACTGCACTGTGAGACAGACTTAAATACAAATCCCATCCACACAGTGCACAGTGAGACAGACACAAACACAATTCCCATCCACACACAGTGCACAGTGAGACAGAGACAAACACAGTCCCCATTAAAACTCATTGCACAGTGAGACAGACACAAACACAGACCCATCATCAGACAGTTCACAGTGAGAGAGACACAAAGACAATCCCCTTCCACACACCATGCACAGTGACACAGACACATACACAATCCACATCCGCACAAATTGCACAGTGAGAAAATTGAAGCGGTCGTAAAGGCCCCAGTGCCTGAAAATGTCTCACAATTAAGGTCGTTCCTGGGATTAATAAATTACTATCATAAATTTTTACCAAACTTGTCGACAGTTCTGCACCCGCTTAACACACTGCTACAAACGGGAGTAGTTTGGAAATGGAGCGAAGACTCTAAACGTGCCTTCCATAAATGCAAAGGCTTGATCACATCCAGGGAAGTGTTGGCTCATTACAACCCATCACTGCCAATCAGACTGGCGTGCGATGCATCCCCTTACGGCGTGGGAGCGGCATTATTGCATAGATTCCCTGATGGCTCGGAGCGGTCGATAGCTTTTGTGTCACGCTCATTGAACTCAGCTGAGCGTAACTATGCCCAGATCGACAGGGAGGCACTCAGCCTGGTGTGGGGGGTGAAGAAATTCAACCATTACCTACAGGAACAAAAATTTACCTTGTTGACTGACCATCCACCCCTCGTCTCCATATTCAACCCTAAAAATGGTGTTCCCATTATGACAGCGCAAAGGCTACAGAGGTGGTCCCTTTTCCTAGGGGCACACCAATATGACATAGAATACAAAGGAACAAAACAGCATGTGAATGCTGATGGGTTATCGTGCCTACCATTGCCAATGGTGGAAGAGGTGCCTACAGTGGACCCAGTGCAGATGTTCCACTCGACCATAGTGGAATGTCTACCGGTGACAAATTCTACCATTGAAAAGGAAACGCGAAATGACCCGACACTCTCACGAGTCTACGATTTAACGGTGAAGGGATGGCCAGCACATGGCAAACCACTGTTGCCAGCATTCTCGCAAAGAAGAGAACAGCTGTCAGTGTGCCGAGGAACCTTGATGTGTGGATCCAGAGTGGTGTGTAAGATTCGCGAAATTTTCATTAAATAATCACGTAGGAAAATAGGGTTAATAATACAGCTTTATTGACCAAAAGAAGCTTATACAGAGAAACCTTTGGAAAAAGGGCACACAAAATGGCTGCCAGACCTCGTGACCAGCTTCTGGGACCATTTGAATTTCTGTTACTGCAAGCCAGACAGGCTTGTGGATTGAGGGCATTCAGCCCGCGAAAACCAGTTTCGGGAAGCCGAAACTCATGGAACTGAGCATACATATTTGATTAGATTACAAGTACAGGACAGATTTGGGTGGCAGGATGAGACCCATCAAGAAATGGGCGGACAATTGGACGAACACTTTAACCCATTTACACTGTACAAAGAGAAGCCGTTTAACAGCCATCCAGGGCAATCTCCAGACCGATCAATATACAAACCAAGTTATGGTAACAAAGCAAAGACATTATCGGCCCAGGAAGGCCAGTTGAGCTATCACCAACTCCCGTTATGAAGACAAAACATCCCTGCAGAGAGTTCTGCCCGCCAAAATTATTACAAAGACAGGACTATGATTTGGCGGGAGATAAGAATGTTCCAAAAAGTATAACCGTGGATTGAGTAAAGTCCATCAGTTAAGAAGACAGACGGCAGACGGCAGCTTCCTTCTTTACTTCGGTTCGATGGTTCGGTAAACCTCTCCCATCACTCTCCTCAACCATCACACCCCCACAAAGATGCTTCTGGACGGAAGGATTAAGGATGGGACCGTAAGCAGCGCTCGGATTGCGCGCTGGACCCTCCTCCTTTCCCAGATGGATCTCAAAGTTAAAGGTCTTTGCGAGCTGAAGCTCGCGGCCAACATGGTATATCCCGGAACAGCCCATCGGTGTTCCGTCGAAGGGGTATGGGAGGTCAACATAGGTTTACGGGCCGGGATACATCCCACAGGCCGTGAGATCTACATAGACGGTTCCAGCACGGTATCTGCTGGCGAACGACTCACAGGGTGTGGAGTTTATGACCCCGCGGCAGACATTGCCCTGGCGATTAGGCTCCCCAGCAGTATGAGCGCACAGCAGGCTGAACTGTCCGCGGTGGTTTACGTGGTTACCAACCCCGAGATCTTCCCAAACCCATACACGATTTGCTCGGACAGCATGTTCACATGCAATTCGTGTACGGAATACCTGGCCATTTGGTCTCATCGTGGATATACCTCTGTGGACGGATGACCTTTAACAGTTAAGCCCTTGCTGGAAAAGATCCTGGCAGCAGTGGGGGAGGAAGGGGAGGTGTTCATCCACAAGGTGAAGGCTCATTCCACCACAGAACCCCGCAGTCAGGGTAACGAGCAGGCGGATGCGCTAGCCAGGGAGGGTGCCCGCAACGGTATTTTCTGGGACCCCTATGGACCCGGACCCATGGCAGCGATCCGAGGCAGGGAGGGGACTCCAGGGATCACAGGGGTGACACCGCCCCTAGACCTAAAGACCGTCCAGACCCTGGATCCCGCCCTGAAAACAGTCCTCAATGCCATTGCTGAGGGCAAGCAGGTAGAGGGTCCGTACAGTACGGCAGCCCTCTCCATCAAGGAAGGCATGTTGTTCCGGGAGGAACAGTGGGTTGTGCTGCAGCAGCACCGGAGGGAATTCCTTCAACTGGCCCATGAGGGTCCAGGGGCAGGACACCCCGGGCCTGAGGTTACCTGGCAACGGGTGGAGCAGGCGGGATGGTGGCCGGGACTTCGAGACGATGTCCGCGAGTTCTGTGCAAGCTGTCTTTTGTGCGCTGCGAACAACCCAGACCCCCAGAAAAGGAAGGTGCCCATGGGGCACATCAGGAGGGTAGAGGGACCATGGCAATCGATTCAGGTCGACTACATAGGGCCCCTGCCCACCGCCCAGGGAGGCTATAAGTACTGCCTTGTCCTGGTGGATGTGTTTACCAAGTGGGTAGAAGCCTTCCCGTGTAGAACAGCTACGGCGCTGGGTAGTGCCAAGATCTTGGTCCGGGAAGTGTTCTCACGGTGGAGGCTCCCCCGGTTTGTTGAGTCCGACCGAGGGAGTCATTTCACATTCCAAGTGATGCAGAACACCTTCATGCTCTTGGGCATTGAAGGGAAGTGGCACGTAGCGCACAATCCCCAGTCATCCGGGATTGTTGAACGCATGAACCGGACCCTCAAGGAAAAGCTGAGGAAAGAGGCAATGGGCTCACCCCAGAAGTGGGCGGAGATCCTGCCTCGAGTCCTCATGGGGATCCGGGCCAGCCAGTCCAAAAGTACGGGGCACTCCCTGCACGAGTAAATGACTGGGAGGATCATGCGAACACCCATCCATGTACTAGCCCCGGTGCTCACTGAGGGCCAGCTCCAAGAGGTGAATCGGCACAAGTTCGTCCAAACCCTTTTGGAGCGCCTGAAACAGGTTTATGAGCAAGCGGCTGGGAACATGGGGAGACAGCATCAGGGCAATCGACTGTTGCTGGAACCTCGTAAGCAGCAGGAGTGGGAAGTCGGAGACCAGGTCATGGTTAGGAATTACGCCCGAGTAGGGAGACTAGAACCACTGTACATGGGGCCTTACAGCATTGAAGACAAGGCCAGCCCCATGGTATACGCAGTGAAGGTGCCCCGACGTACTAAATGGTTTCACATTAACCAGTGCAAACTGTTTAAGCCGGGTGCACAAGGGCCAACAACAGGGGCCAGGTCTGAGGACAAAAATCCTCAGCCTGCGACAGAGTCACAGACCACACAGGCTGGAACTGTAGCCTGCGTGAGGTGAGGAGTCATCCCATCGGAATGGGAGGTCTCCCCTTTAGTTTGGGATTCGGACGAGGAAGAGCCCGAACAGCACGACCCCGCCCTTGACCCGATCACAGAGGAGGAGGAGTCGGAGGACGAAGGTCCCGCCCTCGACTCAAGCATAGGGGAGGTAGGGATTGGGGGCGGAGACTCACCACCTGCAGGGACAGGTGGGGTGGAGTCGGATGCCACGGATCCTGGCCCCAGGGGGGCAGAGCCTGAGGGAAGGGAGCCGGAGCCGGCAGCTGTGGTGGGACCACAGGCTGTGACAGTGGAGGTCCCGATCCCCGGTCCATTTGCCCTGGGAGCCTCGCCCAAGGTGTCCCCTCGTAGTTCGGCTCGGACGCCTCAGCCCAGAAAGTCTTGGCTAGATTCTCCTTACTTCCCCCAACATCGATCCAGGGTAGCCCAGGAAAGACACGATTCCCGTTCAGCAGCGACAGGCTGCGGGGGATCAAAGCCGAAGGTCAGTGCAGCCCCGCCACAGGGAGCGGCATGCTGCAGCCCTCACAGGAATTAGGTAGGCCGCCCGAAGGAGGGCAGCGCTGTACATAAGTTTAAGTATGTTAAGTTTAGGAATGATAAGTTAAGTTAAGTAATTTTAATGTTAGTTTAAGGCATGTAAAGTTTAAGATGATGGGGATGTTTTGAAAGGTAGTTTTTGAAGTCTGCCCAGTATGTGTGTTTGTTTGGAAGCGGGGTCAGGGGACCCGAGCATCCGTTTAAATAGGCCAGCACCTATTGGGAGCCTGGCTACATCATCTTATCGGTTACAGAAACCAGGAATACAATGGAAAGGATTCTCGTGGTGCTCGCGGCGATCGGGTGCGGGCTGGCCTACCGAGGCCGCACCAAGGACGTCGTCGCATTCGGATGCTCCGGGGACACAGCCCCCATCGCGACGGATGGGATGGGGAAGCGAGAGGTTGAGGAAACTTCCACCTACTTCCACCAAGGGAGATGGCCAGGATGGCTGGGGTCGAATTCTACAGAATACTCCAGCAAATCCGGGTTTGCCTACCAGGAGACTTCGTTACTGTGCCCTCGGGTGAGGATCATTGCATCCAGAGTCAGCGTTACCATGGGAAAGAGGATCTGTTTGGTGTGTAATGGGAACGTACCGCTAAGTAGATGGTGGTGGCTTCGAAAGCTGGGAAAGAATATGAAGAACTCTACAATCGAGTGGGAGCGACTGGGTAACAATACCCATCGGACAATTACGGGGACTCACGGACAATCACGTGTGTGTTGGGACAAGTGGTGGGAACCAGATGAAGGGATATATGTCTGCATGTGGGGTTCGAAGTACGTTTGCCCCAAAGGCATATCTATCTTTTTCCAGAGGCAGTGGCAGGATGCCGGGAAAGGGATGAGGTGGGATGTCAGCACCCAGGCGTGCGGAGTCCCATTTTCCCGGATTCCGGTAAACACCACTGAACTCATCACCCGCCCATGCAAGCCCCTGCCCACGATTCCGGTAGCACTAGCCCAGAAGGAAGGGTGCCCCACCTCCACCAAGGGACCCGGGAACGGTTTAGTATTGGTACCCACCGGTCAGATGCTATACCAAGGGGTACACTACGCGGTGGCCTCAGTGATTTTAAACCTCACTGAGGTACGATTGCCGGAGTGGTGTCCCAAGGAAACGGAGCAATTGTACCAGGTCCTGTTAACCAGGATGTTCAGACAATTTTATGAGTTTGACTTTGCCGACATCGACAAAGCCGAATTGTACACCACACCACAGGAAGTTTTGGATCGGGTAGGGAGGCAAAGAAGGGGTACTGTAAATGACATCTTCACTGCTTTTAGTACCGGGACATCTGTTGTCAACGCTCTAGACAACGTGGAGCTGCAGACACAGATTAATGGTCTAAAGGTCCAGTTAAGGAACATACTGACAAACAAAAATAATTTAGTGGGTTCTGAGCTACATGAGGACAAGGCCATGACACTACACTTAAAAGAAATAATCGCTGAGCTGGAGAAACACGCTAGAACGGTAAATGCACTCATTAGGGAGGATCGGAATGCGTCCGATCAGGCTGCACAGAACGAGGCTTGTGTGCTGTACGGGGCGTCGTTATTGGGTGAGGGCCGCAGTAATCTGGAGGATTTAAAACAAGGTTTGGTCCCGTCCTGGATCAGCAATAAGCACTTGCAAGCGCTCCACCCTTTTGAGAATGCATTAAGTCTGTGCCAGCTCAGACTAGCTGCAGAGGCGTACCCAGTCCCAGTGGACTGCGGACGCTCGAATCATACTATCATGGGAATAGTGGTGAGGATGCCGGTGTTGGGACACACAGCAAAACCCGCCCCGGCATACAGGGTGGAGAACATTGGAGTCGTTCAGGGGGGTGTGCACATCTGTTACGCAGTGGTCCCGCCTTATGTCATCAGATGGGAGCGTACGATGACAGGCACCGACCTCTCGGGGTGTCGAAGCCGGGGAGCACACCCAGCAGTTGAATGCCTTTTTAAAATCACAGTGCGGGTTCAGAGCCGCCAGCGCGAAGCCGATAAATTGCACCATGGAGGCAATGGCAAAAGAACATGTGCCCCCGCAGGTGGCATATATCGGATGTGGAACATACTGTGATACCACTGCAGCGCCTCACTACCACCACGGAGAGCACGGGTGGTGTCCGGTCAGTGACAGCAGTTTCTGTTTCAAACCCAGGGCTGAAGTTCAAGTGGCACAACAGCGGATTGTCCCCATTCCTGTACCTTCCACCGTTCACCTCACTGTAAAAGAGAATTTCACGGATTTGTAGCGATTCGTTGCGCATTTTGGTTATATCATTCCCCCTCTCCCCGAACACCTCACCAAGATTTTAAAAGCCGTAATAGTCTCACAGAAGCATTTTTACACCCTAGAGCAGAAGACATTGGAGATAGGGAAAGACATATTAGACATAGTCACCCCACCATGGTGGGACCTGTTCACTAATATAGAGATCCCGCCCTGGATTAGAATAGCATCCCACATCCTAGTAGTGTGTCAGATTTTGATTGTAATATATTTGCTGTTCGTGCAGTGCAAGAGAGGCAAACGCCTCCAGAGGCACCAGAACACAGGAGAATGGAGAGACCGCTATGTACGAGTGGGTGACGAGACCCCCGCTTAAGCTGCTATGTATTAAAGGATAAAGCATCCCTCCACTCATGGTTTTGGATACTATATGATTTAAATGTATGAATACTGTTGCGTTATAACCGTTGATCCTTTTTCTATTTTTGATTAATAAAATGTGTATGCAGGTGGTGTAAGGGGTATCGGCTCCTTCACATCTGAAAGATGAATGTGTTATAGTTTGAGGTAGTACTGCCTATGGTTATCCAACTGTACACAATGTAATTTTTCTGAAATGGGAACTGCATGTGTCGTGGGGGTCATAGATAGTTAATTACCAGGAATGTTTGGATGTGGGGAATCAGGGAAAATTTGCTCACCAAGGGTTATTGATACTTTAAGCAAGCTTTCAGTATCACAGGAGGGACTGTAAGATTCGTGAAATTTTCATTAAATAATCACGTCGGAAAATAGGGTTAATAATACAGCTTTATTGACCAAAAGAAGCTTATACAGAGAAACCTTTGGAAAAAGGGCACACAAAATGGCCGCCAGACCTCGTGACCAGCTTCTGGGACCATTTGAATTTCTGTTACTGCAAGCCAGACAGGCTTGTGGATTGAGGGCATTCAGCCCGCGAATACCAGTTTCGGGAAGCCGAAACTCATGGAACTGAGCATACATATTGATTAGATTACAAGTACAGGGCAGATTTGGGTGGCAGGATGAGACCCATCAAGAAATGGGCGGACAATTGGACGAACACTTTAACCCATTTACACTGTACAAAGAGAAGCTGTTTAACAGCCATCAAGGGTAATCTCCAGACCGATCAATATACAAACCAAGTTACGGTAACAAAGCAAAGACATTATCGGCCCAGGAAGGCCAGTTGAGCTATCACCAACTCCAGTTATGAAGACAAAACACCCCTGCAGAGAGTTCTGCCTGCCAAAATTATTACAAAGATAGGACTATGATTTGGCGGGAGATAAGAATGTTCCAAAAAGTATAACCGTGGATTGAGTAAAGTCCATCAGTTAAGAAGACAGGCGGCAGATGGTAGCTTCCTTCTTTACTTCGGTTCGATGGTTCAGTAAACCTCTTCCATCACTCTCCTCAACCATCACACCCCCACAAAGATGCTTCTGGATGGAAGGATTAAGGATGGGACCGTAAGCAGCGCTCGGATTGCGCGCTGGACCCTCCTCCTTTCCCAGATGGATCTCAAGGTTAAAGGTCTTTGCGAGCCGAAGCTCGCGGCCAACGTGATATATCCCGGAACAGCCCATCGGTGTTCCGTCGAAGGGGTATGGGAGGTCAACATAGGTTTACGGGCCGGGATACACCCCACAGACCGCGAGCTCTACATAGACGGTTCCAGCACGGTATCTGCTGGCGAACGACTCACAGGGTGTGGAGTTTATGACCCCGTGGCAAACATTGCCCTGGCGATTAGGCTCCCCAGCAGTATGAGCGCACAGCAGGCTGAACTGTCCGCGGTGGCGTACGTGGTTACCCACCCCGAGATCTTCCCAACCCCATACACGATTTGCTCGGACAGCATGTTCACATGCAATTCGTGTACGGAATACCTGGCCATTTGGTCTCGTCGCGGATATACCTCCGCGGACGGATGACCTTTAACAGTTAAGCCCTTGCTGGAAAAGATCCTGGCAGCAGTGGGGGAGGAAGGGGAGGTGTTCATCCACAAGGTGAAGGCTCATTCCACCACAGAACCCCGCAGTCAGGGTAACGAGCAGGCGGATGCGCTAGCCAGGGAGGGTGCCTGCAACGGCATTTTCTGGGACCCCTATGGACCCGGACTCATGGCAGCGATCCGAGGCAGGGAGGGGACTCCAGGGATCACAGGGGTGACACCGCCCCTAGATCTAAAGACCGTCCAGACCCTGGAACCCGCCCTGAAAACAGTCCTCAATGCCATTGCTGAGGGCAAGCAGGTAGAGGGTCCGTACAGTACGGCAGCCCTCTCCATCAAGGAAGGCATGTTGTTCCGGGAGGAACAGTGGGTTGTGCTGCAGCAGCACCGGAGGGAATTCTTTCAACTGGCCCATGAGGTTCCAGGGGCAGGACACCCCGGGCCTGAGGTTACCTGGCAATGGGTAGAGCAGGTGGCTGGGACTTTGAGACGATGTCCGCGAGTTCTGTGCAAGCTGTCTTTTGTGCGCTGCGAACAACCCAGACCCCCAGAAAAGGAAGGTGCCCATGGGGCACATCAGGAGGGTAGAGGGACCATGGCAATCGATTCAGGTCGACTACATAGGGCCCCTGCACACCGCCCAGGGAGGCTATAAATACTGCCTTGTCCTGGTGGATGTGTTTACCAAGTGGGTAGAAGCCTTCCCGTGCAGAACAGCTACGGCACTGGGTACTGCTAAGATCATGGTCCGGGAAGTGTTCTCACGGTGGAGGCTCCCCCAATTTGTTGAGTCCAACCGAGGGAGTCATTTCACCATCCAAGTGATGCAGAACACCTTCATGCTCTTGGGCATTGAAGGGAAGTGGCACGTAGCGCACAATCCCCAGTCATCCGGGATTGTTGAATGCATGAACTGGACCCTCAAGGAAAAGCTGAGGAAAGAGGCAATGGGCTCACCACAGAAGTGGGCGGAGATCCTGCCTCTAGTCCTCATGGGGATCCAGGCCAGCCAGTCCAAAAGTACGGGGCACTCCCCACACGAGTTAATGACTGGGAGGATCATGCGAACACCCATCCATGTACTAGCCATCACTGAGGGCCAGCTCCAAGAGGTGAATTGGCACAAGTTCGTCCAAACCCCTTTGGAGTGCCTGAAACAGGTTTATGAGCAAACGGCTGGGAACATGGGGAGACAGCATCAAGGCAATCGACTGTTGCTGGAAACTCGTAAGCAGCAGGAGTGGGAAGTCGGAGACCAGGTCATGGTTAGGAATTACGCCCGAGTAGGGAGTCTAGAACCACTGTACATGGGGCCTTACAGCATTGTAGACAAGGCCAGCCCCATGGTATACGCAGTGAAGGTGCCCCGACGTACTAAATGGTTTCACATTAACCAGTGCAAACTGTTTAAGCTGGGTGCACAAGGGCCAACAACAGGGGCCAGGTCTGAGGACAAAAATCCTCAGCCTGCGACAGAGTCACAGACCACACAGGCTGGAACTGTAGCCTGCGTGAGGTGAGGAGTCATCCCATCAGAGTGGGAGGTCTCCCCTTTAGTTTGGGATTCGGACGAGGAAGATCCCGACCAGCACGACCCCGCCCTTGACCCGATCACGGAGGAGGAGGAGTCGGAGTACGAAGGTCCCGCCCTCGACTCAAGCATAGGGGAGGTAGGGATTGGGGGCGGAGACTCACCACCTGTTGGGACAGGTGGGGTGGAGTCGGATGCCACGGATCCTGGCCCCAGGGGGGCTGAGCCTGAGGGAAGGGAGCCGGAGCTGGCAGCTGTGGTGGGACCACAGGCTGTGACAGTGGAGGTCCCGATCCCCGGTCCGTTAGCCCTGGGAGCCTCGCCCAAGGTGCCCCCTCGTAGGTCGGCTCGGGCGCCTCAGCCCAGAAAGTCTTGGCTAGATTCTCCTTATCTCCCCCAACATCGATCCAGGGTAGCCCAGGAAAGACACGATTCCCGTTCAGCAGCGACAGGCTGCGGGGGATCAAAGCCAAAGGTCAGTGCAGCCCCGCCACAGGGAGCGGCATGCTGCAGCCCTCACAGGAATTAGGTAGGCCGCCCGAAGGAGGGCAGCGCTGTACATAAGATTAAGTATGTTAAGTTTAGGAATGATAAGTTAAGTTAAGTAATTTTAATGTTAGTTTAAGGCATGTAAAGTTTAAGATGATGGGGATGTTTTGAAAGGTAGTTTTTGAAGACTGCCCAATATGTGTGTTTGTTTGGAAGCGGGGTCAAGGTACCCGAGCATCCATTTAAATAGGCCAGAGCCTATTGGGAGCCTGGCTACATCATCTTATCGGTTACAGAAACCAGGAATACAATGGAAAGGATTCTCGTGGTGCTCGCGGCGATCGGGTGCGGGCTGGCCTACCGAGGCCGCACCAAGGACGTCGTCGTGTTCGGATGCTCCGGGGACACAGCCCCCATCGTGACGGATGGGATGGGGAAGCGAGAGGTTGATGAAACTGCCACCTACTTCCACCAAGGGAGATGGCCAGGATGGCTGGGGTCGAATTCTACAGAATACTCCAGCAAATCCGGGTTTGCCTACCAAGAGACTTCATTACTGTGCCCTCGGGTGAGGATCATTTCATCCAGAGTCAGCGTTACCGTGGGAAAGAGGATCTGTTTGGTGTGTAATGGGAACGTACCGCTAAGTAGATGGTGGTGGCTTCGAAAGCTGGGAAAGAATATGAAGAACTCTACAATCGAGTGGGAGCGACTGGGTAACAATACCCATCAGACAATTACGGGGACTCACGGACAATTACGTGTGTGTTGGGACAAGTGGTGGGAACCAGATGAAGGGATATATGTCTGCATGTGGGGTTCGAAGTACGTTTGCCCCAAAGGCTTATCTATCTTTTTCCAGATGCAGTGGCAGGATGCCGGGAAAGGGATGAGGTGGGACATCAGCACCCAGGCGTGCGGAGTCCCATTCTCCCCGATTCCGGTAAACACCACTGAACTCATCACCCGCCCACGCAAGCCCCTGCCCAAGATTCCGGTAGCACTAGCCCAGAAGGAAGGGTGCCCCACCACCACAAAGGGACCCGGGAACGGTTTAGTATTGCTACCCACCGGTCAGATGCTATACCAAGGGGTACACTACGCGGTGGCCTCAGTGATTTTAAACCTCACTGAGGTACGATTGCCGGAGTGGTGTCCCAAGGAAACGGAGCAATTGTACCAGGTCCTGTTAACCAGGATGTTCAGACAATTTTATGAGTTTGACTTTGCCGACATCGACAAAGCCGAATTGTACACCACACCACAGGAAGTTTTGGATTGGGTAGGGAGACAAAGAAGAGGTACTGTAAAGGACATCTTCACTGCTTTTAGTACCGGGACGTCTGTTGTCAATGCTCTAGACAACGTGGAGCTGCAGAGACAGATTAATGGTCTAAAGGCCCAGTTAAGGAACATACTGACAAACGAAAATAAGTTAGTGGGTTCTGAGCTACATGAGGACCAGGCCATGACACTACACTTAAAAGAAATAATCGCTGAGCTGGAGAAACACGCTAGAACGGTAAATGCACTCATTAGGGAGGATCGGAATGCGTCCGATCAGGCTGCACAGAACGAGGCTTGTGTGTTATACGGGGCGTGGTTACTGGGCGAGGGCCGCAGTAATCTAGAGGATTTAAAACAATGTTTGGTCCCGTCCTGGATCAGCAATAAGCACTTGCAAGCGCTCCACCCTTTTGAGAACGCATTAAGTCCGTGCCAGCTCAGACTAGCTGCAGAGGCGTACCCAGTCCCAGTGGACTGCGGACGCTCGAATCACACTATCATGGGAATAGTGGTGAGGGTGCCGGTGTTGGGTCCCACAGCAAAACCCGCCCCGGCATACAGGGTGGAGAACATTGGAGTCGTTCAGGGGGGTGCGCACATCCGTTATGCAGTGGTCCCACCTTATGTCATCAGTTGGGGGCGTACGATGACAGGCACCGACCTCTCGGAGTGTCGAAGCCGGGGAGCACACATCATCCTGTGTCCCCAGCACTTGAATGCCTTTATAAAACCACAGTGCGGGTTCAGAGCCGCTAGCACGAAGCCGATAAATTGCACCATGGAGGCAATGGCAAAAGAACATGTGCCCCCGCAGGTGGCATATATCGGAGGTGGAACATACTGTGTTACCACTGCAGTGCCTCACTACCACCACGGACAGCACGGGTGGTGTCCGGTCAGTGACAGCAGTTTCTGTTTCAAACCCAGGGCTGAAGTTCAAGTGGCACAACAACGGATTGTCCCCATTCCTGTACCTTCCACCGTTCACCTCACTGTAAAAGAGAATTTCACGGATTTGCAGTGATTCGTTGCGCATTTTGGTTATATCATTCCCCCTCTCCCCGAACACCTCACCAAGATTTTAAAAGCCGTAATAGTCTCACAGAAGCATTTTTACACCCTAGAGCAGAAGACATTGGAGATAGGGAAAGACATATTAGACATAGTCACCCCACCATGGTGGGACCTGTTCACTAATATAGAGATCCCGCCCTGGATTAGAATAGCATCCCACATCCTAGTAGTGTGTCAGATTTTGATTGTAATATATTTGCTGTTCGTGCAGTGCAAGAGAGGCAAACGCCTCCAGAGGCACGAGAACACAGGAGAATGGAGAGACCGCTATGTACGAGTGGGTGATGAGACCCCCACTTAAGCTGCTATGTATTAAAGGATAAAGTGTCCCTCCACTCATGGTTTTGGATACTATATGATTTAAGTGTATGAATACTGTTGCGTTATAACCGTTGATCGTTTTTCTATTTTTGATTCATAAAATGTGTATGCAGGTGGTGTAAGGGGTATCGGCCCCTTCACATCTGAAAGATGAATGTGTTATAGTTTGAGGTAGTACTGCCTATGGTTATCCAACTGTACACAATGTAATTTTTCTGAAATGGGAACTGCATGTGTCGTGGGGGTCATAGATAGTTAATTACCAGGAATGTTTGGATGTGGGGAATCAGGGAAAATTTGCTCACCAAGGGTTATTGATACTTTAAGCAAGCTATCAGTATCACAGGAGGGACTGTAAGATTCGCGAAATTTTCATTAAATAATCACGTAGGAAAATAGGGTTAATAATACAGCTTTATTGACCAAAAGAAGCTTATACAGAGAAACCTTTGGAAAAGGGCACACAAAATGGCCGCCAGACCTCGTGACCAGCTTCTGGGACCATTTGAATTTCTGTTACTGCAAGCCAGACAGGCTTATGGATTGAGGGCATTCAGCCCGCGAAAACCAGTTTCGGGAAGCCGAAACTCATGGAACTGAGCATACATATTTGATTAGATTACAAGTACAGGACAGATTTGGGAGGAAGGATGAGACCCATCAAGGAATGGGCGGACAATTGGACGAACACTTTAACCCATTTACACTGTACAAAGAGAAGCCATTTAACAGCCATCCAGGGCAATCTCCAGACCGATCAATATACAAACCGAGTTACGGTAACAAAGCAAAGACATTATCGGCCCAGGAAGGCCAGTTGAGCTATCACCAACTCCCGTTATGAAGACAAAACACCCCTGCAGAGAGTTCTGCCCGCCAAAATTATTACAAAGACAGGACTATGATTTGGCAGGAGATAAGAATGTTCCAAAAAGTTTAACCGTGGATTGAGTAAAGTCCATCAGTTAAGAAGACAGACGGCAGATGGTAGCTTCCTTCTTTACTTCGGTTCGATGTTTCGGTAAACGGTGTCCAACGGGGTGTTCAGCCGTGTGTTCTGCGACTCTGGGAGGTTCGGCCAGGTAAGGCCCTTACCATGACAAGAAGTCGACGAGAAGAATTCGGCTTGGAAGCCAACTCGGCCAGGCAAAGCCCGGCCACGACGGGAAGACGACGAAGGAGGCCCGGGGACTTTTTGTCGGGAGATCATCGACCATCCCCGGGATCAGCGGACTCTGCTCCATCGTTGGAGAAATCAGAAGGACAATTCTGACTGTATAAAGAGTCATTTCGAAACCAGCGTCCCGCCCCGGGGAAGACCGTAGGGAGATCATCGACGACCCAGGCCGGAGAAAGAAGACACTCAGGTCCCGCAGTGGGCATTCAGTCTCTTCAACATCACATCGGCCGCCGCCATCGTTGGAGAACCAAGAGGAAAACAAGCTGTGCCAGAAGCTTCCAAACCCACGTGACGACAGAAGGCTGCAAAGCTTTTTCGCAATTCTTAAAGTGGTGAGCATAATCCCGAGTCCCTCAAATCGAAACTTAGTTAGGCTTAGGGGAGGGGTTAAGAGTAATCGTAATGTGTTACCCCTTTCACGATGTGCCGTGTGTTCCCCATTTCTATAGAGTTAAGTTTATAGATGTGTACATGCTTGTAGTTGCTTTAATCTGTGCATATGACATGTATTTTATAATGCTGCAAACTGTTTAATAAAGGCATCCATTTTGTGCTATTCAACCTGGTCTATTGAGTTTTCTCTGCACTACAGCTCCCTGCACCTAAGTCCAAGGTCTAGAACCGTAGGGGCGAGTGGGTCGAACCACTCACGGGTAATTATTGCAAGAAGCCTGGCAGGAGACCAGAGCAAGCAAGAGAAACCCCCTACAGGTGATTCCACCCAAACTCAAGGATAGAGTGCTAAAGGAGCTTCACGAGCGGCATCTGGGTGGAGTGAAAATGAAGAACTTAGCCAGAGCATTTGTGTGGTGGCCAGGTATCGATGGAGACATCGAAGAAATGACCAAGAGCTGTCTAGGATGCCAGAAGGTCCAAAATGCCCCACCACAAGCCCCTCTACATCCATGGGAGTGGCCCTCATCTCCATGGCAAAGGTTACATATCGACTTTGCTGGTCCATTTATGGACTCAATGTTCTTAATCGCGGTGGATGCACACTCCAAGTGGCCGGAGGTAATAAAGATGTCCTCCACCACCACGGAAAAAACCATCACAGTATTAAGGACCATATTCACAAGGAATGGGCTGCCTGAACAGATCTGTTCTGATAATGGACCGCAATTTGTATCCGAAGAATTCAGGAAGTTCTTAAAAAACAATGGGGTTAAGCACTACACGCCCGCCCCATACAATCCCGCCACCAATGAATTGGCTGAAAGGTTTGTCCAGACCTTCAAGAAGGCCATAAAGGCCATGGGTAATGAAGACATAAATCTACAACATAAGGTAGATAACTTCTTGTTTGTGTACAGGAATGCAACACATGTGGTTACAAACCAAACCCCCACCATGATGTTTTTCAATAGAAGACTAAGATTCCGGTTGGATTTGGTCAAGCCAAACGTCAGAAGGGACGTAGAGAACCGGCAATTTCAAAGCATGAATGAAAGGCCAACTAGAACCTTCCAGATAGGTCAACCAGTTTTGGCCCGGAACTACCGTACCGAGAAATGGCAGCCTGGAACTATTTGCACACGACTAGGACCGCTGATGTATACTGTGGACATTGGAGAAAGCATAATAAGGAGCCATGCTGACCAGATCATAGTGTCATCTGAAAAAGGACAACCTACACCACAACTCTATACACCTAGTGATGAAGCAGAGATACCCATAATATCTACCTCCGATCCGGTGATACTGGAACCAGATGAGCCCGACACTGGCATTGAAGCCGAATCGACCTTGCCAAAAGAACCTACTACACCACCGAAACCTACTACACCACCGAGGCATTATCCGGACTGAGTCAGGAAGCCTCCAGAGAGACTGAATTTTTAACTTCAGCAAATGTGTATATTATTGTTCTTGTAAAAATTTTATTTAATGATTACTTAAAATGTTATGTACTATTTATCTAAAAGGGGAGGAATTGTAATGTATGTACCTTTAAGAGGAACTATGTTTTTGAAGCCCCTGTATACTGTAGTACCAGTAGTGACCACTCGGGTATATAAGCCTGTGTAGCGTCTTGTGTAGTTAGTTCACCTCCAGACTTTGTTCAGTAAACACTTGTTAAATCAACTCCTGCATTCTGTGTCTCCATTAACACACGAATCTAACAAGACAGACACAAATACAAATCCCATCCAAACAGTGCACTGTGAGACAGACACAAACACAATCCCCATCAACACAGAGTGCACAGAGAGACAGACACAAACACATTCCACATTAAACCATATTGCACAGTGAGACAGACACAAACACAGACCCATCATCAGACAGTTCACAGTGAGAGAGACACAAACACAATCCCCATCCACACAACTTGCACAGTGACACAGACACATACACAATCCACATCCACACAATTTGCACAGTGAGACAGACACAAACACAATCCCCATCCACTTACAGTGCACAGTGAGACAGACCCTAGCACAGTCCCCATCCAAACACAGAGCAGTGAGACAGACACAAACACAATCTCCATCAAAACAGTGCACAGTGAGACAGACACAAACACAATCCCCATCCAAACACAGTGCGCAGTGAGACAGAGACAAACAAAATCCCAATCCACACAGTGCACAGAGAGATAGACACAAACAGAATGACCATCAACACACATGCACAGTGAGATAGACAGAAGCACAAAACCCAACTAAACAGTGCTCAGCGAGGCAGACACAAACACAATCCCCGTCCACACACAGTGCACAGTGAGACAGAGACAAACACAATCCCCATCCACACACAGTGCACAGTGAGACAGACACAAACACAATCCCCATCAACAAACAGTGCACAGTGAGACAGAGAAAATCACAATCCCCATCAACACAGAGTGCACAGTGAGACACACACAAACACAGTCCCCATCATTATAAAGTGCAAAGTGAGACAGACACAAACACAATCCCCATCAACACACAGTGCATAGTGAGACAGACACAAACACAGACCACCTCCAAATACAGAGCACAGTGGGACAGACACAAACACAATCCCCATCCACACACATTGCACAGTGAGACAGAGAAAAACACAATCCCCATCAACACAGAGTGCACAGTGAGACAGACAAAAACATATTCACCATCCACACACAGTGCACAGTGAGACACACACAAACACAGTCCCCATCATTAAACAGTGCACAGTGAGACAGACACAAACACAATCCCCATCAAAACACAGTGCAGAGTAAGACAGACAAAAACACAGACCACTTTCACACAGAGTGCACAGTGGGACAGGCATAAACACATTCCCCAACCAAACACAGTGCACAGTGAGACAGACACAAACACAAACGCCATCCACACACAGTGCACAGTGAGACAGACTCAAACTCAATCCCCATCCGCACTGAGTACACAGTTAGACAGAGGCAAACACAATCCCCATCCACACACAGTGCACAGTGAGACAGACATAAACACAATCCCCATCAAGACATTGTGCACAGTGAGACAGACACAAACTCCATCCACACAAAGCTCACTGTGAGACACACACAAACACATTCCCCATCATACACAGTGCCCAGTCAGATAGATACAAACACAATCTCCATCCACTCACAGTGCACAGTGAGACAGACATAAACACAATGGAAATCCACACATAGTGCACAGTGAGACAGAGACAAACTAAATCCCCATCTACACACAGTGCACAGTGAGACAGAGACAAACACAATCCCCATCCACACAAAGTGCACAGTGAGACAGTGACAAACACATTCACCATCCACGCACAGTGCACAGTTATACAGACAAAAATACAATCCCCATTCACACACAGCGCACAGTGAGACAGACACAAACACTATCCCCATCCATAAACAGTGCTCAGTGACACAGACACAAAAACTAACCCCATCCACGCACAGTGCACAGTGGGACAGACACAAACATTAACCCCATCCACACACAGAGCACAGTGAGACAGACACAAACACAATCTCCATCCATGCAGTGCACAGTGAGACAGACACAAACACAATCCCCATCCAAACACAGTGCGCAGTGAGACAGACACAAACACAATCCACATTTCCACAGAGTGCACAGTGAGACAAATACTAACAAAATCCCCATCCATACAGTGCACAGAGAGTTAGACACAAACACAATTCCCATCAACACACAGTGCACAGTGAGACAGAGAGAAACACAAAACCCAACCACACAGTGCTCAGCGAGACAGACACAAACACAATCCCCATCAACATACAGTGCACAGTGAGACAGACACAAACACAGACCACATCCACACACATTGCACAGTGAGACAGACACAAACACAATCCCCATCCACACACAGTGTTCAGTGAGACAGACACAAACATTAACCCCATCCACACAGAGTGCACAGTGAGGCAGAGACAAACACAATCCCCATCTACACACAGTGTGAAGTGAGACAGACACAAACACAATCCCCATTCACACAGAGTGCACAGTGAGGCAGAGACAAACACAATCCCCATCTACACACAGTGTGAAGTGAGACAGACACAAACACAATCCCCATCCACACATAGTGCACAGTGCGGTAGACAAAAACACAATCCCCATCCACACACAGTGTGAAGTGAGACAGACACAAAGACAATCCCCAGCCACACACAGTGCACTGTGAGACAGACAAAAACACATTCCACATTAAATCATCTTGCACAATGAGACAGACATAAAAACAGACGCATCATCAGAGAGTTCACAGTGAGAGAGAGACAAAAACAATCCCCATCCACACAACTTGCACAGGGTCACAGACACATACACATTCCACATCCACACAATTTGCACAGCGAGACAGACACAAACACAATCCCCATCAACATACAGTGCACAGTGAGACAGACACAAACACAGACTACATCCACAAGTATTGCACAGTGAGACAGACACAAACACAATCCCCATTCACATACAATGTTCAGTGAGACAGACACAAACACAATCTCCATCCACACATAGTGCACAGTGAGACAGACACAAACACAATCCACATCCACACACAGTGCACATTGAGACAGAGACAAACACAATCCCCATCCACACACAGTGCAGAGTGAGACAGACACAAACACAATCACAATCCACACACAGTGCACAGTCAGACAGAGACAAACACATTCTCCATCAACACAGAGTGCAGAGTGAGACAGACACAAGCACAAAACCCATCCACACACAGTGCACAGTGAGACAGACACAAGCACAATCGAAATCCACACATAGTTCACAGTGAGACGGAGACAAACAAAATCACCATCCACACACAGTGTACAGTGAGACACAGAAAAACACAATCCCCATCCACACAAAGTGCACAGTGAGACAGTGACAAACACATGCACCATCCACGCACAGTGCACAGTGAAACAGACACAAATACAATTCGCAGTCACACACAGCGCACAGTGAGACAGACACAAACACTATCCCCATCCACAAACAGTGCTCAGTGACACAGACACAAACACTAACCCCATCCACGCACAGTGCACTGTGAGACAGACACAAATATTAACCCCATCCACACACTGTGGTCAGTGATGCAGACACAAACACAATCCCCATTCACACACACTGCACTGTGAGACAGACAAAAACACATTCCACATTAAATCATATTGCACAGTGAGACAGACACAAACACAGACCCATCATCAGACAGTTCACAGCGAGAGAGAGACAAACACAATCCCCTTCCACACAACTTGCACAGTGACACAGACACATACACAATCCACACCCACACAATTTGCACAGTGAGACAGACACAAACACAATCCCCATCCACACACAGTGCTCAGTGAGACAGACACTTGAACAGTCACCATCCACTCACAGAGCACTGTGAGACAGACACAAACACAATATCCATCCACGCAGTGCATAGTGCGACAGACACAAACACAATCCCCATCCAAACACAGTGTGCAGTGAGACAGACACAAACACAATCCACATTTCCACAGAGTGCACAGTGAGACAGATACTAACAGAATCCCCATCCATACAGTGCACAGAGTCAGACACAAACACAATCCCCATCAACACACAGTGCACAGTGAGACAGACAGAAAAACAAAACCCAACGACACAGTGCTCAACGAGACAGACACAAACACAATCCCCATCAACATACAGTGCACAGTGAGACAGACATAAACACAGACCACATCCACACACAGTGCACAGTGAGACAGACACAAACACAATCCCCATCCACACGCAGTATTCAGTGAGACAGACACAAACACAATCCCCATCCACACACAGTGCACATTGAGACAGAGACAAACACAATCCCCATCCACACACAGTGCAGAGTGAGACAGTCACAAACACAATCACAATCCACACGCAGTGCACAGTGAGACAGAGACAAACACAATCTCCATCAACACACAGTGCACAGTGAGACAGACACAAGCACAAAACCCTTCCACACACAGTGCACAGTGAGACAGACACAAACACAATCGAAATCCTCTCATAGTTCACAGTGAGACGGAGGCAAACAAAATCCCCATCCACACACAGTGTACAGTGAGACAGAGACAAACACAATCCCCTTCCACACACAGTGTGAAGTGAGACAGACACAAAGACAATCCCCATCCACACATAGTGCACAGTGAGGCAGACAAAAACACAATCCCCATCCACACACAGTGTGAAGTGAGACAGACACAAAGACAATCCCCAGCCACACACAGTGCACTGTGAGACAGACAAAAACACATTCCACATTAAATCATATTGCACAATGAGACAGACATAAACACAAAAGCATCATCAGAGAGTTCACAGTGAGAGAGAGACAAAAACAATCCCCATCCACACAACTTGCACACGGTCACAGACACATACACATTCCACATCCACACAATTTGCACAGCGAGACAGACACAAACACAATCCCCATCAACATACAGTGCACAGTGAGACAGACACAAACACAGACTACATCCACAAACATTGCACAGTGAGACAGACACAAACACAATCCCCATTCACATACAATGTTCAGTGAGACAGACACAAACACAATCTCCATCCACACATAGTGCACAGTGAGACAGACACAAACACAATCCACATCCACACACAGTGCACATTGAGACAGAGACAAACACAATCCACATCCACACACAGTGCAGAGTGAGACAGACACAAACACAATCACAATCCACACACAGTGCACAGTCAGACAGAGACAAACACATTCTCCATCAACACAGAGTGCAGAGTGAGACAGACACAAGCACAAAACCCATCCACACACAGTGCACAGTGAGACAGACACAAGCACAATCGAAATCCACACATAGTTCACAGTGAGACGGAGACAAACAAAATCACCATCCACACACAGTGTACAGTGAGACACAGACAAACACAATCCCCATCCACACAAAGTGCACAGTGAGACAGTGACAAACACATGCACCATCCACGCACAGTGCACAGTGAAACAGACACAAATACAATCCGCAGTCACACACAGTGCACAGTGAGACAGACACAAACACTATCCCCATCCACAAACAGTGCTCAGTGACACAGACACAAACACTAACCCCATCCACGCACAGTGCACTGTGAGACAGACACAAATATTAACCACATCCACACACTGTGGTCAGTGATGCAGACACAAACACAATCCCCATTCACACACACTGCACTGTGAGACAGACAAAAACACATTCCACATTAAATCATATTGCACAGTGAGACAGACACAAACACAGACCCATCATCAGACAGTTCACAGCGAGAGAGAGACAAACACAATGCACTTCCACACAACTTGCACAGTGACACAGACACATACACAATCCACACCCACACAATTTGCACAGTGAGACAGACACAAACACAATCCCCATCCACACACAGTGCTCAGTGAGACAGACACTTGAACAGTCACCATCCACTCACAGAGCACTGTGAGACAGACACAAACACAATATCCATCCATGCAGTGCTTAGTGCGACAGACACAAACACAATCCCCATCCAAACACAGTGTGCAGTGAGACAGACACAAACACAATCCACATTTCCACAGAGTGCACAGTGAGACAGATACTAACAAAATCCCCATCCATACAGTGCACAGAGTCAGACACAAACACAATCCCCATCAACACACAGTGCACAGTGAGACAGACAGAAACACAAAACCCAACGACACAGTGCTCAACGAGACAGACACAAACACAATCCCCATCAACATACAGTGCACAGTGAGACAGACACAAACACAGACCACATCCACACACAGTGCACAGTGAGACAGACACAAACACAATCCCCATCCACACGCAGTATTCAGTGAGACAGACACAAACACAATCCCCATCCACACACAGTGCACATTGAGACAGAGACAAACACAATCCCCATCCACACACAGTGCAGAGTGAGACTGTCACAAACACAATCACAATCCACACGCAGTGCACAGTGAGACAGAGACAAACACATTCACCATCCATGCACAGTGCACAGTGAAACAGACACAAATACAATCCCCATCCACACACAGCGCACAGCGAGACAGACACAAACACTATCCCCATCCACGAACAGTGATCAGTGACACAGACACAAACACTAACCACATCCACGCACAGTGCACAGTGAGACAGACACTAACATTAACCCCATCCACACACTGTGGTCAGTGAGACAGGCAGAAACACTATCCCCATCCATAATCAGTGCTCAGTGACACAGACACAAACACTAACCCCATCCACACACAGTGCACAGTGAGACAGTCACAAACATTAACCCCATCCACACACTGTGGTCAGTGAGACAGACACAAACACAATCCCCATTTACACACAGTGCACTTTGAGACAGACAAAAACTCATTCCACATTAAATCATATTGCACAGTGAGACAGACACAAACACAGACCCATCATCAAACAGTTCACAGTGAGAGAGAGCCAAACACAATCCCCATCCACACAACTTGCACAGTGACACAGACACATACACAAACCACATCCACACAATTTGCACAGTGAGACAGACAAAAACACAATCCCCATCCACACACAGTGCTCAGTGAGGCAGACACTAGAACAGTTACCATCCTCACACAGAGCACAGTGAGACAGACACAAACACAATCTCCATCCACGCAGTGCACAGTGAGACAGACACAAACACAATCCACATTTCCACAGAGTGCACAGTGAGACAGATACTAACAAAATCCCCATCCATAGAGTGCACAGAGTTAGACACAAACACAATCCCCTTCAACACACAGTGCACAGTGAGAGAGACAGAAAAACAAAACCCAACCACACAGTGCTCAGCGAGACAGACACAAACACAATCCCCATCAACATACATTGCACAGTGAGACAGACACAAACACAGGCCACATCCACACACAGTGCACAGTGAGACAGACACAAACACAATCCCCATCCACACACAGTACTCAGTGAGACAGGCACAAACACAATCTTCATCCACACATAGTGCACAGTGAGACAGACACAAACACAATCCCCATCCACACACAGTGCACATTGAGACAGAGACAAACACAATCCCCATCCACACACAGTGCAGAGTGAGTCAAACACAAACACAATCACAATCCACACACAGTGCACAGTCAGACAGAGACAAACACAATCTCCATCAACACACAGTGCACAGTGAGACAGACACAAGCACAAAACACATCCACACACAATGCACAGTGAGACAGACACGAACACAATCGAAATCCACACATAGTTCACAGTGAGACGGAGACAAACAAAATCCCCATCCACACACAGTGCACAGTGAGACAGTGACAAACACATTCACCATCCTCGCACAGTGCACAGAGAAACAGATACTAATACAATCCCCAGTCACACACAGCGCACAGTGAGACAGACACAAACACTATCCCCATCCACAAACAGTGCTCAGTGACATAGACACAAACACTAACCCCATCCACGCACAGTGCACAGTGAGACAGACACAAACTTTAACCCCATCCACACACTGTGGTCAGTGAGACAGACACAAACACAATCCCCATTCACACACAGTGCACAGTGAGGCAGAGACAAACACAATCCCCATCTACACACAGTGTGAAGTGAGACAGACACAAGACAATCCCCATCCACACACAGTGCACTGTGAGACAGACATAAATACATTCCACATTATATCATATTGCACAGTGAGACAGACACAAACACAGACCCATCATCAGACAGTTCACAGTGAGAGAGAGACAAACACAATCACAATCCACACACAGTTCACAGTCAGACAGAGACAAACACAATCTCCATCAACACACAGTGCACAGTGAGACAGACACAAGCACAAAACACATACACACAATTTGCACAGTGAGACAGATACAAACACAATCCCCATCCACACATAGTGCTCAGTGAGACAGACACTAGCACAGTCACCATCCACACACAGAGCACAGTGAAACAGACACAAATACAATCCCCAGTCACACACAGTGCACAGCGAGACAGACACAAACATAATCCCCATCCACAAACAGTGATCAGTGACACAGACACAAACACTAACCCCATCCACGCACAGTGCACAGTGAGACAGACACAAACATTAACCCCATCCACACACTGTGGTCAGTGAGACAGACACAAACACAATCCCCATTCACACACAGCGCACAGTGAGACAGACACAAACACAATCCCCATCCGCACACAGTGCACATTAAGGCAGAGACAAACACAATCCCCATCCACACACAGTGCAGAGTGAGACAGACACAAACACAATCACAATCCACACACAGTGCACAGTCAGACAGAGACAAACACAATCTCCATCAACACACAGTGCACAGTGAGACAGACACAAGCACAAAACACATACACACACAGTGCACAGTGAGACAGACACAAACGCAATCGAAATCCACACATAGTTCACAGTGAGACGGTGCACAGTGACAGAGACACATACACAATCCACATCCACACAATTTGCACAGTGAGACAGACAAAAACACAATCCCTATCCACACACAGTGCTCAGTGAGACAGACACTAACACAGTCACCATCCACACACAGAGCACAGTGAGACAGACACAAACACAATCTCCATCCACACAGTACACAGTGAGACAGACACAAACAGAAACCCCATCCACACACAGTATTCAGTGAGACAGACACAAACACAATCTCCATCCACACATAGTGCACAGTGAGACAGACACAAACACACTCCCCATCCACACACAGTGCACATTGAGACAGAGACAAACACAAACCCCATCCACACACAGTGCAGAGTGAGACAGACACAAACACAACCACAATCCACACACAGTGCACAGTGAGACAGAGACAAACACAATCTGCATCAACGCACAGTGCACAGTGAGACAGAAACAAGCACAAAACCCATCCACACACAGTGCACAGTGAGACAGACACAAACACAATCGAAATCGACACATAGTTCACAGTGAGACGGAGACAAACAAAATCCCCATCCACACACAGTGTACAGGGAGACAGAGACAAACACAATCCCCATCCACACAAAGTGCACAGTGAGACAGTGACAAACATATTCACCATCCACGCACATTGCACAGTGAAACTGAAACAAATAAAATATCCAGTCACAAACAGTGCTCAGTGACACAGACACAAACACTAACCCCATCCATGCACAGTGCACAGTGAGACAGACACAAGCATTAACCCCATCCATACACTGTGGTCAGTGAGACAGACACAAACACAATCCCCATTCACACACAGCACACAGTGAGACTGACACAAACACTATCCCCATCCACAAAAAGTGCTCAGTGACACAAACACAAACACTAACCCCATCCACACACAGTGCACAGTGAGACAGACACAAACATTAACCCCATCCACACACTGTGGTCAGTGAGACAGAAACAAACACAATCCCCATTCACACACAGTGCACTGTGAGACAGACAAAAACACATTCCACATTAAATCATATTGCACATTGAGACAGACACAAACACAGACCAATAATCAGAGAGTTCACAGTGAGAGAGAGACAAACACAATCCCCATCCACACAACTTGCACAGTGATGTAGACACATACACAATCCACATCCACACAATTTGCACAGTGAGACAGACACAAACACAATCCCCATCCACACACAGTGCTCAGTGAGACAGACACTAGCACAGTCACCATCCACACACAGTATTCAGTGAGACAGATGCAAACACAATCTCCATCCACACATACTGCACAGTGAGACAGACACAAACACAACCCCCATTCACACACAGTGCACTGTGTGACAGACAAAAACGCATTCCACATTAAATCATATTGCACAGTGAGACAGGCACAAACACAGACCCATCATCAGACAGTTCACAGTGAGAGAGAGACAAACACAACCCCCATCCACACAACTTGCACAGTGACACAGACACATACACAATCCACATCCACACAATTTGCACAGTGAGACAGACACAAACACAATCCCCATCCACACACAGTGCTGAGTGAGACAGACACTAGAACAGTCACCATCCACACACAGAGCACAGTGAGAGAGACACAAACACAATCTCCATCCACGCAGTGCACAGACAGACACAAACACAATCCCCATCCAAACACAGTGCGCAGTGAGACAGACACAAACACAATCCACATTTCCACAGAGTGCACAGTGAGACAGATACTAACAAAATCCACATCCATACAGTGCACAGAGTTAGACACAAACACAATCCCCATCAACACACAGTGCACAGTGAGACAGACAGAAATACAAAACCCAACTACAAAGTGCTCAGCCAGAGAGACACAAACACAATCCCCATCAACATACAGTGCACAGTGAGACAGACACAAACACAGACCACATCCACACACAGTGCACAGTGAGACAGACACAAACACAATCCCCATCCACACACAGTACTCAGTGAGACAGACACAAACACAATCTCCATCCACGCATAGTGCACAGTGAGACAGACACAAACACACAAACCATCCACACACAGTGCACATTGAGACAGAGACAAACACAATCCCCATCCACACACAGTGTACAGTGAGACAGAGACAAACATAATCCCCATCCACACAAAATGCACAGTGAGACAGTGACAAAGACATTCACCATCCACGCACAGTGCACAGTGAGACAGACAGAAATACAAAACCCAACTACAAAGTGCTCAGCCAGAGAGACACAAACACAATCCCCATCCACACACAGTACTCAGTGAGACAGACACAAACACAATCTCCATCCACGCATAGTGCACAGTGAGACAGACACAAACACACAAACCATCCACACACAGTGCACATTGAGACAGAGACAAACACAATCCCCATCTACACACAGTGTGAAGTGAGACTGACACAAAGACAATCCCCATCCACACACAGTGCACTGTGAGACAGACAAGAACACATTCCACATTAAATCATATTGCACAGTGAGATAGACACAAACACAGGCACATCATCAGACAGTTCACAGTGAGGGAGAGACAAACACAATCCCCATCCACACAACTTGCACAGTGACATAGACACATACACAATTCACATCCACACAATTAGCACAGTGAGACAGACACAAACACAATCCCCATCCACACACAGCGCTCAGTGAGACAGACACTAGCACAGTCACCATCCACACACAGAGCACAGTGAGACAGACACAAACACAATCTCCATCCACACAGTGCACAATGAGATGGACACAAGCACTAAACCCATCCACACACAGTGCACAGTGATACAGACACAAACACAATCGAAATCCACACATAGTTCACAGTGAGACGGAGGCAAACAAAATCCCCATCCGCACACAGTGTACAGTGAGACAGAGACAAACATAATCCCCATCCACACAAAATGCACAGTGAGACAGTGACAAAGACATTCACCATCCACGCACAGTGCACAGTGAAACAGACACAAATACAATCCCCAGTCACACACAGCGCACAGTGAGACAGACACAAACACTATCCCCATCCACAAACAGCGCTCAGTGACACAGACACAAACAGTAACCCCATCCACGCACAGTGCACAGTGAGACAGACACAAACGTTAACCCCATCCACACACTGTGGTCAGTGAGACAGACACAAACACAATCCCCATTCACACACAGTCCACAGTGAGGCAGAGACAAACACAATCCCCATCTACACATAGTGTGAAGTGAGACAGACACAAAGACGATCCCCATCCACACACAGTGCACTGTGAGACAGACAAAAACACATTCCACATTAAATCATATTGCACAGTGAGACAGACACAAACACAGACCCATCACCAGACAGTTCACAGTGAGAGAGATACAAACACAATCCCCATCCACACATCTTGCACACTGACATAGACACATGCACAATCCACATCCACACAATTTGCACAGTGAGACAGACACAAACACAATCCCCATCCACACACAGTGCTCAGTGAGACAGACACTAGCACAGTCACCATCCACACACAGAGCACAGTGAGACAGACACAAACACAATCTCCATCCACACAGTGCACGGTGAGACAGACACAAACACAATCCCCATCCACACACAGTATTCAGTGAGACAGACACAAACACAATCTCCATCCACACATTGTGCACAGTGAGACAGACACAAACACAATCCCCATCCACACACAGTGCACATTGAGACAGAGACAAACACAGTCCCCATCCACACACAGTGCAGAGTGAGACAGACACAAACACAATCACAATCCACACACAGTGCACAGTCAGACAGAGACAAACACAATCTCCAACAACACATAGTGCATAGTGAGACAGACACAAGCACAAATCCCATCCACACACAGTGCACAGTGAGACAGACTCAAACACAATCGTAATCCACACATAGTTCACAGTGAGACGGAGACAAACAAAATCCCCATCCACACACACATTGTACAGTGAGACAGAGACAAACACAATCCCCATCCAAACAAAGTGCACAGTGAGACAGTGACAAATACATTCACGATCCACGCACAGTGCACAGTGAAACAGACACAAATACAATCCCCAGTCACACACAGCGCACAGTGAGACAGACACAAACACTTTCCACATCCCCAAACAGTGATCAGTGACACAGACACAAACACTAACCCCTTCCACGCACAGTGCACAGTGAGACAGACACAAACATTAACCCCATCCACACACTGTGATCAGAGAGACAGACACAAACACAATCCCCATTCACACACAGCGCACAGTGAGACAGACACAAACACTATCCCCATCCACAAACAGTGCTCAGTGACACAGACACAAACACTAACCACATCCACACACAGTGCACAGTGAGACAAACACAAACATTACCCCCATCCACACACTGTGGTCAGTGAGACAGACACAAACACAATCCCCATTCACACACAGTGCACTGTGAGACAGACAAAAACAAATGTTACATTAAATCATATTGCACATTGAGACAGACACAAACACAGACCCATCATCAGACAGTTCACAGTGAGAGAGAGACAAAAACAATCCCCATCCACGCAACTTGCACAGTGACACAGACACATACACAATCCACATCCACACAATTTGCACAGTGAGACAGACACAAACACAATCTCCATCCACGCAGTGCACAGTGAGACAGACACAAACACAATCCCCATCCAAACACAGTGCACAGTGAGACAGACACAAACACAATCCACATTTCCACAGAGTGCACAGTGAGACAGATACTAACAAAATCCCCATCCATAGAGTGCACAGAGTTAGACACAAACACAATCTCCATCAACACACAGTGCACAGTAAGACAGACAGAAACACAAAACCCAACCACACAGTGCTCAGCGAGACAGACACAAACACAATCCCCATCAACATACAGTGCACAGTGAGACAGACACAAACACAGACCACATCGACACACAGTGCACAGTGAGACAGACACAAACACAATCCCCATCCACACACAGTATTCAGTGAGACAGACACAAACACAATATCCCTCCACACATAATGCACAGAGAGACAGACACAAACACAATCCCCATCCACACACAGTGCACATTGAGACAGAGACAAACACAATCCCCATACACACACAGTGCTCAGTGAGACAGACACTAGAACAGTCACCATCCACACACAGAGCACCGTGAGACAGACACAAACACAATCTCCATCCATGCAGTGCACAGTGAGACAGACACAAACACAATCCCCATCCAAACACAGTGCGCAGTGAGCCAGACACAAACAAAATCCACATTTCCACAGAGTGCACAGTGAGACAGATACTAACAAAATCCCCATCCATAGAGTGCACAGAGTTAGACACAAACACAATCCCCATCAACATACAGTGCACAGTGAGACAGACAGAATCACAAAGCCCCACCACACAGTGCTCAGCGAGACAGACACAAACACAATCCCCATCAACATACAGTGCACAGTGAGACAGGCACAAACACAGACCACATCCACACACAGTGCACAGTGAGACAGACACAAACACAATCCCCATCCACACAGAGTATTCAGTGAGACAGACAAAAACACAATCTCCATCCACACATAGTGCACATTGAGACAGACACAAACACAATCCTCATCCACACACAGTGCACATTGAGACAGAGACAAACACAAACCCCATCCACACACAATGCAGAGTGAGACAGACACAAACACAATCACAATCCACACACAGTGCACAGTCAGGCAGAGACAAACACAATCTCCATCAACACACATTGCACAGTGAGACAGACAAAAACACAATCGAAATCCACACATAGTTCACACTGAGACAGAGACAAACAAAATCCCCATTCACAGACAATGTACAGTGAGACAGAGACAAACACAATCCCCATCCACACAAAGTGCACAGTGAGACAGTGACAAACACATTCACCTTCCATGCAAAGTGCACAGTGAAACAGACACAAATACAATCCCCAGTCACACACAGCGCACAGTGAGACAGACACAAACACTATCCCCATCCACAAACAGTGTTCAGTGACACAGACACAAACACTCACCCCATCCACGCACAGTGCACAGTGAGACAGACACAAACATTAACCCCATCCACACACAGTGGTCAGTGAGAAAGACACAAACACAATCCTCATTCACACACAGTGCACAGTGAGGCAGAGACAAACACAATCCCCATCTACACACAGTGTGAAGTGAGACAGACAAAAATACATTCCACATTAAATCATATTGCACAGTGAGACAGACACAAACACAGACCCATCATCAGACAGTTCACAGTGAGAGAGAGACAAACACAATCCCCATCCACACAACTTGCACAGTGACATAGACATATATACAATCCACATCCACACAATTTGCACAGTGAGACAGACACAAACACAATCCCCATCCACACACAGTGCTCAGTGAGACAGACACTATCACATTCACCATCCACACACAGAGCACAGTGAGACAGACACAAACACAATCTCCACCCACACAGTGCGCAGAGACAGACCCAAACACAACCCCCATCCACACACAGTATTCAGTGAGACAGACACAAACACAATCACCATCCACACATAGTGCACAGTGAAACAGACACAAACACAATCCCCATCCACACACAGTGCACATTGAGACAGAGACAAACACAATCCCCATCCACACACAGTGCAGAGTGCGACAGACACAAACACAATCACAATCCACACACAGTGCACAGTCAGACAGAGACAAACACAATCTCCATCAACACACAGTGCACAGTAAGACAGACAGAAACAAAAAAACCAACCAGACAGTGCTCAGTGAGACAGACACAAACACAATCCCCATCAACATACAGTGCACAGTGAGACAGACACAAATACAAACCACATCCACACACAGTGCACAGTGAGACAGACACAAACACAATCCCCATCCACACACAGTATTCAGTGAGACAGACACAAACACAATCTCCATCCACACATATTGCTCAGTGAGACAGACACAAACACAATCCCCATCCACACACAGTGCACATTGAGACAGACAAACACAATCCCTTTCCACGCACAGTGCTCAGTGAGACAGACACTAGAACAGTCACCATCCACACACAGAGCACAGTGAGACAAACACAAACACAATCTCCATCCACACAGTGCACAGTGAGACAGACACAAACAATATCCCCATCCAAACACAAGGCGCAGTGAGACAGACACAGACACAATCCACATTTCCACAGAGTGCACAGTGAGACAGATACTAACAAAAACCCCATCCATACAGTGCACAGAGTTAGACACAAACACAATCCCCATCAACACACAGTGCACAGTGAGACAGACAGAAAAACAAAACCCAAACACACAGTGCTCAGCGAGACAGACACAAACACAATCCCCATCAACTAACAGTGCACAGTGAGACAGACACAAACACAGACCACATCCACACACAGTGCACAGTGAGACAGACAAAAACACAATCCCCATCCACACAGAGTATTCAGTGAGACAGACACAAACACTATCCCCATCCACACACAGTGCACATTGAGACAGAGACAAACACAATCCCCATCCACACACAATGCAGAATGAGACAGACACAAACACAATCACAATCCACACACAGTGCACAGTCAGACCGAGACAAACACAATCTCCATCAACACACAGTGCACAGTGAGACAGACACAAGCACAAATCCCATCCACACACAGTGCATAGTCAGACAGACACAAACACAATCGAAATCCACACATAGTTCACAGTGAGACGGAGACAAACAAATTCCCCATCCACACACAGTGTACAGTGAGACAGAGACAAACACAATCCCCATCCACACAAAGTGCACAGTGAGACAGTGGCAAACACATTCACCATCCACGCACAGTGCACAGTGAAACAGACACAAATACAATCCCCAGTCACACACAGCGCACAGTGAGACAGACACAATCACTATCCCCATCCACAAACAATGCTCAGTGACACAGACACAAAAACTAACCCCATCCACGCACAGTGCACAGTGAGGCAGACACAAACATTAACGCCCTCCACACACTGTGGTCAGTGAGACAGACACACACACAATCCCCATTCACACAGTGCACAGTGAGGCAGAGACAAACACAATCCCCATCTACAAACAGTGTGAAGTGAGACTGACACAAAGACAATCCCCATCCACACACAGTGCACTGTGAGACAGACAAGAACACATTCCACATTAAATCATATTGTACAGTGAGACAGACACAAACACAGGCCCACCATCAGAAAGTTCACAGTGAGAGAGAGACAAACACAATCCCCATCCACACAACTTGCACAGTGACATAGACACATACACAATCCACATCCACACAATTAGCACAGTGAGACAGATACAAACACAATCCCCATCCACACACAGTGCTCAGTGAGACAGACACTAGCACTTTCACCATCCACACACAGAGCACAGTGAGACAGACACAAGCACAATCTCCATCCACACAGTGCACAGTGAGACAGACACAAACACAATCCCCATCCAAACACAGTGCACAGTGAGACAGACACAAACACAATCCACATTTCCACAGAGTACACAGTGAGACAGATACTAACAAAATCCCTATCCATAGAGTGCACAGAGTTAGACACAAACACAATCCCCATCAACACACAGTGCACAGTAAGACAGACAGAAACACAAAACCCAACCACACAGTGCTCAGCGAGACAGACACAAACACAATCCCCATCAACATACAGTGCACAGTGAGACAGACACAAACACAGACCACATCCACACACAGTGCACAGTGAGACAGACTCAAACACAATCCCCATCCACACACAGTATTCAGTGAGAAAGACACAAACACATTTTCCATCCACACATAGTGCACAGTGAGACAGACACAAACACAATCCCCATCCACACACAGTGCACATTGAGACAGAGACAAACACAATCCCCATCCACACACAGAGCTCAGTGAGACAGACACTAGAACAGTCACCATCCACACACAGAGCACCGTGAGACAGACACAAACACAATGTCCATCCATGCAGTGCACAGTGAGACAGACACAAACACAATCCCCATCCAAACACAGTGCGCAGTGAGACAGACACAAACACAATCCACATTTCCACAGAGTGCACAGTGAGACAGATACTAACAAAATCCCCATCCATACAGTGCACAGAGTTAGACAAAAACACAATCCCCATCAACATACAGTGCACAGTGAGACAGACAGAATCACAAAGCCCCACCACACAGTGCTCAGCGAGACAGACACAAGCACAATCCCCATCAACATACAGTGCACAGTGAGACAGGCACAAACACAGACCACATCCACACACAGTGCACAGTGAGACAGACACAAACACAATCCCCATCCACACACAGTATTCAGTGAGACAGACACAAACACAATCTCCATCCACACATAGTGCACATTGAGACAGACACAAACACAATCCCCATCCACACACAGTGCACATTGAGACAGAGACAAACACAAACCCCATCCACACACAGTGCAGAGTGAGACAGACACAAACACAATCACAATCCACACACAGTGCACAGTCAGGCAGAGACAAACACAATCTCCATCAACAAACATTGCACAGTGAGACAGACACAAACACAATCGAAATCCACACATAGTTCACACTGAGACAGAGACAAACAAAGTCCCCATCCACAGACAGTGTACAGTGAGACAGAGACAAACACAATCCCCATCCACACAAAGTGCACAGTGAGACAGTGACAAACACATTCACCTTCCATGCACAGTGCACAGTGAAACAGACACAAATACAATCCCCAGTCACACACAGCGCACAGTGAGACAGACACAAACACTATCCCCATCCACAAACAGTATTCAGTGACACAGACACAAACACTCACCCCATCCACGCACAGTGCACAGTGAGACAGACACAAACATTAACCCCATCCACACACAGTGGTCAGTGAGAAAGACACAAACACAATCCTCATTCACACACAGTGCACAGTGAGGCAGAGACAAACACAATCCCCATCTACACACAGTGTGAAGTGAGACAGACAAAAATACATTCCACATTAAATCATATTGCACAGTGAGACAGACACAAACACAGACCCATCATCAGACAGTTCACAGTGAGAGAGAGACAAACACAATCCCCATCCACACAACTTGCACAGTGACATAGACATATATACAATCCACATCCACACAATTTGCACAGTGAGACAGACACAAACACAATCCCCATCCACACACAGTGCTCAGTGAGACAGACACTATCACATTCACCATCCACACACAGAGCACAGTGAGACAGACACAAACACTTTCCACATCCCCAAACAGTGATCAGTGACACAGACACAAACACTAACCCCTTCCACGCACAGTGCACAGTGAGACAGACACAAACATTAACCCCATCCACACACTGTGATCAGAGAGACAGACACAAACACAATCCCCATTCACACACAGCGCACAGTGAGACAGACACAAACACTATCCCCATCCACAAACAGTGCTCAGTGACACAGACACAAACACTAACCACATCCACACACAGTGCACAGTGAGACAAACACAAACATTACCCCCATCCACACACTGTGGTCAGTGAGACAGACACAAACACAATCCCCATTCACACACAGTGCACTGTGAGACAGACAAAAACAAATGTTACATTAAATCATATTTCACATTGAGACAGACACAAACACAGACCCATCATCAGACAGTTCACAGTGAGAGAGAGACAAAAACAATCCCCATCCACGCAACTTGCACAGTGACACAGACACATACACAATCCACATCCACACAATTTGCACAGTGAGACAGACACAAACACAATCCCCATCCACACACAGTGCTCAGTGAGACAGACACTAGAACAGTCACCATCCACACACAGAGCACAGTGAGACAGACACAAACACAATCTCCATCCACGCAGTGCACAGTGAGACAGACACAAACACAATCCCCATCCAAACACAGTGCACAGTGAGACAGACACAAACACAATCCACATTTCCACAGAGTGCACAGTGAGACAGATACTAACAAAATCCCCATCCATAGAGTGCACAGAGTTAGACACAAACACAATCTCCATCAACACACAGTGCACAGTAAGACAGACAGAAACACAAAACCCAACCACACAGTGCTCAGCGAGACAGACACAAACACAATCCCCATCAACATACAGTGCACAGTGAGACAGACACAAACACAGACCACATCGACACACAGTGCACAGTGAGACAGACACAAACACAATCCCCATCCACACACAGTATTCAGTGAGACAGACACAAACACAATATCCCTCCACACATAATGCACAGAGAGACAGACACAAACACAATCCCCATCCACACACAGTGCACATTGAGACAGAGACAAACACAATCCCCATACACACACAGTGCTCAGTGAGACAGACACTAGAACAGTCACCATCCACACACAGAGCACCGTGAGACAGACACAAACACAATCTCCATCCATGCAGTGCACAGTGAGACAGACACAAACACAATCCCCATCCAAACACAGTGCGCAGTGAGCCAGACACAAACAAAATCCACATTTCCACAGAGTGCACAGTGAGACAGATACTAACAAAATCCCCATCCATAGAGTGCACAGAGTTAGACACAAACACAATCCCCATCAACATACAGTGCACAGTGAGACAGACAGAATCACAAAGCCCCACCACACAGTGCTCAGCGAGACAGACACAAACACAATCCCCATCAACATACAGTGCACAGTGAGACAGGCACAAACACAGACCACATCCACACACAGTGCACAGTGAGACAGACACAAACACAATCCCCATCCACACAGAGTATTCAGTGAGACAGACAAAAACACAATCTCCATCCACACATAGTGCACATTGAGACAGACACAAACACAATCCTCATCCACACACAGTGCACATTGAGACAGAGACAAACACAAACCCCATCCACACACAATGCAGAGTGAGACAGACACAAACACAATCCCCATCAACATACAGTGCACAGTGAGACAGACACAAACACAGACCACATCCACACACAGTGCACAGTGAGACAGACTCAAACACAATCCCCATCCACACACAGTATTCAGTGAGAAAGACACAAACACATTTTCCATCCACACATAGTGCACAGTGAGACAGACACAAACACAATCCCCATCCACACACAGTGCACATTGAGACAGAGACAAACACAATCCCCATCCACACACAGAGCTCAGTGAGACAGACACTAGAACAGTCACCATCCACACACAGAGCACCGTGAGACAGACACAAACACAATGTCCATCCATGCAGTGCACAGTGAGACAGACACAAACACAATCCCCATCCAAACACAGTGCGCAGTGAGACAGACACAAACACAATCCACATTTCCACAGAGTGCACAGTGAGACAGATACTAACAAAATCCCCATCCATACAGTGCACAGAGTTAGACAAAAACACAATCCCCATCAACATACAGTGCACAGTGAGACAGACAGAATCACAAAGCCCCACCACACAGTGCTCAGCGAGACAGACACAAGCACAATCCCCATCAACATACAGTGCACAGTGAGACAGGCACAAACACAGACCACATCCACACACAGTGCACAGTGAGACAGACACAAACACAATCCCCATCCACACACAGTATTCAGTGAGACAGACACAAACACAATCTCCATCCACACATAGTGCACATTGAGACAGACACAAACACAATCCCCATCCACACACAGTGCACATTGAGACAGAGACAAACACAAACCCCATCCACACACAGTGCAGAGTGAGACAGACACAAACACAATCACAATCCACACACAGTGCACAGTCAGGCAGAGACAAACACAATCTCCATCAACAAACATTGCACAGTGAGACAGACACAAACACAATCGAAATCCACACATAGTTCACACTGAGACAGAGACAAACAAAGTCCATATCCACAGACAGTGTACAGTGAGACAGAGACAAACACAATCCCCATCCACACAAAGTGCACAGTGAGACAGTGACAAACACATTCACCTTCCATGCACAGTGCACAGTGAAACAGACACAAATACAATCCCCAGTCACACACAGCGCACAGTGAGACAGACACAAACACTATCCCCATCCACAAACAGTATTCAGTGACACAGACACAAACACTCACCCCATCCACGCACAGTGCACAGTGAGACAGACACAAACATTAACCCCATCCACACACAGTGGTCAGTGAGAAAGACACAAACACAATCCTCATTCACACACAGTGCACAGTGAGGCAGAGACAAACACAATCCCCATCTACACACAGTGTGAAGTGAGACAGACAAAAATACATTCCACATTAAATCATATTGCACAGTGAGACAGACACAAACACAGACCCATCATCAGACAGTTCACAGTGAGAGAGAGACAAACACAATCCCCATCCACACAACTTGCACAGTGACATAGACATATATACAATCCACATCCACACAATTTGCACAGTGAGACAGACACAAACACAATCCCCATCCACACACAGTGCTCAGTGAGACAGACACTATCACATTCACCATCCACACACAGAGCACAGTGAGACAGACACAAACACTTTCCACATCCCCAAACAGTGATCAGTGACACAGACACAAACACTAACCCCTTCCACGCACAGTGCACAGTGAGACAGACACAAACATTAACCCCATCCACACACTGTGATCAGAGAGACAGACACAAACACAATCCCCATTCACACACAGCGCACAGTGAGACAGACACAAACACTATCCCCATCCACAAACAGTGCTCAGTGACACAGACACAAACACTAACCACATCCACACACAGTGCACAGTGAGACAAACACAAACATTACCCCCATCCACACACTGTGGTCAGTGAGACAGACACAAACACAATCCCCATTCACACACAGTGCACTGTGAGACAGACAAAAACAAATGTTACATTAAATCATATTTCACATTGAGACAGACACAAACACAGACCCATCATCAGACAGTTCACAGTGAGAGAGAGACAAAAACAATCCCCATCCACGCAACTTGCACAGTGACACAGACACATACACAATCCACATCCACACAATTTGCACAGTGAGACAGACACAAACACAATCCCCATCCACACACAGTGCTCAGTGAGACAGACACTAGAACAGTCACCATCCACACACAGAGCACAGTGAGACAGACACAAACACAATCTCCATCCACGCAGTGCACAGTGAGACAGACACAAACACAATCCCCATCCAAACACAGTGCACAGTGAGACAGACACAAACACAATCCACATTTCCACAGAGTGCACAGTGAGACAGATACTAACAAAATCCCCATCCATAGAGTGCACAGAGTTAGACACAAACACAATCTCCATCAACACACAGTGCACAGTAAGACAGACAGAAACACAAAACCCAACCACACAGTGCTCAGCGAGACAGACACAAACACAATCCCCATCAACATACAGTGCACAGTGAGACAGACACAAACACAGACCACATCGACACACAGTGCACAGTGAGACAGACACAAACACAATCCCCATCCACACACAGTATTCAGTGAGACAGACACAAACACAATATCCCTCCACACATAATGCACAGAGAGACAGACACAAACACAATCCCCATCCACACACAGTGCACATTGAGACAGAGACAAACACAATCCCCATACACACACAGTGCTCAGTGAGACAGACACTAGAACAGTCACCATCCACACACAGAGCACCGTGAGACAGACACAAACACAATCTCCATCCATGCAGTGCACAGTGAGACAGACACAAACACAATCCCCATCCAAACACAGTGCGCAGTGAGCCAGACACAAACAAAATCCACATTTCCACAGAGTGCACAGTGAGACAGATACTAACAAAATCCCCATCCATAGAGTGCACAGAGTTAGACACAAACACAATCCCCATCAACATACAGTGCACAGTGAGACAGACAGAATCACAAAGCCCCACCACACAGTGCTCAGCGAGACAGACACAAACACAATCCCCATCAACATACAGTGCACAGTGAGACAGGCACAAACACAGACCACATCCACACACAGTGCACAGTGAGACAGACACAAACACAATCCCCATCCACACAGAGTATTCAGTGAGACAGACAAAAACACAATCTCCATCCACACATAGTGCACATTGAGACAGACACAAACACAATCCTCATCCACACACAGTGCACATTGAGACAGAGACAAACACAAACCCCATCCACACACAATGCAGAGTGAGACAGACACAAACACAATCACAATCCACACACAGTGCACAGTCAGGCAGAGACAAACACAATCTCCATCAACACACATTGCACAGTGAGACAGACAAAAACACAATCGAAATCCACACATAGTTCACACTGAGACAGAGACAAACAAAATCCCCATTCACAGACAATGTACAGTGAGACAGAGACAAACACAATCCCCATCCACGCAAAGTGCACAGTGAGACAGTGACAAACACATTCACCTTCCATGCAAAGTGCACAGTGAAACAGACACAAATACAATCCCCAGTCACACACAGCGCACAGTGAGACAGACACAAACACTATCCCCATCCACAAACAGTGTTCAGTGACACAGACACAAACACTCACCCCATCCACGCACAGTGCACAGTGAGACAGACACAAACATTAACCCCATCCACACACAGTGGTCAGTGAGAAAGACACAAACACAATCCTCATTCACACACAGTGCACAGTGAGGCAGAGACAAACACAATCCCCATCTACACACAGTGTGAAGTGAGACAGACAAAAATACATTCCACATTAAATCATATTGCACAGTGAGACAGACACAAACACAGACCCATCATCAGACAGTTCACAGTGAGAGAGAGACAAACACAATCCCCATCCACACAACTTGCACAGTGACATAGACATATATACAATCCACATCCACACAATTTGCACAGTGAGACAGACACAAACACAATCCCCATCCACACACAGTGCTCAGTGAGACAGACACTATCACATTCACCATCCACACACAGAGCACAGTGAGACAGACACAAACACAATCTCCACCCACACAGTGCGCAGAGACAGACCCAAACACAACCCCCATCCACACACAGTATTCAGTGAGACAGACACAAACACAATCACCATCCACACATAGTGCACAGTGAAACAGACACAAACACAATCCCCATCCACACACAGTGCACATTGAGACAGAGACAAACACAATCCCCATCCACACACAGTGCAGAGTGCGACAGACACAAACACAATCACAATCCACACACAGTGCACAGTCAGACAGAGACAAACACAATCTCCATCAACACACAGTGCACAGTAAGACAGACAGAAACAAAAAAACCAACCAGACAGTGCTCAGTGAGACAGACACAAACACAATCCCCATCAACATACAGTGCACAGTGAGACAGACACAAATACAAACCACATCCACACACAGTGCACAGTGAGACAGACACAAACACAATCCCCATCCACACACAGTATTCAGTGAGACAGACACAAACACAATCTCCATCCACACATATTGCTCAGTGAGACAGACACAAACACAATCCCCATCCACACACAGTGCACATTGAGACAGACAAACACAATCCCTTTCCACGCACAGTGCTCAGTGAGACAGACACTAGAACAGTCACCATCCACACACAGAGCACAGTGAGACAAACACAAACACAATCTCCATCCACACAGTGCACAGTGAGACAGACACAAACAATATCCCCATCCAAACACAAGGCGCAGTGAGACAGACACAGACACAATCCACATTTCCACAGAGTGCACAGTGAGACAGATACTAACAAAAACCCCATCCATACAGTGCACAGAGTTAGACACAAACACAATCCCCATCAACACACAGTGCACAGTGAGACAGACAGAAAAACAAAACCCAAACACACAGTGCTCAGCGAGACAGACACAAACACAATCCCCATCAAATAACAGTGCACAGTGAGACAGACACAAACACAGACCACATCCACACACAGTGCACAGTGAGACAGACAAAAACACAATCCCCATCCACACAGAGTATTCAGTGAGACAGACACAAACACTATCCCCATCCACACACAGTGCACATTGAGACAGAGACAAACACAATCCCCATCCACACACAATGCAGAATGAGACAGACACAAACACAATCACAATCCACACACAGTGCACAGTCAGACCGAGACAAACACAATCTCCATCAACACACAGTGCACAGTGAGACAGACACAAGCACAAATCCCATCCACACACAGTGCATAGTCAGACAGACACAAACACAATCGAAATCCACACATAGTTCACAGTGAGACGGAGACAAACAAAATCCCCATCCACACACAGTGTACAGTGAGACAGAGACAAACACAATCCCCATCCACACAAAGTGCACAGTGAGACAGTGGCAAACACATTCACCATCCACGCACAGTGCACAGTGAAACAGACACAAATACAATCCCCAGTCACACACAGCGCACAGTGAGACAGACACAATCACTATCCCCATCCACAAACAATGCTCAGTGACACAGACACAAAAACTAACCCCATCCACGCACAGTGCACAGTGAGGCAGACACAAACATTAACGCCCTCCACACACTGTGGTCAGTGAGACAGACACACACACAATCCCCATTCACACAGTGCACAGTGAGGCAGAGACAAACACAATCCCCATCTACAAACAGTGTGAAGTGAGACTGACACAAAGACAATCCCCATCCACACACAGTGCACTGTGAGACAGACAAGAACACATTCCACATTAAATCATATTGTACAGTGAGACAGACACAAACACAGGCCCACCATCAGACAGTTCACAGTGAGAGAGAGACAAACACAATCCCCATCCACACAACTTGCACAGTGACATAGACACATACACAATCCACATCCACACAATTAGCACAGTGAGACAGATACAAACACAATCCCCATCCACACACAGTGCTCAGTGAGACAGACACTAGCACTTTCACCATCCACACACAGAGCACAGTGAGACAGACACAAGCACAATCTCCATCCACACAGTGCACAGTGAGACAGACACAAACACAATCCCCATCCAAACACAGTGCACAGTGAGACAGACACAAACACAATCCACATTTCCACAGAGTACACAGTGAGACAGATACTAACAAAATCCCTATCCATAGAGCGCACAGAGTTAGACACAAACACAATCCCCATCAACACACAGTGCACAGTAAGACAGACAGAAACACAAAACCCAACCACACAGTGCTCAGCGAGACAGACACAAACACAATCCCCATCAACATACAGTGCACAGTGAGACAGACACAAACACAGACCACATCCACACACAGTGCACAGTGAGACAGACTCAAACACAATCCCCATCCACACACAGTATTCAGTGAGAAAGACACAAACACATTTTCCATCCACACATAGTGCACAGTGAGACAGACACAAACACAATCCCCATCCACACACAGTGCACATTGAGACAGAGACAAACACAATCCCCATCCACACACAGAGCTCAGTGAGACAGACACTAGAACAGTCACCATCCACACACAGAGCACCGTGAGACAGACACAAACACAATGTCCATCCATGCAGTGCACAGTGAGACAGACACAAACACAATCCCCATCCAAACACAGTGCGCGGTGAGACAGACACAAACACAATCCACATTTCCACAGAGTGCACAGTGAGACAGATACTAACAAAATCCCCATCCATACAGTGCACAGAGTTAGACAAAAACACAATCCCCATCAACATACAGTGCACAGTGAGACAGACAGAATCACAAAGCCCCACCACACAGTGCTCAGCGAGACAGACACAAGCACAATCCCCATCAACATACAGTGCACAGTGAGACAGGCACAAACACAGACCACATCCACACACAGTGCACAGTGAGACAGACACAAACACAATCCCCATCCACACACAGTATTCAGTGAGACAGACACAAACACAATCTCCATCCACACATAGTGCACATTGAGACAGACACAAACACAATCCCCATCCACACACAGTGCACATTGAGACAGAGACAAACACAAACCCCATCCACACACAGTGCAGAGTGAGACAGACACAAACACAATCACAATCCACACACAGTGCACAGTCAGGCAGAGACAAACACAATCTCCATCAACAAACATTGCACAGTGAGACAGACACAAACACAATCGAAATCCACACATAGTTCACACTGAGACAGAGACAAACAAAGTCCCCATCCACAGACAGTGTACAGTGAGACAGAGACAAACACAATCCCCATCCACACAAAGTGCACAGTGAGACAGTGACAAACACATTCACCTTCCATGCACAGTGCACAGTGAAACAGACACAAATACAATCCCCAGTCACACACAGCGCACAGTGAGACAGACACAAACACTATCCCCATCCACAAACAGTGCTCAGTGACACAGACACAAACACTCACCCCATCCACGCACAGTGCACAGTGAGACAGACACAAACATTAACTCAATCCACACACTGTGGTCAGTGAGAAAGACACAAAGACAATCCCCATCCACACGCAGTGCACTGTGAGACAGACAAAAACACATTCCACATTAAATCATATTGCACAGTGAGACAGACACAAACACAGACCCATCATCAGACAGTTCACAGTGAGAGAGAGACAAACACAATCCTCATCCACACAACTTGCACAGTGACATAGACATATACACAATCCCCATCCACACACAGTGCACATTGAGACAGACAAACACAATCCCTTTCCACGCACAGTGCTCAGTGAGACAGACACTAGAACAGTCACCATCCACACACAGAGCACAGTGAGACAGACACAAACACAATCTCCATCCACACAGTGCGCAGTGAGACAGACACAAACAATATCCCCATCCAAACACAGGGCGCAGTGAGACAGACACAGACACAATCCACATTTCCACAGAGTGCACAGTGAGACAGATACTAACAAAATCCCCATCCATAGAGTGCACAGAGTTAGACACAAACACAATCCCCATCAACACACAGTGCACAGTGAGACAGACTGAAAAACAAAACAAAAACACACAGTGCTCAGCGAGACAGACACAAACACAATCCCCATCAACAAACAGTGCACAGTGAGACAGACACAAACACAGACCACATCCACACACAGTGCACAGTGAGACAGACAAAAACACAATCCGCATCCACACAGATTATTCAGTGAGACAGACACAAACACTATCCCCATCCACACACAGTGCACATTGAGACAGAGACAAACACAATCCCCATCCACACACAGTGCAGAATGAGACAGACACAAACACAATCACAATCCACACACAGTGCACACTCAGACCGAGACAAACAAAATCTCCATCAACACACAGTGCACAGTGAGACAGACACAAGCACAAATCCCATCCACACACAGTGCATAGTGAGACAGACACAAACACAATCGAAATCCAGACATAGTTCACAGTGAGACGGTGACAAACAAAATCCCCATCCACACACAGTGTACAGTGAGACAGAGACAAACACAATCCCCATCCACTCAAAGTGCACAGTGAGACAGTGGCAAACACATTCACAATCCACGCACAGTGCACAGTGAAACAGACACAAATACAATCCCCAGTCACACACAGCGCACAGTGAGACAGACACAATCACTATCCCCATCCACAAACAGCGCTCAGTGGCACAGACACAAACACTAACCCCATCCACGCACAGTGCACAGTGAGGCAGACACAAACATTAACCCCCTCCACACACTGTGGTCAGTGAGACAGACACACACACAATCCCCTTTCACACAGTGCACAGTGAGGCAGAGACAAACACAATCCCCATCTACACACAGTGTGAAGTGAGACTGACACAAAGACAATCCCCATCCACACACTGTGCAGTGTGAGACAGACAAGAACACATTCCACATTAAATCATATTGCACAGTGAGACAGACACAAACACAGGCCCACCATCAGACAGTTCACAGTGAGGGAGAGACAAACACAATCCCCATCCACACAACTTGCACAGTGACATAGACACATACACAATCCACATCCACACAATTAGCACAGTGAGACAGATACAAACACAATCCCCATCCACACACAGTGCACTGTGAGACAGACACTAGCACATTCACCATCCACACACAGAGCACAGTGAGACAGACACAAGCACAATCTCCATCCACACAGTGCACAGTGAGACAGACATAAACAGAATCCACATCCACACACAGTATTCAGTGAGACAGACACAAACACAATCTCCATCCACACACAGTGCACATTGAGACAGAGCCAAACACAATCCCCAACCACACACAGTGCAGAGTGAGACAGACACAAACACAATCACAATCCACACACAGTGCACAGTCAGACAGAGACAAACACAATCTCCACCAACGCACAGTGCACAGTGAGACAGACACAAGCACAAAACCCATCCACACACAGTGCACAGTGATACAGACACAAACACAATCGAAATCCACACATAGTTCACAGTGAGACGGAGGCAAACAAAATCCCCATCCACACACAGTGTACAGTGAGACAGAGACAAACACAATCCCCATCCACACAAAATGAACAGTGAGACAGTGACAAACACATTCACGATCCACGCACAGTGCACAGTGAAACAGACACAAATGCAATCCCCAGTCACACACAGCGCACAGTGAGACAGACACAAACACTTTCCCCATCCCCAAACAGTGATCAGTGACACAGACACAAACACTAACCCCATCCACGCACAGTGCACAGTGAGACAGACACAAACATTAACCCCATTCACACACTGTGATCAGAGAGACAGACACAAACACAATCCCCATTCAAACACAGCGCACAGTGAGACAGACACAAACACTATCCCCATCCAAAAACAGTGCTCAGTGACACAGACACAAACACTAACCCCATCCACACACAGTGCACAGTGAGACAAACACAAACATTAGCCCCATCCACACACTGTGGTCAGTGAGACAGACACAAACACAATCCCCATTCACACACAGTGCACTGTGAGACAGACAAAAACAAATTTTACATTAAATCATATTGCACAGTGAGACAGACACAAACACAGACCCATCATCAGACAGTTCACAGTGAGAGAGAGACAAAAACAATCCCCATCCACACAACTTGCACAGTGACACAGACACATATACAATCCACATCCACACAATTTGCACAGTGAGACAGACACAAACACAATCCCCATCCACACACAGTTCTCAGTGAGACAGACACTAGAACAGTCACCATCCACACACAGAACACAGTGAGACAGACACAAACACAATCTCCATCCACGCAGTGCACAGTGAGACAGACACAAACAGAATCCCCATCCAAACACAGTGCACAGTGAGACAGACACAAACACAATCCACATTTCCACAGAGTGCACAGTGAGACAGATACTAACAAAATCCCCATCCATAGAGTGCACAGAGTTAGACACAAACACAATCCCCATCAACACACAGTGCACAGTAAGACAGACAGAAACACAAAACCCAACCACACAGTGCTCAGCGAGACAGACACAGACACAATCCCCATCAACATACAGTGCACAGTGAGACAGACACAAACACAGACCACATCCACACACAGTGCACAGTGAGACAGACTCAAACACAATCCCCATCCACACACAGTATTCAGTGAGACAGACACAAACACAATCTCCATCCACACATACTGCACAGTGAGACAGACACAAACACAATCCCCATCCACACACAGTGCACATTGAGACAGAGACAAACACAATCCCCATCCACACACAGTGCTCAGTGAGACAGACACTAGAACAGTCACCATCCACACACAGAGCACCGTGAGACAGACACAAACACAATCTCCATCCATGCAGTGCACAGTGAGACAGACACAAACACAATCCCCATCCAAACACAGTGCGCAGTGAGACAGACACAAACACAATCCACATTTCCACAGAGTGCACAGTGAGACAGATACAAACAAAATCCCCATCCATACAGTGCACAGAGTTAGACACAAACACAATCCCCATCAACATACAGTGCACAGTGAGACAGACAGAATCACAAAGCCCCACCACACAGTGCTCAGCGAGACAGACACAAACACAATCCCCATCAACATACAGTGCACAGTGAGACAGGCACAAACACAGACCACATCCACTGCACAGTGAGACAGACACAAACACAATCCCCATCCGCACACAGTATTCAGTGAGACAGACACAAACACAATCTCCATCCACACATAGTGCACATTGAGACAGACACAAACACAATCCCCATCCATACACAGTGCACATTGAGACAGAGACAAACACAAACCCCATCCACAGACAGTGCAGAGTGAGACAGACACAAACACAATCACAATCCACACACAGTGCACAGTCAGGCAGAGACAAACACAATCTCCATCAACACACATTGCACAGTGAGACAGACACAAACACAATCGAAATCCACACATAGTTCACACTGAGACAGAGGCAAACAAAATCCCCATCCACAGACAGTGTACAGTGAGACAGAGACAAACACAATCCCCATCCACACAAAGTGCACAGTGAGACAGTGACAAACACATTCACCTTCCATGCACAGTGCACAGTGAAACAGACACAAATACAATCCCCAGTCACACACAGCGCACAGTGAGACAGACACAAACACTATCCCCATCCACAAACAGTGCTCAGTGACACAGACACAAACACTCACCCCATCCACGCACAGTGCACAGTGAGACAGACACAAACATTAACCCCATCCACACACTGTGGTCAGTGAGAAAGACACAAAGACAATTCCCATCCACACGCAGTCCACTGTGAGACAGACAAAAACACATTCCACATTAAATCATATTGCACAGTGAGACAGACACAAACACAGACCCATCATCAGACAGTTCACAGTGAGAGAGAGACAAACACAATCCTCATCCACACAACTTGCACAGTGACATAGACATATACACAATCCACATCCACACAATTTGTACAGTGAGACAGACACAAACACAATCTCCACCCACACAGTGCGCAGAGACAGACACAAACACAATCCCCATCCACACACAGTATTCAGTGAGACAGACACAAACACAATCACCATTCTCACATAGTGCACAGTGAAACAGACACAAACACAATCCCCATCCACACACAGTGCACATTGAGACAGAGACAAACACAATCCCCATCCACACACAGTGCAGAGTGAGACAGACACAAACACAATCACAATCCACACACAGTGCACAGTCAGACAGAGACAAACACAATCTCCATCAACACACAGTGCACAGTAAGACAGACAGAAACAAAAAACCCAACCACACAGTGCTCAGTGAGACAGACACAAACACAATCCCCATCAACAAACAGTGCACAGTGAGACAGACACAAACACAAACCACATCCACACACAGTGCACAGTGAGACAGACACAAAAACAATCCCCATCCACACACAGTATTCAGTGAGACAGACATAAACACAATCTCCATCCACACATATTGCTCAGTGAGACAGACACAAACACAATCCCCATCCACACACAGTGCACATTGAGACAGACAAACACAATCCCTTTCCACGCACAGTGCTCAGTGAGACAGACACTAGAACAGTCACCATCCACACACAGAGCACAGTGAGACAGACACAAACAGAATCTCCATCCACACAGTGCACAGTGAGACAGACACAAACAATATCCCCATCCAAACACAGGGCGCAGTGAAACAGACACAAACACAATCCACATTTCCACAGAGTGCACAGTGAGACAGATACTAACAAAATCCCCATCGATACAGTGCACAGAGTTAGACACAAACACAATCCCCATCAACACACAGTGCACAGTGAGACAGACAGAAAAACAAAACCCAACCACACAGTGCTCAGCGAGACAGACACAAACACAATCCCCATCAACAAACAGTGCACAGTGAGACAGACACAAACACAGACCACATCCACACTCACTGCACAGTGAGACAGACAAAAACACAATCCCCATCCACACACAATATTCAGTGAGACAGACACAAACACAATCCCCATCCACACACAGTGCACATTGAGACAGAGACAAACACAATCCCCATCCACACACAGTGCAGAATGAGACAGACACAAAAACAATCACAATCCACACACAGTGCACAGTCAGACCGAGACAAACACGATCTCCATCAACACACAGTGCACAGTGAGACAGACACAAGCACAAATCCCATCCACACACAATGCATAGTGAGACAGACACAAACACAATCGAAATCCACACATAGTTCACATTGAGACGGAGACAAACAAAATCCCCATCCACACACAGTGTACAGTGAGACAGAGACAAACACAATCCCCATCCACACAAAGTTAACAGTGAGACAGTGGCAAACACATTCACCATCCACGCACAGAGCACAGTGAAACAGACACAAATACAATCCCCAGTCACACACAGCACAAAGTGAGACAGACACAATCACTATCTCCATCCACAAACAGTGCTCAGTGACACAGACACAAACACTAACCCCATCCACACACAGTGCACAGTGAGGCAGACACAAACATTAACCCCCTCCACACACTGTGGTCAGTGAGACAGACACACACACAATCCCCATTCACACAGTGCACAGTGAGGCAGAGACAAACACAATCCCCATCTACACACAGTGTGAAGTGAGACTGACACAAAGACAATCCCCATCCACACACAGTGCACTGTGAGACAGACAAGAACACATTCCACATTAAATCATATTGCACAGTGAGACAGACACAAACACAGGCCCACCATCAGACAGTTCACAGTGAGGGAGAGACAAACACAATCCCCATCCACACAACTTGCACAGTGACATAGACACATACACAATCCACATCCACACAATTAGCACAGTGAGACAGATACAAACACAATCCCCATCCTCACACAGTGCTCAGTGAGACAGACACTAGCACATTCACCATCCACACACAGAGCACAGTGAGACAGACACAAGCACAATCTCCATCCACACAGTGCACAGTGAGACAGACACAAACAGAATCCACATCCACACAGTATTCAGTGAGACAGACAAAAACACAATCTCCATCCACACATAGTGCACAGTGAGACAGACACAAACACAATCCCCATCCACACACAGTGCACATTGAGACAGAGCCAAACACAATCCCCATCCACACACAGTGCAGAGTGAGACAGACACAAACACAATCACAATCCACACACAGTGCACAGTCAGACAGAGACAAACACAATCTCCATCAATGCACAGTGCACAGTGAGACAGACACAAGCACAAAACCCATCCACACACAGTGCACAGTGATACAGACACAAACACAATCGAAATCCACACATAGTTCACAGTGAGACGGAGGCAAACAAAATCCCCATTCACACACAGTGTCCAGTGAGACAGAGACAAACACATTCCCCATCCACACAAAATGCACAGTGAGACAGTGACAAACACATTCACCATCCACGCACAGTGCACAGTGAAACAGACACAAATACAATCCCCAGTCACACACATCACACAGTGAGACAGACACAAACAGTATCCCCATCCACAAACAGCGCTAAGTGACACAGACACAAACACTAACCCCATCCACGCACAGTGCACAGTGAGACAGACACAAACATTAACCCCATCCACAAACTGTGGTCAGTGAGACAGACACAAACACAATCCCCATTCACACACAGTCCACAGTGAGACAGACACAAACACTATCCCCATCCACAAACAGTGCTCAGTGACACAGACACAAACACTCACCCCATCCACGCACAGTGCACAGTGAGACAGACACAAACATTAACCCCATCCACACACTGTGGTCAGTGAGAAAGACACAAAGACAATTCCCATCCACACGCAGTCCACTGTGAGACAGACAAAAACACATTCCACATTAAATCATATTGCACAGTGAGACAGACACAAACACAGACCCATCATCAGACAGTTCACAGTGAGAGAGAGACAAACACAATCCTCATCCACACAACTTGCACAGTGACATAGACATATACACAATCCACATCCACACAATTTGTACAGTGAGACAGACACAAACACAATCTCCACCCACACAGTGCGCAGAGACAGACACAAACACAATCCCCATCCACACACAGTATTCAGTGAGACAGACACAAACACAATCACCATTCTCACATAGTGCACAGTGAAACAGACACAAACACAATCCCCATCCACACACAGTGCACATTGAGACAGAGACAAACACAATCCCCATCCACACACAGTGCAGAGTGAGACAGACACAAACACAATCACAATCCACACACAGTGCACAGTCAGACAGAGACAAACACAATCTCCATCAACACACAGTGCACAGTAAGACAGACAGAAACAAAAAACCCAACCACGCAGTGCTCAGTGAGACAGACACAAACACAATCCCCATCAACAAACAGTGCACAGTGAGACAGACACAAACACAAACCACATCCACACACAGTGCACAGTGAGACAGACACAAAAACTATCCCCATCCACACACAGTATTCAGTGAGACAGACATAAACACAATCTCCATCCACACATATTGCTCAGTGAGACAGACACAATCACAATCCCCATCCACACACAGTGCACATTGAGACAGAGACAAACACAATCCTCATCCACACACAGTGCTCAGTGAGACAGACACTAGAACAGTCACCATCCACACACAGAGCACCATGAGACAGACACAAACACAATCTCCATCCATGCAGTGCACAGTGAGACAGACACAAACACAATCCCCATCCAAACACAGTGCGCAGTGAGACAGACACAAACACAATCCACATTTCCACAGAGTGCACAGTGAGACAGATACTAACAAAATCCCCATCCATACAGTGCACAGAGTTAGACACAAACAAAATCCCCATCAACACACAGTGCACACTGAGACAGACAGAATCACAAAGCCCCACCACACAGTGCTCAGCGAGACAGACACCAACACAATCCCCATCAACATACAGTGCACAGTGAGACAGACACAAACACAGACCACATCCACACACAGTGCACAGTGAGACAGACACAAACACAATCCCCATCTACACACAGTATTCAGTGAGACAGACACAAACACAATCTCCATCCACACATAGTGCACATTGAGACAGACACAAACACAATCCCCATCCACACACAGTGCACATTGAGACAGAGACAAACATAAACCCCATCCACACGCAGTGCAGAGTGAGACAGACACAAACACAATCACAATCCACACACAGTGCACAGTCAGACAGAGACAAACACAATCTCCATCAACACACATTGCACAGTGAGACAGACACAAACACAATCGAAATCCACACATAGTTCACACTGAGATGGAGACAAACAAAATCCCCATCCACAGACAGTGTACAGTGAGACAGAGACAAACACAATCCCCATCCACACAAAGTGCACAGTGAGACAGTGACAAACACATTCACCTTCCATGCACAGTGCACAGTGAAACAGACACAAATACAATCGCCAGTCACACACAGCGCACAGTGAGACACACACAAACACTATCCCCATCCACAAACAGTGCTCAGTGACACAGACACAAACACTATCCCCATCCACGCACAGTGCACAGTGAGACAGACACAAACATAAACCCCATCCACATACTGTGGTCAGTGAGAAAGACACAAACACAATCCCCATTCACACACAGTGCACAGTGAGGCAGAGACAAACACAATCCCCATCTACACACAGTGTGAAGTGAGACAGACACAAAGACAATCCCCATCCACACACAGTGCACTGTGAGACAGATAAAAACACATTCCACATTCAATCATATTGCACAGTGAGACAGACACAAACACAGACCCATCATCAGACAGTTCACAGTGAGATAGAGACAAACACAATCCCCATCCACACAACTTGCACTGTGACATAGAAATATACACAATCCACATCCACACAATTTGCACAGTGAGACAGACACAAACACAATCCCCGTCCACACACAGTGCTCAGTGAGACAGACACTTGCACATTCACCATCCACACACAGAGCACAGTGAGACAGACACAAACACAATCTCCACCCATACAGTGCGCAGAGACAGACACAAACAGAATCCCCATCCACACACAGTATTCAGTGAGACAGACACAAACACAATCTCCATCCACACATAGTGCACAGTGAAACAGACTCAAACACAATCCCCATCCACACACATTGCACATTGAGACAGAGACAAACACAATCCCCAGCCACACACAGTGCAGAGTGAGACAGACACAAACACAATCACAATCCGCACACAGTGCACAGTCAGACAGAGACAAACACAATCTCCATCAACACACAGTGCACAGTAAGACAGACAGAAACACAAAACCCAACCACACAGTGCTCAGTGAGACAGAGACAAACACAATCCCCATCAACATACAGTGCACAGTGAGACAGACACAAACACAAACCACATCCACACACAGTGCACAGTGAGACAGACACAAACACAATCCCCACCCACACACAGTATTCAGTGAGACAGACACAAACACAATCTCCATCCACACATATTGCTCAGTGAGACAGACACAAAGACAATCCCCACCCACACACAGTGCACATTGAGACAGACAAACAAAATCCCTTTCCACACACAGTGCTCAGTGAGACAGACACTAGAACAGTCACCATCCACACACAGAGCACAGTGAGACAGACACAAACACAATCTCCATCCACACAGTGCACAGTGAGACAGACACAAACAATATCCCCATCCAAACTCAGTGCGCAGTGAGACAGACACAAACACAATCCACATTTCCACAGAGTGCACAGTGAGACAGATACTAACAAAATCCCCATCCATACATTGCACAGAGTTAGACACAGACACAATCCCCATCAACACACAGTGCACAGTGAGACAGACAGAAAAACAAACCCAACCTCACAGTGCTCAGCGAGACAGACACAAACACAATCCCCATCAACAAACAGTGCACAGTGAGACAGACACAAACACAGACCACATCCACACACAGTGCACAGTGAGACAGACAAAAACACAATCCCCATCCACACACAGTATTCAGTGAGACAGACACAAACACAATCCCCATCCATACACAGTGCACATTGAGACAGAGACAAACACAATCCCCATCCACACACAGTGCAGAGTGAGGCAGACATAAACACAACCACAATCCACACACAGTGCACAGTCAGACAGAGACAAACACAATCTCCATCAACACACAGTGCACAGTGAGACAGACACAAGCACAAATCCCATCCACACACAGTGCATGGTGAGACAGACACAAACACAATCGAAATCCACACATAGTTCACAGTGAGACGGAGACAAACACAATCCCCATCCACACAAAGTGCACAGTGAGACAGTGACAAACACATTCACCATCCACGCACAGGGCACAGTGAAACAGACACAAATACAATCCCCAGTCACACACAGCGCACAGTGAGACAGACACAATCACTATCCCCATCCACAAACAGTGCTCAGTGACACAGACACAAACACTAACCCCATCCATGCACAATGCACAGTAAGGCAGACACAAACATTAACCCCCTCCACACACTGTGGTCAGTGAGACAGACACACACACAATCCCCATTCACACAAAGTGCACAGTGAGGCAGAGACAAACACAATCCCCATCTACACACAGTGTGAAGTGAGACTGACACAAAGACAATCCCCTTCCACACACAGTGCACTGTGAGACAGAAAAGAATACATTCCACATTAAATCATATTGCACAGTGAGACAGACACAAACACAGGCCCATCATCAGACAGTTCACAGTGAGGGAGAGACAAACACAATCCCCATCCACACAACTTGCACAGTGACATAGACACATACACAATCCACATCCGCACAATCAGCACAGCAAGACAGACACAAACACAATCCCCATCCACACACAGTGCTCAGTGAGACAGACATGAGCACATTCACCATCCACACACAGAGCACAGTGAGACAGACACAAACACAATCTCCATCCACACAGTGCACAGTGAGACAGACACAAACAGAATCCCCATCCACACACAGTATTCAGTGAGACAGATACAAACACAACCTCCATCCACAGATAGTGCACAGTGAGACAGACACAAACACAATCCCCATCCACACACAGTGCACATTGAGACAGAGACAAACACAATCCCCATCCACACACAGTGCAGAGTGAGACAGACACAAACACAATCACAATCCACACACAGTGCACAGTCAGACAGAGACAAACACAATCTCCATCAACACACAGTGCACAGTGAGACAGACACAAGCACAAAACCCATCCACACACAGTGCACAGTGATACAGACACAAACACAATCGAAATCCACACATAGTTCACAGTGAGACGGAGGCAAACAAAATCCCCATCCACACACAGTGTACAGTGAGACAGAGACAAACACAATCCCCATCCACACAAAATGCTCAGTGAGACAGTGACAAACACATTCACCATCCACGCACAGTGCACAGTGAAACAGACACAAATACAATCCCCAGTCACACACAGCACACAGTGAGACAGACACAAACACGATCCCCATCCACAAACAGCGCTCAGTGACACAGACACAAACACTAACCCCATCCACGCACAGTGCACAGTGAGACAGACACAAACATTAACCCCATCCACACACTGTGGTCAGTGAGACCAACACAAACACAATCCCCATTCACACACAGTCCAAAGTGAGGCAGAGACAAACACAATCCCCATCCACACACAGTGCACTGTGAGACAGACAAAAACACAGTCCATATTAAATCTTATTGCACAGTGAGAGAGACACAAACACAGACCCATCATCAGACAGTTCACAGTGAGAGAGAGACAAACACAATCCCCATCCACACAACTTGCACACTGACATAGACACATACACAATCCACATCCACACAATTTGCACAGTGAGACAGACACAAACACAAGCCCCATCCACACAAAGTGCTCAGTGAGACAGACACTAGCACAGTCACCATCCACACACAGAGCACTGTGAGACAGACACAAACACAATTTCCATCCACACAGTGCACGGTTAGACAGACACAAACACAATCCCCATCCACACACAATATTCAGTGAGACAGACACAAACACAATCTCCATCCGCACATTGTGCACAGTGAGACAGACACAAACACAATCCCCATCCAAACACAGTGCACATTGAGACAAAGACAAACACAATCCCCATCCACACACAGTGCAGAGTGAGAGAGACACAAACACAATCACAATCCACACACAGTGCACAGTCAGACAGAGACAAACACAATCTCCATCAACACAGTGCATAGTGAGACAGACACAAGCACAAATCCCATCCACACACAGTGCACAGTCAGACAGACTCAAACACAATCGAAATCCAGACATAGTTCACAGTGAGACGGAGACAAACAAAATCCCCATCCACACACACATTGTACAGTGAGACAGAGACAAACACAACCCCCATCCACACAAAGTGCACAGTGAGACAGTGACAAACACATTCACCATCCACACAGAGTGCACAGTGAAACAGACACAAATACAATCCCCAGTCACACACAGCGCACAGTGAGACAGACACAAACACTTTCCCCATCCCCAAACAGTGATCAGTGACACAGACACAAACACTAACCCCATCCACGCACAGTGCACAGTGAGACAGACACAAACATTAACCCCATCCACACACTGTGATCAGAGAGACAGGCACAAACACAATCCCCATTCACACACAGCGCACAGTGAGACAGACACAAACACTATCCCCATCCACAAACAGTGCTCAGTGACACAGACACAAACACTAACACTATCCACACACAGTGCACAGTGCGACAAACACAAACATTAACCCCATCCACACACTGATGTCAGTGAGACAGACACAAACACAATCCCCATTCACACACAGTGCACTGTAAGACAGACAAAAACAAATTTTACATTAAATCATATAGCACATTGAGACGGACACAAACACAGACCCATCATCAGACAGTTCACAGTGAGAGAGAGACAAACACAATCCCCATCCACACAACTTGCACAGTGACACAGACACATACACAATCCACATCCACACAATTTGCACAGTGAGACAGACACATACACAATCCCCATCCACACACAATGCTCAGTGAGACAGACACTAGAACAGTCACCATCCACACACAGAGCACAGTGAGACAGACACAAACACAATCTCCATCCACGCAGTGCACAGTGAGACAGACACAAACACAATCCCCATCCAAACACAGTGCACAGTGAGACAGACACAAACACAATCCACATTTCCTCAGAGTGCACAGTGAGACAGATACTAACAAAATCCCCATCCATACAGTGCACAGAGTAAGACCCAGACACTATCCCCATCAACACACAGTGCACAGTAAGACAGACAGAAACACAAAACCCAACCACACAATGCTCAGCGAGACAGACACAAACACAATCCCCATCAACATACAGTGCACAGTGAGACAGACACAAACACAGACCACATCCACACACAGTGCTGAGTGAGAGAGACACAAACACAATCACAATCCACACACAGTGCACAGTCAGACAGAGACAAACACAATCTCCATCAACACAGTGCATAGTGAGACAGACACAAGCACAAATCCCATCCACACACAGTGCACAGTGAGACAGACTCAAACACAATCGAAATCCAGACATAGTTCACAGTGAGACGGAGACAAACAAAATCCCCATCCACACACACATTTTACAGTGAGACAGAGACAAACACAACCCCCATCCACACAAAGTGCACAGTGAGACAGTGACAAACACATTCACCATCCACGCAGAGTGCACAGTGAAACAGACACAAATACAATCCCCAGTCACACACAGCGCACAGTGAGACAGACACAAACACTTTCCCCATCCCCAAACAGTGATCAGTGACACAGACACAAACACTAACCCCATCCACGCACAGTGCACAGTGAGACAGACACAAACATTAACCCCATCCACACACTGTGATCAGAGAGACCGGCACAAACACAATCCCCATTCACACACAGCGCACAGTGAGACAGACACAAACACTATCCCCATCCACAAACAGTGCTCAGTGACACAGACACAAACACTAACCCCATCCACACACAGTGCACAGTGCGACAAACACAAACATTAACCCCATCCACACACTGATGTCAGTGAGACAGACACAAACACAATCCCCATTCACACACAGTGCACTGCAAGACAGACAAAAACAAATTTTACATTAAATCATATTGCACAGTGAGACGGACACAAACACAGACCCATCATCAGACAGTTCACAGTGAGAGAGAGACAAACACAATCCCCATCCACACAACTTGCACAGTGACACAGACACATACACAATCCACATACACACAATTTGCACAGTGAGACAGACACATACACAATCCCCATCCACACACAATGCTCAGTGAGACAGACACTTGAACAGTCACCATCCACACACAGAGCACAGTGAGACAGACACAAAAACAATCTCCATCCACGCAGTGCACAGTGAGACAGACACAAACACAATCCCCATCCAAACACAGTACACAGTGAGACAGACACAAACACAATCCACATTTCCTCAGAGTGCACAGTGAGACAGATACTAACAAAATCCCCATCCATACAGTGCACAGAGTAAGACCCAAACACAATCCCCATCAACACACAGTGCACAGTAAGACAGACAGAAACACAAAACCCAACCAGACAATGCTCAGCGAGACAGACACAAACACAATCCCCATCAACATACAGTGCACAGTGAGACAGACACAAACACAGACCACATCCACACACAGTGCACAGTGAGACAGACACAAACACAATCCCCATCCACACATAGTATTCAGTGAGACAGACACAAACACAATCTCCATCCACACATAGTGCACAGTGAGACAGACACAAACACAAACCCCATCCACACACAGTGCACATTGAGACAGAGACAAACACAATCCCCATCCACACACAGTGCTCAGTGAGACAGACACTAGAACAGTCACCATCAACACACAGTGCACAGTGAGACAGAGACAAACACAATCTCCATCCACACATTGCACAGTGAGACAGACACAAACAATATCCCCATCCACAAACAGTGCTCAGTGACACAGACACAAACACTAACCCCATCCATGCACAGTGCACAGTAAGGCAGACACAAACATTAACCCCCTCCACACACTGTGGTCAGTGAGACAGACACACACACAATCCCCATTCACACAAAGTGCACAGTGAGGCAGAGACAAACACAATCCCCATCTACACACAGTGTGAAGTGAGACTGACACAAAGACAATCCCCTTCCACACACAGTGCACTGTGAGACAGAAAAGAACACATTCCACATTAAATCATATTGCACAGTGAGACAGACACAAACACAGGCCCATCATCAGACAGTTCACAGTGATGGAGAGACAAACACAATCCCCATCCACACAACTTGCACAGTGACATAGACACATACACAATCCACATCCACACAATCAGCACAATGAGACAGACACAAACACAATCCCCATCCACACACAGTGCTCAGTGAGACAGACATGAGCACATTCACCATCCACACACAGAGCACAGTGAGACAGACACAAACACAATCTCCATCCACACAGTGCACAGTGAGACAGACACAAACAGAATCCCCATCCACACACAGTATTCAGTGAGACAGATACAAACACAAACTCCATCCACAGATAGTGCACAGTGAGACAGACACAAACACAATCCCCATCCACACACAGTGAACATTGAGACAGAGACAAACACAATCCCCATCCACACACAGTGCAGAGTGAGACAGACACAAACACAATCACAATCCACACACAGTGCACAGTCAGACAGAGACAAACACAATCTCCATCAACACACAGTGCACAGTGAGACAGACACAAGCACAAAACCCATCCACACACAGTGCACAGTGATACAGACACAAACACAATCGAAATCCACACATAGTTCACAGTGAGACGGAGGCAAACAAAATCCCCATCCACACACAGTGTACAGTGAGACAGAGACAAACACATTCCCCATCCACACAAAATGCTCAGTGAGACAGTGACAAACACATTCACCATCCACGCACAGTGCACAGTGAAACAGACACAAATACAATCCCCAGTCACACACAGCACACAGTGAGACAGACACAAACACGATCCCCATCCACAAACAGCGCTCAGTGACACAGACACAAACACTAACCCCATCCACGCACAGTGCACAGTGAGACAGACACAAACATTAACCCCATCCACACACTGTGGTCAGTGAGACCAACACAAACACAATCCCCATTCACACACAGTCCAAAGTGAGGCAGAGACAAACACAATCCCCATCCACACACAGTGCACTGTGAGACAGACAAAAACACAGTCCATATTAAATCTTATTGCACAGTGAGACAGACACAAACACAGACCCATCATCAGACAGTTCACAGTGAGAGAGAGACAAACACAATCCCCATCCACACAACTTGCACACTGACATAGACACATACACAATCCACATCCACACAATTTGCACAGTGAGACAGACACAAACACAAGCCCCATCCACACAAAGTGCTCAGTGAGACAGACACTAGCACAGTCACCATCCACACACAGAGCACTGTGAGACAGACACAAACACAATTTCCATCCACACAGTGCACGGTGAGACAGACACAAACACAATCCCCATCCACACACAATATTCAGTGAGACAGACACAAACACAATCTCCATCCGCACATTGTGCACAGTGAGACAGACACAAACAAAATCCCCATCCAAACACAGTGCACATTGAGACAAAGACAAACACAATCCCCATCCACACACAGTGCACAGTGAGAGAGACACAAACACAATCACAATCCACACACAGTGCACAGTCAGACAGAGACAAACACAATCTCCATCAACACAGTGCATAGTGAGACAGACACAAGCACAAATCCCATCCACACACAGTGCACAGTGAGACAGACTCAAACACAATCGAAATCCAGACATAGTTCACAGTGAGACGGAGACAAACAAAATCCCCATCCACACACACATTGTACAGTGAGACAGAGACAAACACAACCCCCATCCACACACAATGCTCAGTGAGACAGACACTAGAACAGTCACCATCCACACACAGAGCACAGTGAGACAGACACAAAAACAATCTCCATCCACGCAGTGCACAGTGAGACAGACACAAACACAATCCCCATCCAAACACATTGCACAGTGAGACAGACACAAACACAATCCACATTTCCTCAGAGTGCACAGTGAGACAGATACTAACAAAATCCCCATCCATACAGTGCACAGAGTAAGACCCAAACACAATCCCCATCAACACACAGTGCACTGTAAGACAGACAGAAACACAAAACCCAACCACACAATGCTCAGCGAGACAGACACAAACACAATCCCCATCAACATACAGTGCACAGTGAGACAGACACAAACACAGACCACATCCACACACAGTGCACAGTGAGACAGACACAAACACAATCCCCATCCACACATAGTATTCAGTGAGACAGACACAAACACAATCTCCATCCACACATAGTGCACAGTGAGACAGACACAAACACAAACCCCATCCACACACAGTGCACATTGAGACAGAGACAAACACAAACCCCATCCACACACAGTGCTCAGTGAGACAGACACTAGAACAGTCACCATCAACACACAGTGCACAGTGAGACAGAGACAAACACAATCTCCATCCACACATTGCACAGTGAGACAGACACAAACAATATCCCCATCCACAAACAGTGCTCAGTGACACAGACACAAACACTAACCCCATCCATGCACAGTGCACAGTAAGGCAGACACAAATATTAATCCCCTCCAAACACTGTGGTCAGTGAGACAGACACACACACAATCCCCATTCACACAAAGTGCACAGTGAGGCAGAGACAAACACAATCCCCATCTACACACAGTGTGAAGTGAGACTGACACAAAGACAATCCCCTTCCACACACAGTGCACTGTGAGACAGAAAAGAACACATTCCACATTAAATCATATTGCACAGTGAGACAGACACAAACACAGGCCCATCATCAGACAGTTCACAGTGATGGAGAGACAAACACAATCCCCATCCACACAACTTGCACAGTGACATAGACACATACACAATCCACATCCACACAATCAGCACAATGAGACAGACACAAACACAATCCCCATCCACACACAGTGCTCAGTGAGACAGACATGAGCACATTCACCATCCACACACAGAGCACAGTGAGACAGACACAAACACAATCTCCATCCACACAGTGCACAGTGAGACAGACACAAACAGAATCCCCATCCACACACAGTATTCAGTGAGACAGATACAAACACAAACTCCATCCACAGATAGTGCACAGTGAGACAGACACAAACACAATCCCCATCCACACACAGTGAACATTGAGACAGAGACAAACACAATCCCCATCCACACACAGTGCAGAGTGAGACAGACACAAACACAATCACAATCCACACACAGTGCACAGTCAGACAGAGACAAACACAATCTCCATCAACACACAGTGCACAGTGAGACAGACACAAGCACAAAACCCATCCACACACAGTGCACAGTGATACAGACTCAAACACAATCGAAATCCACACATAGTTCACAGTGAGACGGAGGCAAACAAAATCCCCATCCACACACAGTGTACAGTGAGACAGAGACAAACACATTCCCCATCCACACAAAATGCTCAGTGAGACAGTGACAAACACATTCACCATCCACGCACAGTGCACAGTGAAACAGACACAAATACAATCCCCAGTCACACACAGCACACAGTGAGACAGAAACAAACACGATCCCCATCCACAAACAGCGCTCAGTGACACAGACACAAACACTAACCCCATCCACGCACAGTGCACAGTGAGACAGACACAAACATTAACCCCATCCACACACTGTGGTCACTGAGACCAACACAAACACAATCCCCATTCACACACAGTCCAAAGTGAGGCAGAGACAAACACAATCCCCATCCACACACAGTGCACTGTGAGACAGACAAAAACACAGTCCATATTAAATCTTATTGCACAGTGAGAGAGACACAAACACAGACCCATCATCAGACAGTTCACAGTGACAGAGAGACAAACACAATCCCCATCCACACAACTTGCACACTGACATAGACACATACACAATCCACATCCACACAATTTGCACAGTGAGACAGACACAAACACAAGCCCCATCCACACAAAGTGCTCAGTGAGACAGACACTAGCACAGTCACCATCCACACACAGAGCACTGTGAGACAGACACAAACACAATTTCCATCCACACAGTGCACGGTGAGACAGACACAAACACAATCCCCATCCACACACAATATTCAGTGAGACAGACACAAACACAATCTCCATCCGCACATTGTGCACAGTGAGACAGACACAAACACAATCCCCATCCAAACACAGTGCACATTGAGACAAAGACAAACACAATCCCCATCCACACACAGTGCAGAGTGAGAGAGACACAAACACAATCACAATCCACACACAGTGCACAGTCAGACAGAGACAAACACAATCTCCATCAACACAGTGCATAGTGAGACAGACACAAGCACAAATCCCATCCACACACAGTGCACAGTGAGACAGACTCAAACACAATCGAAATCCAGACATAGTTCACAGTGAGACGGAGACAAACAAAATCCCCATCCACACACACATTGTACAGTGAGACAGAGACAAACACAAACCCCATCCACACAAAGTGCACAGTGAGACAGTGACAAACACATTCACCATCCACACAGAGTGCACAGTGAAACAGACACAAATACAATCCCCAGTCACACACAGCGCACAGTGAGACAGACACAAACACTTTCCCCATCCCCAAACAGTGATCAGTGACACAGACACAAACACTAACCCTATCCACGCACAGTGCACAGTGAGACAGACACAAACATTAACCCCATCCACACACTGTGATCAGAGAGACAGGCACAAACACAATCCCCATTCACACACAGTGCACAGTGAGACAGACACAAACACTATCCCCATCCACAAACAGTGCTCAGTGACACAGACACAAACACTAACCCTATCCACACACAGTGCACAGTGCGACAAACACAAACATTAACCCCATCCACACACTGATGTCAGTGAGACAGACACAAACACAATCCCCATTCACACACAGTGCACTGTAAGACAGACAAAAACAAATTTTACATTAAATCATATTGCACAGTGAGACGGACACAAACACAGACCCATCATCAGACAGTTCACAGTGAGAGAGAGACAAACACAATCCCCATCCACACAACTTGCACAGTGACACAGACACATACACAATCCACATCCACACAATTTGCACAGTGAGACAGACACATACACAATCCCCATCCACACACAATGCTCAGTGAGACAGACACTAGAACAGTCACCATCCACACACAGAGCACAGTGAGACAGACACAAACACAATCTCCATCCACGCAGTGCACAGTGAGACAGACACAAACACAATCCCCATCCAAACACAGTGCACAGTGAGACAGACACAAACACAATCCACATTTCCTCAGAGTGCACAGTGAGACAGATACTAACAAAATCCCCATCCATACAGTGCACAGAGTAAGACCCAAACACTATCCCCATCAACACACAGTGCACAGTAAGACAGACAGAAACACAAAACCCAACCACACAATGCTCAGCGAGACAGACACAAACACAATCCCCATCAACATACAGTGCACAGTGAGACAGACACAAACACAGACCACATCCACACACAGTGCAGAGTGAGAGAGACACAAACACAATCACAATCCACACACAGTGCACAGTCAGACAGAGACAAACACAATCTCCATCAACACAGTGCATAGTGAGACAGACACAAGCACAAATCCCATCCACACACAGTGCACAGTGAGACAGACTCAAACACAATCGAAATCCAGACATAGTTCACAGTGAGACGGAGACAAACAAAATCCCCATCCACACACACATTTTACAGTGAGACAGAGACAAACACAACCCCCATCCACACAAAGTGCACAGTGAGACAGTGACAAACACATTCACCATCCACGCAGAGTGCACAGTGAAACAGACACAAATACAATCCCCAGTCACACACAGCGCACAGTGAGACAGACACAAACACTTTCCCCATCCCCAAACAGTGATCAGTGACACAGACACAAACACTAACCCCATCCACGCACAGTGCACAGTGAGACAGACACAAACATTAACCCCATCCACACACTGTGATCAGAGAGACCGGCACAAACACAATCCCCATTCACACACAGCGCACAGTGAGACAGACACAAACACTATCCCCATCCACAAACAGTGCTCAGTGACACAGACACAAACACTAACCCCATCCACACACAGTGCACAGTGCGACAAACACGAACATTAACCCCATCCACACACTGATGTCAGTGAGACAGACACAAACACAATCCCCATTCACACACAGTGCACTGCAAGACAGACAAAAACAAATTTTACATTAAATCATATTGCACAGTGAGACGGACACAAACACAGACCCATCATCAGACAGTTCACAGTGAGAGAGAGACAAACACAATCCCCATCCACACAACTTGCACAGTGACACAGACACATACACAATCCACATACACACAATTTGCACAGTGAGACAGACACATACACAATCCCCATCCACACACAATGCTCAGTGAGACAGACACTAGAACAGTCACCATCCACACACAGAGCACAGTGAGACAGACACAAAAACAATCTCCATCCACGCAGTGCACAGTGAGACAGACACAAACACAATCCCCATCCAAACACAGTGCACAGTGAGACAGACACAAACACAATCCACATTTCCTCAGAGTGCACAGTGAGACAGATACTAACAAAATCCCCATCCATACAGTGCACAGAGTAAGACCCAAACACAATCCCCATCAACACACAGTGCACAGTAAGACAGACAGAAACACAAAACCCAACCACACAATGCTCAGCGAGACAGACACAAACACAATCCCCATCAACATACAGTGCACAGTGAGACAGACACAAACACAGACCACATCCACACACAGTGCACAGTGAGACAGACACAAACACAATCCCCATCCACACATAGTATTCAGTGAGACAGACACAAACACAATCTCCATCCACACATAGTGCACAGTGAGACAGACACAAACACAAACCCCATCCACACACAGTGCACATTGAGACAGAGACAAACACAATCCTCATCCACACACAGTGCTCAGTGAGACAGACACTAGAACAGTCACCATCAACACACAGTGCACAGTGAGACAGAGACAAACACAATCTCCGTCCACACATTGCACAGTGAGACAGACACAAACAATATCCCTTCCACAAACAGTGCTCAGTGACACAGACACAAACACTAACCCCATCCATGCACAGTGCACAGTAAGGCAGACACAAACATTAACCCCCTCCACACACTGTGGTCAGTGAGACAGACACACACACAATCCCCATTCACACAAAGTGCACAGTGAGGCAGAGAGAAACACAATCCCCATCTACACACAGTGTGAAGTGAGACTGACACAAAGACAATCCCCTTCCACACACAGTGCACTGTGAGACAGAAAAGAACACATTCCACATTAAATCATATTGCACAGTGAGACAGACACAAACACAGGCCCATCATCAGACAGTTCACAGTGATGGAGAGACAAACACAATCCCCATCCACACAACTTGCACAGTGACATAGACACATACACAATCCACATCCACACAATCAGCACAATGAGACAGACACAAACACAATCCCCATCCACACACAGTGCTCAGTGAGACAGACATGAGCACATTCACCATCCACACACAGAGCACAGTGAGACAGACACAAACACAATCTCCATCCACACAGTGCACAGTGAGACAGACACAAACAGAATCCCCATCCACACACAGTATTCAGTGAGACAGATACAAACACAACCTCCATCCACAGATAGTGCACAGTGAGACAGACACAAACACAATCCCCATCCACACACAGTGAACATTGAGACAGAGACAAACACAATCCCCATCCACACACAGTGCAGAGTGAGACAGACACAAACACAATCACAATCCACACACAGTGCACAGTCAGACAGAGACAAACACAATCTCCATCAACACACAGTGCACAGTGAGACAGACACAAGCACAAAACCCATCCACACACAGTGCACAGTGATACAGACACAAACACAATCGAAATCCACACATAGTTCACAGTGAGACGGAGGCAAACAAAATCCCCATCCACACACAGTGTACAGTGAGACAGAGACAAACACAATCCCCATCCACACAAAATGCTCAGTGAGACAGTGACAAACACATTCACCATCCACGCACAGTGCACAGTGAAACAGACACAAATACAATCCCCAGTCACACACAGCACACAGTGAGACATACACAAACACGATCCCCATCCACAAACAGCGCTCAGTGACACAGACACAAACACTAACCCCATCCACGCACAGTGCACAGTGAGACAGACACAAACATTAACCCCATCCACACACTGTGGTCAGTGAGACCAACACAAACACAATCCCCATTCACACACAGTCCACAGTGAGGCAGAGACAAACACAATCCCCATCCACACACAGTGCACTGTGAGACAGACAAAAAAACAGTCCATATTAAATCTTATTGCACAGTGAGACAGACACAAACACAGACTCATCATCAGACAGTTCACAGTGAGAGAGAGACAAGCACAATCCCCATCCACACAACTTGCACACTGACATAGACACATACACAATCCACATCCACACAATTTGCACAGTGAGACAGACACAAACACAATCCCCATCCACACAAAGTGCTCAGTGAGACAGACACTAGCACAGTCACCATCCACACACAGAGCACTGTGAGACAGACACAAACACAATTTCCATCCACACAGTGCACGGTGAGACAGACACAAACACAATCCCCATCCACACACAATATTCAGTGAGACAGACACAAACACAATCTCCATCCGCACAATGTGCACAGTGAGACAGACACAAACACAATCCCCATCCAAACACAGTGCACATTGAGACAGAGACAAACACAATCCCCATCCACACACAGTGCAGAGTGAGAGAGACACAAACACAATCACAATCCACACACAGTGCACAGTCAGACAGAGACAAACACAATCTCCATCAACACAGTGCATAGTGAGACAGACACAAGCACAAATCCCATCCACACACAGTGCACAGTCAGACAGACTCAAACACAATCGAAATCCAGACATAGTTCACAGTGAGACGGAGACAAACAAAATCCCCATCCACACACACATTGTACAGTGAGACAGAGACAAACGCAACCCCCATCCACACAAAGTGCACAGTGAGACAGTGACAAACACATTCACCATCCACGCAGAGTGCACAGTGAAACAGACACAAATACAATCCCCAGTCACACACAGCGCACAGTGAGACAGACACAAACACTTTCCCCATCCCCAAACAGTGATCAGTGACACAGACACAAACACTAACCCCATCCACGCACAGTGCACAGTGAGACAGACACAAACATTAACCCCATCCACACACTGTGATCAGAGAGACAGGCACAAACACAATCCCCATTCACACACAGCGCACAGTGAGACAGACACAAACACTATCCCCATCCACAAACAGTGTTCAGTGACACAGACACAAACACTAACCACATCCACACACAGTGCACAGTGCGACAAACACAAACATTTACCCCATCCACACACTGATGTCAGTGAGACAGACACAAACACAATCCCCATTCACACACAGTGCACTGTAAGACAGACAAAAACAAATTTTACATTAAATCATATTGCACAGTGAGACGGACACAAACACAGACCCATCATCAGACAGTTCACAGTGAGAGAGAGACAAACACAATCCCCATCCACACAACTTGCACAGTGACACAGACACATACACAATCCACATCCACACAATTTGCACAGTGAGACAGACACATACACAATCCCCATCCACACACAATGCTCAGTGAGACAGACACTAGAACAGTCACCATCCACACACAGAGCACAGTGAGACAGACACAAACACAATCTCCATCCACGCAGTGCACAGTGAGACAGACACAAACACAATCCCCATCCAAACACAGTGCACAGTGAGACAGACACAAACACAATCCACATTTCCTCAGAGTGCACAGTGAGACAGATACTAACAAAATCCCCATCCATACAGTGCACAGAGTAAGACCCAAACACAATCCCCATCAACACACAGTGCACAGTAAGACAGACAGAAACACAAAACCCAACCACACAATGCTCAGCGAGACAGACACAAACACAATCCCCATCAACATACAGTGCACAGTGAGACAGACACAAACACAGACCACATCCACACACAGTGCAGAGTGAGAGAGACACAAACACAATCACAATCCACACACAGTGCACAGTCAGAGACAAACACAATCTCCATCAACACAGTGCATAGTGAGACAGACACAAGCACAAATCCCATCCACACACAGTGCACAGTGAGACAGACTCAAACACAATCGAAATCCAGACATAGTTCACAGTGAGACGGAGACAAACAAAATCCCCATCCACACACACATTGTACAGTGAGACAGAGACAAACACAACCCCCATCCACACAAAGTGCACAGTGAGACAGTGACAATCACATTCACCATCCACGCAGAGTGCACAGTGAAACAGACACAAATACAATCCCCAGTCACACACAGCGCACAGTGAGACAGACACAAACACTTCCCCCATCCCCAAACAGTGATCAGTGACACAGACACAAACACTAACCCGATCCACGCACAGTGCACAGTGAGACAGACACAAACATTAACCCCATCCACACACTGTGATCAGAGAGACCGGCACAAACACAATCCCCAATCACACACAGCGCACAGTGAGACAGACACAAACACTATCCCCATCCACAAACAGTGCTCAGTGACACAGACACAAACACTAACCCCATCCACACACAGTGCACAGTGCGACAAATACAAACATTAACCCCATCCACACACTGATGTCAGTGAGACAGACACAAACACAATCCCCATTCACACACAGTGCACTGTAAGACAGACAAAAACAAATTTTACATTAAATCATATTGCACAGTGAGACGGACACAAACACAGACCCATCATCAGACAGTTCACAGTGAGAGAGAGACAAACACAATCCCCATCTACACAACTTGCACAGTGACACAGACACATACACAATCCACATCCACACAATTTGCACAGTGAGACAGACACATACACAATCCCCATCCACACACAATGCTCAGTGAGACAGACACTAGAACAGTCACCATCCACACACAGAGCACAGTGAGTCAGACACAAACACAATCTCCATCCACGCAGTGCACAGTGAGACAGACACAAACACAATCCCCATCCAAACACAGTGCACAGTGAGACAGACACAAACACAATCCACATTTCCTCAGAGTGCACAGTGAGACAGATACTAACAAAATCCCCATCCATACAGTGCACAGAGTAAGACCCAAACACAATCCCCCTCAACACACAGTGCACAGTAAGACAGACAGAAACACAAAACCCAACCACACAATGCTCAGCGAGACAGACACAAACACAATCCCCATCAACATACAGTGCACAGTGAGACAGACACAAACACAGACCACATCCACACACAGTGCACAGTGAGACAGACACAAACACAATCCCCATCCACACACAGTATTCAGTGAGACAGACACAAACACAATCTCCATCCACACATAGTGCACAGTGAGACAGACACAAACACAAACCCCATCCACACACAGTGCACATTGAGACAGAGACAAACACAATCCCCATCCACACACAGTGCTCAGTGAGACAGACACTAGAACAGTCACCATCCACACACAGAGCACCGTGAGACAGACACAAACACAATCTCCATTAATGCAGTGCACAGTGAGACAGACACAAACACAATTCCCATCCAAACACATTGCGCAGTGAGACAGACACAAACACAATCCACATTTCCACAGAGTGCACAATGAGACAGATACTAACAAAATCCCCATCCATACAGTGCACAGAGTTAGACACAAACACAATCCCCATCAGCACACAGTGCACAGTGAGACAGACAGAATCACAAAGCCCCACCACACAGTGCTCAGCGAGACAGACACAAACACAGACCACATCCACATACAGTGCACAGTGAGACAGACACAAACACAATCCCCATCCACACACAGTGCACAGTGAGACAGTCACAAACACAATCCCCATCCACACACAATATTCAGTGAGACAGACACAAACACAATCTCCATCCACACATAGTGCACATTCAGAGAGGCACAAACACAATCCCCATCCACGCACAGTGCACATTGAGACAGAGACAAACACAAACCCCATCCACACACAGTGCAGAGTGAGACAGACACAAACACAATCACAATCAACACACAGTGCACAGTCAGACAGAGACATACACAAACTCCATCAACACACATTGCACAGTGAGACAGACACAAACACAATCGAAATCCACACATAGTTCACAATGAGACGGAGACAAACAAAATCCCCATCCACAGACAGTGTACAGTGAGACAGAGACAAACACAATCCCCATCCACACAAAGTGCACAGTGAGACAGTGACAAACACATTCACCTTCCATGCACAGTGCACAGTGAAACAGACACAAATACAATCCCCAGTCACAAACAGTGCTCAGTGACACAGACACAAACACTAACCCCATCCACGCACAGTGCACAGTGAGACAGGCACAGACATTAACCCCATCCACACACTGTGGTCAGTGAGAAAGACACAAACACAATCCCCATTCACACACAGTCCACAGTGAGGCAGAGACAAACACAATCCCCATCCACACACAGTGCACTGTGAGACAGACAAAAACGCATTCCACATTAAATCATATTGCACAGTGAGACAGACACAAACACAGACCCATCATCAGACAGTTCAAAGTGAGAGAGAGACAAAAACAATCCCCATCCACACAACTTGCACAGTGACATAGACATATACACAATCCACATCCACACAATTTGCAAAGTGAGACAGACACAAACACAATCCCATCCACACACAGTGCTCAATGAGACAGACACTAGCACATTCACCATCCACACACAGAGCACAGTGAGACAGACACAAACACAATCTCCACCCACACAGTGCGCAGAGACAGACACAAACACAATCCCCATCCACACACAGTATTCAGTGAGACAGACACAAACACAATCTTCATCCACACATAGTGCACAGTGAAACAGACACAAACACAATCCCCATCCACACACAGTGCACATTGAGACAGAGACAAACACAATCCCCATCCACACACAGTGCAGAGTGAGACAGACACAAACACAATCACAATCCACACACAGTGCACAGTCAGACAGAGACAAACACAATATCCATCAACACACAATGCACAGTGAGACAGACACAAGCAAAAAACCCATCCACACACAGTGCACAGTGAGACAGACACAAACACAATCGAAATCCACACATAGTTCACAGTGAGACGGAGGCAAACAAAATCCCCATCCACACACAGTGTACAGTGAGACAGAGACAAACACAATCCCCATCCACAAAATGTGCACAGTGAGACAGTGACAAACACATTCACCATCCACGCACAGTGCACAGTGAGACAGACACAAATACAATCCCCAGTCACACACAGCGCACAGTGAGACAGACACAAACAATATCCCCATCCACAAACAGTGCTCAGTGACACAGACACAAACACTAACCCCATCCATGCACAGTGCAGAGTGAGACAGACACAAACATTAACCCCATCCACACTCTGTGGTCAGTGAGACAGACACAAACACTATCCCCATTCACACACAGTGCACTGTGAGACAGACAAAAGCACATTCCACATTAAAGTATATTGCACAATGAGGCAGACACAAACACACACCCATCATCAGACAGTTCACAGTGAGAGAGAGACAAACACAATCCCCATCCACACAACTTGCACAGTGACACAGACACATACACAATCCACATACACACAATTTGCACAGTGAGACAGACACATACACAATCCCCATCCACACACAATGCTCAGTGAGACAGACACTAGAACAGTCACCATCCACACACAGAGCACAGTGAGACAGACACAAAAACAATCTCCATCCACGCAGTGCACAGTGAGACAGACACAAACACAATCCCCATCCAAACACAGTGCACAGTGAGACAGACACAAACACAATCCACATTTCCTCAGAGTGCACAGTGAGACAGATACTAACAAAATCCCCATCCATACAGTGCACAGAGTAAGACCCAAACACAATCCCCATCAACACACAGTGCACAGTAAGACAGACAGAAACACAAAACCCAACCACACAATGCTCAGCGAGACAGACACAAACACAATCCCCATCAACATACAGTGCACAGTGAGACAGACACAAACACAGACCACATCCACACACAGTGCACAGTGAGACAGACACAAACACAATCCCCATCCACACATAGTATTCAGTGAGACAGACACAAACACAATCTCCATCCACACATAGTGCACAGTGAGACAGACACAAACACAAACCCCATCCACACACAGTGCACATTGAGACAGAGACAAACACAATCCTCATCCACACACAGTGCTCAGTGAGACAGACACTAGAACAGTCACCATCAACACACAGTGCACAGTGAGACAGAGACAAACACAATCTCCGTCCACACATTGCACAGTGAGACAGACACAAACAATATCCCTTCCACAAACAGTGCTCAGTGACACAGACACAAACACTAACCCCATCCATGCACAGTGCACAGTAAGGCAGACACAAACATTAACCCCCTCCACACACTGTGGTCAGTGAGACAGACACACACACAATCCCCATTCACACAAAGTGCACAGTGAGGCAGAGAGAAACACAATCCCCATCTACACACAGTGTGAAGTGAGACTGACACAAAGACAATCCCCTTCCACACACAGTGCACTGTGAGACAGAAAAGAACACATTCCACATTAAATCATATTGCACAGTGAGACAGACACAAACACAGGCCCATCATCAGACAGTTCACAGTGATGGAGAGACAAACACAATCCCCATCCACACAACTTGCACAGTGACATAGACACATACACAATCCACATCCACACAATCAGCACAATGAGACAGACACAAACACAATCCCCATCCACACACAGTGCTCAGTGAGACAGACATGAGCACATTCACCATCCACACACAGAGCACAGTGAGACAGACACAAACACAATCTCCATCCACACAGTGCACAGTGAGACAGACACAAACAGAATCCCCATCCACACACAGTATTCAGTGAGACAGATACAAACACAACCTCCATCCACAGATAGTGCACAGTGAGACAGACACAAACACAATCCCCATCCACACACAGTGAACATTGAGACAGAGACAAACACAATCCCCATCCACACACAGTGCAGAGTGAGACAGACACAAACACAATCACAATCCACACACAGTGCACAGTCAGACAGAGACAAACACAATCTCCATCAACACACAGTGCACAGTGAGACAGACACAAGCACAAAACCCATCCACACACAGTGCACAGTGATACAGACACAAACACAATCGAAATCCACACATAGTTCACAGTGAGACGGAGGCAAACAAAATCCCCATCCACACACAGTGTACAGTGAGACAGAGACAAACACAATCCCCATCCACACAAAATGCTCAGTGAGACAGTGACAAACACATTCACCATCCACGCACAGTGCACAGTGAAACAGACACAAATACAATCCCCAGTCACACACAGCACACAGTGAGACATACACAAACACGATCCCCATCCACAAACAGCGCTCAGTGACACAGACACAAACACTAACCCCATCCACGCACAGTGCACAGTGAGACAGACACAAACATTAACCCCATCCACACACTGTGGTCAGTGAGACCAACACAAACACAATCCCCATTCACACACAGTCCACAGTGAGGCAGAGACAAACACAATCCCCATCCACACACAGTGCACTGTGAGACAGACAAAAAAACAGTCCATATTAAATCTTATTGCACAGTGAGACAGACACAAACACAGACCCATCATCAGACAGTTCACAGTGAGAGAGAGACAAACACAATCCCCATCCACACAACTTGCACACTGACATAGACACATACACAATCCACATCCACACAATTTGCACAGTGAGACAGACACAAACACAATCCCCATCCACACAAAGTGCTCAGTGAGACAGACACTAGCACAGTCACCATCCACACACAGAGCACTGTGAGACAGACACAAACACAATTTCCATCCACACAGTGCACGGTGAGACAGACACAAACACAATCCCCATCCACACACAATATTCAGTGAGACAGACACAAACACAATCTCCATCCGCACAATGTGCACAGTGAGACAGACACAAACACAATCCCCATCCAAACACAGTGCACATTGAGACAGAGACAAACACAATCCCCATCCACACACAGTGCAGAGTGAGAGAGACACAAACACAATCACAATCCACACACAGTGCACAGTCAGACAGAGACAAACACAATCTCCATCAACACAGTGCATAGTGAGACAGACACAAGCACAAATCCCATCCACACACAGTGCACAGTCAGACAGACTCAAACACAATCGAAATCCAGACATAGTTCACAGTGAGACGGAGACAAACAAAATCCCCATCCACACACACATTGTACAGTGAGACAGAGACAAACGCAACCCCCATCCACACAAAGTGCACAGTGAGACAGTAACAAACACATTCACCATCCACGCAGAGTGCACAGTGAAACAGACACAAATACAATCCCCAGTCACACACAGCGCACAGTGAGACAGACACAAACACTTTCCCCATCCCCAAACAGTGATCAGTGACACAGACACAAACACTAACCCCATCCACGCACAGTGCACAGTGAGACAGACACAAACATTAACCCCATCCACACACTGTGATCAGAGAGACAGGCACAAACACAATCCCCATTCACACACAGCGCACAGTGAGACAGACACAAACACTATCCCCATCCACAAACAGTGTTCAGTGACACAGACACAAACACTAACCACATCCACACACAGTGCACAGTGCGACAAACACAAACATTTACCCCATCCACACACTGATGTCAGTGAGACAGACACAAACACAATCCCCATTCACACACAGTGCACTGTAAGACAGACAAAAACAAATTTTACATTAAATCATATTGCACAGTGAGACGGACACAAACACAGACCCATCATCAGACAGTTCACAGTGAGAGAGAGACAAACACAATCCCCATCCACACAACTTGCACAGTGACACAGACACATACACAATCCACATCCACACAATTTGCACAGTGAGACAGACACATACACAATCCCCATCCACACACAATGCTCAGTGAGACAGACACTAGAACAGTCACCATCCACACACAGAGCACAGTGAGACAGACACAAACACAATCTCCATCCACGCAGTGCACAGTGAGACAGACACAAACACAATCCCCATCCAAACACAGTGCACAGTGAGACAGACACAAACACAATCCACATTTCCTCAGAGTGCACAGTGAGACAGATACTAACAAAATCCCCATCCATACAGTGCACAGAGTAAGACCCAAACACAATCCCCATCAACACACAGTGCACAGTAAGACAGACAGAAACACAAAACCCAACCACACAATGCTCAGCGAGACAGACACAAACACAATCCCCATCAACATACAGTGCACAGTGAGACAGACACAAACACAGACCACATCCACACACAGTGCAGAGTGAGAGAGACACAAACACAATCACAATCCACACACAGTGCACAGTCAGAGACAAACACAATCTCCATCAACACAGTGCATAGTGAGACAGACACAAGCACAAATCCCATCCACACACAGTGCACAGTGAGACAGACTCAAACACAATCGAAATCCAGACATAGTTCACAGTGAGACGGAGACAAACAAAATCCCCATCCACACACACATTGTACAGTGAGACAGAGACAAACACAACCCCCATCCACACAAAGTGCACAGTGAGACAGTGACAATCACATTCACCATCCACGCAGAGTGCACAGTGAAACAGACACAAATACAATCCCCAGTCACACACAGCGCACAGTGAGACAGACACAAACACTTCCCCCATCCCCAAACAGTGATCAGTGACACAGACACAAACACTAACCCGATCCACGCACAGTGCACAGTGAGACAGACACAAACATTAACCCCATCCACACACTGTGATCAGAGAGACCGGCACAAACACAATCCCCAATCACACACAGCGCACAGTGAGACAGACACAAACACTATCCCCATCCACAAACAGTGCTCAGTGACACAGACACAAACACTAACCCCATCCACACACAGTGCACAGTGCGACAAATACAAACATTAACCACATCCACACACTGATGTCAGTGAGACAGACACAAACACAATCCCCATTCACACACAGTGCACTGTAAGACAGACAAAAACAAATTTTACATTAAATCATATTGCACAGTGAGACCGACACAAACACAGACCCATCATCAGACAGTTCACAGTGAGAGAGAGACAAACACAATCCCCATCTACACAACTTGCACAGTGACACAGACACATACACAATCCACATCCACACAATTTGCACAGTGAGACAGACACATACACAATCCCCATCCACACACAATGCTCAGTGAGACAGACACTAGAACAGTCACCATCCACACACAGAGCACAGTGAGTCAGACACAAACACAATCTCCATCCACGCAGTGCACAGTGAGACAGACACAAACACAATCCCCATCCAAACACAGTGCACAGTGAGACAGACACAAACACAATCCACATTTCCTCAGAGTGCACAGTGAGACAGATACTAACAAAATCCCCATCCATACAGTGCACAGAGTAAGACCCAAACACAATCCCCCTCAACACACAGTGCACAGTAAGACAGACAGAAACACAAAACCCAACCACACAATGCTCAGCGAGACAGACACAAACACAATCCCCATCAACATACAGTGCACAGTGAGACAGACACAAACACAGACCACATCCACACACAGTGCACAGTGAGACAGACACAAACACAATCCCCATCCACACACAGTATTCAGTGAGACAGACACAAACACAATCTCCATCCACACATAGTGCACAGTGAGACAGACACAAACACAAACCCCATCCACACACAGTGCACATTGAGACAGAGACAAACACAATCCCCATCCACACACAGTGCTCAGTGAGACAGACACTAGAACAGTCACCATCCACACACAGAGCACCGTGAGACAGACACAAACACAATCTCCATTAATGCAGTGCACAGTGAGACAGACACAAACACAATTCCCATCCAAACACATTGCGCAGTGAGACAGACACAAACACAATCCACATTTCCACAGAGTGCACAATGAGACAGATACTAACAAAATCCCCATCCATACAGTGCACAGAGTTAGACACAAACACAATCCCCATCAGCACACAGTGCACAGTGAGACAGACAGAATCACAAAGCCCCACCACACAGTGCTCAGCGAGACAGACACAAACACAGACCACATCCACATACAGTGCACAGTGAGACAGACACAAACACAATCCCCATCCACACACAGTGCACAGTGAGACAGACACAAACACAATCCCCATCCACACACAATATTCAGTGAGACAGACACAAACACAATCTCCATCCACACATAGTGCACATTCAGAGAGGCACAAACACAATCCCCATCCACGCACAGTGCACATTGAGACAGAGACAAACACAAACCCCATCCACACACAGTGCAGAGTGAGACAGACACAAACACAATCACAATCAACACACAGTGCACAGTCAGACAGAGACATACACAAACTCCATCAACACACATTGCACAGTGAGACAGACACAAACACAATCGAAATCCACACATAGTTCACAATGAGACGGAGACAAACAAAATCCCCATCCACAGACAGTGTACAGTGAGACAGAGACAAACACAATCCCCATCCACACAAAGTGCACAGTGAGACAGTGACAAACACATTCACCTTCCATGCACAGTGCACAGTGAAACAGACACAAATACAATCCCCAGTCACACACAGTGCTCAGTGACACAGACACAAACACTAACCCCATCCACGCACAGTGCACAGTGAGACAGGCACAGACATTAACCCCATCCACACACTGTGGTCAGTGAGAAAGACACAAACACAATCCCCATTCACACACAGTCCACAGTGAGGCAGAGACAAACACAATCCCCATCCACACACAGTGCACTGTGAGACAGACAAAAACGCATTCCACATTAAATCATATTGCACAGTGAGACAGACACAAACACAGACCCATCATCAGACAGTTCAAAGTGAGAGAGAGACAAAAACAATCCCCATCCACACAACTTGCACAGTGACATAGACATATACACAATCCACATCCACACAATTTGCAAAGTGAGACAGACACAAACACAATCCCATCCACACACAGTGCTCAATGAGACAGACACTAGCACATTCACCATCCACACACAGAGCACAGTGAGACAGACACAAACACAATCTCCACCCACACAGTGCGCAGAGACAGACACAAACACAATCCCCATCCACACACAGTATTCAGTGAGACAGACACAAACACAATCTTCATCCACACATAGTGCACAGTGAAACAGACACAAACACAATCCCCATCCACACACAGTGCACATTGAGACAGAGACAAACACAATCCCCATCCACACACAGTGCAGAGTGAGACAGACACAAACACAATCACAATCCACACACAGTGCACAGTCAGACAGAGACAAACACAATATCCATCAACACACAATGCACAGTGAGACAGACACAAGCAAAAAACCCATCCACACACAGTGCACAGTGAGACAGACACAAACACAATCGAAATCCACACATAGTTCACAGTGAGACGGAGGCAAACAAAATCCCCATCCACACACAGTGTACAGTGAGACAGAGACAAACACAATCCCCATCCACAAAATGTGCACAGTGAGACAGTGACAAACACATTCACCATCCACGCACAGTGCACAGTGAGACAGACACAAATACAATCCCCAGTCACACACAGCACACAGTGAGACAGACACAAACAATATCCCCATCCACAAACAGTGCTCAGTGACACAGACACAAACACTAACCCCATCCATGCACAGTGCAGAGTGAGACAGACACAAACATTAACCCCATCCACACTCTGTGGTCAGTGAGACAGACACAAACACTATCCCCATTCACACACAGTGCACTGTGAGACAGACAAAAGCACATTCCACATTAAAGTATATTGCACAATGAGGCAGACACAAACACACACCCATCATCAGACAGTTCACAGTGAGAGAGAGACAAACACAATCCCCATCCACACAACTTGCACAGTGACACAGACACATACACAATCCACATACACACAATTTGCACAGTGAGACAGACACATACACAATCCCCATCCACACACAATGCTCAGTGAGACAGACACTAGAACAGTCACCATCCACACACAGAGCACAGTGAGACAGACACAAAAACAATCTCCATCCACGCAGTGCACAGTGAGACAGACACAAACACAATCCCCATCCAAACACAGTGCACAGTGAGACAGACACAAACACAATCCACATTTCCTCAGAGTGCACAGTGAGACAGATACTAACAAAATCCCCATCCATACAGTGCACAGAGTAAGACCCAAACACAATCCCCATCAACACACAGTGCACAGTAAGACAGACAGAAACACAAAACCCAACCACACAATGCTCAGCGAGACAGACACAAACACAATCCCCATCAACATACAGTGCACAGTGAGACAGACACAAACACAGACCACATCCACACACAGTGCACAGTGAGACAGACACAAACACAATCCCCATCCACACATAGTATTCAGTGAGACAGACACAAACACAATCTCCATCCACACATAGTGCACAGTGAGACAGACACAAACACAAACCCCATCCACACACAGTGCACATTGAGACAGAGACAAACACAATCCTCATCCACACACAGTGCTCAGTGAGACAGACACTAGAACAGTCACCATCAACACACAGTGCACAGTGAGACAGAGACAAACACAATCTCCGTCCACACATTGCACAGTGAGACAGACACAAACAATATCCCTTCCACAAACAGTGCTCAGTGACACAGACACAAACACTAACCCCATCCATGCACAGTGCACAGTAAGGCAGACACAAACATTAACCCCCTCCACACACTGTGGTCAGTGAGACAGACACACACACAATCCCCATTCACACAAAGTGCACAGTGAGGCAGAGAGAAACACAATCCCCATCTACACACAGTGTGAAGTGAGACTGACACAAAGACAATCCCCTTCCACACACAGTGTACTGTGAGACAGAAAAGAACACATTCCACATTAAATCATATTGCACAGTGAGACAGACACAAACACAGGCCCATCATCAGACAGTTCACAGTGATGGAGAGACAAACACAATCCCCATCCACACAACTTGCACAGTGACATAGACACATACACAATCCACATCCACACAATCAGCACAATGAGACAGACACAAACACAATCCCCATCCACACACAGTGCTCAGTGAGACAGACATGAGCACATTCACCATCCACACACAGAGCACAGTGAGACAGACACAAACACAATCTCCATCCACACAGTGCACAGTGAGACAGACACAAACAGAATCCCCATCCACACACAGTATTCAGTGAGACAGATACAAACACAACCTCCATCCACAGATAGTGCACAGTGAGACAGACACAAACACAATCCCCATCCACACACAGTGAACATTGAGACAGAGACAAACACAATCCCCATCCACACACAGTGCAGAGTGAGACAGACACAAACACAATCACAATCCACACACAGTGCACAGTCAGACAGAGACAAACACAATCTCCATCAACACACAGTGCACAGTGAGACAGACACAAGCACAAAACCCATCCACACACAGTGCACAGTGATACAGACACAAACACAATCGAAATCCACACATAGTTCACAGTGAGACGGAGGCAAACAAAATCCCCATCCACACACAGTGTACAGTGAGACAGAGACAAACACAATCCCCATCCACACAAAATGCTCAGTGAGACAGTGACAAACACATTCACCATCCACGCACAGTGCACAGTGAAACAGACACAAATACAATCCCCAGTCACACACAGCACACAGTGAGACATACACAAACACGATCCCCATCCACAAACAGCGCTCAGTGACACAGACACAAACACTAACCCCATCCACGCACAGTGCACAGTGAGACAGACACAAACATTAACCCCATCCACACACTGTGGTCAGTGAGACCAACACAAACACAATCCCCATTCACACACAGTCCACAGTGAGGCAGAGACAAACACAATCCCCATCCACACACAGTGCACTGTGAGACAGACAAAAAAACAGTCCATATTAAATCTTATTGCACAGTGAGACAGACACAAACACAGACCCATCATCAGACAGTTCACAGTGAGAGAGAGACAAACACAATCCCCATCCACACAACTTGCACACTGACATAGACACATACACAATCCACATCCACACAATTTGCACAGTGAGACAGACACAAACACAATCCCCATCCACACAAAGTGCTCAGTGAGACAGACACTAGCACAGTCACCATCCACACACAGAGCACTGTGAGACAGACACAAACACAATTTCCATCCACACAGTGCACGGTGAGACAGACACAAACACAATCCCCATCCACACACAATATTCAGTGAGACAGACACAAACACAATCTCCATCCGCACAATGTGCACAGTGAGACAGACACAAACACAATCCCCATCCAAACACAGTGCACATTGAGACAGAGACAAACACAATCCCCATCCACACACAGTGCAGAGTGAGAGAGACACAAACACAATCACAATCCACACACAGTGCACAGTCAGACAGAGACAAACACAATCTCCATCAACACAGTGCATAGTGAGACAGACACAAGCACAAATCCCATCCACACACAGTGCACAGTCAGACAGACTCAAACACAATCGAAATCCAGACATAGTTCACAGTGAGACGGAGACAAACAAAATCCCCATCCACACACACATTGTACAGTGAGACAGAGACAAACGCAACCCCCATCCACACAAAGTGCACAGTGAGACAGTGACAAACACATTCACCATCCACGCAGAGTGCACAGTGAAACAGACACAAATACAATCCCCAGTCACACACAGCGCACAGTGAGACAGACACAAACACTTTCCCCATCCCCAAACAGTGATCAGTGACACAGACACAAACACTAACCCCATCCACGCACAGTGCACAGTGAGACAGACACAAACATTAACCCCATCCACACACTGTGATCAGAGAGACAGGCACAAACACAATCCCCATTCACACACAGCGCACAGTGAGACAGACACAAACACTATCCCCATCCACAAACAGTGTTCAGTGACACAGACACAAACACTAACCACATCCACACACAGTGCACAGTGCGACAAACACAAACATTTACCCCATCCACACACTGATGTCAGTGAGACAGACACAAACACAATCCCCATTCACACACAGTGCACTGTAAGACAGACAAAAACAAATTTTACATTAAATCATATTGCACAGTGAGACGGACACAAACACAGACCCATCATCAGACAGTTCACAGTGAGAGAGAGACAAACACAATCCCCATCCACACAACTTGCACAGTGACACAGACACATACACAATCCACATCCACACAATTTGCACAGTGAGACAGACACATACACAATCCCCATCCACACACAATGCTCAGTGAGACAGACACTAGAACAGTCACCATCCACACACAGAGCACAGTGAGACAGACACAAACACAATCTCCATCCACGCAGTGCACAGTGAGACAGACACAAACACAATCCCCATCCAAACACAGTGCACAGTGAGACAGACACAAACACAATCCACATTTCCTCAGAGTGCACAGTGAGACAGATACTAACAAAATCCCCATCCATACAGTGCACAGAGTAAGACCCAAACACAATCCCCATCAACACACAGTGCACAGTAAGACAGACAGAAACACAAAACCCAACCACACAATGCTCAGCGAGACAGACACAAACACAATCCCCATCAACATACAGTGCACAGTGAGACAGACACAAACACAGACCACATCCACACACAGTGCAGAGTGAGAGAGACACAAACACAATCACAATCCACACACAGTGCACAGTCAGAGACAAACACAATCTCCATCAACACAGTGCATAGTGAGACAGACACAAGCACAAATCCCATCCACACACAGTGCACAGTGAGACAGACTCAAACACAATCGAAATCCAGACATAGTTCACAGTGAGACGGAGACAAACAAAATCCCCATCCACACACACATTGTACAGTGAGACAGAGACAAACACAACCCCCATCCACACAAAGTGCACAGTGAGACAGTGACAATCACATTCACCATCCACGCAGAGTGCACAGTGAAACAGACACAAATACAATCCCCAGTCACACACAGCGCACAGTGAGACAGACACAAACACTTCCCCCATCCCCAAACAGTGATCAGTGACACAGACACAAACACTAACCCGATCCACGCACAGTGCACAGTGAGACAGACACAAACATTAACCCCATCCACACACTGTGATCAGAGAGACCGGCACAAACACAATCCCCAATCACACACAGCGCACAGTGAGACAGACACAAACACTATCCCCATCCACAAACAGTGCTCAGTGACACAGACACAAACACTAACCCCATCCACACACAGTGCACAGTGCGACAAATACAAACATTAACCACATCCACACACTGATGTCAGTGAGACAGACACAAACACAATCCCCATTCACACACAGTGCACTGTAAGACAGACAAAAACAAATTTTACATTAAATCATATTGCACAGTGAGACCGACACAAACACAGACCCATCATCAGACAGTTCACAGTGAGAGAGAGACAAACACAATCCCCATCTACACAACTTGCACAGTGACACAGACACATACACAATCCACATCCACACAATTTGCACAGTGAGACAGACACATACACAATCCCCATCCACACACAATGCTCAGTGAGACAGACACTAGAACAGTCACCATCCACACACAGAGCACAGTGAGTCAGACACAAACACAATCTCCATCCACGCAGTGCACAGTGAGACAGACACAAACACAATCCCCATCCAAACACAGTGCACAGTGAGACAGACACAAACACAATCCACATTTCCTCAGAGTGCACAGTGAGACAGATACTAACAAAATCCCCATCCATACAGTGCACAGAGTAAGACCCAAACACAATCCCCCTCAACACACAGTGCACAGTAAGACAGACAGAAACACAAAACCCAACCACACAATGCTCAGCGAGACAGACACAAACACAATCCCCATCAACATACAGTGCACAGTGAGACAGACACAAACACAGACCACATCCACACACAGTGCACAGTGAGACAGACACAAACACAATCCCCATCCACACACAGTATTCAGTGAGACAGACACAAACACAATCTCCATCCACACATAGTGCACAGTGAGACAGACACAAACACAAACCCCATCCACACACAGTGCACATTGAGACAGAGACAAACACAATCCCCATCCACACACAGTGCTCAGTGAGACAGACACTAGAACAGTCACCATCCACACACAGAGCACCGTGAGACAGACACAAACACAATCTCCATTAATGCAGTGCACAGTGAGACAGACACAAACACAATTCCCATCCAAACACATTGCGCAGTGAGACAGACACAAACACAATCCACATTTCCACAGAGTGCACAATGAGACAGATACTAACAAAATCCCCATCCATACAGTGCACAGAGTTAGACACAAACACAATCCCCATCAGCACACAGTGCACAGTGAGACAGACAGAATCACAAAGCCCCACCACACAGTGCTCAGCGAGACAGACACAAACACAGACCACATCCACATACAGTGCACAGTGAGACAGACACAAACACAATCCCCATCCACACACAGTGCACAGTGAGACAGACACAAACACAATCCCCATCCACACACAATATTCAGTGAGACAGACACAAACACAATCTCCATCCACACATAGTGCACATTCAGAGAGGCACAAACACAATCCCCATCCACGCACAGTGCACATTGAGACAGAGACAAACACAAACCCCATCCACACACAGTGCAGAGTGAGACAGACACAAACACAATCACAATCAACACACAGTGCACAGTCAGACAGAGACATACACAAACTCCATCAACACACATTGCACAGTGAGACAGACACAAACACAATCGAAATCCACACATAGTTCACAATGAGACGGAGACAAACAAAATCCCCATCCACAGACAGTGTACAGTGAGACAGAGACAAACACAATCCCCATCCACACAAAGTGCACAGTGAGACAGTGACAAACACATTCACCTTCCATGCACAGTGCACAGTGAAACAGACACAAATACAATCCCCAGTCACACACAGTGCTCAGTGACACAGACACAAACACTAACCCCATCCACGCACAGTGCACAGTGAGACAGGCACAGACATTAACCCCATCCACACACTGTGGTCAGTGAGAAAGACACAAACACAATCCCCATTCACACACAGTCCACAGTGAGGCAGAGACAAACACAATCCCCATCCACACACAGTGCACTGTGAGACAGACAAAAACGCATTCCACATTAAATCATATTGCACAGTGAGACAGACACAAACACAGACCCATCATCAGACAGTTCAAAGTGAGAGAGAGACAAAAACAATCCCCATCCACACAACTTGCACAGTGACATAGACATATACACAATCCACATCCACACAATTTGCAAAGTGAGACAGACACAAACACAATCCCATCCACACACAGTGCTCAATGAGACAGACACTAGCACATTCACCATCCACACACAGAGCACAGTGAGACAGACACAAACACAATCTCCACCCACACAGTGCGCAGAGACAGACACAAACACAATCCCCATCCACACACAGTATTCAGTGAGACAGACACAAACACAATCTTCATCCACACATAGTGCACAGTGAAACAGACACAAACACAATCCCCATCCACACACAGTGCACATTGAGACAGAGACAAACACAATCCCCATCCACACACAGTGCAGAGTGAGACAGACACAAACACAATCACAATCCACACACAGTGCACAGTCAGACAGAGACAAACACAATATCCATCAACACACAATGCACAGTGAGACAGACACAAGCAAAAAACCCATCCACACACAGTGCACAGTGAGACAGACACAAACACAATCGAAATCCACACATAGTTCACAGTGAGACGGAGGCAAACAAAATCCCCATCCACACACAGTGTACAGTGAGACAGAGACAAACACAATCCCCATCCACAAAATGTGCACAGTGAGACAGTGACAAACACATTCACCATCCACGCACAGTGCACAGTGAGACAGACACAAATACAATCCCCAGTCACACACAGCGCACAGTGAGACAGACACAAACAATATCCCCATCCACAAACAGTGCTCAGTGACACAGACACAAACACTAACCCCATCCATGCACAGTGCAGAGTGAGACAGACACAAACATTAACCCCATCCACACTCTGTGGTCAGTGAGACAGACACAAACACTATCCCCATTCACACACAGTGCACTGTGAGACAGACAAAAGCACATTCCACATTAAAGTATATTGCACAATGAGGCAGACACAAACACACACCCATCATCAGACAGTTCACAGTGAGAGAGAGACAAACACAATCCCCATCCACACAACTTGCACAGTGACACAGACACATACACAATCCACATACACACAATTTGCACAGTGAGACAGACACATACACAATCCCCATCCACACACAATGCTCAGTGAGACAGACACTAGAACAGTCACCATCCACACACAGAGCACAGTGAGACAGACACAAAAACAATCTCCATCCACGCAGTGCACAGTGAGACAGACACAAACACAATCCCCATCCAAACACAGTGCACAGTGAGACAGACACAAACACAATCCACATTTCCTCAGAGTGCACAGTGAGACAGATACTAACAAAATCCCCATCCATACAGTGCACAGAGTAAGACCCAAACACAATCCCCATCAACACACAGTGCACAGTAAGACAGACAGAAACACAAAACCCAACCACACAATGCTCAGCGAGACAGACACAAACACAATCCCCATCAACATACAGTGCACAGTGAGACAGACACAAACACAGACCACATCCACACACAGTGCACAGTGAGACAGACACAAACACAATCCCCATCCACACATAGTATTCAGTGAGACAGACACAAACACAATCTCCATCCACACATAGTGCACAGTGAGACAGACACAAACACAAACCCCATCCACACACAGTGCACATTGAGACAGAGACAAACACAATCCTCATCCACACACAGTGCTCAGTGAGACAGACACTAGAACAGTCACCATCAACACACAGTGCACAGTGAGACAGAGACAAACACAATCTCCGTCCACACATTGCACAGTGAGACAGACACAAACAATATCCCTTCCACAAACAGTGCTCAGTGACACAGACACAAACACTAACCCCATCCATGCACAGTGCACAGTAAGGCAGACACAAACATTAACCCCCTCCACACACTGTGGTCAGTGAGACAGACACACACACAATCCCCATTCACACAAAGTGCACAGTGAGGCAGAGAGAAACACAATCCCCATCTACACACAGTGTGAAGTGAGACTGACACAAAGACAATCCCCTTCCACACACAGTGTACTGTGAGACAGAAAAGAACACATTCCACATTAAATCATATTGCACAGTGAGACAGACACAAACACAGGCCCATCATCAGACAGTTCACAGTGATGGAGAGACAAACACAATCCCCATCCACACAACTTGCACAGTGACATAGACACATACACAATCCACATCCACACAATCAGCACAATGAGACAGACACAAACACAATCCCCATCCACACACAGTGCTCAGTGAGACAGACATGAGCACATTCACCATCCACACACAGAGCACAGTGAGACAGACACAAACACAATCTCCATCCACACAGTGCACAGTGAGACAGACACAAACAGAATCCCCATCCACACACAGTATTCAGTGAGACAGATACAAACACAACCTCCATCCACAGATAGTGCACAGTGAGACAGACACAAACACAATCCCCATCCACACACAGTGAACATTGAGACAGAGACAAACACAATCCCCATCCACACACAGTGCAGAGTGAGACAGACACAAACACAATCACAATCCACACACAGTGCACAGTCAGACAGAGACAAACACAATCTCCATCAACACACAGTGCACAGTGAGACAGACACAAGCACAAAACCCATCCACACACAGTGCACAGTGATACAGACACAAACACAATCGAAATCCACACATAGTTCACAGTGAGACGGAGGCAAACAAAATCCCCATCCACACACAGTGTACAGTGAGACAGAGACAAACACAATCCCCATCCACACAAAATGCTCAGTGAGACAGTGACAAACACATTCACCATCCACGCACAGTGCACAGTGAAACAGACACAAATACAATCCCCAGTCACACACAGCACACAGTGAGACATACACAAACACGATCCCCATCCACAAACAGCGCTCAGTGACACAGACACAAACACTAACCCCATCCACGCACAGTGCACAGTGAGACAGACACAAACATTAACCCCATCCACACACTGTGGTCAGTGAGACCAACACAAACACAATCCCCATTCACACACAGTCCACAGTGAGGCAGAGACAAACACAATCCCCATCCACACACAGTGCACTGTGAGACAGACAAAAAAACAGTCCATATTAAATCTTATTGCACAGTGAGACAGACACAAACACAGACCCATCATCAGACAGTTCACAGTGAGAGAGAGACAAACACAATCCCCATCCACACAACTTGCACACTGACATAGACACATACACAATCCACATCCACACAATTTGCACAGTGAGACAGACACAAACACAATCCCCATCCACACAAAGTGCTCAGTGAGACAGACACTAGCACAGTCACCATCCACACACAGAGCACTGTGAGACAGACACAAACACAATTTGCATCCACACAGTGCACGGTGAGACAGACACAAACACAATCCCCATCCACACACAATATTCAGTGAGACAGACACAAACACAATCTCCATCCGCACAATGTGCACAGTGAGACAGACACAAACACAATCCCCATCCAAACACAGTGCACATTGAGACAGAGACAAACACAATCCCCATCCACACACAGTGCAGAGTGAGAGAGACACAAACACAATCACAATCCACACACAGTGCACAGTCAGACAGAGACAAACACAATCTCCATCAACACAGTGCATAGTGAGACAGACACAAGCACAAATCCCATCCACACACAGTGCACAGTCAGACAGACTCAAACACAATCGAAATCCAGACATAGTTCACAGTGAGACGGAGACAAACAAAATCCCCATCCACACACACATTGTACAGTGAGACAGAGACAAACGCAACCCCCATCCACACAAAGTGCACAGTGAGACAGTGACAAACACATTCACCATCCACGCAGAGTGCACAGTGAAACAGACACAAATACAATCCCCAGTCACACACAGCGCACAGTGAGACAGACACAAACACTTTCCCCATCCCCAAACAGTGATCAGTGACACAGACACAAACACTAACCCCATCCACGCACAGTGCACAGTGAGACAGACACAAACATTAACCCCATCCACACACTGTGATCAGAGAGACAGGCACAAACACAATCCCCATTCACACACAGCGCACAGTGAGACAGACACAAACACTATCCCCATCCACAAACAGTGTTCAGTGACACAGACACAAACACTAACCACATCCACACACAGTGCACAGTGCGACAAACACAAACATTTACCCCATCCACACACTGATGTCAGTGAGACAGACACAAACACAATCCCCATTCACACACAGTGCACTGTAAGACAGACAAAAACAAATTTTACATTAAATCATATTGCACAGTGAGACGGACACAAACACAGACCCATCATCAGACAGTTCACAGTGAGAGAGAGACAAACACAATCCCCATCCACACAACTTGCACAGTGACACAGACACATACACAATCCACATCCACACAATTTGCACAGTGAGACAGACACATACACAATCCCCATCCACACACAATGCTCAGTGAGACAGACACTAGAACAGTCACCATCCACACACAGAGCACAGTGAGACAGACACAAACACAATCTCCATCCACGCAGTGCACAGTGAGACAGACACAAACACAATCCCCATCCAAACACAGTGCACAGTGAGACAGACACAAACACAATCCACATTTCCTCAGAGTGCACAGTGAGACAGATACTAACAAAATCCCCATCCATACAGTGCACAGAGTAAGACCCAAACACAATCCCCATCAACACACAGTGCACAGTAAGACAGACAGAAACACAAAACCCAACCACACAATGCTCAGCGAGACAGACACAAACACAATCCCCATCAACATACAGTGCACAGTGAGACAGACACAAACACAGACCACATCCACACACAGTGCAGAGTGAGAGAGACACAAACACAATCACAATCCACACACAGTGCACAGTCAGAGACAAACACAATCTCCATCAACACAGTGCATAGTGAGACAGACACAAGCACAAATCCCATCCACACACAGTGCACAGTGAGACAGACTCAAACACAATCGAAATCCAGACATAGTTCACAGTGAGACGGAGACAAACAAAATCCCCATCCACACACACATTGTACAGTGAGACAGAGACAAACACAACCCCCATCCACACAAAGTGCACAGTGAGACAGTGACAATCACATTCACCATCCACGCAGAGTGCACAGTGAAACAGACACAAATACAATCCCCAGTCACACACAGCGCACAGTGAGACAGACACAAACACTTCCCCCATCCCCAAACAGTGATCAGTGACACAGACACAAACATTAACCCGATCCACGCACAGTGCACAGTGAGACAGACACAAACATTAACCCCATCCACACACTGTGATCAGAGAGACCGGCACAAACACAATCCCCAATCACACACAGCGCACAGTGAGACAGACACAAACACTATCCCCATCCACAAACAGTGCTCAGTGACACAGACACAAACACTAACCCCATCCACACACAGTGCACAGTGCGACAAATACAAACATTAACCACATCCACACACTGATGTCAGTGAGACAGACACAAACACAATCCCCATTCACACACAGTGCACTGTAAGACAGACAAAAACAAATTTTACATTAAATCATATTGCACAGTGAGACCGACACAAACACAGACCCATCATCAGACAGTTCACAGTGAGAGAGAGACAAACACAATCCCCATCTACACAACTTGCACAGTGACACAGACACATACACAATCCACATCCACACAATTTGCACAGTGAGACAGACACATACACAATCCCCATCCACACACAATGCTCAGTGAGACAGACACTAGAACAGTCACCATCCACACACAGAGCACAGTGAGTCAGACACAAACACAATCTCCATCCACGCAGTGCACAGTGAGACAGACACAAACACAATCCCCATCCAAACACAGTGCACAGTGAGACAGACACAAACACAATCCACATTTCCTCAGAGTGCACAGTGAGACAGATACTAACAAAATCCCCATCCATACAGTGCACAGAGTAAGACCCAAACACAATCCCCCTCAACACACAGTGCACAGTAAGACAGACAGAAACACAAAACCCAACCACACAATGCTCAGCGAGACAGACACAAACACAATCCCCATCAACATACAGTGCACAGTGAGACAGACACAAACACAGACCACATCCACACACAGTGCACAGTGAGACAGACACAAACACAATCCCCATCCACACACAGTATTCAGTGAGACAGACACAAACACAATCTCCATCCACACATAGTGCACAGTGAGACAGACACAAACACAAACCCCATCCACACACAGTGCACATTGAGACAGAGACAAACACAATCCCCATCCACACACAGTGCTCAGTGAGACAGACACTAGAACAGTCACCATCCACACACAGAGCACCGTGAGACAGACACAAACACAATCTCCATTAATGCAGTGCACAGTGAGACAGACACAAACACAATTCCCATCCAAACACATTGCGCAGTGAGACAGACACAAACACAATCCACATTTCCACAGAGTGCACAATGAGACAGATACTAACAAAATCCCCATCCATACAGTGCACAGAGTTAGACACAAACACAATCCCCATCAGCACACAGTGCACAGTGAGACAGACAGAATCACAAAGCCCCACCACACAGTGCTCAGCGAGACAGACACAAACACAGACCACATCCACATACAGTGCACAGTGAGACAGACACAAACACAATCCCCATCCACACACAGTGCACAGTGAGACAGACACAAATACAATCCCCATCCACACACAATATTCAGTGAGACAGACACAAACACAATCTCCATCCACACATAGTGCACATTCAGAGAGGCACAAACACAATCCCCATCCACGCACAGTGCACATTGAGACAGAGACAAACACAAACCCCATCCACACACAGTGCAGAGTGAGACAGACACAAACACAATCACAATCAACACACAGTGCACAGTCAGACAGAGACATACACAAACTCCATCAACACACATTGCACAGTGAGACAGACACAAACACAATCGAAATCCACACATAGTTCACAATGAGACGGAGACAAACAAAATCCCCATCCACAGACAGTGTACAGTGAGACAGAGACAAACACAATCCCCATCCACACAAAGTGCACAGTGAGACAGTGACAAACACATTCACCTTCCATGCACAGTGCACAGTGAAACAGACACAAATACAATCCCCAGTCACACACAGTGCTCAGTGACACAGACACAAACACTAACCCCATCCACGCACAGTGCACAGTGAGACAGGCACAGACATTAACCCCATCCACACACTGTGGTCAGTGAGAAAGACACAAACACAATCCCCATTCACACACAGTCCACAGTGAGGCAGAGACAAACACAATCCCCATCTACACACAGTGTGAAGTGAGACAGACACAAAGACAATCCCCATCCACACACAGTGCACTGTGAGACAGACAAAAACGCATTCCACATTAAATCATATTGCACAGTGAGACAGACACAAACACAGACCCATCATCAGACAGTTCAAAGTGAGAGAGAGACAAAAACAATCCCCATCCACACAACTTGCACAGTGACATAGACATATACACAATCCACATCCACACAATTTGCAAAGTGAGACAGACACAAACACAATCCCATCCACACACAGTGCTCAATGAGACAGACACTAGCACATTCACCATCCACACACAGAGCACAGTGAGACAGACACAAACACAATCTCCACCCACACAGTGCGCAGAGACAGACACAAACACAATCCCCATCCACACACAGTATTCAGTGAGACAGACACAAACACAATCTTCATCCACACATAGTGCACAGTGAAACAGACACAAACACAATCCCCATCCACACACAGTGCACATTGAGACAGAGACAAACACAATCCCCATCCACACACAGTGCAGAGTGAGACAGACACAAACACAATCACAATCCACACACAGTGCACAGTCAGACAGAGACAAACACAATATCCATCAACACACAATGCACAGTGAGACAGACACAAGCAAAAAACCCATCCACACACAGTGCACAGTGAGACAGACACAAACACAATCGAAATCCACACATAGTTCACAGTGAGACGGAGGCAAAGAAAATCCCCATCCACACACAGTGTACAGTGAGACAGAGACAAACACAATCCCCATCCACACAAAGTGCACAGTGAGACAGTGACAAACACGTTCACCATCCACGCACCGTGCACAGTGAAACAGACACAAATACAATCCCCAGTCACATACAGCACACAGTGAGACAGACACAAACACTATCCCCATCCACAAACAGTGCTCAGTGACACAGACACAAACACTAACCCCATCCACGCACAGTGCACAGTGAGACAGACACAAACATTAACCCCATCCACACACTGTGGTCAGTGAGACCAACACAAACACAATCCCCATTCACACACAGTCCACAGTGAGGCAGAGACAAACACAATTCCCATCCACACACAGTGCACTGTGAGACAGACAAAAAAACAGTCCATATTAAATCTTATTGCACAGTGAGACAGACACAAACACAGACCCATCATCAGACAGTTCACAGTGAGAGAGAGACAAACACAATCCCCATCCACACAACTTGCACACTGACATAGACACATACACAATCCACATCCACACAATTTGCACAGTGAGACAGACACAAACACAATCCCCATCCACACAAAGTGCTCAGTGAGACAGACACTAGCACAGTCACCATCCACACACAGAGCACTGTGAGACAGACACAAACACAATTTCCATCCACACAGTGCACGGTGAGACAGACACAAACACAATCCCCATCCACACACAATATTCAGTGAGACAGACACAAACACAATCTCCATCCGCACAATGTGCACAGTGAGACAGACACAAACACAATCCCCATCCAAACACAGTGCACATTGAGACAGACACAAACACAATCCCCATCCACACACAGTGCAGAGTGAGAGAGACACAAACACAATCACAATCCACACACAGTGCACAGTCAGACAGAGACAAACACAATCTCCATCAACACAGTGCATAGTGAGACAGACACAAGCACAAATCCCATCCACACACAGTGCACAGTCAGACAGACTCAAACACAATCGAAATCCAGACATAGTTCACAGTGAGACGGAGACAAACAAAATCCCCATCCACACACACATTGTACAGTGAGACAGAGACAAACGCAACCCCCATCCACACAAAGTGCACAGTGAGACAGTGACAAACACATTCACCATCCACGCAGAGTGCACAGTGAAACAGACACAAATACAATCCCCAGTCACACACAGCGCACAGTGAGACAGACACAAACACTTTCCCCATCCCCAAACAGTGATCAGTGACACAGACACAAACACTAACCCCATCCACGCACAGTGCACAGTGAGACAGACACAAACATTAACCCCATCCACACACTGTGATCAGAGAGACAGGCACAAACACAATCCCCATTCACACACAGCGCACAGTGAGACAGACACAAACACTATCCCCATCCACAAACAGTGTTCAGTGACACAGACACAAACACTAACCACATCCACACACAGTGCACAGTGCGACAAACACAAACATTTACCCCATCCACACACTGATGTCAGTGAGACAGACACAAACACAATCCCCATTCACACACAGTGCACTGTAAGACAGACAAAAACAAATTTTACATTAAATCATATTGCACAGTGAGACGGACACAAACACAGACCCATCATCAGACAGTTCACAGTGAGAGAGAGACAAACACAATCCCCATCCACACAACTTGCACAGTGACACAGACACATACACAATCCACATCCACACAATTTGCACAGTGAGAAAGACACATACACAATCCCCATCCACACACAATGCTCAGTGAGACAGACACTAGAACAGTCACCATCCACACACAGAGCACAGTGAGACAGACACAAACACAATCTCCATCCACGCAGTGCACAGTGAGACAGACACAAACACAATCCCCATCCAAACACAGTGCACAGTGAGACAGACACAAACACAATCCACATTTCCTCAGAGTGCACAGTGAGACAGATACTAACAAAATCCCCATCCATACAGTGCACAGAGTAAGACCCAAACACAATCCCCATCAACACACAGTGCACAGTAAGACAGACAGAAACACAAAACCCAACCACACAATGCTCAGCGAGACAGACACAAACACAATCCCCATCAACATACAGTGCACAGTGAGACAGACACAAACACAGACCACATCCACACACAGTGCAGAGTGAGAGAGACACAAACACAATCACAATCCACACACAGTGCACAGTCAGAGACAAACACAATCTCCATCAACACAGTGCATAGTGAGACAGACACAAGCACAAATCCCATCCACACACAGTGCACAGTGAGACAGACTCAAACACAATCGAAATCCAGACATAGTTCACAGTGAGACGGAGACAAACAAAATCCCCATCCACACACACATTGTACAGTGAGACAGAGACAAACACAACCCCCATCCACACAAAGTGCACAGTGAGACAGTGACAATCACATTCACCATCCACGCAGAGTGCACAGTGAAACAGACACAAATACAATCCCCAGTCACACACAGCGCACAGTGAGACAGACACAAACACTTCCCCCATCCCCAAACAGTGATCAGTGACACAGACACAAACATTAACCCGATCCACGCACAGTGCACAGTGAGACAGACACAAACATTAACCCCATCCACACACTGTGATCAGAGAGACCGGCACAAACACAATCCCCAATCACACACAGCGCACAGTGAGACAGACACAAACACTATCCCCATCCACAAACAGTGCTCAGTGACACAGACACAAACACTAACCCCATCCACACACAGTGCACAGTGCGACAAATACAAACATTAACCACATCCACACACTGATGTCAGTGAGACAGACACAAACACAATCCCCATTCACACACAGTGCACTGTAAGACAGACAAAAACAAATTTTACATTAAATCATATTGCACAGTGAGACCGACACAAACACAGACCCATCATCAGACAGTTCACAGTGAGAGAGAGACAAACACAATCCCCATCTACACAACTTGCACAGTGACACAGACACATACACAATCCACATCCACACAATTTGCACAGTGAGACAGACACATACACAATCCCCATCCACACACAATGCTCAGTGAGACAGACACTAGAACAGTCACCATCCACACACAGAGCACAGTGAGTCAGACACAAACACAATCTCCATCCACGCAGTGCACAGTGAGACAGACACAAACACAATCCCCATCCAAACACAGTGCACAGTGAGACAGACACAAACACAATCCACATTTCCTCAGAGTGCACAGTGAGACAGATACTAACAAAATCCCCATCCATACAGTGCACAGAGTAAGACCCAAACACAATCCCCCTCAACACACAGTGCACAGTAAGACAGACAGAAACACAAAACCCAACCACACAATGCTCAGCGAGACAGACACAAACACAATCCCCATCAACATACAGTGCACAGTGAGACAGACACAAACACAGACCACATCCACACACAGTGCACAGTGAGACAGACACAAACACAATCCCCATCCACACACAGTATTCAGTGAGACAGACACAAACACAATCTCCATCCACACATAGTGCACAGTGAGACAGACACAAACACAAACCCCATCCACACACAGTGCACATTGAGACAGAGACAAACACAATCCCCATCCACACACAGTGCTCAGTGAGACAGACACTAGAACAGTCACCATCCACACACAGAGCACCGTGAGACAGACACAAACACAATCTCCATTAATGCAGTGCACAGTGAGACAGACACAAACACAATTCCCATCCAAACACATTGCGCAGTGAGACAGACACAAACACAATCCACATTTCCACAGAGTGCACAATGAGACAGATACTAACAAAATCCCCATCCATACAGTGCACAGAGTTAGACACAAACACAATCCCCATCAGCACACAGTGCACAGTGAGACAGACAGAATCACAAAGCCCCACCACACAGTGCTCAGCGAGACAGACACAAACACAGACCACATCCACATACAGTGCACAGTGAGACAGACACAAACACAATCCCCATCCACACACAGTGCACAGTGAGACAGACACAAACACAATCCCCATCCACACACAATATTCAGTGAGACAGACACAAACACAATCTCCATCCACACATAGTGCACATTCAGAGAGGCACAAACACAATCCCCATCCACGCACAGTGCACATTGAGACAGAGACAAACACAAACCCCATCCACACACAGTGCAGAGTGAGACAGACACAAACACAATCACAATCAACACACAGTGCACAGTCAGACAGAGACATACACAAACTCCATCAACACACATTGCACAGTGAGACAGACACAAACACAATCGAAATCCACACATAGTTCACAATGAGACGGAGACAAACAAAATCCCCATCCACAGACAGTGTACAGTGAGACAGAGACAAACACAATCCCCATCCACACAAAGTGCACAGTGAGACAGTGACAAACACATTCACCTTCCATGCACAGTGCACAGTGAAACAGACACAAATACAATCCCCAGTCACACACAGTGCTCAGTGACACAGACACAAACACTAACCCCATCCACGCACAGTGCACAGTGAGACAGGCACAGATATTAACCCCATCCACACACTGTGGTCAGTGAGAAAGACACAAACACAATCCCCATTCACACACAGTCCACAGTGAGGCAGAGACAAACACAATCCCCATCTACACACAGTGTGAAGTGAGACAGACACAAAGACAATCCCCATCCACACACAGTGCACTGTGAGACAGACAAAAACGCATTCCACATTAAATCATATTGCACAGTGAGACAGACACAAACACAGACCCATCATCAGACAGTTCAAAGTGAGAGAGAGACAAAAACAATCCCCATCCACACAACTTGCACAGTGACATAGACATATACACAATCCACATCCACACAATTTGCAAAGTGAGACAGACACAAACACAATCCCATCCACACACAGTGCTCAATGAGACAGACACTAGCACATTCACCATCCACACACAGAGCACAGTGAGACAGACACAAACACAATCTCCACCCACACAGTGCGCAGAGACAGACACAAACACAATCCCCATCCACACACAGTATTCAGTGAGACAGACACAAACACAATCTTCATCCACACATAGTGCACAGTGAAACAGACACAAACACAATCCCCATCCACACACAGTGCACATTGAGACAGAGACAAACACAATCCCCATCCACACACAGTGCAGAGTGAGACAGACACAAACACAATCACAATCCACACACAGTGCACAGTCAGACAGAGACAAACACAATATCCATCAACACACAATGCACAGTGAGACAGACACAAGCAAAAAACCCATCCACACACAGTGCACAGTGAGACAGACACAAACACAATCGAAATCCACACATAGTTCACAGTGAGACGGAGGCAAACAAAATCCCCATCCACACACAGTGTACAGTGAAACAGAGACAAACACAATCCCCATCCACAAAATGTGCACAGTGAGACAGTGACAAACACATTCACCATCCACGCACAGTGCACAGTGAGACAGACACAAATACAATCCCCAGTCACACACAGCGCACAGTGAGACAGACACAAACAATATCCCCATCCACAAACAGTGCTCAGTGACACAGACACAAACACTAACCCCATCCATGCACAGTGCAGAGTGAGACAGACACAAACATTAACCCCATCCACACTCTGTGGTCAGTGAGACAGACACAAACACAATCCCCATTCACACACAGTGCACTGTGAGACAGACAAAAGCACATTCCACATTAAAGTATATTGCACAATGAGGCAGACACAAACACACACCCATCATCAGACAGTTCACAGTGAGAGAGAGACAAACACAATCCCCATCCACACAACTTGCACAGTGACGCAGACACATACACAATCCTCATCCACACAATTTGCACAGTGAGACAGACACAAACACAATCCCCATCCACACACAGTGCTCAGTGAGACAGACACTAGAACAGTCACCATCCACACACAGAGCACAGTGAGACAGACACAAACACAATCTCCATCCATGCAGTGCACAGTGAGACAGACACAAACACAATCCCCATCCAAACACAGTGCGGAGAGAGACAGACACAAACACAATCCACATTTCCACAGAGTGCACAGTGTGACAGCTACTAACAAAATCCCCATCCATACAGTGCACAGAGTTAGACACAAACACAATCCCCATCAACACACAGTGCACAGTGAGACAGACAGACACACAAATCCCAACCACACAGTGCTCAGCGAGACAGACACACACAATCCCATCAACATACAGTGCACAGTGAGACAGACACAAACTCAAACCACATCCACACACAGTGCACAGTGAGACAGACACAAACACAATCCCCATCCACACACAGTATTCAGTGAGACAGACACAAACAAAATCTCCATCCACACATAGTGCACAGTGAGACAGACACAAACACAATCCCCATCCACACACAGTGCACATTGAGACAGAGACAAACACAATCCCCATCCACACACAGTGCAGATTGAGACAGACACAAACACAATCACAATCCACACACAGTGCACAGTCAGGCAGAGACAAACACAATCTCCATCAACACATAGTGCACAGTGAGACAGACACAAGCACCATACCCCTCCACACACAGTGCACAGTGAGACAGACTCAAACACAATCGAAATCCACACATTGTTCACTGTGAGACGGAGACAAACAAATTCCCCATCCACACACAGTGTCCAGTGAGACAGAGACAAACACAATCCCCATCCACACAAAGTGCACAGTGAGACAGTGAGAAACACATTCACCATCCACGCACAGTGCACAGTGAAACAGACACAAATACAATCCCCATTCACACACAGCGCACAGTGAGACAGACATAAACACTATTCGCATCCACAAACAGTTCTCAGTGACACAAGCACAAACACTAACCCCATCTATGCACAGTGCACAGTGAGACAGAAACAAATATTAACCCCATCCACACACTGTGGTCAGTGAGACAGACACAAACACAACCCCATTCACACATAGTGCCCAGTGAGGTAGAGACAAACACAATCCCCATCTACACACAGTGTGAAGTGAGACAGACACAAAGACAATCCCCATCCACACACAGTGCACTGTGAGACAGACAAGAACACATTCCACATTAAATCATATTGCACAGTGAGAGAGACACAAACACAAACCCATCATCAGACAGTTCACAGTGAGGGAGAGACAAACACAATCCCCATCCACACAACTTGCACAGTGACATAGACACATCCACAATCCACATCCACACAATTTGCACAGTGAGACAGACACAAACACAATCCCATCCACACACAGTGCTCAATGAGACAGACACTAGCACATTCACCATCCACACAGAGAGCACAGTGAGACAGACACAAACACAATCTCCACCCACACAGTGCGCAGAGACAGACACAAACACAATCCCCATCCACACAGAGTATTCAGTGAGACAGACACAAACACAATCTTCATCCACACATAGTGCACAGTGAAACAGACACAAACACAATCCCCATCCACACACAGTGCACATTTAGACAGAGACAAACACAATCCCCATCCACACACAGTGCAGAGTGAGACAGACACAAACACAATCACAATCCACACACAGTGCACAGTCAGACAGAGACAAACACAATATCCATCAACACACAATGCACAGTGAGACAGACACAAACAATATCCCCATCCACAAACAGTGCTCAGTGACACAGACACAAACACTAACCCCATCCATGCACAGTGCAGAGTGAGACAGACACAAACATTAACCCCATCCACACTCTGTGGTCAGTGAGACAGACACAAACACAATCCCCATTCACACACAGTGCACTGTAGAACAGACAAAAGCACATTCCACATTAAAGTATATTGCACAGTGAGACAGACACAAACACACACCCATCATCAGACAGTTCACAGTGAGAGAGAGACAAACACAATCCCCATCCACACAACTTGCACAGTGACGCAGACACATACACAATCCTCATCCACACAATTTGCACAGTGAGACAGACACAAACACAATCCCCATCCACACACAGTGCTCAGTGAGACAGACACTAGAACAGTCACCATCCACACACAGAGCACAGTGAGACAGACACAAACACAATCTCCATCCATGCAGTGCACAGTGAGACAGACACAAACACAATCCACATTTCCACAGAGTGCACAGTGTGACAGCTACTAACAAAATCCCCATCCATACAGTGCACAGAGTTAGACACAAACACAATCCCCATCAACACACAGTGCACAGTGAGACAGACAGACACACAAATCCCAACCACACAGTGCTCAGCGAGACAGACACACACAATCCCATCAACATACAGTGCACAGTGAGACAGACACAAACTCAAACCACATCCACACACAGTGCACAGTGAGACAGATACAAACACAATCCCCATCCACACACAGTATTCAGTGAGACAGACACAAACAAAATCTCCATCCACACATAGTGCACAGTGAGACAGACACAAACACAATCCCCATCCACACACAGTGCACATTGAGACAGAGACAAACACAATCCCCATCCACACACAGTGCAGATTGAGACAGACACAAACACAATCACAATCCACACACAGAGCACAGTCAGGCAGAGACAAACACAATCTCCATCAACACATAGTGCACAGTGAGACAGACACAAGCACCATATCCCTCCACACACAGTGCACAGTGAGACAGACTCAAACACAATCGAAATCCACACATTGTTCACTGTGAGACGGAGACAAACAAATTCCCCATCCACACACAGTGTACAGTGAGACAGAGACAAACACAATCCCCATCCACACAAAGCGCACAGTGAGACAGTGAGAAACACATTCACCATCCACGCACAGTGCACAGTGAAACAGACACAAATACAATCCCCATTCACACACAGCGCACAGTGAGACAGACATAAACACTATTCGCATCCACAAACAGTTCTCAGTGACACAAGCACAAACACTAACCCCATCCATGCACAGTGCACAGTGAGACAGAAACAAATATTAACCCCATCCACACACTGTGGTCAGTGAGACAGACACAAACACAACCCCATTCACACATAGTGCCCAGTGAGGCAGAGACAAACACAATCCCCATCTACACACAGTGTGAAGTGAGACAGACACAAAGACAATCCCCATCCACACACAGTGCACTGTGAGACAGACAAGAACACATTCCACATTAAATCATATTGCACAGTGAGAGAGACACAAACACAAACCCATCATCAGACAGTTCACAGTGAGGGAGAGACAAACACAATCCCCATCCACACAACTTGCACAGTGACATAGACACATCCACAATCCACATCCACACAATTTGCACAGTGAGACAGACACAAACACAATCCCATCCACACACAGTGCTCAATGAGACAGACACTAGCACATTCACCATCCACACAGAGAGCACAGTGAGACAGACACAAACACAATCTCCACCCACACAGTGCGCAGAGACAGACACAAACACAATCCCCATCCACACAGAGTATTCAGTGAGACAGACACAAACACAATCTTCATCCACACATAGTGCACAGTGAAACAGACACAAACACAATCCCCATCCACACACAGTGCACATTTAGACAGAGACAAACACAATCCCCATCCACACACAGTGCAGAGTGAGACAGACACAAACACAATCACAATCCACACACAGTGCACAGTCAGACAGAGACAAACACAATATCCATCAACACACAATGCACAGTGAGACAGACACAAACAATATCCCCATCCACAAACAGTGCTCAGTGACACAGACACAAACACTAACCCCATCCATGCACAGTGCAGAGTGAGACAGACACAAACATTAACCCCATCCACACTCTGTGGTCAGTGAGACAGACACAAACACAATCCCCATTCACACACAGTGCACTGTAGAACAGACAAAAGCACATTCCACATTAAAGTATATTGCACAGTGAGACAGACACAAACACACACCCATCATCAGACAGTTCACAGTGAGAGAGAGACAAACACAATCCCCATCCACACAACTTGCACAGTGACGCAGACACATACACAATCCTCATCCACACAATTTGCACAGTGAGACAGACACAAACACAATCCCCATCCACACACAGTGCTCAGTGAGACAGACACTAGAACAGTCACCATCCACACACAGAGCACAGTGAGACAGACACAAACACAATCTCCATCCATGCAGTGCACAGTGAGACAGACACAAACACAATCCACATTTCCACAGAGTGCACAGTGTGACAGCTACTAACAAAATCCCCATCCATACAGTGCACAGAGTTAGACACAAACACAATCCCCATCAACACACAGTGCACAGTGAGACAGACAGACACACAAATCCCAACCACACAGTGCTCAGCGAGACAGACACACACAATCCCATCAACATACAGTGCACAGTGAGACAGACACAAACTCAAACCACATCCACACACAGTGCACAGTGAGACAGATACAAACACAATCCCCATCCACACACAGTATTCAGTGAGACAGACACAAACAAAATCTCCATCCACACATAGTGCACAGTGAGACAGACACAAACACAATCCCCATCCACACACAGTGCACATTGAGACAGAGACAAACACAATCCCCATCCACACACAGTGCAGATTGAGACAGACACAAACACAATCACAATCCACACACAGAGCACAGTCAGGCAGAGACAAACACAATCTCCATCAACACATAGTGCACAGTGAGACAGACACAAGCACCATACCCCTCCACACACAGTGCACAGTGAGACAGACTCAAACACAATCGAAATCCACACATTGTTCACTGTGAGACGGAGACAAACAAATTCCCCATCCACACACAGTGTACAGTGAGACAGAGACAAACACAATCCCCATCCACACAAAGCGCACAGTGAGACAGTGAGAAACACATTCACCATCCACGCACAGTGCACAGTGAAACAGACACAAATACAATCCCCATTCACACACAGCGCACAGTGAGACAGACATAAACACTATTCGCATCCACAAACAGTTCTCAGTGACACAAGCACAAACACTAACCCCATCCATGCACAGTGCACAGTGAGACAGAAACAAATATTAACCCCATCCACACACTGTGGTCAGTGAGACAGACACAAACACAACCCCATTCACACATAGTGCCCAGTGAGGCAGAGACAAACACAATCCCCATCTACACACAGTGTGAAGTGAGACAGACACAAAGACAATCCCCATCCACACACAGTGCACTGTGAGACAGACAAGAACACATTCCACATTAAATCATATTGCACAGTGAGAGAGACACAAACACAAACCCATCATCAGACAGTTCACAGTGAGGGAGAGACAAACACAATCCCCATCCACACAACTTGCACAGTGACATAGACACATCCACAATCCACATCCACACAATTTGCACAGTGAGACAGACACAAACACAATCCCCATCCATACACAGTGCTCAGTGAGACAGACATTAGCACAGTCACCATCCACACACAGAGCACAGTGAGACAGACACAAACACAATCTCCATCCACACAGTGCACAGTGAGACAGACACAAACACAATCCCCATCCACACACAGTATTCAGTGAGACAGACACAAACACAATCTCCATCCACACATAGTGCACAGTGAGACAGACACAAACACAATCCCCATCCACACACAGTGCACATTTAGACAGAGACAAACACAATCCCCATCCACACACAGTGCAGAGTGAGACAGACACAAACACATCACAATCCACACACAGTGCACAGTCAGACAGAGACAAACACAATCTCCATCCACACATAGTGCACAGTGAGACAGACACAAACACAATCCCCATCCACATACAGTGCACATTTAGACAGAGACATGCACAATCCCCATCCACACACAGTGCAGAGTGAGACAGACACAAACACAATCACAATCCACACATAGTTCACAGTGAGACGGAGACAAACAAAATCCCCATCCACACACAGTGCACAGTGAGACAGTGACAAACACATTCACCATCCACGCACAGTGCACAGTGAAACAGACACAAATACAATCCCCAGTCACACACAGCGCACAGTGTGACAGACACAAACACTATCCCCATCCACAAACAGTGCTCACTGACACAGACACAAACACTAACCCCATCCACGCACAGTGCACAGTGAGACAGACACAAAGACAATCCCCATCCACACAAAGTGCACTGTGAGACAGACAAGAACCCATTCCACATTAAATCATATTGCACAGTGAGAGAGACACAAACACAAACCCATCATCAGACAGTTCACAGTGAGGGAGACACAAACACAATCCCCATCCATACACAGTGCTCAGTGAGACAGACACTAGCACAGTCACCATCCACACACAGAGCACAGTGAGACAGACACAAACACAATCTCCATCCACACAGTGCACAGTGAGACAGACACAAACACAATCCCCATCCACACACAGTATTCAGTGAGACAGACACAAACACAATCTCCATCCACACATAGTGCACAGTGAGACAGACACAAACACAATCTCCATCCACACACAGTGCACATTTAGACAGAGACAAACACAATCCCCATCCACACGCAGTGCAGAGTGAGACAGACACAAACACAATCACAATCCACACACAGTGCACAGTCAGATAGAGACAAACACAATCTCCATTCACACATAGTGCTCAGTGAGACAGACACAAACACAATCCCCATCCACACACAGTGCACATTTAGACAGAGACAAACACAATCCCCATCCACACACAGTGCAGAGTGAGACAGACACAAACACAATCACAATCCACACATAGTTCACAGTGAGACGGAGACAAACAAAATCCCCATCCACACAAAGTGCACAGTGAGACAGTGACAAACACATTCACCATCCACGCAGAGTGCACAGTGAAACAGACACAAATACAATCCCCAGTCACACACAGCGCACAGTGAGACAGACACAAACACTTTCCCCATCCCCAAACAGTGATCAGTGACACAGACACAAACACTAACCCCATCCACGCACAGTGCACAGTGAGACAGACACAAACATTAACCCCATCCACACACTGTGATCAGAGAGACCGGCACAAACACAATCCCCATTCACACACAGCACACAGTGAGACAGACACAAACACTATCCCCATCCACAAACAGTGCTCAGTGACACAGACACAAACACTAACCCCATCCACACACAGTGCACAGTGCGACAAACACAAACATTAACCCCATCCACACACTGATGTCAGTGAGACAGACACAAACACAATCCCCATTCACACACAGTGCACTGCAAGACAGACAAAAACAAATTTTACATTAAATCATATTGCACAGTGAGACGGACACAAACACAGACCCATCATCAGACAGTTCACAGTGAGAGAGAGACAAACACAATCCCCATCCACACAACTTGCACAGTGACACAGACACATACACAATCCACATACACACAATTTGCACAGTGAGACAGAAACATACACAATCCACATCCACACACAATGCTCAGTGAGACAGACACTAGAACAGTCACCATCCACACACAGAGCACAGTGAGACAGACACAAAAACAATCTCCATCCACGCAGTGCACAGTGAGACAGACACAAACACAATCCCCATCCAAACACAGTGCACAGTGAGACAGACACAAACACAATCCACATTTCCTCAGAGTGCACAGTGAGACCGATACTAACAAAATCCCCATCCATACAGTGCACAGAGTAAGACCCAAACACAATCCCCATCAACACACAGTGCACAGTAAGACAGACAGAAACACAAAACCCAACCACACAATGCTCAGCGAGACAGACACAAACACAATCCCCATCAACATACAGTGCACAGTGAGACAGACACAAACACAGACCACATCCACACACAGTGCACAGTGAGACAGACACAAACACAATCCCCATCCACACATAGTATTCAGTGAGACAGACACAAACACAATCTCCATCCACACACAGTACACTGTGAGGCAGACAAGAACACATTCCACATTAAATCATATTGCACAGTGAGAGAGACACAAACACAAACCCATCATCAGACAGTTCACAGTGAGGGAGAGACAAACACAATCCCCATCCACACAACTTGCACAGTGACATAGACACATCCACAATCCACATCCACACAATTTGCACAGTGAGACAGACACAAACACAAACCCCATCCATACACAGTGCTCAGTGAGACAGACACTAGAACAGTCACCATCCACACACAGAGCACAGTGAGACAGACACAAACACAATCTCCATCCACACAGTGCACAGTGAGACAGACACAAACACAATCCCCATCCACACACAGTATTCAGTGAGACAGACACAAACACAATCTCCATCCACACATAGTGCACAGTGAGACAGACACAAACACAATCCCCATCCACACACAGTGCACATTTAGACAGAGACAAACACAATCCCCATCCACACACAGTGCAGAATGAGACAGACACAAACACAATCACAATCCACACACAGTGCACAGTCAGACAGAGACAAACCCAATCTCCATCAACACACAGTGCACAGTGAGACAGACACAAGCACAAAACCCATCCACACACAGTGCACAGTGAGACAGAGACAAACACAATCGAAATCCACACATAGTTCACAGTGAGACGGAGATGAACAAAATCCCCATCCACACACAGTGCACAGTGAGACAGTGACAAACACATTCACCATCCACGCACAGTGCACAGTGAAACAGACAAAAATATAATCCCCAGTCACACACAGCGCACAGTGAGACAGACACAAACACTATCCCCATCCACAAACAGTGCTCAGTGACACAGACACAAACACTAACACCATCCACGCACAGTGCACAGTGAGACAGACACAAACATTAACCCCATCCACACACTGTGTTCAGTGAGACAGACACAAACACAATCCCCATTCACACACAGTGCACTGTGAGACAGACAAAAACACATTCCACATTAAATCATATTGCACTATGAGACAGACACAAACACAAACCCATCATCAGACAGTTCACAGTGAGAGAGAGACAAACACAATCCCCATCCACACAACTTGCACAGTGACACAGACACATACACAATTCACTTCCACACAATTTGCACTGTGAGACAGACACAAACACAATCCCCATCCACACACAGTGCTCAGTGAGACAGACACTAGAACAGTCGCCATCCACACACAGAACACAGTGAGACAGACACAAACAGAATCTCCATCCACGCAGTGCACAGTGAGACAGAGACAAACACAATCCCCATCCAAACACAGTGCGCAGTGAGACAGACATAAACACAATCCACATTTCCACAGAGTGCACAGCGAGACAGATACTAACAAAATCCCCATCCATAAATTGCACAGATTTAGACACAGACACAGTCCCCATCAACGCACAGTGCACAGTGAGACAGACACAAACACAATCCCCATCAACATACAGTGCACAGTGAGACAGATACAAACACAGACCACATCCACACACAGTGCACAGTGAGACAACCACAAACACAATCCCCATCCACACACAGTATTCAGTGAGACAGACACAAACACAATCTCCATCCACACATAGCGCACATTGAGACAGACACAAACACAATCCCCATCCACACACAGTGCACATTGAGACAGAGACAAACACAATCCACATCCAGACACAGTGCAGAGCGAGACAGACATAAACACATTCACAATCCACACACAGTGCACAGTCAGACAGAGACAAACACAATCTCCATCAACACAGTGCACAGTGAGACAGACACAAGCACAAAACCTATCCACGCACAGTGCACAGTGAGACAGACACAAACACAATCGAAATCCACACATAGTTCACAGTGAGACGGAGACAAACAAAATCCCCATCCACACACAGTGTACAGTGAGACAGAGGCAAACACAATCTCCATCCACACAAAGTGCACAGTGAGACAGTGACAAACACATTCACCATCCACGCACAGTGCACAGTGAAACAGACACAAATACAATCCCCAGTCACACACAGCGCACAGTGAGACAGACACAATCACTATCCCCATCCACAAACAATGCTCAGTGACACAGACACAAACACTAACCTCATCCACGCACAGTGCACAGTGAGGCAGACACAAATATTAACCCCCTCCACACACTGTGGTCAGTGAGACAGACACACACACAATCCCCATTCACACACAGTGCACAGAGAGGCAGAGACACACACAATCCCCATCTACACACAGTGTGAAGTGAGACTGACACAAAGACAATCCCCATCCACACACAGTGCACTGTGAGACAGACAAGAACACATTCCACATTAAATCATATTGCACAGTGAGACAGACACAAACACAAACCCATCATCAGACAGTTCACAGTGAGAGAGAGTCAAACACAATCCCCATCCACACAACTTGCACAGTGACATAGACACATCCACAATCCACATCCACACAATTTGCACAGTGAGACAGACACAAACAGAATCCCCATCCACACACAGTATTCAGTGAGACAGACACAAAAATAATCTCCATCCACACATAGTGCACAGTGAAACAGACACAAACACAATCCCCATCCACACACAGTGCACATTGAGACAGAGACAAACACAATCCCCATCCACACACAGTGCAGAGTGAGACAGACACAAACACAATCACAATCCACACACAGTGCACAGTCAGACAGAGACAAACACAATCCCCATCCACACAAAATGCACAGTGAGACAGTGACAAACACATTCACCATCCAAGCACAGTGCACAGTGAAACAGACACAAATACAATCCCCAGTCACACACAGCGCACAGTGAGACAGACACAAACACTATCCCCATCCACAAACAGCACTCAGTGACACAGACACAAACACTAACCATATCCACACACAGTGCACAGTGAGACAGACACAAACATTAACCCCATCCACACACTGTTTTCAGTGAGACAGACACAAACAAAATCCCCATTCACACACAGTCCACAGTGAGGCAGAGACAAACACAATCCCCATCTACACACAGTGTGAAGTGAGACAGACACAAAGACAATCCCCATCCACACACAGTGCACTGTGAGACAGACAAAAACACATTCCACATTAAATCATATTGCACAGTGAGACAGACACAAACACAGACCCATCATCAGACAGTTCAAAGTGAGAGAGAGACAAACACAATCCCCATCCACACAACTTGCACACTGACATAGACACATACACAATCCACATCCACACAATTTGCACAGTGAGACAGAGACAAACACAATCCCCATCCACACACACATTGTACAGTGAGACAGAGACAAACACAATCCCCATCCACACAAAGTGCACAGTGAGACAGTGACAAACACATTCACCATCCACACACAGTGCACAGTGAAACAGACACAAATACAATCCCCAGTCACACACAGCGCACAGTGAGACAGACACAAACACTTTCCCCATCCCCAAACATTGATCAGTGACACAGACACAAACACTAACCCCATCCACGCACAGTGCACAGTGAGACAGACACAAACATTAACCCCATCCACACACTGTGGTCAGAGAGACAGAAACAAACACAATCCCCATTCACACACAGCGCACAGTGAGACAGACACAAACACTATCCCCATCCACAAACAGTGCTCAGTGACACAGACACAAACACTAACCCCATCCACACACAGTGCACAGTGAGACAGACACTAACATTAACCCCATTCACACACAGCGCACAGTGAGACAGACACAAACACAATCCCCATCCACACACAGTGCTCAGTGAGACAGGCACTAGAACATTCACCATCCACACACAGAGCACAGTGAGACAGACACAAACACAATCTCCATCCACGCAGTGCACAGTGAGACAGACACAAACACAATCCCCATCCAAATACAGTGCGCAGTGAGACAGACACAAACACAATCCACATTTCCACAGAGTGCACAGTGAGACAGATACTAAAAATCCCCATCCATACAGTGCACAGAGTAAGACACAAACACAATCCCCATCAACACACAGTGCACAGTAAGACAGACAGAAACACAAAACCCAACCACACAGTGCTCAGCGAGACAGACACAAACACAATCCCCATCAACATACAGTGCACAGTGAGACAGACACAAACACAGACCACATCCACACACAGTGCACAGAGAGACAGACACAAACACAGTCCCCATCCACACACAGTATTCAGTGAGACAGACACAAACACAATCTCCATCCACACATACTGCACAGTGAGACAGACACAAACACAATCCCCATCCACACACAGTGCACATTGAGACAGAGACAAACACAATCCCCATCCACACACAGTGCTCAGTGAGACAGACACTAGAACAGTCACCATCCACACACAGAGCACAGTGAGACAGACACAAACACAATCTCCATCCATGCAGTGCACAGTGAGACAGACACAAAGACAATCCCCATCCAAACACAGTGCATAGTGAGACAGATACTAACAAAATCCCCATCCATACAGTGCACAGAGTTAGACACAAACACAATCCCCATCAACACACAGTGCACAGCGAGACAGACAGAATCACAAAGCCCCACCACACAGTGCTCAGCGAGACAGACACAAACACAATCCCCATCAACATACAGTGCACAGTGAGACAGACACAAACACAGACCACATCCACACACAGTGCACAGTGAGACAGACACAAGCACAATCCCCATCCACACACTGTATACATTGAGACAGACACAAACACAATCCCCATCCATACACAGTGCACATTGAGACAGAGACAAACACAAACCCCATCCACACACAGTGCAGAGTGAGACAGACACAAACACAATCTCAATCCACACACAGTGCACAGTCAGACAGAGACAAACACAATCTCCATCAACACACATTGCACAGTGAGACAGATACAAACACAATCGAAATCAACACATAGTTCACACTGAGACGGAGACAAACAAAATCCCCATCCACAGACAGCGTACAGTGAGACAGAGACAAACACAATCCCCATCCACAAAGTGCACAGTGAGACAGTGACAAACACATTCACCTTCCATGCACAGTGCACAGTGAAACAGACACAAATACAATCCCCAGTCACACACAGCGCACAGTGAGACAGACACAAACACTATCCCCATCCACAAACAGTGCTCAGTGACACAGACACAAACACTAACCCCATCCACGCACAGTGCACAGTGAGACAGACACAAACATTATCCCCATCCACACACTGTGGTCAGTGAGAAAGACACAAACACAATCCCCATTCACACACAGTGCACAGTGAGGCAGAGACAAACACAATCCCAATCTACACACAGTGTGAAGTGAGACAGACACAAAGACAATCCCCATCCACACACAGTGCACTGAGAGACAGACAAAAATACATTCCACATTCAATCATATTGCACAGTGAGACAGACACAAGCACAGACCCATCATCAGACAGTTCACAGTGAGAGAGAGACAAACACAATCCCCATCCACACAACTTGCACAGTGACATAGACATATACACAATCCACATCCACACAATTTGCACAGTGAGACAGACACAAACACAATCCCCATCCACACACAGTGCTCAGTGAGACAGACACTAGCACATTCACCATCCACACACAGAGCACAGTGAGGCAGACACAAACACAATCTCCACCCACACAGTGCACAGAGACAGACACAAACAAAATCCCCATCCACACACAGTATTCAGTGAGACAGACACAAAAAGAACCTCCATCCACACATAGTGCACAGTGAAACAGACACAAACACAATCCCCATCCACACACAGAGCACATTGAGACAGAGACAAACACAATCCCCATCCACACACAGTGCAGAGTGAGACAGACACAAACACAATCACAATCCACACACAGTGCACAGTCAGACAGAGACAAACACAATCCCCATCCACACAAAATGCACAGTGAGACAGTGACAAACACATTCACCATCCAAGCACAGTGCACAGTGAAACAGACACAAATACAATCCCCAGTCACACACAGCGCACAGTGAGACAGATACAAACACTATCCCCATCCACAAACAGCACTCAGTGACACAGACACAAACACTAACCATATCCACGCACAGTGCACAGTGAGACAGACACAAACATTAACCCCATCCACACACTGTGATCAGTGAGACAGACACAAACACAATCCCCATTCACACACAATCTACAGTGAGGCAGAGACAAACACAATCCCGATCTACACACAGTGTGAAGTGAGACAGACACAAAGACAATCCCCATCCACACACAGTGCACTGTGAGACAGACAAAAACACATTCCACAATAAATCATATTGCACAGTGAGTCAGACACAAACACAGACCCATCATCAGACAGTTCAAAGTGAGAGAGAGACAAACACAATCCCCATCCACACAACTTGCACACTGACATAGACCCATACACAATCCACATCCACACAATTTGCACAGTGAGACAGAGACAAACACAATCCCCATCCACACACACATTGTACAGAGAGACAGAGACAAACACAATCCCCATCCACACAAAGTGCACAGTGAGACAGTGACAAACACATTCACCATCCACGCTCAGTGCACAGTGAAACAGACACAAATACAATCCCCAGTCACACACAGCACACAGTGAGACAGACACAAACGCTTTCCCCATCCTCAAACAGTGATCAGTGACACAGACACAAACACTAACCCCATCCACGCACAGTGCACAGTGAGACAGACACAAACATTAACCCCATCCACACACTGTGATCAGAGAGACAGACACAAACACAATCCCCATTCACACACAGCGCACAGTGAGACAGACACAAACACTATCCCCATCCACAAACAGTGCTCAGTGACACAGACACAAACACTAACCCCATCCACACACAGTGCACAGTGAGACAGACACAAACATTAACCCCATCCACACACTGTGGTCAGTGAGACAGACACAAACACAATCCCCATCAACATACAGTGCACAGTGAGACAGACACAACAAATTTTACATTCAATCATATTGCACAGTGAGACAGACACAAACACAGACCCATCATCAGACAGTTCACAGTGAGAGAGAGACAAACACAATCCCCATCCACACAACTTGCACAGTGACACAGACACATACACAATCCACTTCCACACAATTTGCACAGTGAGACAGACACAAACACAATCCCCATCCACACACAGTGCTCAGTGAGACAGGCACTAGATCATTCACCATCCACACACAGAGCACAGTGAGACAGACAAAAACACAAACTCCATCCACGCAGTGCACAGTGAGACAGACACAAACACAATCCCCATCCAAACACAGTGCGCAGTGAGACAGACACAAACACAATCGACATTTCCACAGAGTGCACAGTGAGACAGATACTAACAAAATCCCCTTCCATACAGTGCACAGAGTAAGACACAAACACAATCCCCATCAACACACAGTGCACAGTAAGACAGACAGAAACACAAAACCCAACCACACAGTGCTCAGCGAGACAGACACAAACACAATCCCCATCAACATACAGTGCACAGTGAGACAGACACAAACACAGACCACATCCACACACAGTGCACAGTGAGACAGACACAAACACAGTCCCCATCCACACTCAGTATTCAGTGAGACAGAGACAAACACAATCTCCATCCACACATACTGCACAGTGAGACAGACACAAACACAATCCCCATCCACACACAGTGCACATTGAGACAGAGACAAACACAATCCCCATCCACACACAGTGCTCAGTGAGACAGACACTAGAACAGTCACCATCCACACACAGAGCACAGTGAGACAGACACAAACACAATCTCCATCCATGCAGTGCACAGTGAGACAGACACAAAGACAATCCCCATCCAAACACAGTGCGCAATGAGACAGACACAAACACAATCCACATTTCCACAGAGTGCATAGTGAGACAGATACTAACAAAATCCCCATCCATACAGTGCACAGAGTTAGCCACAAACACAATCACCCACCAACACACAGTGCACAGCGAGACAGACAGAATCACAAAGCCCTACCACACAGTGCTCAGCGAGACAGACACAAACACAATCGCCATCAACATACTGTGCACAGTGAGACAGACACATAAACAGACCACATCCACACACAGTGCACAGTGAGACAGACACAAGCACAATCCCCATCCACGCACTGTATTCAGTGAGACAGACACAAACACAATCTCCATCCACACATAGTGCACATTGAGACAGACACAAACACAATCCCCATCCACACACAGTGCACATTGAGACAGAGACAAACACAAACCCCATCCACACACAGTGCAGAGTGAGACAGACACAAACACAATCACAATCCACACACAGTGCACAGTCAGACAGAGACAAACACAATCTCCATCAACACACATTGCACAGTGAGACAGACACAAACACAATCGAAATCAACACATGGTTCACACTGAGACGGAGACAAACAAAATCCCCATCCACAGACAGCGTACAGTGAGACAGAGACAAACACAATCCCCATCCACAAAGTGCACAGTGAGACAGTGACAAACACATCCACCTTCCATGCACAGTGCACAGTGAAACAGACACCAATACAATCCCCAGTCACACACAGCGCACAGTGAGACAGACACAAACACTATCCCCATCCACAAACAGTGCTCAGTGACACAGACACAAACACTAACCCCATCCACGCACAGTGCACAGTGAGACAGACACAAACATTATCCCCATCCACACACTGTGGTCAGTGAGAAAGACACAAACACAATCCCCATTCACTAACAGTGCACAGTGAGGCAGAGACAAACGCAATCCCAATCTACACACAGTGTGAAGTGAGACAGACACAAAAACAATCCCCATCCACACACAGTGCACTGTGAGACAGACAAAAATACATTCCACATTAAATCATATTGCACAGTGAGACAGACACAAGCACAGACCCATCATCAGACAGTTCACAGTGAGAGAGAGACAAACACAATCCCCATCCACACAACTTGCACAGTGACATAGACATATACACAATCCACATCCACACAATTTGCACAGTGAGACGGACACAAACACAATCCCCATCCACACACAGTGCTCAGTGAGACAGACACTAGCACATTCACCATCCACACACAGAGCACAGTGAGGCAGACACAAACACAATCTCCACCCACACAGTGCACAGAGACAGACACAAACAAAATCCCCATCCACACACAGTATTCAGTGATACAGACACAAAAAGAATCTCCATCCACACATAGTGCACAGTGAAACAGACACAAACACAATCCCCATCCACACACAGTGCACATTGAGACAGAGACAAACACAATCCCCATCCACACACAGTGCAGAGTGAGACAGACACAAACACAATCACAATCCACACACAGTGCACAGTCAGACAGAGACAAACACAATCCCCATCCACACAAAATGCACAGTGAGACAGTGACAAACACATTCACCATCCAAGCACAGTGCACAGTGAAACAGACACAAATACAATCCCCAGTCACACACAGCGCACAGTGAGACAGACACAAACACTATCCCCATCCACAAACAGTGCTCAGTGACACAGACACAAACACTAACCCCATCCACGCACAGTGCACAGTGAGACAGACACAAACATTATCCCCATCCACACACTGTGGTCAGTGAGAAAGACACAAACACAATCCCCATTCGCACACAGTGCACAGTGAGGCAGAGACAAACACAATCCCAATCTACACACAGTGTGAAGTGAGACAGACACAAAGACAATCCCCATCTACACACAGCGCACTGTGAGACAGACAAATATACATTCCACATTAAATCATATTGCACAGTGAGACAGACACAAGCACAGACCCATCATCAGCCAGTTCACAGTGAGAGAGAGACAAACACAATCCCCATCCACACAACTTGCAGTGACATAGACATATACAGAATCCACATACACACAATTTGCACAGTGAGACGGACACAAACACAATCCCCATCCACAAACAGTGCTCAGTGAGACAGACACTAGCACATTCACCATCCACACACAGAGCACACTGAGGCAGACACAAACACAATCTCCACCCACACAGTGCACAGAGACAGACACAAACAAAATCCCCATCCACACACAGTATTCAGTGAGAAAGACACAAAAAGAATCTCCATCCACACATAGTGCACAGTGAAACAGACACAAACACAATCCCCATCCACACACAGTGCACATTGAGACAGAGACAAACACAATCCCCATCCACACACAGTGCAGAGTGAGACAGACACAAACACAATCACAATCCACACACAGTGCACAGTCAGACAGAGTCAAACACAATCTCCATCAACACACAATGCACAGTGAGACAGGCACAAGCACAAAACCCATCCACACACAGTGCACAGTGAGACAGACACAAACACAATCGAAATCCACACATAGTTCACAGTGAGACGGAGGCAAACAAAATCCCCATCCACACACATTGCACAGTGAGACAGAGACAAACACAATCCCCATCCACACAAAGTGCACAGTGAGACAGTGACAAACACATTCACCATCCATGCAAAGTGCACAGTGAGACAGCCACAAATACAATCCCCAGTCACACACAGCGCACAGTGAGACAGACACAAACAATATCCCCATCCACAAACAGTGCTCAGTGACACAGACACAAACACTAACCCCATCAATGCACAGTGCAGAGTGAGACAGACACTAACATTAACCCCATCCACAGTCTGTGGTCAGTGAGACAGACACAAACACAATCCCCATTCACACACAGTGCACTGTGAGACAGACAAAAACACATTCCACATTAAATCATATTGCACAGTGAGACAGACACAAACACAGACCCATCATCAGACATTTCACAGTGAGAGAGAGAAAAACGCAATCCCCATCCACACAACTTGCACAGTGACACAGACACATACACAATCCACCTCCACACAATTTGCACAGTGAGACAGACACAAACACAATCCCCATCCACACACAGTGCTCAGTGAGACAGACACTAGAACAGTCACCATCCACACACAGAGCACAGTGAGACAGACACAAACACAATCTCCATCCATGCAGTGCACAGTGAGACAGACACAAACACAATCCCCATCCAAACACAGTGCGGAGTGAGACAGACACAAACACAATCCACATTTCCACAGAGTGCACAGTGTGACAGCTACTAACAAAATCCCCATCCATACAGTGCACAGAGTTTGACACAAACACAATCCCCATCAACACACAGTGCACAGTGAGAGAGACAGACATACAAATCCCAACCACACAGTGCTCAGCGAGACAGACACACACAATCCCCATCATCATACAGTGCACAGTGAGACAGAAACAAACTCAGACCACATCCACACACAGTGCACAGTGAGACAGACACAAACACAATCCCCATCCACACAAGGTATTCAGTGAGACAGACACAAATACAATCTCCATCCACACATACTGCACAGTGAGACAGACACAAAGACAATCCCCATCCACACACAGTGCACATTGAGACAGAAACAAACACAATCCCCATCCACACACAGTGCAGAGTGAGACAGACACAAACACAATCACAATCCACACACAGTGCACAGTCAGACAGAGACAAATACAATCCCCATTCACACAAAGTGCACTGTGAGACAGAAAAAAACACATTCCACATTAAACCATATTGCACTATGAGACAGACACAAACACAAACCCATCATCAGACAGTTCACAGTGAGAGAGAGACTAACACAATCCCCATCCACACAACTTGCACAGTGAGACAGACACAAACACAATCCCCATCCACACACAGTGCTCAGTGTGACAGACACTAGAACAGTCACCATCCACACACAGAGCACAGTGAGACAGACACAAACACAATCTCCATGCACACAGTGCACAGTGAGACAGACACAAACACAATCCCCATCCACACACAGTATTCAGTGAGACAGGCACAAACACAATCTCCATCCACACATACTGCACAGTGAGACAGTCACAATCACAATCCCCATCCACACACAGTGCACATTGAGACAGAGACAAACATAATCCCCATCCACACACAGTGCAGAGTGAGACAGACACAAACACAATCACAATCCACACACAGTGCACAGTCAGACAGACACAAACACAATCGAAATCCACGCATAGTTCACAGTGAGATGGAGACAAACAAAATCCCCATCCACACACAGTGTACAGTGAGACAGAGACAAACACAATCCCCATCCACACAAAGTGCACAGTGAGACAGTGACAAACACATTCACCATCCACGCACAGTGCACAGTGAATCAGACACAAATACAATCCCCAGTCACACACAGCGCACAGTGAGACAGACACAAACATTATCCCCATCCACAAACACTGCTCAGTGACACAGACTCAAACACTAACCCCATCCACGCACAGTGCACAGTGAGACAGACACAATCATTAACCCCATCCACACACTGTGTTCAGTGAGACAGACACAAATACAATCCCCATTCACACACAGTGCACTGTGAGACAGACAAAAACACATTCCACATTAAATCATATTGCACTATGAGACAGACACAAACACAAACCCATCATCAGACAGTTCACAGTGAGAGAGAGACTAACACAATCCCCATCCACACAACTTGCACAGTGAGACAGACACAAACACAATCCCCATCCACACACAGTGCTCAGTGTGGCAGACACTAGAACAGTCACCATCCACACACAGAGCACAGTGAGACAGACAAAAACACAATCTACATCCACACAGTGCACAGTGAGACAGACACAAACACAATCCCCATCCACACACAGTATTCAGTGAGACAGACACAAACACAATCTCCATCCACACATAGTGCACAGTGAGACAGTCACAATCACAATCCCCATCCACACACAGTGCACATTGAGACAGAGACAAACATAATCCCCATCCACACACAGTGCAGAGTGAGACAGACACAAACACAATCACAATCCACACACAGAGCACAGTCAGACAGACACAAACACAATCGAAATCCACACATAGTTCACAGTGAGACGGAGACAAACAAAATCTCCATCCACACACAGTGCACAGTGAGACAGAGACAAACACAATCCCCATCCACACAAAGTGCACAGTGAGACAGTGACAAACACATTCACCATCCACGCACAGTGCACAGTGAATCAGACACAAATACAATCCCCAGTCACACACAGCGCACAGTGAGACAGACACAAACATTATCCCCATCCACAAACAGTGCTCAGTGACACAGACTCAAACACTAACCCCATCCACGCACAGTGCACAGTGAGACAGACACAAACATTAACCCCATCCACACACTGTGTTCAGTGAGACAGACACAAATACAATCCCCATTCACACACAGTGCACTGTGAGACAGACAAAAACACATTCCACATTAAATCATATTGCACTATGAGACAGACACAAACACAAACCCATCATCAGACAGTTCACAGTGAGAGAGAGACTAACACAATCCCCCTCCACACAACTTGCACAGTGAGACAGACAAAACACAATCCCCATCCACTCACAGTGCTCAGTGTGACAGACACTAGAACAGTCGCCATCCACACACAGATCACAGTGAGATAGACACAAACGGAATCTCCATCCATGCAGTGCACAGTGAGACAGACACAAACACATTCCCCATCCAAACACAGTGCGCAGTGAGACAGACACAAACACTATCCACATTTCCACAGAGTGCACAGTGAGACAGATACTAACAAAATCCCCATCCATACAGTGCACAGAGTTAGACACAAACACAATCCCCATCAACACACAGTGCACAGTGAGACAGACAGCAACACAAAACCCAACCACACATAGCTCAGCGAGACAGACACAAACACAATCCCCATCAAGATACAGTGCACAGTGAGACAGACACAAACACAGACCACATCCACACACAGTGCACAGTGAGACAGGCAAAAACACAATCCCCATCCACACACAGTATTCAGTGAGACAGACACAAACACATTCCCCATCCACACACAGTGCTCAGTGAGACAGACATTAGCACAGTCACCATCCACACACAGGGCACAGAGAGACAGACACAAACACAATCTCCATCCACACAGTGCACAGAGACAGACACAAACACAATCCCCATCCACACACAGTATTCAGTGAGACAGACACAAGCACAATCTCCATCCATACATAGTGCACAGTGAGACAGACACAAACACAATCCCCATCCACACACAGTGCACATTGAGACAGAGACAAACACAATCCCCATCCACACACAGTGCAGAGTGAGACAGACACAAACACAATCACAATCCACACACAGTGCACAGTCAGACAGAGATAAACACAATCTCCATCAACACACAGTGCACAGTGAGACAGACACAAGCACAAAACCCATCCACACACAGTGCACAGTGAGACAGACACAAACACAATCGAAATCCACACATAGTTCACAGTGAGACGGAGGCAATCAAAATCCCCATCCACACACATTGTACAGTGAGACAGAGACAAACACAATCCCCATCCACACAAAGTGCACAGTGAGACAGTGACAAACACATTCACCATCCACGCACAGTGCACAGTGAGACAGACACAAATACAATCCCCAGTCACACACAGCGCACAGTGAGACAGACACAAACAATATCCCCATCCACAAACAGTGCTCAGTGACACAGACACAAACACTAACCCCATCCACGCACAGTGCAGAGTGAGACAGACACAAACATTAACCCCATCCACACTCTGTGGTCAGTGAGACAGACACAAACACAATCCCCATTCACACACAGTGCACTGTGAGACAGACAAAAACACATTCCACATTAAATCATATTGCACAGTGAGACAGACACAAACACACACCCATCATCAGACAGTTCACAGTGAGAGAGAGACAAACACAATCCCCATCCACACAACTTGCACAGTGACACAGACACATACACAATCCACATCCACACAATTTGCAAAGTGAGACAGACACAAACACAATCCCCATCCACACACAGTGCTCAGTGAGACAGACACTAGAACAGTCACCATCCACACACAGAGCACAGTGAGACTAACACAAACACAATCTCTATCCATGCAGTGCACAGTGAGACAGACACAAACACAATCCCCATCCAAACACAGTGCGGAGTGAGACAGACACAAACACAATCCACATTTCCACAGAGTGCGCAGTGAGACAGCTACTAACAAAATCCCCATCCATACAGTGCACAGAGTTAGACACAAACACAATCCCCATCAACATACAGTGCACAGTGAGACAGACACAAACTCAGACCACATCCACACACAGTGCACAGTGAGACAGACACAAACACAATCCCCATCCACACACTGTATTCAGTGAGACAAACACAAACACAATCTCCATCCACACATAGTGCACAGTGAGACAGACACAAACACAATCCCCATCAACACACAGTGCACATTGAGACAGAGACAAACACAATCCCCATCCATGCACAGTGCACACCGAGGCAGAGACATAACACAATCCCCATCTACACACAGTGTGAAGTGAGACAAACACAAACACAATTCCCATCCACACACAGTGCACTGTGAGACAGACAAAAACACATTCCACATTAAATCATATTGCACAGTGAGACAGACACAAACACAGACCCATCATCAGACAGTACACAGTGAGAGAGAGACAAACAAAATCCCCATCCACACAACTTGCACATTGACATAGACACATACACAATCCACATCCACACAACTTGCACAGTGAGAAAGACACAAACACAACCCCCTTCCACACACAGTGCTCAGTGAGACAGACACTAGCACAGTCACCATCCACACACAGAGCACAGTGAGGCAGACACAAACACAATCTCCACCCACACAGTGCACAGAGACAGACACAAACAAAATCCCCATCCACACACAGTATTCAGTGATACAGACACAAAAAGAATCTCCATCCACACATAGTGCACAGTGAAACAGACACAAACACAATCCCCATCCACACACAGTGCACATTGAGACAGAGACAAACACAATCCCCATCCACACACAGTGCAGAGTGAGACAGACACAAACACAATCACAATCCACACACAGTGCACAGTCAGACAGAGACAAACACAATCCCCATCCACACAAAATGCACAGTGAGACAGTGACAAACACATTCACCATCCAAGCACAGTGCACAGTGAAACAGACACAAATACAATCCCCAGTCACACACAGCGCACAGTGAGACAGACACAAACACTATCCCCATCCACAAACAGTGCTCAGTGACACAGACACAAACACTAACCCCATCCACGCACAGTGCACAGTGAGACAGACACAAACATTATCCCCATCCACACACTGTGGTCAGTGAGAAAGACACAAACACAATCCCCATTCGCACACAGTGCACAGTGAGGCAGAGACAAACACAATCCCAATCTACACACAGTGTGAAGTGAGACAGACACAAAGACAATCCCCATCTACACACAGTGCACTGTGAGACAGACAAATATACATTCCACATTAAATCATATTGCACAGTGAGACAGACACAAGCACAGACCCATCATCAGCCAGTTCACAGTGAGAGAGAGACAAACACAATCCCCATCCACACAACTTGCAGTGACATAGACATATACAGAATCCACATACACACAATTTGCACAGTGAGACGGACACAAACACAATCCCCATCCACAAACAGTGCTCAGTGAGACAGACACTAGCACATTCACCATCCACACACAGAGCACACTGAGGCAGACACAAACACAATCTCCACCCACACAGTGCACAGAGACAGACACAAACAAAATCCCCATCCACACACAGTATTCAGTGAGAAAGACACAAAAAGAATCTCCATCCACACATAGTGCACAGTGAAACAGACACAAACACAATCCCCATCCACACACAGTGCACATTGAGACAGAGACAAACACAATCCCCATCCACACACAGTGCAGAGTGAGACAGACACAAACACAATCACAATCCACACACAGTGCACAGTCAGACAGAGTCAAACACAATCTCCATCAACACACAATGCACAGTGAGACAGGCACAAGCACAAAACCCATCCACACACAGTGCACAGTGAGACAGACACAAACACAATCGAAATCCACACATAGTTCACAGTGAGACGGAGGCAAACAAAATCCCCATCCACACACATTGCACAGTGAGACAGAGACAAACACAATCCCCATCCACACAAAGTGCACAGTGAGACAGTGACAAACACATTCACCATCCATGCAAAGTGCACAGTGAGACAGCCACAAATACAATCCCCAGTCACACACAGCGCACAGTGAGACAGACACAAACAATATCCCCATCCACAAACAGTGCTCAGTGACACAGACACAAACACTAACCCCATCAATGCACAGTGCAGAGTGAGACAGACACTAACATTAACCCCATCCACAGTCTGTGGTCAGTGAGACAGACACAAACACAATCCCCATTCACACACAGTGCACTGTGAGACAGACAAAAACACATTCCACATTAAATCATATTGCACAGTGAGACAGACACAAACACAGACCCATCATCAGACATTTCACAGTGAGAGAGAGAAAAACGCAATCCCCATCCACACAACTTGCACAGTGACACAGACACATACACAATCCACCTCCACACAATTTGCACAGTGAGACAGACACAAACACAATCCCCATCCACACACAGTGCTCAGTGAGACAGACACTAGAACAGTCACCATCCACACACAGAGCACAGTGAGACAGACACAAACACAATCTCCATCCATGCAGTGCACAGTGAGACAGACACAAACACAATCCCCATCCAAACACAGTGCGGAGTGAGACAGACACAAACACAATCCACATTTCCACAGAGTGCACAGTGTGACAGCTACTAACAAAATCCCCATCCATACAGTGCACAGAGTTTGACACAAACACAATCCCCATCAACACACAGTGCACAGTGAGAGAGACAGACATACAAATCCCAACCACACAGTGCTCAGCGAGACAGACACACACAATCCCCATCATCATACAGTGCACAGTGAGACAGAAACAAACTCAGACCACATCCACACACAGTGCACAGTGAGACAGACACAAACACAATCCCCATCCACACAAGGTATTCAGTGAGACAGACACAAATACAATCTCCATCCACACATACTGCACAGTGAGACAGACACAAAGACAATCCCCATCCACACACAGTGCACATTGAGACAGAAACAAACACAATCCCCATCCACACACAGTGCAGAGTGAGACAGACACAAACACAATCACAATCCACACACAGTGCACAGTCAGACAGAGACAAATACAATCCCCATTCACACAAAGTGCACTGTGAGACAGAAAAAAACACATTCCACATTAAATCATATTGCACTATGAGACAGACACAAACACAAACCCATCATCAGACAGTTCACAGTGAGAGAGAGACTAACACAATCCCCATCCACACAACTTGCACAGTGAGACAGACACAAACACAATCCCCATCCACACACAGTGCTCAGTGTGACAGACACTAGAACAGTCACCATCCACACACAGAGCACAGTGAGACAGACACAAACACAATCTCCATGCACACAGTGCACAGTGAGACAGACACAAACACAATCCCCATCCACACACAGTATTCAGTGAGACAGGCACAAACACAATCTCCATCCACACATACTGCACAGTGAGACAGTCACAATCACAATCCCCATCCACACACAGTGCACATTGAGACAGAGACAAACATAATCCCCATCCACACACAGTGCAGAGTGAGACAGACACAAACACAATCACAATCCACACACAGTGCACAGTCAGACAGACACAAACACAATCGAAATCCACGCATAGTTCACAGTGAGATGGAGACAAACAAAATCCCCATCCACACACAGTGTACAGTGAGACAGAGACAAACACAATCCCCATCCACACAAAGTGCACAGTGAGACAGTGACAAACACATTCACCATCCACGCACAGTGCACAGTGAATCAGACACAAATACAATCCCCAGTCACACACAGCGCACAGTGAGACAGACACAAACATTATCCCCATCCACAAACACTGCTCAGTGACACAGACTCAAACACTAACCCCATCCACGCACAGTGCACAGTGAGACAGACACAATCATTAACCCCATCCACACACTGTGTTCAGTGAGACAGACACAAATACAATCCCCATTCACACACAGTGCACTGTGAGACAGACAAAAACACATTCCACATTAAATCATATTGCACTATGAGACAGACACAAACACAAACCCATCATCAGACAGTTCACAGTGAGAGAGAGACTAACACAATCCCCATCCACACAACTTGCACAGTGAGACAGACACAAACACAATCCCCATCCACACACAGTGCTCAGTGTGGCAGACACTAGAACAGTCACCATCCACACACAGAGCACAGTGAGACAGACAAAAACACAATCTACATCCACACAGTGCACAGTGAGACAGACACAAACACAATCCCCATCCACACACAGTATTCAGTGAGACAGACACAAACACAATCTCCATCCACACATAGTGCACAGTGAGACAGTCACAATCACAATCCCCATCCACACACAGTGCACATTGAGACAGAGACAAACATAATCCCCATCCACACACAGTGCAGAGTGAGACAGACACAAACACAATCACAATCCACACACAGAGCACAGTCAGACAGACACAAACACAATCGAAATCCACACATAGTTCACAGTGAGACGGAGACAAACAAAATCTCCATCCACACACAGTGCACAGTGAGACAGAGACAAACACAATCCCCATCCACACAAAGTGCACAGTGAGACAGTGACAAACACATTCACCATCCACGCACAGTGCACAGTGAATCAGACACAAATACAATCCCCAGTCACACACAGCGCACAGTGAGACAGACACAAACATTATCCCCATCCACAAACAGTGCTCAGTGACACAGACTCAAACACTAACCCCATCCACGCACAGTGCACAGTGAGACAGACACAAACATTAACCCCATCCACACACTGTGTTCAGTGAGACAGACACAAATACAATCCCCATTCACACACAGTGCACTGTGAGACAGACAAAAACACATTCCACATTAAATCATATTGCACTATGAGACAGACACAAACACAAACCCATCATCAGACAGTTCACAGTGAGAGAGAGACTAACACAATCCCCCTCCACACAACTTGCACAGTGAGACAGACAAAACACAATCCCCATCCACTCACAGTGCTCAGTGTGACAGACACTAGAACAGTCGCCATCCACACACAGATCACAGTGAGATAGACACAAACGGAATCTCCATCCATGCAGTGCACAGTGAGACAGACACAAACACATTCCCCATCCAAACACAGTGCGCAGTGAGACAGACACAAACACTATCCACATTTCCACAGAGTGCACAGTGAGACAGATACTAACAAAATCCCCATCCATACAGTGCACAGAGTTAGACACAAACACAATCCCCATCAACACACAGTGCACAGTGAGACAGACAGCAACACAAAACCCAACCACACATAGCTCAGCGAGACAGACACAAACACAATCCCCATCAAGATACAGTGCACAGTGAGACAGACACAAACACAGACCACATCCACACACAGTGCACAGTGAGACAGGCAAAAACACAATCCCCATCCACACACAGTATTCAGTGAGACAGACACAAACACATTCCCCATCCACACACAGTGCTCAGTGAGACAGACATTAGCACAGTCACCATCCACACACAGGGCACAGAGAGACAGACACAAACACAATCTCCATCCACACAGTGCACAGAGACAGACACAAACACAATCCCCATCCACACACAGTATTCAGTGAGACAGACACAAGCACAATCTCCATCCATACATAGTGCACAGTGAGACAGACACAAACACAATCCCCATCCACACACAGTGCACATTGAGACAGAGACAAACACAATCCCCATCCACACACAGTGCAGAGTGAGACAGACACAAACACAATCACAATCCACACACAGTGCACAGTCAGACAGAGATAAACACAATCTCCATCAACACACAGTGCACAGTGAGACAGACACAAGCACAAAACCCATCCACACACAGTGCACAGTGAGACAGACACAAACACAATCGAAATCCACACATAGTTCACAGTGAGACGGAGGCAATCAAAATCCCCATCCACACACATTGTACAGTGAGACAGAGACAAACACAATCCCCATCCACACAAAGTGCACAGTGAGACAGTGACAAACACATTCACCATCCACGCACAGTGCACAGTGAGACAGACACAAATACAATCCCCAGTCACACACAGCGCACAGTGAGACAGACACAAACAATATCCCCATCCACAAACAGTGCTCAGTGACACAGACACAAACACTAACCCCATCCACGCACAGTGCAGAGTGAGACAGACACAAACATTAACCCCATCCACACTCTGTGGTCAGTGAGACAGACACAAACACAATCCCCATTCACACACAGTGCACTGTGAGACAGACAAAAACACATTCCACATTAAATCATATTGCACAGTGAGACAGACACAAACACACACCCATCATCAGACAGTTCACAGTGAGAGAGAGACAAACACAATCCCCATCCACACAACTTGCACAGTGACACAGACACATACACAATCCACATCCACACAATTTGCAAAGTGAGACAGACACAAACACAATCCCCATCCACACACAGTGCTCAGTGAGACAGACACTAGAACAGTCACCATCCACACACAGAGCACAGTGAGACTAACACAAACACAATCTCTATCCATGCAGTGCACAGTGAGACAGACACAAACACAATCCCCATCCAAACACAGTGCGGAGTGAGACAGACACAAACACAATCCACATTTCCACAGAGTGCGCAGTGAGACAGCTACTAACAAAATCCCCATCCATACAGTGCACAGAGTTAGACACAAACACAATCCCCATCAACATACAGTGCACAGTGAGACAGACACAAACTCAGACCACATCCACACACAGTGCACAGTGAGACAGACACAAACACAATCCCCATCCACACACTGTATTCAGTGAGACAAACACAAACACAATCTCCATCCACACATAGTGCACAGTGAGACAGACACAAACACAATCCCCATCAACACACAGTGCACATTGAGACAGAGACAAACACAATCCCCATCCATGCACAGTGCACACTGAGGCAGAGACATAACACAATCCCCATCTACACACAGTGTGAAGTGAGACAAACACAAACACAATTCCCATCCACACACAGTGCACTGTGAGACAGACAAAAACACATTCCACATTAAATCATATTGCACAGTGAGACAGACACAAACACAGACCCATCATCAGACAGTACACAGTGAGAGAGAGACAAACAAAATCCCCATCCACACAACTTGCACATTGACATAGACACATACACAATCCACATCCACACAACTTGCACAGTGAGAAAGACACAAACACAACCCCCTTCCACACACAGTGCTCAGTGAGACAGACACTAGCACAGTCACCATCCACACACAGAGCACAGTGAGACAGACACAAACACAATCACAATCCACACACAGTGCACAGTCAGACAGAGACAAACACAATCTCCATCAATACATTGCACAGTGAGACAGACACAAACACAATCGAAATCAACACATAGTTCACACTGAGACGGAGACAAACAAAATCCCCATCCACAGACAGAGTACAGTGAGACAGAGACAAACACAATCCCCATCCACAAAGTGCACAGTGAGACAGTGACAAACACATTCACCTTCCATGCACAGTGCACAGTGAAACAGACACAAATACAATCCCCAGTCACACACAGCGCACAGTGAGACAGACACAAACACTATCCCCATCCACAAACAGTGCTCAGTGACACAGACACAAACACTAACCCCATCCACGCACAGTGCACAGTGAGACAGACACAAACATTATCCCCATCCACACACTGTGGTCAGTGAGAAAGACACAAACACAATCCCCATTCACACACAGTGCACAGTGAGGCAGAGACAAACACAATCCCAATCTACACACAGTGTGAAGTGAGACAGACACAAAGACAATCCCCATCCACACACAGTGCACTGTGAGACAGACAAAAATACATTCCACATTAAATCATATTGCACAGTGAGACAGACACAAGCACAGACCCATCATCAGGCAGTTCACAGTGAGAGAGAGACAAACACAATCCCCATCCACACAACTTGCACAGTGACATAGACATATACACAATCCACATCCACACAATTTGCACAGTGAGACGGACACAAACACAATCCCCATCCACACACAGTGCTCAGTGAGACAGACACTAGCACATTCACCATCCACACACAGAGCACAGTGAGGCAGACACAAACACAATCTCCACCCACACAGTGCACAGAGACAGACACAAACAAAATCCCCATCCACACACAGTATTCAGTGATACAGACACAAAAAGAATCTCCATCCACACATAGTGCACAGTGAAACAGACACAAACACAATCCCCATCCACACACAGTGCACATTGAGACAGAGACAAACACAATCCCCATCCACACACAGTGCAGAGTGAGACAGACACAAACACAATCACAATCCACACACAGTGCACAGTCAGACAGAGACAAACACAATCCCCATCCACACAAAATGCACAGTGAGACAGTGACAAACACATTCACCATCCAAGCACAGTGCACAGTGAAACAGACACAAATACAATCCCCAGTCACACACAGCGCACAGTGAGACAGACACAAACACTATCCCCATCCACAAACAGTGCTCAGTGACACAGACACAAACACTAACCCCATCCACGCACAGTGCACAGTGAGACAGACACAAACATTATCCCCATCCACACACTGTGGTCAGTGAGAAAGACACAAACACAATCCCCATTCGCACACAGTGCACAGTGAGGCAGAGACAAACACAATCCCAATCTACACACAGTGTGAAGTGAGACAGACACAAAGACAATCCCCATCTACACACAGTGCACTGTGAGACAGACAAATATACATTCCACATTAAATCATATTGCACAGTGAGACAGACACAAGCACAGACCCATCATCAGCCAGTTCACAGTGAGAGAGAGACAAACACAATCCCCATCCACACAACTTGCAGTGACATAGACATATACAGAATCCACATACACACAATTTGCACAGTGAGACGGACACAAACACAATCCCCATCCACAAACAGTGCTCAGTGAGACAGACACTAGCACATTCACCATCCACACACAGAGCACACTGAGGCAGACACAAACACAATCTCCACCCACACAGTGCACAGAGACAGACACAAACAAAATCCCCATCCACACACAGTATTCAGTGAGAAAGACACAAAAAGAATCTCCATCCACACATAGTGCACAGTGAAACAGACACAAACACAATCCCCATCCACACACAGTGCACATTGAGACAGAGACAAACACAATCCCCATCCACACACAGTGCAGAGTGAGACAGACACAAACACAATCACAATCCACACACAGTGCACAGTCAGACAGAGTCAAACACAATCTCCATCAACACACAATGCACAGTGAGACAGGCACAAGCACAAAACCCATCCACACACAGTGCACAGTGAGACAGACACAAACACAATCGAAATCCACACATAGTTCACAGTGAGACGGAGGCAAAGAAAATCCCCATCCACACACATTGCACAGTGAGACAGAGACAAACACAATCCCCATCCACACAAAGTGCACAGTGAGACAGTGACAAACACATTCACCATCCATGCACAGTGCACAGTGAGACAGCCACAAATACAATCCCCAGTCACACACAGCGCACAGTGAGACAGACACAAACAATATCCCCATCCACAAACAGTGCTCAGTGACACAGACACAAACACTAACCCCATCAATGCACAGTGCAGAGTGAGACAGACACTAACATTAACCCCATCCACAGTCTGTGGTCAGTGAGACAGACACAAACACAATCCCCATTCACACACAGTGCACTGTGAGACAGACAAAAACACATTCCACATTAAATCATATTGCACAGTGAGACAGACACAAACACAGACCCATCATCAGACATTTCACAGTGAGAGAGAGACAAACGCAATCCCCATCCACACAACTTGCACAGTGACACAGACACATACACAATCCACCTCCACACAATTTGCACAGTGAGACAGACACAAACACAATCCCCATCCACACACAGTGCTCAGTGAGACAGACACTAGAACAGTCACCATCCACACACAGAGCACAGTGAGACAGACACAAACACAATCTCCATCCATGCAGTGCACAGTGAGACAGACACAAACACAATCCCCATCCAAACACAGTGCGGAGTGAGACAGACACGAACACAATCCACATTTCCACAGAGTGCACAGTGTGACAGCTACTAACAAAATCCCCATCCATACAGTGCACAGAGTTTGACACAAACACAATCCCCATCAACACACAGTGCACAGTGAGACAGACAGGCACACAAATCCCAACCACACAGTGCTCAGCGAGACAGACACACACAATCCCCATCGTCATACAGTGCACAGTGAGACAGAAACAAACTCAGACCACATCCACACACAGTGCACAGTGAGACAGACACAAACACAATCCCCATCCACACAAGGTATTCAGTGAGACAGACACAAATACAATCTCCATCCACACATACTGCACAGTGAGACAGACACAAAGACAATCCCCATCCACACACAGTGCACATTGAGACAGAAACAAACACAATCCCCATCCACACACAGTGCAGAGTGAGACAGACACAAACACAATCACAATCCACACACAGTGCACAGTCAGACAGAGACAAATACAATCCCCATTCACACAAAGTGCACTGTGAGACAGAAAAAAACACATTCCACATTAAATCATATTGCACTATGAGACAGACACAAACACAAACCCATCATCAGACAGTTCACAGTGAGAGAGAGACTAACACAATCCCCATCCACACAACTTGCACAGTGAGACAGACACAAACACAATCCCCATCCACACACAGTGCTCAGTGTGACAGACACTAGAACAGTCACCATCCACACACAGAGCACAGTGAGACAGACACAAACACAATCTCCATCCACACAGTGCACAGTGAGACAGACACAAACACAATCCCCATCCACACACAGTATTCAGTGAGACAGGCACAAACACAATCTCCATCCACACATAGTGCACAGTGAGACAGTCACAATCACAATCCCCATCCACACACAGTGCACATTGAGACAGAGACAAACATAATCCCCATCCACACACAGTGCAGAGTGAGACAGACACAAACACAATCACAATCCACACACAGTGCACAGTCAGACAGACACAAACACAATCGAAATCCACGCATAGTTCACAGTGAGACGGAGACAAACAAAATCCCCATCCACACACAGTGTACAGTGAGACAGAGACAAACACAATCCCCATCCACACACAGTGTACAGTGAGACAGAGACAAACACAATCCCCATCCACACAAAGTGCACAGTGAGACAGTGACAAACACATTCACCATCCACGCACAGTGCACAGTGAATCAGACACAAATACAATCCCCAGTCACACACAGCGCACAGTGAGACAGACACAAACATTATCCCCATCCACAAACACTGCTCAGTGACACAGACTCAAACACTAACCCCATCCACGCACAGTGCACAGTGAGACAGACACAATCATTAACCCCATCCACACACTGTGTTCAGTGAGACAGACACAAATACAATCCCCATTCACACACAGTGCACTGTGAGACAGACAAAAACACATTCCACATTAAATCATATTGCACTATGAGACAGACACAAACACAAACCCATCATCAGACAGTTCACAGTGAGAGAGAGACTAACACAATCCCCATCCACACAACTTGCACAGTGAGACAGACACAAACACAATCCCCATCCACACACAGTGCTCAGTGTGACAGACACTAGAACAGTCACCATCCACACACAGAGCACAGTGAGACAGACAAAAACACAATCTACATCCACACAGTGCACAGTGAGACAGACACAAACACAATCCCCATCCACACACAGTATTCAGTGAGACAGACACAAACACAATCTCCATCCACACATAGTGCACAGTGAGACAGTCACAATCACAATCCCCATCCACACACAGTGCACATTGAGACAGAGACAAACATAATCCCCATCCACACACAGTGCAGAGTGAGACAGACACAAACACAATCACAATCCACACACAGAGCACAGTCAGACAGACACAAACACAATCGAAATCCACACATAGTTCACAGTGAGACGGAGACAAACAAAATCTCCATCCACACACAGTGCACAGTGAGACAGAGACAAACACAATCCCCATCCACACAAAGTGCACAGTGAGACAGTGACAAACACATTCACCATCCACGCACAGTGCACAGTGAATCAGACACAAATACAATCCCCAGTCACACACAGCGCACAGTGAGACAGACACAAACATTATCCCCATCCACAAACAGTGCTCAGTGACACAGACTCAAACATTAACCCCATCCACGCACAGTGCACAGTGAGACAGACACAAACATTAACCCCATCCACACACTGTGTTCAGTGAGACAGACACAAATACAATCCCCATTCACACACAGTGCACTGTGAGACAGACAAAAACACATTCCACATTAAATCATATTGCACTATGAGACAGACACAAACACAAACCCATCATCAGACAGTTCACAGTGAGAGAGAGACTAACACAATCCCCCTCCACACAACTTGCACAGTGAGACAGACAAAAACACAATCCCCATCCACTCACAGTGCTCAGTGTGACAGACACCAGAACAGTCGCCATCCACACACAGATCACAGTGAGATAGACACAAACGGAATCTCCATCCATGCAGTGCACAGTGAGACAGACACAAACACATTCCCCATCCAAACACAGTGCGCAGTGAGACAGACACAAACACTATCCACATTTCCACAGAGTGCACAGTGAGACAGATACTAACAAAATCCCCATCCATACAGTGCACAGAGTTAGACACAAACACAATCCCCATCAACACACAGTGCACAGTGAGACAGACAGCAACACAAAACCCAACCACACATAGCTCAGCGAGACAGACACAAACACAATCCCCATCAAGATACAGTGCACAGTGAGACAGACACAAACACAGACCACATCCACACACAGTGCACAGTGAAACAGGCAAAAACACAATCCCCATCCACACACAGTATTCAGTGAGACAGACACAAACACATTCCCCATCCACACACAGTGCTCAGTGAGACAGACATTAGCACAGTCACCATCCACACACAGGGCACAGAGAGACAGACACAAACACAATCTCCATCCACACAGTGCACAGAGACAGACACAAACACAATCCCCATCCACACACAGTATTCAGTGAGACAGACACAAGCACAATCTCCATCCATACATAGTGCACAGTGAGACAGACACAAACACAATCCCCATCCACACACAGTGCACATTGAGACAGAGACAAACACAATCCCCATCCACACACAGTGCAGAGTGAGACAGACACAAACACAATCACAATCCACACACAGTGCACAGTCAGACAGAGATAAACACAATCTCCATCAACACACAGTGCACAGTGAGACAGACACAAGCACAAAACCCATCCACACACAGTGCACAGTGAGACAGACACAAACACAATCGAAATCCACACATAGTTCACAGTGAGACGGAGGCAAACAAAATCCCCATCCACACACATTGTACAGTGAGACAGAGACAAACACAATCCCCATCCACACAAAGTGCACAGTGAGACAGTGACAAACACATTCACCATCCACGCACAGTGCACAGCGAGACAGACACAAATACAATCCCCAGTCACACACAGCGCACAGTGAGACAGACACAAACAATATCCCCATCCACAAACAGTGCTCAGTGACACAGACACAAACACTAACCCCATCCACGCACAGTGCAGAGTGAGACAGACACAAACATTAACCCCATCCACACTCTGTGGTCAGTGAGACAGACACAAACACAATCCCCATTCACACACAGTGCACTGTGAGACAGACAAAAACACATTCCACATTAAATCATATTGCACAGTGAGACAGACACAAACACACACCCATCATCAGACAGTTCACAGTGAGAGAGAGACAAACACAATCCCCATCCACACAACTTGCACAGTGACACAGACACATACACAATCCACATCCACACAATTTGCAAAGTGAGACAGACACAAACACAATCCCCATCCACACACAATGCTCAGTGAGACAGACACTAGAACAGTCACCATCCACACACAGAGCACAGTGAGACAGACACAAACACAATCTCTATCCATGCAGTGCACAGTGAGACAGACACAAACACAATCCCCATCCAAACACAGTGCGGAGTGAGACAGACACAAACACAATCCACATTTCCACAGAGTGCGCAGTGAGACAGCTACTAACAAAATCCCCATCCATACAGTGCACAGAGTTAGACACAAACACAATCCCCATCAACATACAGTGCACAGTGAGACAGACACAAACTCAGACCACATCCACACACAGTGCACAGTGAGACAGACACAAACACAATCCCCATCCACACACAATATTCAGTGAGACAAACACAAACACAATCTCCATCCACACATAGTGCACAGTGAGACAGACACAAACACAATCCCCATCAACACACAGTGCACATTGAGACAGAGACAAACACAATCCCCATCCACGCACAGTGCACACTGAGGCAGAGACATAACACAATCCCCATCTACACACATTGTGAAGTGAGACAAACACAAACACAATTCCCATCCACACACAGTGCACTGTGAGACAGACAAAAACACATTCCACATTAAATCATATTGCACAGTGAGACAGACACAAACACAGACCCATCATCAGACAGTACACAGTGAGAGAGAGACAAACAAAATCCCCATCCACACAACTTGCACAGTGACATAGACACATACACAATCCACATCCACACAACTTGCACAGTGAGACAGACACAAACACAACCCCCTTCCACACACAGTGCTCAGTGAGACAGACACTAGCACAGTCACCATCCACACACAGAGCACAGTGAGACAGACACAAACACAATCTCCATCCACACAGTGCACAGTGAGACAGATGCAAACACAATCCCCATCCACACACAGTATTCAGTGAGACAGACACAAACACAATCTCCATCCACACATAGTGCACAGTGAGACAGACACAAACACAATCCCCAGCCACACACATTGCATATTGAGACAGAGACAAACACAATCCCCATCCACACACAGTGCAGAGTGAGACAGACACAAACACAATCACAATCCACACACAGTGCACAGTCAGACAGAGGCAAACACAATCTCCATCAACACACAGTGCACAGTGAGACAGACACAAGCACAAAACCCATCCACACACAGTGCACAGTGAGACAGACACAAACACAATTGAAATCCACACATAGTTCAAAGTGAGACGGAGACAAACAAAATCACCATCCACACACTGTGTACAGTGAGACAGAGACAAACACAATCCCCATCCACACAAAGTGCTCAGTGAGACAGTGACAAACACATTCACCATCCACGCACAGTGCACAGTGAAACAGACACAAATACAATCACCAGTCACACACAGCGCACAGTGAGACAGACACAAACACTATACCCATCCACAAACAGTGCTCAGTGACACAGACACAAACACTAACTCCATCCATGCACAGAGCACAGTGAGACAGACACAAATATTAACCCCATCCACACAATGTGTTCAGTGAGACAGACACAATCACAATCCCCATTCACACACAGTGCAAAGTGAGACAGAGACAAACACAATCCCCATCTACACACAGTGTGAAGTGAGACAGACACAAAGACAATCCCCATCCACACACAGTGCACTGTGAGACAGACAAGAACACATTCCACATTAAATCATATTGCACAGTGAGAGAGACACAAACACAAACCCATCATCAGACAGTTCACAGTGAGGGAGAGACAAACACAATCCCCATCCACACAACTTGCACAGTGACATAGACACATCCACAATCCACATCCACACAATTTGCACAGTGAGACAGACACAAACACAATCCCCATCCATACACAGTGCTCAGTGAGACAGACACTAGCACAGTCACCATCCACACACAGAGCACAGTGAGACAGACACAAACACAATCTCCATCCACACAGTGCACAGTGAGACAGACACAAACACAATCCCCATCCAAACACAGTGCGCAGTGAGACAGAAACAAGCACAATCCACATTTCCACAGAGTGCACAGTGAGAAAGAGACAGACAAAATCCCCATCCACACAGTGCACAGAGAGTTAGAAACAAACACAATCCCCATCAACACACAGTGCACAGTGAGACAGACAGAAACACAGAACCCAACCACACAGTGCTCAGCGAGACAGACACAAACACAATCCCCATCAACACACAGTGCACAGTGAGACAGACACAAACACAGACCACATCCACACACAGTGCACAATGAGACAGACACAAACACAATCCCCATCCACACCCATTGCACTGTGAGACAGACTCAAACTCAATCCGCTTCCGCACACAGTACACAGTTAGTCAGAGGCAAACACAATCCCCATCCACACACAGCGCACAGTGAGACAGACATACACACAATCCCCATCAAAACATTGTGCACATTGAAACAGACACAAACTGCATCCACACAAAGTTCACTGTGAGACACACACAAACACAATCCTCATCCATACACAGTGCCCAGTCAGATAGATACAAACACAATCTCCATCCACACACAGTGCACAGTGAGACAGACACAAACACTATCCCCATCCACAAACAGTGCTCAGTGACACAGACACAAACACTAACCCCATCCACGCACAGTGCACAGTAAGACAGACACAAACATTAACCCCATCCACACACTGTGGTCAGTGAGACAGACACAAGCACAATCCACATTCACACACAGTGCACAGTGAGGCAGAGACAAACACAATCCTCATCTACACACAGTGTGAAGTGACACAGATACAAAGACAATCCCCATCCACACACAGTGCACTGTGAGACAGAAAAAAACACATTCCACATTAAAACATATTGCACAGTGAGACAGACACAAACACAGGCCCATCACCAGGCAGGTCACAGTGAGAGAGAGACAAACACAATCCCCATCCACACAACTTGCACAGTGACATAGACACATACACAATCCACATCCACACAATTTGCACAGTGAGACAGACACAAACACAATACCCATCCACACAGAGTGCTCAGTGAGACAGACACTAGCACAGTCACCATCCACACACAGATCACAGTGAGACAGACACAAACACAATCTCCATCCACACAGTGCACAGTGAGACAGACACAAAACAATCCCCAATCACACACAGTATTCTGTGAGACAGAGACAAACACAATCTCCATCCACACATAGTGCACAGTGAGACAGACACAAACACATTCCCCATTTACACACAGTGCACATTGAGACAGAGACAAACACAATCCCCATCCACACACAGTGCAGAGTGAGACAGACACAAACACAATCACAATCCACACACAGTGCACACTCAGACAGAGACAAACACAATCTCCATCAACACACAGTGCACAGTGAGACGGACACAAGCACAAAACCCATCCACACACAGTGCACAGTGCGACAGTGACAAACACATTCACCATCCACGCACAGTGCACAGTGAAACAGACAAAAATACAATCCCCAGTCACACACAGCTCACAGTGAGACAGACACAAACACTATCCCCATCCACAAAGAGTGCTCAGTGACACAGACACAAACACTAACCCCATCCACACACTGTGCACAGTGAGACAGACACAAACATTAACCCCATCCACACACTGTAGTCAGTGAGACAGACACAAACACAATCCCCATTCACACACACAGTGCACTGTGAGACAGACAAAAACACATTCCACGTTAAATCATATTGCACAGTGAGACAGACACAAACACAAACCCATCATCAGACAGTTCACATTGAGAGAGAGACAAACACAATCCCCATCCACACAACTTGCACAGTGACACAGACATATACACAATCCACATCCACACAATTTGCACAGTGAGACAGGCACAAACACAATTCCCATCCACACACAGTGCTCAGTGAGACAGACACCAGAACACTCGCCATCCACACAAAGAGCACAGTGAGACAGACACAAATGCAGTCTCCATCCACACAGTGCACAGTGAGACAGTCACAAAAAAAATCCCCATCCAAACACAGTGCGCAGTGAGACAGACACAAACACTATCCATATTTCCAGAGTGCACAGTGAGACAGATACTAACAAAATCCCCATCCATACAGTGCACAGATTTAGACACAAACACAATCCCCATCAACACACAGTGCACAGGGAGACAAACAGAAACACAAAACCCAACCACACAGAGCTCAGCGAGACAGACACAAACACAATACCCACTAACATACAGTGCACAGTGAGACAGACACAAACACAGGCCACATTCACACACAGTGCACAGTGAGACAGACAAAAACACAATCCCCATCCACACACAGTATTCAGTGAGACAGAAACAAACACAATCCCCATCCACACACAGTGCTCAGTGAGACAGACATTAGCACAGTCACAATCCACACACAGAGCACAGTGAGACAGATACAAACACAATCTCCATCCACGCAGTGCACAGTGAGATAGACACAAACACAAACCCCATCCACACACAGTATTCAGTGAGACAGACTCAAACACAATCTCCATCCACACATAGTGCACAGTGAGACAGACACAAACACAATCCCCTTCCACACACAGTGCACATTGAGACAGAGACAAACACAATCCCCATCCACACACAGTGCAGAGAGAGACAGACACAAACACATTCACAATCCACACACAGTGCACAGTCAGACAGTGCAAACACATTCACCATCCACGCACAGTGCACAGTGAAACAGACATAAATACAATCCCCAGTCACACACAGCGCACAGTGAGACAGACACAAACACTATCCCCATCCACAAACAGTGCTCAGTGACACAGACACAAACACTAACCCCATCCACGCACAGTGCACAGTGAGACAGACACAACATTAACCCTATCTACACACCGTGGTCAGTGAGACAGACACAAACACAATCCCCATTCACACACAGTGCACTGAGAGACAGACAAAAAGACATTCCACCTTAAATCATATTGCACAGTGAGACAGACACAAACACAGACCCATCATCAGACAGTTCACAGTGAGAGAGAGACAAACACAACCCCAGCCACACAACTTGCACAGTGACACAGGCACATACACAATCCACATCCACACAATTTGCACAGTGAGACAGACACAAACACAATCCCCATCCACACACAGTATTCAGTGAGGCAGACACATACACAATCTCCATCCACACATAGTGCACAGTGAGACAGACTCAAACACAATCCCCATCCACACACAGTGCACATTGAGACAGAGACAAACACAATCCCCATCCACACACAGTGCAGAGTTAGACAGACACAAACACAGTCGAAATCCACACATAGTTCGCAGTGAGACGGAGACAAACAAAATCCCCATCCACACACAGTGCACAGTGAGACAGAGACAAACACAATCCCCATCCACACAAAGTGCACAGTGAGACAGTGACAAACACATTCACCATCCACGCACAGTGCACAGTGAAACAGACACAAATACAATCCCCAGTCACACACAGCGCACAGTGAGACGGACACAAACACAAACCCCATTCACACACAGCGCACAGTGAGACAGACACAAACACTATTCCCATCCACAAACAGTGCTCAGTGACACAGACACATACACTAACCCCATCCACACACAGTGCACAGTGAGACAGACACAAATACAATCCCCAGTCACACACAGCGCACAGTGAGACAGACACAAACACTATCCCCATCCACAAACAGTGCTCAGTGACACAGACACAAACACTAACCCCATCCACACACAGTCCACAGTGAGACAGACACAAACATTAACCCCATCCACACACTGTAGTCAGTGAGACAGACACAAACACAATCCCCATTCACACACACAGTGCACTGTGAGACAGACAAAAACACATTCCACGTTAAATCATATTGCACAGTGAGACAGACACAAACACAAACCCATCATCAGACAGTTCACAGTGAGAAAGAGACAAACACAACCCCCATCCACACAACTTGCACAGTGACACAGAGACATACACAATCCACATCCACACAATTTGCACAGTGAGACAGGCACAAACACAATCCCCATCCACACACATTGCTCAGTGAGAAAGACACCAGAACAGTCGCCACCCACACACAGAGCACAGAGAGACAGAGACAAACGCAGTCTCCATCCACACAGTGCACAGTGAGACAGTCACAAACAAAATCCCCATCCAAACACAGTGCGCAGTGAGACAGACACAAACACTAGCCACATTTCCACAGAGTGCACAGTGAGACAGATACTAACAAAATCCCCATCCATACAGTGCACAGAGTTAGACACAAACACAATCCCCATCAACACACAGTGCACAGTGAGACAGACAGAAACACAAAACCCAACCACACAGAGCTCAGCGAGACAGACACAAACACAATCCCCATCAACATACAGTGCACAGTGAGGCAGACACAAACACAGACCACATCCACACACAGTGCACAGTGAGACAGACAAAAACACAATCCCCATCCACACACAGTATTCAGTGAGACAGACACAAACACAATCTCCATCCACACATAGTGCACAGTGAGACAGACACAAACACAATCCCCAGCCACACACATTGCATATTGAGACAGAGACAAACACAATCCCCATCCACACACAGTGCAGAGTGAGACAGACACAAACACAATCACAATCCACACACAGTGCACAGTCAGACAGAGGCAAACACAATCTCCATCAACACACAGTGCACAGTGAGACAGACACAAGCACAAAACCCATCCACACACAGTGCACAGTGAGACAGACACAAACACAATTGAAATCCACACATAGTTCAAAGTGAGACGGAGACAAACAAAATCACCATCCACACACTGTGTACAGTGAGACAGAGACAAACACAATCCCCATCCACACAAAGTGCTCAGTGAGACAGTGACAAACACATTCACCATCCACGCACAGTGCACAGTGAAACAGACACAAATACAATCACCAGTCACACACAGCGCACAGTGAGACAGACACAAACACTATACCCATCCACAAACAGTGCTCAGTGACACAGACACAAACACTAACTCCATCCATGCACAGAGCACAGTGAGACAGACACAAATATTAACCCCATCCACACAATGTGTTCAGTGAGACAGACACAATCACAATCCCCATTCACACACAGTGCAAAGTGAGACAGAGACAAACACAATCCCCATCTACACACAGTGTGAAGTGAGACAGACACAAAGACAATCCCCATCCACACACAGTGCACTGTGAGACAGACAAGAACACATTCCACATTAAATCATATTGCACAGTGAGAGAGACACAAACACAAACCCATCATCAGACAGTTCACAGTGAGGGAGAGACAAACACAATCCCCATCCACACAACTTGCACAGTGACATAGACACATCCACAATCCACATCCACACAATTTGCACAGTGAGACAGACACAAACACAATCCCCATCCATACACAGTGCTCAGTGAGACAGACACTAGCACAGTCACCATCCACACACAGAGCACAGTGAGACAGACACAAACACAATCTCCATCCACACAGTGCACAGTGAGACAGACACAAACACAATCCCCATCCAAACACAGTGCGCAGTGAGACAGAAACAAGCACAATCCACATTTCCACAGAGTGCACAGTGAGAAAGAGACAGACAAAATCCCCATCCACACAGTGCACAGAGAGTTAGAAACAAACACAATCCCCATCAACACACAGTGCACAGTGAGACAGACAGAAACACAGAACCCAACCACACAGTGCTCAGCGAGACAGACACAAACACAATCCCCATCAACACACAGTGCACAGTGAGACAGACACAAACACAGACCACATCCACACACAGTGCACAATGAGACAGACACAAACACAATCCCCATCCACACCCATTGCACTGTGAGACAGACTCAAACTCAATCCGCTTCCGCACACAGTACACAGTTAGTCAGAGGCAAACACAATCCCCATCCACACACAGCGCACAGTGAGACAGACATACACACAATCCCCATCAAAACATTGTGCACATTGAAACAGACACAAACTGCATCCACACAAAGTTCACTGTGAGACACACACAAACACAATCCTCATCCATACACAGTGCCCAGTCAGATAGATACAAACACAATCTCCATCCACACACAGTGCACAGTGAGACAGACACAAACACTATCCCCATCCACAAACAGTGCTCAGTGACACAGACACAAACACTAACCCCATCCACGCACAGTGCACAGTAAGACAGACACAAACATTAACCCCATCCACACACTGTGGTCAGTGAGACAGACACAAGCACAATCCACATTCACACACAGTGCACAGTGAGGCAGAGACAAACACAATCCTCATCTACACACAGTGTGAAGTGACACAGATACAAAGACAATCCCCATCCACACACAGTGCACTGTGAGACAGAAAAAAACACATTCCACATTAAAACATATTGCACAGTGAGACAGACACAAACACAGGCCCATCACCAGGCAGGTCACAGTGAGAGAGAGACAAACACAATCCCCATCCACACAACTTGCACAGTGACATAGACACATACACAATCCACATCCACACAATTTGCACAGTGAGACAGACACAAACACAATACCCATCCACACAGAGTGCTCAGTGAGACAGACACTAGCACAGTCACCATCCACACACACATCACAGTGAGACAGACACAAACACAATCTCCATCCACACAGTGCACAGTGAGACAGACACAAAACAATCCCCAATCACACACAGTATTCTGTGAGACAGAGACAAACACAATCTCCATCCACACATAGTGCACAGTGAGACAGACACAAACACATTCCCCATTTACACACAGTGCACATTGAGACAGAGACAAACACAATCCCCATCCACACACAGTGCAGAGTGAGACAGACACAAACACAATCACAATCCACACACAGTGCACACTCAGACAGAGACAAACACAATCTCCATCAACACACAGTGCACAGTGAGACGGACACAAGCACAAAACCCATCCACACACAGTGCACAGTGCGACAGTGACAAACACATTCACCATCCACGCACAGTGCACAGTGAAACAGACAAAAATACAATCCCCAGTCACACACAGCTCACAGTGAGACAGACACAAACACTATCCCCATCCACAAAGAGTGCTCAGTGACACAGACACAAACACTAACCCCATCCACACACTGTGCACAGTGAGACAGACACAAACATTAACCCCATCCACACACTGTAGTCAGTGAGACAGACACAAACACAATCCCCATTCACACACACAGTGCACTGTGAGACAGACAAAAACACATTCCACGTTAAATCATATTGCACAGTGAGACAGACACAAACACAAACCCATCATCAGACAGTTCACATTGAGAGAGAGACAAACACAATCCCCATCCACACAACTTGCACAGTGACACAGACATATACACAATCCACATCCACACAATTTGCACAGTGAGACAGGCACAAACACAATTCCCATCCACACACAGTGCTCAGTGAGACAGACACCAGAACACTCGCCATCCACACAAAGAGCACAGTGAGACAGACACAAATGCAGTCTCCATCCACACAGTGCACAGTGAGACAGTCACAAAAAAAATCCCCATCCAAACACAGTGCGCAGTGAGACAGACACAAACACTATCCATATTTCCAGAGTGCACAGTGAGACAGATACTAACAAAATCCCCATCCATACAGTGCACAGATTTAGACACAAACACAATCCCCATCAACACACAGTGCACAGGGAGACAAACAGAAACACAAAACCCAACCACACAGAGCTCAGCGAGACAGACACAAACACAATACCCACTAACATACAGTGCACAGTGAGACAGACACAAACACAGGCCACATTCACACACAGTGCACAGTGAGACAGACAAAAACACAATCCCCATCCACACACAGTATTCAGTGAGACAGAAACAAACACAATCCCCATCCACACACAGTGCTCAGTGAGACAGACATTAGCACAGTCACAATCCACACACAGAGCACAGTGAGACAGATACAAACACAATCTCCATCCACGCAGTGCACAGTGAGATAGACACAAACACAAACCCCATCCACACACAGTATTCAGTGAGACAGACTCAAACACAATCTCCATCCACACATAGTGCACAGTGAGACAGACACAAACACAATCCCCTTCCACACACAGTGCACATTGAGACAGAGACAAACACAATCCCCATCCACACACAGTGCAGAGAGAGACAGACACAAACACATTCACAATCCACACACAGTGCACAGTCAGACAGTGCAAACACATTCACCATCCACGCACAGTGCACAGTGAAACAGACATAAATACAATCCCCAGTCACACACAGCGCACAGTGAGACAGACACAAACACTATCCCCATCCACAAACAGTGCTCAGTGACACAGACACAAACACTAACCCCATCCACGCACAGTGCACAGTGAGACAGACACAACATTAACCCTATCTACACACCGTGGTCAGTGAGACAGACACAAACACAATCCCCATTCACACACAGTGCACTGAGAGACAGACAAAAAGACATTCCACCTTAAATCATATTGCACAGTGAGACAGACACAAACACAGACCCATCATCAGACAGTTCACAGTGAGAGAGAGACAAACACAACCCCAGCCACACAACTTGCACAGTGACACAGGCACATACACAATCCACATCCACACAATTTGCACAGTGAGACAGACACAAACACAATCCCCATCCACACACAGTATTCAGTGAGGCAGACACATACACAATCTCCATCCACACATAGTGCACAGTGAGACAGACTCAAACACAATCCCCATCCACACACAGTGCACATTGAGACAGAGACAAACACAATCCCCATCCACACACAGTGCAGAGTTAGACAGACACAAACACAGTCGAAATCCACACATAGTTCGCAGTGAGACGGAGACAAACAAAATCCCCATCCACACACAGTGCACAGTGAGACAGAGACAAACACAATCCCCATCCACACAAAGTGCACAGTGAGACAGTGACAAACACATTCACCATCCACGCACAGTGCACAGTGAAACAGACACAAATACAATCCCCAGTCACACACAGCGCACAGTGAGACGGACACAAACACAAACCCCATTCACACACAGCGCACAGTGAGACAGACACAAACACTATTCCCATCCACAAACAGTGCTCAGTGACACAGACACATACACTAACCCCATCCGCACACAGTGCACAGTGAGACAGACACAAATACAATCCCCAGTCACACACAGCGCACAGTGAGACAGACACAAACACTATCCCCATCCACAAACAGTGCTCAGTGACACAGACACAAACACTAACCCCATCCACACACAGTCCACAGTGAGACAGACACAAACATTAACCCCATCCACACACTGTAGTCAGTGAGACAGACACAAACACAATCCCCATTCACACACACAGTGCACTGTGAGACAGACAAAAACACATTCCACGTTAAATCATATTGCACAGTGAGACAGACACAAACACAAACCCATCATCAGACAGTTCACAGTGAGAAAGAGACAAACACAACCCCCATCCACACAACTTGCACAGTGACACAGAGACATACACAATCCACATCCACACAATTTGCACAGTGAGACAGGCACAAACACAATCCCCATCCACACACATTGCTCAGTGAGAAAGACACCAGAACAGTCGCCACCCACACACAGAGCACAGAGAGACAGAGACAAACGCAGTCTCCATCCACACAGTGCACAGTGAGACAGTCACAAACAAAATCCCCATCCAAACACAGTGCGCAGTGAGACAGACACAAACACTAGCCACATTTCCACAGAGTGCACAGTGAGACAGATACTAACAAAATCCCCATCCATACAGTGCACAGAGTTAGACACAAACACAATCCCCATCAACACACAGTGCACAGTGAGACAGACAGAAACACAAAACCCAACCACACAGAGCTCAGCGAGACAGACACAAACACAATCCCCATCAACATACAGTGCACAGTGAGGCAGACACAAACACAGACCACATCCACACACAGTGCACAGTGAGACAGACAAAAACACAATCCCCATCCACACACAGTATTCAGTGAGACAGACACAAACACAATCGCCATCCACACACAGTGCTCAGTGAGACAGACATTAGCAGAATCACCATCCGCACACAGGGCACAGTGAGACAGATACAAACACAATCTCCATCCACGCAGTGCACAGTGAGATAGACACAAACACAATCCCCATCCACACACAGTATTCAGTGAGGCAGACTCAAACACAATCTCCATCCACACATAGTGCACAGTGAGACAGACACAAACACAATCCCCTTCCACACACAGTGCACATTGAGACAGAGACAAACACAATCCCCATCCACACACAGTGCAGAGTGAGACAGACACAAACACAATCACAATCCACACACAGTGCACAGTCAGACAGTGACAAACACATTCACCATCCACGCACAGTGCACAGTGAAACAGACACAAATACAATCCCCAGTCACACACAGCGCACAGTGAGACAGACACAAACACTATCCCCATCCACAAACAGTGCTCAGTGACACAGACACAAACATTAACCCAATCCGCGCACAGTGCACAGTGAGACAGACACAAACATTAACCCTATCCACACACTGTGGTCAGTGAGACAGACACAAACACAATCCCCATTCACACACACTGCACTGTGAGACAGACAAAAAGACATTCCACATTAAATCATATTGCATAGTGAGACAGACACAAACACAGACCCACCATCGAACAGTTCACAGTGAGAGAGAGACAAACACAACCTCATATACACAACTTGCACAGTGACACAGACACATACACAATCCACATCCACACAATTTGCACAGTGAGACAGACACAAACACAATCCCCATCCACCCATAGTATTCAGTGAGACAGACACAAACACAATCTCCATCCACACTTAGTGCACAGTGAGACAGACTCAAACACAATCCCCATCCAAACACAGTGCACGTTGAGACAGAGACACACACAATCCCATCCACACACAGTGCAGAGTGAGACAGACACAAACACAATCGAAATCCACACATAGTTCACAGTGAGACAGAGACAAACACAATCCCCGTCCACACAAAGTGCACAGTGAGACAGTGACAAACACATTCACCATCCACGCACAGTGCACAGTGAAACAGACACAAATACAATCCCCAGTCACACACAGCGCACAGTGAGACAGACACAAATACAATCCCCATCCACAAACAGTGCTCAGTGATACAGACACAAACACTATCCCCATCCACAAACAGTGCTCAGTGACACAGACACAAACACTAACCCCATCCACACACAGTGCACAGTGAGACAGACACAAATACAATCCCCAGTCACACACAGCGCACAGTGAGACAGACACAAACACTATCCCCATCCACAAACAGTGCTCAGTGACACAGACACAAACACTAACCACATCCACACACAGTGCACAGTGAGACAGACACTAACATTAACCCCATCCACACACTGTAGTCAGTGAGACAGACACAAACACAATCCCCATTCACACACACAGTGCACTGTGAGACAGACAAAAACACATTCCACATTAAATCATATTGCACAGTGAGACAGACACAAACACAAACCCATCATCAGACAGTTCACAGCGAGAGAGAGACAAACACAATCCCCTTCCACACAACTTGCACAGTGACACAGACACATACACAATCCACACCCACACAATTTGCACAGTGAGACAGACACAAACACAATCCCCATCCACACACAGTGCTCAGTGAGACAGACACTTGAACAGTCACCATCCACTCACAGAGCACTGTGAGACAGACACAAACACAATATCCATCCACGCAGTGCATAGTGCGACAGACACAAACACAATCCCCATCCAAACACAGTGTGCAGTGAGACAGACACAAACACAATCCACATTTCCACAGAGTGCACAGTGAGACAGATACTAACAAAATCCACATCCATACAGTGCACAGAGTTAGACACAAACACAATCCCCATCAACACACAGTGCACAGTGAGACAGACAGAAACACAAAACCCAACCACACAGAGCTCAGCGAGACAGACACAAACACAATCCCCATCAACATACAGTGCACAGTGAGGCAGACACAAACACAGACCACATCCACACACAGTGCACAGTGAGACAGACAAAAACACAATCCCCATCCACACACAGTATTCAGTGAGACAGACACAAACACAATCGCCATCCACACACAGTGCTCAGTGAGACAGACATTAGCAGAATCACCATCCGCACACAGGGCACAGTGAGACAGATACAAACACAATCTCCATCCACGCAGTGCACAGTGAGATAGACACAAACACAATCCCCATCCACACACAGTATTCAGTGAGGCAGACTCAAACACAATCTCCATCCACACATAGTGCACAGTGAGACAGACACAAACACAATCCCCTTCCACACACAGTGCACATTGAGACAGAGACAAACACAATCCCCATCCACACACAGTGCAGAGTGAGACAGACACAAACACAATCACAATCCACACACAGTGCACAGTCAGACAGTGACAAACACATTCACCATCCACGCACAGTGCACAGTGAAACAGACACAAATACAATCCCCAGTCACACACAGCGCACAGTGAGACAGACACAAACACTATCCCCATCCACAAACAGTGCTCAGTGACACAGACACAAACATTAACCCAATCCGCGCACAGTGCACAGTGAGACAGACACAAACATTAACCCTATCCACACACTGTGGTCAGTGAGACAGACACAAACACAATCCCCATTCACACACACTGCACTGTGAGACAGACAAAAAGACATTCCACATTAAATCATATTGCATAGTGAGACAGACACAAACACAGACCCACCATCGAACAGTTCACAGTGAGAGAGAGACAAACACAACCTCATATACACAACTTGCACAGTGACACAGACACATACACAATCCACATCCACACAATTTGCACAGTGAGACAGACACAAACACAATCCCCATCCACCCATAGTATTCAGTGAGACAGACACAAACACAATCTCCATCCACACTTAGTGCACAGTGAGACAGACTCAAACACAATCCCCATCCAAACACAGTGCACGTTGAGACAGAGACACACACAATCCCATCCACACACAGTGCAGAGTGAGACAGACACAAACACAATCGAAATCCACACATAGTTCACAGTGAGACAGAGACAAACACAATCCCCGTCCACACAAAGTGCACAGTGAGACAGTGACAAACACATTCACCATCCACGCACAGTGCACAGTGAAACAGACACAAATACAATCCCCAGTCACACACAGCGCACAGTGAGACAGACACAAATACAATCCCCATCCACAAACAGTGCTCAGTGATACAGACACAAACACTATCCCCATCCACAAACAGTGCTCAGTGACACAGACACAAACACTAACCCCATCCACACACAGTGCACAGTGAGACAGACACAAATACAATCCCCAGTCACACACAGCGCACAGTGAGACAGACACAAACACTATCCCCATCCACAAACAGTGCTCAGTGACACAGACACAAACACTAACCACATCCACACACAGTGCACAGTGAGACAGACACTAACATTAACCCCATCCACACACTGTAGTCAGTGAGACAGACACAAACACAATCCCCATTCACACACACAGTGCACTGTGAGACAGACAAAAACACATTCCACATTAAATCATATTGCACAGTGAGACAGACACAAACACAAACCCATCATCAGACAGTTCACAGCGAGAGAGAGACAAACACAATCCCCTTCCACACAACTTGCACAGTGACACAGACACATACACAATCCACACCCACACAATTTGCACAGTGAGACAGACACAAACACAATCCCCATCCACACACAGTGCTCAGTGAGACAGACACTTGAACAGTCACCATCCACTCACAGAGCACTGTGAGACAGACACAAACACAATATCCATCCACGCAGTGCATAGTGCGACAGACACAAACACAATCCCCATCCAAACACAGTGTGCAGTGAGACAGACACAAACACAATCCACATTTCCACAGAGTGCACAGTGAGACAGATACTAACAAAATCCACATCCATACAGTGCACAGAGTTAGACACAAACACAATCCCCATCAACACACAGTGCACAGTGAGACAGACAGAAACACAAAACCCAACCACACAGAGCTCAGCGAGACAGACACAAACACAATCCCCATCAACATACAGTGCACAGTGAGGCAGACACAAACACAGACCACATCCACACACAGTGCACAGTGAGACAGACAAAAACACAATCCCCATCCACACACAGTATTCAGTGAGACAGACACAAACACAATCGCCATCCACACACAGTGCTCAGTGAGACAGACATTAGCAGAATCACCATCCGCACACAGGGCACAGTGAGACAGATACAAACACAATCTCCATCCACGCAGTGCACAGTGAGATAGACACAAACACAATCCCCATCCACACACAGTATTCAGTGAGGCAGACTCAAACACAATCTCCATCCACACATAGTGCACAGTGAGACAGACACAAACACAATCCCCTTCCACACACAGTGCACATTGAGACAGAGACAAACACAATCCCCATCCACACACAGTGCAGAGTGAGACAGACACAAACACAATCACAATCCACACACAGTGCACAGTCAGACAGTGACAAACACATTCACCATCCACGCACAGTGCACAGTGAAACAGACACAAATACAATCCCCAGTCACACACAGCGCACAGTGAGACAGACACAAACACTATCCCCATCCACAAACAGTGCTCAGTGACACAGACACAAACATTAACCCAATCCGCGCACAGTGCACAGTGAGACAGACACAAACATTAACCCTATCCACACACTGTGGTCAGTGAGACAGACACAAACACAATCCCCATTCACACACACTGCACTGTGAGACAGACAAAAAGACATTCCACATTAAATCATATTGCATAGTGAGACAGACACAAACACAGACCCACCATCGAACAGTTCACAGTGAGAGAGAGACAAACACAACCTCATATACACAACTTGCACAGTGACACAGACACATACACAATCCACATCCACACAATTTGCACAGTGAGACAGACACAAACACAATCCCCATCCACCCATAGTATTCAGTGAGACAGACACAAACACAATCTCCATCCACACTTAGTGCACAGTGAGACAGACTCAAACACAATCCCCATCCAAACACAGTGCACGTTGAGACAGAGACACACACAATCCCCATCCACACACAGTGCAGAGTGAGACAGACACAAACACAATCGAAATCCACACATAGTTCACAGTGAGACAGAGACAAACACAATCCCCATCCACACAAAGTGCACAGTGAGACAGTGACAAACACATTCACCATCCACGCACAGTGCACAGTGAAACAGACACAAATACAATCCCCAGTCACACACAGCGCACAGTGAGACAGACACAAATACAATCCCCATCCACAAACAGTGCTCAGTGACACAGACACAAACACTATCCCCATCCACAAACAGTGCTCAGTGACACAGACACAAACACTAACCCCATCCACACACAGTGCACAGTGAGACAGACACAAATACAATCCCCAGTCACACACAGCGCACAGTGAGACAGACACAAACACTATCCCCATCCACAAACAGTGCTCAGTGACACAGACACAAACACTAACCACATCCACACACAGTGCACAGTGAGACAGACACTAACATTAACCCCATCCACACACTGTAGTCAGTGAGACAGACACAAACACAATCCCCATTCACACACACAGTGCACTGTGAGACAGACAAAAACACATTCCACGTTAAATCATATTGCACAGTGAGACAGACACAAATACAAACCCATCATCAGACAGTTCACAGTGAGAGAGGGATAAACACAATCCCCATCCACACAACTTGCACAGTGACACAGATACATACACAATCCACATCCACACAATTTGCACAGTGAGACAGGCACAAACACAATCTCCATCCACACATATTGCTCAGTGAGACAGACACCAGAACAGTCGCCATCCACACACAGAGCACAGTGAGACAGACACAAACGCAGTCTCCATCCACACAGTGCACAGTGAGACAGTCACAAACAAAATCCACATCCAAACACAGTGCGCAGTGAGACAGACACAAACACTATCCACATTTCCACAGAGTGCACAGTGAGACAGATACTAACAAAATCCCCATCCATACAGTGCACAGAGTTAGACACAAACACAATCCCCATCAACAAACAGTGCACAGTGAGGCAGACAGAAAAAAAAAACCTAACCACACAGAGCTCAGCGAGACAGACACAAACACAATCCCCATCACCATACAGTGCACAGTGAGACAGACACAAACACAGACCACATCCACACAAAGTGCAGAGTGAGACAGACAAAAACACAATCCCCATCCACACACAGTATTCAGTGAGACAGACACAAACACAATCCCCATCCACACACAGTGCTCAGTGAGACAGACATTAGCACAGTCACCATCCACACACAGTGCACAGTGAGACAGATACAAACACAATCTCCATCCACACAGTGCACAGTGAGATAGACACAAACACAATCCCCATCCACACACAGTATTCAGTGAGACAGACACAAACACAATCTCCATCCACACATAGTGCACAGTGAGACAGACACAAACACAATCCCCTTCCACACACAGTGCACATTGAGACAGAGACAAACACAATCCCCATCCACACAGAGTGCAGAGTGAGACAGACACAAACACAATCACAATCCACACACAGTGCACAGTGAGACAGTGACAAACACATTCACCATCCACGCACAGTGCACAGTGAAACAGACACAAATACAATCCCCAGTCACACACAGCGCACAGTGAGATGGACACAAACGCAATTCCCATTCACACACAGCGCACAGTGAGACAGACACAAACACTATCCCCATCCACAAACAGTGCTCAGTGACACAGACACAAACACTAACCCCATCCACACACAGTCCACAGTGAGACAGACACAAACATTAACCCCATCCACACACTGTAGTCAGTGAGACAGACACAAACACAATCCCCATTCACACACACAGTGCACTGTGAGACAGACAAAAACACATTCCACGTTAAATCATATTGCACAGTGAGACAGACACAAACACAAACCCATCATCAGACAGTTCACAGTGAGAGAGAGACAAACACAATCCCCATCCACACAACTTGCACAGTGACACAGAGACATACACAATCCACATCCACACAATTTGCACAGTGAGACAGGCACAAACACAATCCCTATCCACACACATTGCTCAGTGAGAAAGACACCAGAACAGTCGCCACCCACACACAGAGCACAGAGAGACAGACACAAACGCAGTCTCCATCCACACAGTGCACAGTGAGACAGTCACAAACAAAATCCCCATCCAAACACAGTGCGCAGTGAGACAGACACAAACACTAGCCACATTTCCACAGAGTGCACAGTGAGACAGATACTAACAAAATCCCCATCCATACAGTGCACAGAGTTAGACACAAACACAATCCCCATCAACACACAGTGCACAGTGTGACAGACAGAAACACAAAACCCAACCACACAGAGCTCAGCGAGACAGACACAAACACAATCCCCATCAACATACAGTGCACAGTGAGGCAGACACAAACACAGACCACATCCACACACAGTGCACAGTGAGACAGACAAAAACACAGTCCCCATCCACACACAGTATTCAGTGAGACAGACACAAACACAATCGCCATCCACACACAGTGCTCAGTGAGACAGACATTAGCAGAATCACCATCCGCACACAGGGCACAGTGAGACAGATACAAACACAATCTCCACCCATGCAGTGCACAGTGAGATAGACACAAACACAATCCCCATCCACACACAGTATTCAGTGAGGCAGACTCAAACACAATCTCCATCCACACATAGTGCACAGTGAGACAGACACAAACACAATCCCCTTCCACACACAGTGCACATTGAGACAGAGACAAATACAATCCCCATCCACACACAGTGCAGAGTGAGACAGACACAAACACAATCACAATCCACACACAGTGCACAGTGAAACAGACACAAATACAATCCCCAGTCACACACAGCGCACAGTGAGACAGACACAAACACTATCCCCATCCACAAACAGTGCTCAGTGACACAGACACAAACACTAACCCCATCCACGCACAGTGCACAGTGAGACAGACACAAACATTAACCCTATCCACACACTGTGGTCAGTGAGACAGACACAAACACAATCCCCATTCACACACACTGCACTGTGAGACAGACAAAAAGACATTCCACATTAAATCATATTGCATAGTGAGACAGACACAAACACAGACCCACCATCGAACAGTTCACAGTGAGAGAGAGACAAACACAACCCCATCTACACAACTTGCACAGTGACACAGACACATACAAAATCCACATCCACACAATTTGCACAGTGAGACAGACACAAACACAATCCCCATCCACCCATAGTATTCAGTGAGACAGACACAAACACAATCTCCATCCACACTTAGTGCACAGTGAGACAGACTCAAACACAATCCTCATCCACACACAGTGCACGTTGAGACAGAGACAAACACAATCCCCATCCACACACAGTGCAGAGTGAGACAGACAGAAACACAATCGAAATCCACACATAGTTCACAGTGAGACAGAGACAAACACAATCCCCATCCACACAAAGTGCACAGTGAGACAGTGACAAACACATTCACCATCCACGCACAGTGCACAGTGAAACAGACACAAATACAATTTCCAGTCACACACAGCGCACAGTGAGACAGACACAAACACAATCCCCATTCACACACAGCGCACAGTGAGACAGACACAAACACTATCCCCATCCACAAACAGTGCTCAGTGACACAGACACAAACACTAACCCCATCCACACACAGTGCACAGTGAGACAGACACAAATACAATCCCCAGTCACACACAGCGCACAGTGAGACAGAAACAAACACTATCCCCATCCACAAACAGTGCTCAGTGACACAGACACAAACACTAACCCCATCCACACACAGTGCACAGTGAGACAGGCACTAACATTAACCCTACCCACACACTGTAGTCAGTGAGACAGACACAAACACAATCTCCATTCACACACACAGTGCACTGTGAGACAGACAAAAACACATTCCACGTTAAATCATATTGCACAGTGAGACAGACACAAATACAAACCCATCATCAGACAGTTCACAGTGAGAGAGGGATAAACACAATCCCCATCCACACAACATGCACAGTGACACAGACACATACACAATCCACATCCACACAATTTGCACAGTGAGACAGGCACAAACACAATCCCCATCCACACACAGTATTCAGTGAGACAGACACAAACACAATCTCCATCCACACATAGTGCACAGTGAGACAGACTCAAACACAATCCCCATCCACACACAGTGCACATTGAGAGAGAGAAAAACACAATCCCCATCCACACACAGTGCAGAGTGAGACAGACACAAACACAATCGAAATCCACACATACTTCACAGTGAGACAGAGACAAACAAAATCCCCATCCACACACATTGTACAGTGAGACAGAGACAAACACAATCCCCATCCACACAAAGTGCACAGTGAGACAGTGACAAGCACATTCAGCATCCACGCACAGTGCACAGTGAATCAGACACAAATACAATCCCCAGTCACACACAGCGCACAGTGAGACAGACACAAACACAATCCCCATTCACACACAGCGCACAGTGAGACAGACACAAACACTATCCCCATCCACAAAGAGTGCTCAGTGACACAGACACAAACACTAACCCCATCCGCACACAGTGCACAGTGAGACAGACACAAACATTAACCCCATCCACACACTGTGGTCAGTGAGACAGACACAAACACAATCCCCATTCACACACAGCGCACAGTGAGACAGACACAAACACTATCCTCATCCACAAACAGTGCTCAGTGACACAGACACAAACACTAACCCCATCCACACAGAGTGCACAGTGAGACAGACACAAACATTAGCCCCATCCACACACTGTGGTCAGTGAGACAGACACAAACACAATCCCCATTCACACACAGTGCACAGTGAGGCAGAGACAAACACAATCCCCATCTACACACAGTGTGAAGTGAGACGGACACAAACACAATCCCCATCCACACACAGTGCACTGTGAGACAGACAAAAACACATTCCACATTAAATCATATTGCACATTGAGACAGACACAAACATAGACCCATCATCAGAAAGTTCACAGTGAGAGAGAGACAAACACAATCCCCATCCACACAACTTGCACAGTGACATAGACACATACACAATCCACATCCACACAATTTGCACAGTGAGACAGACACAAACACAATCCCCATCCATACACAGTGCTCAGTGAGACAGATACTAACACAGTCACCGTCCACACACAGAGCACAGAGAGACAGACACAAACCCAATCCCCATCCAAACACAGTGCGCAGTGAGACAGAAACAAGCACAATCCACATTTCCACAGAGTGCACAGTGAGACAGAGACAGACAAAATCCCCATCCACACAGTGCACAGAGAGTTAGACACAAACACAATCCCCATCAACACACAGTGCACAGTGAGACAGAGAGAAACACAAAACCCAACCACACAGTGCTCAGCGAGACAGACACAAACACAATCCCCATCAACACACAGTGCACAGTGAGACAGACACAAACACAGACCACATCCACACACAGTGCACAATGAGACAGACACAAACACAATCCCCATCCACACACATTGCACAGTGAGACAGACATAAACACAATCCCCATCAAGACATTGTGCACAGTGAAACAGACACAAACTCCATCCACACAAAGTTCACTTTGAGGCACACACAAACGCAATCCCCATCCATAGACAGTGCCCAGTCAGATAGATACAAACACAATCCCCATCCACAACCAGTGCTCAGTGACACAGACACAAGCACTAACCCCAACCACGCACAGTGCACAGTAAGACAGACACAAACATTAAGCCCATCCACACACTGTGGTCAGTGAGACAGACACAAACACAATCCACATTCACACACAGTGCACAGTGAGGCAGAGACAAACACAATCCCCATCTACACACAGTGTGAAGTGAGACAGACACAAAGACAATCTCCATCCACACACAGTGCACTGTGAGACAGACAAAAACACATTCCACATTAAATCATATTGCACAATGAGACAGATACGAACTCAGACCCATCATCAGACAGTTCACAGTGAGAGAGAGACAAACACTATCCTCATCCACACAACTTGCACAGTGACACAGACACATACACAATCCACATCCTCACAATTTGCGCAGTGAGGCAGACACAAACACAATTCCCATCCACACACAGTGCTCAGTGAGACAGACACTAGCACAGTTACCATGCAAACACAATGCGCAGTGAGACAGACACTAACACAGTCCACATTTCCACACAGTGCACAGTGAGACAGAGACAAACAAAGTACCCATCCACACAGTGCACAGAGAGTTAGACACAAACACAATCCCCATCAACACACATTGCACAGTGAGACAGACACAAACACAATCCCCATCAACATACAGTGCACAGTGAGACAGACACAAACACAGACCACATCCACACACAGTGCACAGTGAGACAGACACAAACACAATCCCCATCCACACACAGTATTCAGTGAGACAGACACAAACACATTCTCCATCCACACATATTGCACAGTGAGACAGACACAAACACAATCCCCATCCACACACAATGCACATTGAGACAGAGACAAACACAATCCCCATCCACACACAGTGCACAGTGAGACAGACACAAACACAATCACAATCCACACACAGTGCACAGTCAGACAGAGACAAACACAATCTCCATCAACACACAGTGCACAGTGAGACAGACACAAGCACAAAACCCATCCACACACAGTGCACAGTGAGACAGACTCAAACACAATCGAAATCCGCACATAGTTCACAGTGAGACGGAGACAATCAAAATCCCCATCCACACACAGTGTACAGTGAGACAGTGACAAATACATTCACCATCCATGCACAGTGCACAGTGAAACAGACACAAATACAATCCCCAGTCACACACAGCGCACAGTGAGACAGACACAAACACTATCCGCATCCACAAACAGTGCTCAGTGACACAATCACAAACACTAACCCCATCCGTGCACAGAGCACAGTGAGACAGACACAAATATTAACCCCATCCACACACTGTGGTCAGTGAGACAGACACAAACACAACCCCATTCACACACAGTGCACAGTGAGGCAGAGACAAACACAATCCCCATCTACACACAGTGTGAAGTGAGACAGACACAAAAACAATCCCCATCCACACACAGTGCACTGTGAGACAGACAAAAACACATTCCACATTAAATCATATTGCACAGTGAGACAGACACAAACACAGACCCATCATCAGACAGGTCACAGTGAGAGAGAGACAAACACAATCCCCATCCACACAACTTGCACAGTGACATAGACACTTACACAATCCACATCAACACAATTTGCACAGTGAGACAGACACAAACACAAACCGCATCCACACACAGTGCTCAGTGAGACAGACACGAGCACAGTCACCATCCACACACAGAGCACAGTGAGACAGACACAAAACAATCCCCATCCACACACAGTATTCAGTGAGACAGACACAAACACATTCTCCATCCACACATAGTGCACAGTGAGACAGACACAAACACAATCCCCATCCACACACAGTGCACATTGAGAGAGAGACAAACACAATCCACATCCACACACAGTGCAGAGTGAGACAGACACAAACACAATCACAATCCACACACAGTGCACAGTCAGACAGAGACAAACACAATCTCCATCAACACACAGTGCAGTGAGACAGACACAAACACAATCCACATTTCCACAGAGTGCACAGTGAGACAGGTACAGCAAAATCCCCATCCATACAGTGCACAGAGTTAGACACAAACACAATCCCCATCAACACACAGTGCACAGTGAGACAGACAGAAACACGAAACCCAACCACACAGAGCTCAGCGAGAGAGACACAAACACAATCCCCATCAACATACAGTGCACAGTGAGACAGACACATACACAGACCACGTCCACACACAGTGCACAGTGAGACAGACAAAAACACATTCCCCATCCACACACAGTATTCAGTGAGGCAGACACAGACACAATCCCCATCCACACACAGTGCTCAGTGAGACAGACATTAGCACAGTCACCAACCACACACAGAGCACAGTGAGATAGACATAAACACAATCTCCATCCACACAGTGCACAGTGAGACAGATGCAAACAAAATCCCCATCCACACACAGTATTCAGTGAGACAGACACAAACACAATCTCCATCCACACATAGTGCACAGTGAGACAGACACAAACACAATCCCCTTCCACACACAGTGCACATTGAGACAGAGACAAACACAATCCCCATCCACACACAGTGCAGAGTGAGACAGACACAAACACATTCACAATCCACACACAGTGCACAGTCAGACAGTGACAAGCACATTCACCATCCACGCACAGTGCACAGTGAAACAGACACAAATACAATCCCCAGTCACACACAGCGCACAGTGAGACAGACACAAACACTATCCCCATCCACAAACAGTGCTCAGTGACACAGGCACAAACACTAACCCCATCCACGCACAGTGCACAGTGAGACAGACACAAACATTAACCCCATCCACACACTGTGGTCAGTGAGACAGACGCAAACACAATCCCCATTCACAAACACAGTGCACTGTGAGACAGACAAAAACACATTCCACGTTAAATCATATTGTACAGTGAGACAGACACAAACACAAACCCATCATCAGACAGTTCACAGTGAGAGAGAGACAAACACAACCCCATCCACACAACTTGCACAGTGACACAGACACATACACAATCCACATCCACACAATTTGCACAGTGAGACAGACACTAACAAAATCCCCATCCATACAGTGCACAGAGCTAGACACAAACACAATCCCCATCAACACACAGTGCACAGTGAGACATACAGAAACACAAAACCCAACCACACAGAGCTCAGCGAGACAGACACAAACACAATCCCCATCAACATACAGTGCACAGTGAGACAGACAAATACACAGACCACATCCACACACAGTGCACAGTGAGACAGACACAAACACAACCCCCTTCCACATACAGTGCACATTGAGACAGAGACAAACACAATCCCCATCCACACACAGTGCAGAGTGAGACAGACACAAACCCAATCACAATCCACACACAGTGCACAGTCAGACAGTGACAAACACACTCATCATCCACGCACAGTGCACAGTGAAACAGACACAAATACAATCCCCAGTCACACACAGCGCACAGTGAGACAGACACAAACACTATCCCCATCCACAAACAGTGCTCAGTGACACAGACACAAACACTAACCCCATCCACGCACAGTGCACAGTGAGAAAGACACAAACATTAACCCCATCCACACACTGTGGTCAGTGAGACAGACACAAACACAATCCCCATTCACGCACAGCGCACTGTGAGACAGACAAAAAGACATTCCACATTAAATCATATTGCACAGTGAGACAGACACACACACAGACCCATCATCAAACAGTTCACAGTGAGAGAGAGACAAACACAACCCCATCCACACAACTTGCACAGTGACACAGACACATACACAATCCACATCCACACAATTTGCACAGTGAGACAGACACAAACACAATCCCCATCCACACACAGTATTCAGTGAAACAGACACAAACACAATCTCCATCCACACATAGTGCAGAGTGAGACAGACACAAACACATTCACAATCCACACACAGTGCACAGTCAGACAGTGACAAGCACATTCACCATCCACGCACAGTGCACAGTGAAACAGACACAAATACAATCCCCAGGTTATGATGGAGCTGTACAAAACGCTGGTGAGGCCACAGCTGGAGTACTGTGTGCAGTTCTGGTCGCCTCACTATAGGAAGGATGTGATTGCTCTGGAGAGGGTGCAGAGAAGATTCACCAGGATGTTACCTGGGATGGAGCGCCTTAGCTATGAAGAGAGACTCTACAGGCTGGGGTTGTTTTCCTTGGAGCAAAGGAGGCTGAGGGGGGACCTGATTGAGGTGTACATAATGATGAGGGGCATAGATAGGGTAGATAAAGAGGAACTTTTCCCCTTAGTAGGGGGGTCAATAACAAGGGGGCACAGATTCAGGGTAAGGGGCAGGAGATTTAGGGGGGATTTGAGGAGGAACTTTTTCACCCAGAGGGTGGTTGGAAGCTGGAACTCACTGCCTGAAAGGGTGGTAGAGGCAGGAACCCTCACAACATTCAAGAAGCATTTGGATGAGCACTTGAAATGCCATTGCATACAAGGCTATGGACCAAATGCTGGAAAATGGGATTAGACTGGACAGGGATGGATGGGCGGCGCAGACACGATGGGCCGAAGGGCCTCTTTCTGTGCTGTAAAACTCTATGACTCTATGAATCTAACAGTCACCATCCACACACAGAGCACAGTGAGACAGACACAAACACAGTCTCCATCCACGCAGTGCACAGTGAGACAGTCACAAACAAAATCCCCATCCAAACACAGTGCGCAGTGAGACAGACACAAACACTATCCACATTTCCACAGAGTGCACAGTGAGACAGATACTAACAAAATCCCCATCCATACAGTGCACAGAGTTAGACACAAACACAATCCCCATCAACACACAGTGCACAGAGACAGACAGAAACATAAAACCCAGCCACACAGAGCTCAGCGAGACAGACACAAACACAATCCCCATCAACATACAGTGCACAGTGAGACAGACACATACACAGACCACATCCACACACAGTGCACAGTCAGACAGACAAAAACACAATCCCCATCCACACACAGTATTCAGTGAGACAGACACAAACACAATCCCCACCCACACACAGTGCTCAGTGAGACAGACTTTAGCACAGTCACCAACCACACACAGAGCACAGTGAGACAGACACAAACACAATCTCCATCCACACAGTGCACAGTGAGATAGACACAAACACAATCCCCATCCACACACAGTATACAGTGAGACAGACACAAACACAATCTCCATCCACACATAGTGCACAGTGAGACAGACACAAACACAATCCCCTTCCACACACAGTGCACATTGAGACAGAGACAAACACAATCCTCATCCACCCACAGTGCAGAGTGAGACAGACACAAACACAATCACAATCCACACACAGTGCACAGTCAGACAGTGACAAACACATTCACCATCCACGCACAGTGCACAGTGAAACAGACACAAGTACAATTCCCAGTCACACACAGCGCACAGTGAGACAGACACAAACACGATCCCCATCCACATACAGGGCTCAGTGACACAGACACAAACACAATCCCCATTCACACACAGCGCACTGTGAGACAGACAAAAAGACATTCCACATTAAATCATATTGCACAGTGAGACAGACACAAACACAGACCCATCATCAGACAGTTCACAGTGAGAGAGAGACAAACACAACCCCATCCACACAACTTGCACAGTGACACAGACACATACACAATCCACATCCACACAATTTGCACAGTGAGACAGACACAAACACAATCCCCATCCACACACAGTATTCAGTGAGACAGACACAAACACAATCTCCATCCACACATAGTGCACAGTGAGACAGACTCAAACACAATTCCCATCCACACACAGTGCACATTGAGAAAGAGACAAACACAATCCCCTTCCACACACAGTGCAGAGTGAGACAGACACAAACACAATCCCCATCCACACACAGTGCAGAGTGAGACAGACACAAACACTATCCCCATCCACAAACAGTGCTCAGTGACACAGGCACAAACACTAACCCCATCCACGCACAGTGCACAGTGAGACAGACACAAACATTAACCCCATCCACACACTGTGGTCAGTGAGACAGACGCAAACACAATCCCCATTCACAAACACAGTGCACTGTGAGACAGACAAAAACACATTCCACGTTAAATCATATTGTACAGTGAGACAGACACAAACACAAACCCATCATCAGACAGTTCACAGTGAGAGAGAGACAAACACAACCCCATCCACACAACTTGCACAGTGACACAGACACATACACAATCCACATCCACACAATTTGCACAGTGAGACAGACACTAACAAAATCCCCATCCATACAGTGCACAGAGCTAGACACAAACACAATCCCCATCAACACACAGTGCACAGTGAGACATACAGAAACACAAAACCCAACCACACAGAGCTCAGCGAGACAGACACAAACACAATCCCCATCAACATACAGTGCACAGTGAGACAGACAAATACACAGACCACATCCACACACAGTGCACAGTGAGACAGACACAAACACAATCCCCTTCCACATACAGTGCACATTGAGACAGAGACAAACACAATCCCCATCCACACACAGTGCAGAGTGAGACAGACACAAACCCAATCACAATCCACACACAGTGCACAGTCAGACAGTGACAAACACACTCATCATCCACGCACAGTGCACAGTGAAACAGACACAAATACAATCCCCAGTCACACACAGCGCACAGTGAGACAGACACAAACACTATCCCCATCCACAAACAGTGCTCAGTGACACAGACACAAACACTAACCCCATCCACGCACAGTGCACAGTGAGAAAGACACAAACATTAACCCCATCCACACACTGTGGTCAGTGAGACAGACACAAACACAATCCCCATTCACGCACAGCGCACTGTGAGACAGACAAAAAGACATTCCACATTAAATCATATTGCACAGTGAGACAGACACACACACAGACCCATCATCAAACAGTTCACAGTGAGAGAGAGACAAACACAACCCCATCCACACAACTTGCACAGTGACACAGACACATACACAATCCACATCCACACAATTTGCACAGTGAGACAGACACAAACACAATCCCCATCCACACACAGTATTCAGTGAAACAGACACAAACACAATCTCCATCCACACATAGTGCACAGTGAGACAGACACAAACACAATCCCCTTCCACACACAGTGCACATTGAGACAGAGACAAACACAATCCCCATCCACACACAGTGCAGAGTGAGACAGACACAAACACATTCACAATCCACACACAGTGCACAGTCAGACAGTGACAAGCACATTCACCATCCACGCACAGTGCACAGTGAAACAGACACAAATACAATCCCCAGGTTATGATGGAGCTGTACAAAACGCTGGTGAGGCCACAGCTGGAGTACTGTGTGCAGTTCTGGTCGCCTCACTATAGGAAGGATGTGATTGCTCTGGAGAGGGTGCAGAGAAGATTCACCAGGATGTTACCTGGGATGGAGCGCCTTAGCTATGAAGAGAGACTCTACAGGCTGGGGTTGTTTTCCTTGGAGCAAAGGAGGCTGAGGGGGGACCTGATTGAGGTGTACATAATGATGAGGGGCATAGATAGGGTAGATAAAGAGGAACTTTTCCCCTTAGTAGGGGGGTCAATAACAAGGGGGCACAGATTCAGGGTAAGGGGCAGGAGATTTAGGGGGGATTTGAGGAGGAACTTTTTCACCCAGAGGGTGGTTGGAAGCTGGAACTCACTGCCTGAAAGGGTGGTAGAGGCAGGAACCCTCACAACATTCAAGAAGCATTTGGATGAGCACTTGAAATGCCATTGCATACAAGGCTATGGACCAAATGCTGGAAAATGGGATTAGACTGGACAGGGATGGATGGGCGGCGCAGACACGATGGGCCGAAGGGCCTCTTTCTGTGCTGTAAAACTCTATGACTCTATGAATCTAACAGTCACCATCCACACACAGAGCACAGTGAGACAGACACAAACACAGTCTCCATCCACGCAGTGCACAGTGAGACAGTCACAAACAAAATCCCCATCCAAACACAGTGCGCAGTGAGACAGACACAAACACTATCCACATTTCCACAGAGTGCACAGTGAGACAGATACTAACAAAATCCCCATCCATACAGTGCACAGAGTTAGACACAAACACAATCCCCATCAACACACAGTGCACAGAGACAGACAGAAACATAAAACCCAGCCACACAGAGCTCAGCGAGACAGACACAAACACAATCCCCATCAACATACAGTGCACAGTGAGACAGACACATACACAGACCACATCCACACACAGTGCACAGTCAGACAGACAAAAACACAATCCCCATCCACACACAGTATTCAGTGAGACAGACACAAACACAATCCCCACCCACACACAGTGCTCAGTGAGACAGACTTTAGCACAGTCACCAACCACACACAGAGCACAGTGAGACAGACACAAACACAATCTCCATCCACACAGTGCACAGTGAGATAGACACAAACACAATCCCCATCCACACACAGTATACAGTGAGACAGACACAAACACAATCTCCATCCACACATAGTGCACAGTGAGACAGACACAAACACAATCCCCTTCCACACACAGTGCACATTGAGACAGAGACAAACACAATCCTCATCCACCCACAGTGCAGAGTGAGACAGACACAAACACAATCACAATCCACACACAGTGCACAGTCAGACAGTGACAAACACATTCACCATCCACGCACAGTGCACAGTGAAACAGACACAAGTACAATTCCCAGTCACACACAGCGCACAGTGAGACAGACACAAACACGATCCCCATCCACATACAGGGCTCAGTGACACAGACACAAACACAATCCCCATTCACACACAGCGCACTGTGAGACAGACAAAAAGACATTCCACATTAAATCATATTGCACAGTGAGACAGACACAAACACAGACCCATCATCAGACAGTTCACAGTGAGAGAGAGACAAACACAACCCCATCCACACAACTTGCACAGTGACACAGACACATACACAATCCACATCCACACAATTTGCACAGTGAGACAGACACAAACACAATCCCCATCCACACACAGTATTCAGTGAGACAGACACAAACACAATCTCCATCCACACATAGTGCACAGTGAGACAGACTCAAACACAATTCCCATCCACACACAGTGCACATTGAGAAAGAGACAAACACAATCCCCTTCCACACACAGTGCAGAGTGAGACAGACACAAACACAATCCCCATCCACACACAGTGCACATTGAGACAGAGACAAACACAATCCCCATCCACACACAGTGCACAGTGAGACAGACACATGCACAAAACACATCCACACACAGTACACTGTGAGACAGACACCAGCTCAATCGAAATCCACACATAGTTCACAGTGAGATGGAGACAAACAAAATCCCCATCCACACACAGTGTACAGTGAGACAGAGAGAAACACAATCCCCATCCACACAAAGTGCACAGTGAGACAGTGACAAACACATTCACCATCCACGCACCGTGCACAGTGAAACAGACACAAATACAATCCCCAGTCACATACAGCACACAGTGAGACAGACACAAACACTATCCCCATCCACAAACAGTGCTCAGTGACACAGACACAAACACTAACCCCATCCACGCACAGTGCACAGTGAGACAGACACAAACATTAACCCCATCCACACACTGTGGTCAGTGAGACAGACACAAACACAATCCCCATTCACACAGTGCACAGTGAGGCAGAGATAAACACAATCCCCATCTACACACAGTGTGAAGTGAGACAGACACAAAGACAATCCCCATCCACACAACTTGCACAGTGACACAGGCACATACACGATCCACATCCACACAATTTGCACAGTGAGACAGACACAAACACAATCCCCATCCACACACAGTGCACATTTAGACAGTGACAAACACAATCCCCATCCACACACAGTGCAGAATGAGACAGACACAAACACAATCACAATCCACACACAGTGAACAGTCAGACAGAGACAAACACAATCTCCATCAACACAGTGCACAGTGAGACAGACACAAGCACAAAACCCATCCACACACAGTGCTCAGTGAGACAGACACAAACACAGTCGAAATCCACACATAGTTCACAGTGAGACGGAGACAAACAAAATCCCCATCCACACACAGTGTACAGTGAGACAGAGACAAACACAATCCCCATCCACACAAAGTGCACAGTGAGACAGTGACAAACACATTCACCATCCACGCACAGTGCACCGTGAAACAGACACAAATACAATCTCCAGTCACACACAGCGCACAGTGAGACAGACACAAACACTATCCCCATCCACAAACAATGAACAGTGACACAGACACAAACACTAACCCCATCCACGCACAGTGCACAGTGAGACAGACACAAACATTAACCCCATCGACACACTGTGGTCAGTGAGACAGACACAAACCCCATTTACACACAGTGCACTGTGAGACAGAGAAAAACACATTCCACATTAAATCATATTGCACAATGAGACAGACACAAACACAGACCCATCATCAGACAGTTCACAGTGAGAGAGAGACAAACACAATCCCCATCCACACAAATTGCACAGTGACATAGACACATACACAATCCAAATTTAGACAATTTGCACAGTGAGACAGGCACAAACACAATCCCCATCCATACACAGTGCTCAGTGAGACAGACACTAGCACAGTCACCATCCACACACAGAGCACATTGAGACAGAGACAAACACAATCCACTTCCACACACAGTGCAGAGTGAGACAGACACAAACACAATCCCCATCCACACACAGTGCACATTGAGACAGAGACAAACTCAATCCCCATCCACACACAGTGCACAGTGAGACAGACACATGCACAAAACACATCCACACACAGTACACTGTGAGACAGACAACAGCTCAATCGAAATCCACACATAGTTCACAGTGAGATGGAGACAAACAAAATCCCCATCCACACACAGTGTACAGTGAGACAGAGAGAAACACAATCCCCATCCACACAAAGTGCACAGTGAGACAGTGACAAACACGTTCACCATCCACGCACCGTGCACAGTGAAACAGACACAAATACAATCCCCAGTCACATACAGCACACAGTGAGACAGACACAAACACTATCCCCATCCACAAACAGTGCTCAGTGACACAGACACAAACACTAACCCCATCCACGCACAGTGCACAGTGAGACAGACACAAACATTAACCCCATCCACACACTGTGGTCAGTGAGACAGACACAAACACAATCCCCATTCACACACAGTGCACAGTGAGGCAGAGATAAACACAATCCCCATCTACACACAGTGTGAAGTGAGACAGACACAAAGACAATCCCCATCCACACAACTTGCACAGTGACACAGGCACATACACAATCCACATCCACACAATTTGCACAGTGAGACAGACACAAACTCAATCCCAATCCACACACAGTGCACATTTAGACAGAGACAAACACAATCCCCATCCACACACAGTGCAGAATGAGACAGACACAAACACAATCACAATCCACACACAGTGCACAGTCAGACAGAGACAAACACAATCTCCATCAACACAGTGCACAGTGAGACAGACACAAGCACAAAACCCATCCACACACAGTGCTCAGTGAGACAGACACAAACACAGTCGAAATCCACACATAGTTCACAGTGAGACAGAGACAAACAAAATCCCCATCCACACACAGTGTACAGTGAGACAGAGACAAACACAATCCCCATCCACACAAAGTGCACAGTGAGACAGTGACAAACACATTCACCATCCATGCACAGTGCACCGTGAAACAGACACAAATACAATCTCCAGTCACACACAGCGCACAGTGAGACAGACACAAACACTATCCCCATCCACAAACAGTGAACAGTGACACAGACACAAACACTAACCCCATCCACGCACAGTGCACAGTGAGACAGACACAAACATTAACCCCATCGACACACTGTGGTCAGTGAGACAGACACAAACCCCATTCACACACAGTGCACTGTGAGACAGAGAAAAACACATTCCACATTAAATCATATTGCACAATGAGACAGACACAAACACAGACCCATCATCAGACAGTTCACAGTGAGGGAGAGACAAACACAATCCCCATCCACACAAATTGCACAGTGACATAGACACATACACAATCCAAATCTAGACAATTTGCACAGTGAGACAGGCACAAACACAATCCCCATCCATACACAGTGCTCAGTGAGACAGACACTAGCACAGTCACCATCCACACACAGAGAACAGTGAGACAGACTCAAACACAATCTCCATCCACGCAGTGCACAGTGAGACAGACACAAACACAATCCCCATCAAAACACAGTGCGCAGTGAGACAGAAACAAGCACAATCCACATTTCCACAGAGTGCACAGTGAGACAGAGACAGACAAAATCCCCATCCACACACAGTGCACAGTGAGACAGACACAAACACAATCCCCATCCACACACAGTGCTCAGTGAGACAGACACAAACACAATCCACTTCCCTACACAGTGCACAGTGAGAGAGACACAAACACAATCCACATTCCCACACAGTGCACAGTGAGGCAGAGACAAACAAAATCCCCATCCACACAAAGTGCACAGTGAGACAGTGACAAACTCATTCACCATCCACACACAGTGCACCGTGAAACAGACACAAACACTATCCGCATCCACACACAGCGCTCAGTGACACAGAAACAAACACTAACCCCAGCCACACACAGTGCACAGTGAGACAGACACAAACACAATCCCCATCCACACAGAATGCTCAGTGAGACAGACACAAGCACAATCCCCATCCACACAAAGTGCCCAGTGAGACAGAGATGAACAAAATCCCCATCCACAAAGAGTGCAAAGTGCGTTGGGCAAAAACACGATCCCCATCAACAGAGAGTGCACAGTGAGACAGACACAAACTCAATCCCCAGCCACACACATTGTACATTAGACAAAGACAAACGCAATTCCCATCCACACACAGTGCACAGTGAGACAGACACAAACACAATCCCCCTCCACACACAGTGTACAGTGAGACAGACACAAAAACAATCCCCATCCACACACAGTGCACAGTGAAACAGACACAAACACGAAACACATCCACACACAGTGCACAGTGAGACAGACACTAACACAATCCCCTTCCATTCACAGTGCACAGTGAGACAGACACAAACACAATCCACATTCCCACACAGTGCTCAGTGAGACAGAGACAAACAAAATCCCCATCCACACAAAGTGCACAGTGAGACAGTTACAAACTCATTCACCATCCACACACAGTGCACCGTGAAACAGACACAAACACAATCCCCATTCACACACAGTGCACAGTGAGACAGGCAGAAACACAATCCACATTCCCACACAGTGCTCAGTGAGACAGAGAAAAACATAATCCCCATCCACACAAAGTGCACAGTGAGACAGTTACAAACTCATTCACCATCCAAACACAGTGCACCGTGAAACAGACACAAACACAATCCCCATCCACACACAGTGCACAGTGAGACAGATACAAACACAAAACCCATCCACACACAGTGCACAGTGAGACAGGCACAAATACATTTCCCATCCACACACAGTCCGAAAGACGCAAACACAATCCCCATCCACACACTCTGCTCAGTGAGACAGACACTAACACAATCTCCATCCAAACACAGTGCTCAGAGAGACAGATAAAAACACAATCCCCATCAACACACAGTGCACAGAGACAGAGACAAAAAAAATCCACATCAACACACAGTGAACAAAGAGTTAGACACAAACACAATCCCCATCAACACACAGTGCACAGTGAGATAGACACAAACACAATCCCCGAGCACACACAGAGCACAGTGAGACAGACGAAAACACAATCCCCATCCACACACAGAGCACAGTGAGACAGACGAAAACACAATCCCCATCCACACACAGTGCACTGTGAGACAGACGATAACACAATCCCCATCCACACAAAGCACACAATGAGACAGTGACTAATACATTCACCATCCACACACAGTGCACAGTCAGACAGACATAAACACAATCTTCTTCCATATACAGTGCACAGTGAGACAGACACAAACACATTCGCAATCCACACAGTGCACAGTGAGACAGATACAAACACTAACCCCATCCACACACAGTGCACAGTGAGACAGACACAAACACAATCCCCATCCACACACAGTGCTCAGTGAGACAGACACAAACACAATCCGCTTCCCTACACAGTGCATAGTGAGACAGAGATGAACAATATCCCCATCCACACAAAGTGCACAGTGAGTCAGTGACAAACTCATTCACCATCCACACACAGTGCACCGTGAAACAGACACAAACACAATCTCCATCCACACACAGTGCTCATTGAGCCAGATACAAACACAATCCCCATCAACCCACAGTGCACAGAGACAGAGACCAAAAAAATCCACATCAGCACACTGTGAACAAAGAGTTAGACACAAACACAATCCCCATCAACACACAGTGCACAGTGAGATAGACACAAACACAATCCCCGAGCACACACAGTGCACAGTGAGACAGAAAAAACACAATCCCCATCCATACACAGTGCACTGTGAGACAGACACCAACACAAATCCCATCCACACAGAGCACAATGAACCAGACACAAACACAATCCCCATCCACACACAGTATGCAGGGAGATGGAGACAAACTCAATGCCCATCAGCACATAGTGCAAAGTGAGACAGACACAAACACAATCCCCGTGCACACACAGTGTACAGTGAGACAGACAGAAACACAGTCCCCATCCACACACAGTGCACGGTGAGACAGACATAAACACAATCCCCATCCACACACACTGCACAGTGAGGCAGACACAAACCCAAACCCCATCCGCACACATTGTACATTAGACAGAGACAAACACAATCCCCATCCACACAGAGCGCACAGTGAGACAGACACAAACACAATCCCCATCCACATACAGTGCAAAGTGAGACAGACACAAACACAATCACCAACCACACACAGAGCACAGTCAGACAGAGACAAACACAATCCCCATCAACACAGAGTGCACAGTGAGACAGACACAAAGACATTCCCCATACACACACAGTGCACAGTGACACAGAGACAAACACATTCACCCTCCACATACAGTGCACAGTGAGACAGATACAAACACAAACACCATCCACACAGTGTACAATGAGTCAGACACAAACATAATCCCCATCCACACACAGTGCACAGTGAGACAGACACAAACAGAAACCGCATCCACACAGAATGCAGAGTGAGACAGATACAAACACAATCCCTATCCACACACAGTGCACAGCGAGACAGAAACAAACACAAACTCCATTCACACACACAGTGCACCATGAGACAGACACAAACACAATCCTGATCAACACACAGTGCACAGTGAGGCAGACAAAAAGACAATCCCCATCCACACACAGTGAACAGTGAGACAGACACAAACACAATTCCCATCCACACACAGTGCACACTGAAACAGACACAAACACAATCCCCATTCACACACATTGCACAGTGAGACAGACACAAAGTTTATCCCCATCCACACAAAGTGCTCAGTGAGACAGACACAAACACAATCCCCGAGCACACACAGTGCACAGTGAGACAGACGAAAACACAATCCCCATCCATACACAGTGCACTGTGAGACAGACACCAACACAAATCCCATCCACACAGAGCACAATGAACCAGACACAAACACAATTCCCATCCACACACAGTGTGCAGGGGGACAAAGACAAACGCATTCCCCATCCAAACAAAGTGCACAGTGAGACAGTGACTAACACATTCACCATCCACACACAGCGCACAGTGAGACAGACATAAACACAATCCGCTTCCATATACAGTGCACAGTGAGACAGAGGCAAACACAATCCCCATCCAAACAAATGTGCACTGTGAGACAGACACCAACACAAATCCCATCAACACAGTGCACAGTGAGACAGATACAAACACTAACCCCATCCACACACAGTGCACATTGAGACAGACACAAACACAATCCGCTTCCCTACACAGTGCACAGTGAGACAGACTCAAACACAATCCACATTCCCACACAGTGCACAGTGAGACAGAGACAAACAAAATCCCCATCCACACAAAGTGCACAGTGAGACAGTGACAAACTCATTCACCATCCACACACAGTGCACCGTGAAACAGACACAAACACAATCCCCATTCACACACAGTGCACATTGACACAGACAAGTTGCTCAGTCTTGATGAGGTGCTCAGTTTGGACAAGCCGGTTCCCCTCTGTTAGCTTGTCTCCAGCTCAGTCATGACAAGCCGGTTGCCTCACGGTAGCTTGTCTTGAGTTCTTATCTTGACAAGCCAGTTGCCCTAAGGTAGCTTGTCTTGAGCTCTGTCTTGACAAGCCGTTTGCTTCACGGTAGCTTGTCTTCAGTTCCTATCTTGACTAGCCATTTGCCTATGTGGTAGCTTGTTTGAGCTCCTATGTTTGTACTGTTTACCTGTGTGATTTTAGTATAGTACCTTTATTTAAGACTGCATACCTGCTTCTCGCCTCGTCTGTCTGCACTTGGGTCCAGAAGCTACCTCGCCTAGACAGCACGGCCCCGTGTCTACACGGCCCCGTGACACCAACCCTGACACAGTGCACAGTGAGACAGATGCAAAATCAAACCCCATCCACAAACAGTGCACAGTGAAACAGACAGAAACACAATCCCCATTCACACATATTGCACAGTGAGACAGACACAAACACAATCTCCATCCACACACAGTGCACAGTGAGACAGACACAAACAATATCCCCATCCACACATGGTGCACAGTGAGACAGACACAAACACAATCCCCATCAACACACAGTGCACAGTGAGACAGAAACAAACACAACCCTATTCACACACAGTGCAGAGTGAAACAGAGACAAACACAATCCCCATCCATACACAGTGCAAAGTGAGACAGACACAAACACAATCACCAACCACGCACAGAGCACAGTGAGACAGAGACAAACACAATCCACATCAACACAGAGTGCACAGTGAGACAGACACAAACACTTCCCCATACACACACAGTGCACAGTGACACAGAGACAAACACATTCACCCTCCACATACAGTGCACAGTGAGACAGATACAAACACAAACCCAATCCACACAGAATGCAGAGTGACACAGATACAAACACAATCCCTATCCACACACAGTGCACAGTGAGACAGAAACAAACACAAACTCCATTCACACACACAGTGCACCGTGAGACAGACGCAATCACAATCCTGATCAACACACAGTGCACAGTGAGGCAGACAAAAACACAATCCCCATCCACACACAGTGCACAGTGAGACAGACACAAACACAATTCCCATCCACACACAGTGCACACTGAAACAGACATGAACACAATCCCCATTCACGCACATTGCACAGTGAGACAGAAACAAAGTTTATCCCCATCCACACACAGTGCGCAGTGAGACAGACACAAACACAAACTCCATCAACACACAGTGCACAGTGAGGCAGACAAAAACACAATCACCATCCACACATATTGCACAGTGAGACAGACACAAGCACAATCCCCATCCACACACAGTGCACAGTGAGAAAGACACAAACACAAAACCCATCCATACAAAATGCACAGTGAGACAGACACAGACACAATCTCCATGCACACACAGTGCTCAGTGAGACAGACACAAACACAATCCCCATCCACACAAAGTGCACAGTGAGACAGATGCAAACTCAATGCCTATCAACACATAGTGCACAGTGAGACAGACACAAACACAATCCCCGTGCACACACAGTGTACTGTGAGACAGATATAAAAACAATCAACGTCCACACACAGTGCACAGTGAGACAGACACATACAAATCCCCATCCACACACTATGCACAGTGAGACAGAGACAAACACCACCCCCATCCACACACAGTTCACAGTGAGGCAGACAGAAACACAGTCCCCATCCACACACAGTGCACCGTGAGACAGACATAAACACAATCCCCATCCACACACAGTGCACAGTGTGACAGACATAAACACAGTCCCCATCCTCACACACTGCACAGTGAGACAGACACAAACCCAAAACCCATCCGCACACATTGTACATTGGACAGAGACAAACACAATCCCCATCCACACACAGCACACAGTGAGACAGACACAAACACAATCCCCATCCACACACAGTGTACAGTGTGACAGACACAAACACAATCCCCATCCACACACAGTGCACAGAGAGAGAGACAAACACAATCCCCATGCACACACATTGTACAGTGTGACAGACACAAACACAATCCCCATTCACACACAGTGCACAGTGAGAGAGAGACAAACACAATCCCCATCCACACACAGTGCACAGTGAGAAAGGCACAAACACAATCACCATCCACTCATAGTGCACATTGAGACAGAAACAAACACAATCCACATCCACACACAGTGCGCAGTGAGACAGACACAAACACAATCCACATTCCAACACAGTGCACACTGATACAGAGACAAACAAAATACCCATGCACACACAGTGCACAGTGAGTTAGACACAAACATAATCCCCATCCACACACAGTGCACAGTGAGAAAGACACAAACACAAACCCCATCCATACATGGTGCACAGTGAGACAGACACAAACACTAACCCCATCAACACACAGTGCACAGTGAGACCGACACAAACACAATCTCCATCCAAACACAGTGCACAATGAGACAGACACAAAGACAATCTACATCCACCCACTGTGCAGTGAGACAGACACAAACACTATTCACATTCCAACACTGTGCACAGTGAGACAGACAAATAAAATCCCCATCTGCACACATTGCACAGTGAGTTGGACAGAAACACAATCCCCATCAACACACAGTGCACAGTGAGACAGAAACAAACACAACCTGATTCACACACAGTGCACAGTGAAACAGAGACAAATACAATCCCCATCCACACAAAGTGCACAGTGAGACAGTGACTAACACATTCACCATTCACACACAGTGCACAGTGAGACAGACATAAACACAATCTGCTTCCATATACAGTGCACAGTGAGGCAGAGGCAAACACAATCCCCATCCAAACAAATGTGCACTGTGAGACAGACACCAACACAAATCCCATCAACACAGTGCACAGTGAGACAGATACAAACACTAACCCCATCCACACACAGTGCACATTGAGACAGACACAAACACAATCCGCTTCCCTACACAGTGCACAGTGAGACAGACTCAAACACAATCCACATTCCCACACAGTGCACAGTGAGACAGAGACAAACAAAATCCTCATCCACACAAAGTGCCCAGTGAGACAGTGACAAACTCATTCACCATCCACACACAGTGCACCGTGAAACAGACACAAACACAATCCCCATTCACACACAGTGCACATTGAGACAGACAAGTTGCTCAGTCTTGATGAGGTGCTCAGTTTGGACAAGCCGGTTGCCCTGTGTTAGCTTGTCTCCAGCTCAGTCATGACAAGCCGGTTGCCTCACGGTAGCTTGTCTTGAGTTCTTATCTTGACAAGCCGGTTGCCCTAAGGTAGCTTGTCTTGAGCTCTGTCTTGACAAGCCGTTTGCATCACGGTAGCTTGTCTTCAGTTCCTATCTTGACTAGCCATTTGACTATGTGGTAGCTTGTTTGAGCTCCTATGTTTGTACTGTTTACCTGTGTGATTTTAGTAAAGTACCTTTATTTAAGACTGCATACCTGCTTCTCGCCTCGTCTGTCTGCACTTGGGTCCAGAAGCTACCTCGCCTAGACAGCACGGCCCCGTGTCTACACGGCCCCGTGACCCCAACCCTGACACAGTGCACAGTGAGACAGATGCAAAATCAATCCCCATCCACACACAGTGCACAGTGAAACAGACAGAAACACAATCCCCATTCACACATATTGCACAGTGAGACAGACACAAACACAATCTCCATCCACACACAGTGCACAGTGAGACAGACACAAACAATATCCCCATCCATGCACAGTGCACAGTGAGAGAGACACAAACACAATCTCCATCCACACACAGTGCACAGTGAGACAGACACAAACAATATCCCCATCCACACATGGTGCACAGTGAGACAGACACAAACACTAACCCCATCCACACACAGTGTACAGTGAGACCGACACAAACACAATCTCCATCCAAACTCAGTGCACAATGAGACAGACACAAATACATTCCCCATACACACACAGTGCACAGTGACACAGAGACAAACACATTCACCCTCCACATACAGTGCACAGTGAGACAGATACAAACACAAACCCCATCCACACAGAATGCAGAGTGACACAGATACAAACACAATCCCTATCCACACACATTGCACAGTGAGACAGAAACAAACACAAACTCCATTCACACACACAGTGCACCGTGAGACAGACGCAATCACAATCCTGATCAACACACAGTGCACAGTGAGGCAGACAAAAACACAATCCCCATCCACACACAGTGCACAGTGAGACAGACACAAACACAATTCCCATCCACACACAGTGCACACTGAAACAGACACGAACACAATCCCCATTCACGCACATTGCACAGTGAGACAGAAACAAAGTTTATCCCCATCCACACACAGTGCACAGTGAGAAAGACACAAACACAAACTCCATCCATACAAAATGCACAGTGAGACAGACACAAATAAAATCCCCTTCCACACACAGTGCGCAGTGAGACAGACACAAACACAAACTCCATCAACACACAGTGCACAGTGAGGCAGACAAAAACACAATCACCATCTACACATATTGCACAGTGAGACAGACACAAGCACAATCCCCATCCACACACGGTGCACAGTGAGAAAGACACAAACACAAAACCCATCCATACAAAATGCACAGTGAGACAGACACAGACACAATCTCCATGCACACACAGTGCTCAGTGAGACAGATACAAACACAATCCCCAACCACACAAAGTGCGCAGTGAGACAGATGCAAACTCAATGCCTATCAACACATAGTGCACAGTGAGACAGACACAAACACAATCCCCGTGCACACACAGTGTACTGTGAGACAGATATAAACACAATCCCCTTCCACACACAGTGCACAGTGTGACAGACATAAACACAGTCCCCATCCACACACACTGCACAGTGAGACAGACACATACAAATCCCCATCCACACACTATGCACAGTGAGACAGAGACAAAAACCACCCCCATCCACACACAGTTGACAGTGAGACAGACAGAAACACAGTCCCCATCCACACACAGTGCACCGTGAGACAGACATAAACACAATCCCCATCCACACACAGTGCACAGTGTGACAGACATAAACACAGTCCCCATCCACACACACTGCACAGTGAGACAGACACAAACCCAAACCCCATCTGCACACATTGTACATTGGACAGAGACAAACACAATCCCCATCCACACACAGCACACAGTGAGACAGACACAAACACAATTCCCATCCACACACAGTGTACAGTGCGACAGACACAAACACAATCCCCATCCACACACAGTGCACAGAGAGAGAGACAAACACAATCCCCATGCACGCACATTGTACAGTGTGACAGACACAAACACAATCCCCATCCACACACAGTGCACAGTGAGAGAGAGACAAACACAATCCCCATCCACACACAGTGCACAGTGAGAAAGGCACAAACACAATCACCATCCACTCATAGTGCACATTGAGACAGAAACAAACACAATCCACAACCACACACAGTGCGCAGTGAGACAGACACAAACACAATCCACATTCCAACACAGTGCACACTGATACAGAGAAAAACAAAATCCCCATGCACACACAGTGCACAGTGAGTTAGACACAAGCATAATCCCCATCCACACACACTGCACAGTGAGAAAGGCACAAACAAAATCACCATCCACTCATAGTGCACATTGAGACAGAAACAAACACAATCCACATCCACACACAGTGCGCAGTGAGACAGACACAAACACAATCCACATTCCAACACAGTGCACACTGATACAGAGACAAACAAAATCCCCATGCACACACAGAGCACAGTGAGTTAGACACAAACATAATCCCCATCCACACACAGTTCACAGTGAGACAGACAGAAACACAGTCCCCATCCACACACAGTGCACCATGAGACAGACATAAACACAATCCCCATCCACAAACAGTGCACAGTGTGACAGACATAAACACAGTCCCCATCCACACACACTGCACAGTGAGACAGACACAAACCCAAACCCCATCCGCACACATTGCACATTGGACAGAGACAAACACAATCCCCATCCACGCACAGCACACAGTGAGACAGACACAAACACAATCCCCATCCACACACAGTGTACAGTGCGACAGACACAAACACAATCCCCATCCACACACAGTGCACAGAGAGAGAGACAAACACAATCCCCATGCACACACATTGTACAGTGTGACAGACACAAAAACTATCCCCATCCACACACAGTGCACAGTGAGAGAGAGACAAACACAATCCCCATCCACACACAGTGCACAGTGAGAAAGGCACAAACACAATCACCATCCACTCATAGTGCACATTGAGACAGAAACAAACACAATTTACATCCACACACAGTGCGCAGTGAGACAGACACAAACACAATCCACATTCCAACACAGTGCACACTGATACAGAGACAAACAAAATCCCCATGCACACACAGTGCACAGTGAGTTAGACACAAACATAATCCCCATCCACACACACTGCACAGTGAGAAAGGCACAAACACAATCACCATCCACTCGTAGTGCACATTGAGACAGAAACAAACACAATCCACATCCACACACAGTGCGCAGTGAGACAGACACAAACACAATCCACATTCCAACACAGTGCACACTGATACAGAGACAAACAAAATCCCCATGCACACACAGTGCACAGTGAGTTAGACACAAACATAATCCCCATCCACACACAGTTCACAGTGAGACAGACAGAAACACAGTCCCCATCCACACACAGTGCACCGTGAGACAGACATAAACACAATCCCCATCCACACACAGTGCACAGTGTGACAGACATAAACACAGTCCCCATCCACACACACTGCACAGTGAGACAGACACAAACCCAAACCCCATCTGCACACATTGTACATTGGACAGAGACAAACACAATCCCCATCCACACACAGCACACAGTGAGACAGACACAAACACAATCCCCATCCACGCACAGTGTACAGTGTGACAGACACAAACACAATCCCCATCCACACACAGTGCACAGAGAGAGAGACAAACACAATCCCCATGCACACACATTGTACAGTGTGACAGACACAAACACAATCCCCATCCACACACAGTGCACAGTGAGAAAGAGACAAACACAATCCCCATCCACACACAGTGCACAGTGAGAAAGGCACAAACACAATCACCATCCACTCATAGTGCACATTGAGACAGAAACAAACACAATCCACATCCACACACAGTGCGCAGTGAGACAGACACAAACACAATCCACATTCCAACACAGTGCACACTGATACAGAGACAAACAAAATCCCCATGCACACACAGTGCACAGTGAGTTAGACATAAACATAATCCCCATCCACACACAGTGCACAGTGAGAAAGACACAAACACAAACCCCATCCATACATGGTGCACAGTGAGACAGACACGAACACTAACCCCATCCACACACAGCGCACAGTGAGACCGACACAAACACAATCTCCATCCAAACACAGTGCACAATGAGACAGACACAAAGACAATCTACATCCACCCACTCTGCAGTGAGACAGACACAAACACTATTCACATTCCAACACTGTGCACAGTGAGACAGACAAATAAAATTCCCATCCGCACACAGTGCACAGTGAGTTGGACAAAAATACAATCCCCATCAACACACAGTGCACAGTGAGACAGAAACAAACACAACCCGATTCACACACAGTGCACAGTGAAACAGAGACAAACACAATCCCCATTCACACAAAGTGCACAGTGAGACAGTGACTAACACATTCACCATCCATACACAGTCCACAGTGAGACAGACATAAACACAATCTGCTTCCATATACAGTGCACAGTGAGACAGAGGCAAACACAATCCCCATCCAAACAAATGTGCACTGTGAGAGAGACAGACACCAACACAAATCCCATCAACACAGTGCACAGTGAGACAGATACAAACACTAACCCCATCCACACACAGTGCACATTGAGACAGACACAAACACAATCTGCTTCCCTACACAGTGCACAGTGAGACAGACTCAAACACAATCCACATTCCCACACAGTGCACAGTGAGACAGAGACAAACAAAATCCCCATCCACACAAAGTGCACAGTGAGACAGTGACAAACTCATTCACCATCCACACACAGTGCACCGTGAAACAGGCACAAACACAATCCCCATTCACACACAGTGCACATTGAGACAGACAAGTTGCTCAGTCTTGATGAGGTGCTCAGTTTGGACAAGCCGGTTGCCCTGTGTTAGCTTGTCTCCAGCTCAGTCATGACAAGCCGGTTGCATCACGGTAGCTTGTCTTGAGTTCTTATCTTGACAAGCCGGTTGCCCTAAGGTAGCTTGTCTTGAGCTCTGTCTTGACAAGCCGTTTGCTTCACGGTAGCTTGTCTTCAGTTCCTATCTTGACTCACCAATTGCCTATGTGGTAGCTTGTTTGAGCTCCTATGTTTGTACTGTTTACCTGTGTGATTTTAGTAAAGTACCTTTATTTAAGACTGCATACCTGCTTCTCGCCTCGTCTGTCTGCACTTGGGTCCAGAAGCTACCTCGCCTAGACAGCACAGCCCCGTGACCCCAACCCTGACACAGTGCACAGTGAGACAGATGCAAAATCAATCCCCATCCACACACAGTGCACAGTGAAACAGACAGAAACACAATCCCCATTCACACATATTGCACAGTGAGACAGACACAAACACAATCTCCATCCACACACAGTGCACAGTGAGACAGACACAAACAATATCCCCATCCATGCACAGTGCACAGTGAGAGAGACACAAACACAATCTCCATCCACACACAGTGCACAGTGAGACAGACGCAAACAATATCCCCATCCATGCACAGTGCACAGTGAGAGAGACACAAACACAATCTCCATCCACACACAGTGCACAGTGAGACAGACACAAACAATATCCCCATCCACACATGGTGCACAGTGAGACAGACACAAACACTAACCCCATCCACACACAGTGCACAGTGAGACCGACACAAACACAATCTCCACCCAAACTCAGTGCACAATGAGACAGACACAAAGACAATCTACATCCACCCACTGTGCAGTGAGACAGACACAAACACTATCCACATTCCAACACTGTGCACAGTGAGACAGACAAACAAAATCCCCATCCGCACACAGTGCACAGTGTGTTGGACATAAACACAATCCCCATCAACACACAGTGCACAGTGAGACAGAAACAAACACAACCCGATTCACACACAGTGCACAGTGAAACAGAGACAAACACAATCCCCATCCATACACAGTGCAAAGTGAGACAGACGCAAACACAATCACCAACCACACACAGAGCACAGTGAGACAGAGACAAACACAATCCCCATCAACACAGAGTGCACAGTGAGACAGACACAAACACATTCCCCATACACACACAGTGCACAGTGACACAGAGACAAACACATTCACCCTCCACATACAGTGCACAGTGAGACAGATACAAACACAAACCCCATCCACACACACAGTGCACCGTGAGACAGACGCAATCACAATCCTGTTCAACACACAGTGCACAGTGAGGCAGACAAAAACTCAATCCCCATCCATACACAGTGCACAGTGAGACAGACACAAACACAATTCCCATCCACACACAGTGCACACTGAAACAGACACGAACACAATCCCCATTCACGCACATTGCACAGTGAGACAGAAACAAAGTTTATCCCCATCCACACAAAGTGCACAGTGAGAAAGACACAAACATAAACTCCATCCATACAAAATGCACAGTGAGACAGACACAAATAAAATCCCCTTCCACACACAGTGCGCAGTGAGACAGACACAAACACAAACTCCATCAACACACAGTGCACAGTGAGGCAGACAAAAACACAATCACCATCCACACATATTGCACAGAGACAGACACAAGCACAATCCCCATCCACACACAGTGCACAGTGAGAAAGACGCAAACACAAAACCCATCCATACAAAATGCACAGTGAGACAGACACAGACACAATCTCCATGCACACACAGTGCTCAGTGAGACAGATACAAACACAATCCCCATCCACACAAAGTGCGCAGTGAGACAGATGCAAACTCAATGCCTATCAACACATAGTGCACAGTGAGACAGACACAAACACAATCCCCGTGCACACACAGTGTACTGTGAGACAGATATAAACACAATCCACGTCCACACACAGTGCACAGTGAGACAGACACAGACAAATCCCCATCCACACACTATGCACAGTGAGACAGAGACAAACACCACCCCCATCCACACACAGTTCACAGTGAGACAGACAGAAACACAGTCCCCATCCACACACAGTGCACCGTGAGACAGACATAAACACAATCCCCATCCACACACAGTGCACAGTGTGACAGACATAAACACAGTCCCCATCCACACACACTGCACAGTGAGACAGACACAAACCCAAACCCCATCTGCACACATTGTACATTGGACAGAGACAAACACAATCCCCATCCACACACAGCACACAGTGAGACAGACACAAACACAATCCCCATCCACACACAGCGTACAGTGCGACAGACACAAACACAATCCCCATCCACACACAGTGCACAGAGAGAGAGACAAACACAATCCCCATGCACACACATTGTACAGTGTGACAGACACAAACACAATCCCCATCCACACACAGTGCACAGTGAGAGAGAGACAAACACAATCCCCATCCACACACAGTGCACAGTGAGAAAGGCACAAACACAATCACCATCCACACACAGTGCGCAGTGAGACAGACACAAACACAATCCACATTCCAACACAGTGCACACTGATACAGAGACAAACAAAATCCCCATGCACACACAGTGCACAGTGAGTTAGACACAAACATAATCCCCATCCACACACAGTGCACAGTGAGAAAGACACAAACACAAACCACATCCATACATGGTGCACAGTGAGACAGACACAAACACTAACCCCATCCACACACAGTGCACAGTGAGACCGACACAAACACAATCTCCATCCAAACACAGTGCACAATGAGACAGACACAAAGACAATCTACATCCACCCACTGTGCAGTGAGACAGACACAAACACTATTCACATTCCAACACTGTGCACAGTGAGACAGACAAATAAAATTCCCATCCTCACACAGTGCACAGTGAGTTGGACAAAAACACAATCCCCATCAACACACAGTGCACAGTGAGACAGAAACAAACACAACCCGATTCACACACAGTGCACAGTGAAACAGAGACAAACACAATTCCCATCCATACACAGTGCAAAGTGAGACAGACACAAACACAATCACCAACCACACACAGAGCACAGTGAGACAGAGACAAACACAATCCCCATCAACACAGAGTGCACAGTGAGACTGGCACAAACACATTCCCCATACACACACAGTGCACAGTGACACAGAGACAAACACATTCACCCTCCACATTCAGTGCACAGTGAGACAGATACAAACACAAACCCCATCCACACAGTGTACAATGAGTCAGACACAAATATAATCCCCATCCACACACATTGCACAGTGAGACAGACACAAACACAATCCCCATCCACACACAGTGCACTGTGAGACAGACACAAACACAAATCCCATCCACACAGGGCACAGTGAGACAGACACAAACACAATCCCCATCCACACACAGTGCTCAGTGAGACAGACACAAACACAATCCCAATCCACACACAGTGCACAGTGCAACAGAGACAAACACAGTCCCCATCCACACAAAGTGCACAGTGAGACAGGTGCAAACATAATCCCCATCCACACACAGTACACATTGATACAGAGACAAATACAATACCCATCCACACACAGTGAACAGTGAGACAGACCCAAATAGAATCCCCTTCCACACACTCTGCACAGTGAGACAGTCACAAACACATTCACCATGCACATGCAGTGCACAGTGGGACAGGCACAAACAGAAACCCCATCCACACAGTGCACAGTGAGACAGACACATCCACAATCCCCATCCACACACAGTGCACAGTGAGACAGACACAAACACAAAACACACACACAAACAGTGTGTGAGGGTGCCGGTCAGTTCCTTCAGTAACACCTAGATGGCACCTTCCCTGCTTGGTTTCCTTTGTTAATTGTTTCTAGTCTCCTGTGTTTATTACTTAACTGCCTTTTATTAGGTTTATTGGTTTCACCTGTTTTTGCTTGCATTTAAGTTCTGTGGTTTCTTCCCTCTGTGCTCAGTCCTGACAAGGGAGTTAATCTTGACTAGGTGCTCTGTCTCGGCAAGCTTGTTGCCCTGTGGTAGCTTGCCTTGACAAGCCAGTTGCCTTAGTGGTTGCTTGTCTTGAGCTCCTATGTCTATATCTGTTTATCTGTGTTATGTTTTTGCTTGTGTTTAAGTTCTGTGGTTTTTCCCTTTGTTCTCGGTCTTGACAAGGTGCTGACAAGTTGCTCAGTCTTGATAAGGTGCTCAGTTTGGACAAGCCCGTTGCCCTGTGGTAGCTTGTCTCGAGCTCAGTCATGACAAGCCGGTTGCCTCACGATAGCTTGTATTGAGTTCTTATCTTGACAAGCCAGTTGCCCTAAGGTAGCTTGTCTTGAGCTCAGTCTTGACAAGCCAGTTGCCTCATGGTAGCTTGTCTTGAGTTCCTATCTTGACTAACCATTTGCCTATGTGGTAGCTTGTCTTGAGCTCCTATGTTTGTACTGTTTACCTGTGTGATTTTAGTAAAGTACCTTTATATTAAGACTGCATACCTTCTTCTCGCCTTGTCTGTCTGCACTTGGGTCCAGAACCTACCTCACCCGGACAGCACGGCCCCGTGTCTGCACGGCCTCATGACTACAACCCTGACAGTAGGACTGAGCCAGTATAGACCCAGCAGCGATGGAGGAATTTTGTTCTATTCTCATCCGTTAAGGTGCTTTCCTCGTCCTTTTTGTGTCCCTTCGGAATATAATCCATTGAGCGTACTAACTCTGGAGAACGATGGCTCCGTTGCTTACAAGGACTTTGGTCATATGATCGCCACGATATGTACCTGCCGCTAGTGGATGAGGAGGATGATTCTGTCTTGAGATTTCTGAACATCTGCAGTTCATGAACAGTCGGAATGGGAAATATCATTGCTTGGAAAATCCAAGAAAATTCGCCATATGTACTAATACAGACGTTTTCATTTTTGACTTCTAGTTCTAAATGCCCAGGAGGGTGTGTGACTGTGACTTTGGATTTATCAAGCTTGCGCCTTTTAAGTCTTTTCCCCCCTTGGGAATTCATACCACTATAATACAGAAGTGTGGATAATTTAAGCATATGCTCTATTTTCATTTAAATGAATATTCTGTGCCTTATGTCTTTATAATGAAACGAGGGCCATTTTATAATTGTCTGTTTCTGGTTATGTGCTTTATGGTTTGTTTTGAGCAATGTTTTGCTGCTTGTTTGCTCTCATGTTGCTGGCTACCCCAAATTGCAGGAGGATATATTGGCCACCCTGATCATCCAGGAGGAACGTCAGGAGCCGTTCCTAGGGGAGGGGTCCTGTGAGGGTGCCGGTCAGCTCCTTCAATAACCCCTAGATGGCACCTTCACTGGTTGGTTTCCTTTGTTAATTGTGTCTAGTCTCCTGTGTTTATTACTTAACTGCCTTTTATTAGGTTTATTGGTTTCACCTATTTTTGCTTGTATTTAAGTTCTGTGGTTTCTTCCCTCTGTGCTCAGTCCTGACAAGGGAGTTAGTCTTGACTAGGTGCTCTATCTCGACAAGCATGTTGCCCTGTGGTAGCATGCCTTGACAAGCTGGTTGCCTTACTGGTTGCTTGTCTTAAGCTCCGATCTCTATAACTGTATCTGTTATGTGTTGCTTATATTTAAGATCTGTGGTTCTTCCCGTTGTTCTCAGTCTTGACAAAGTGCTGACAAGTTGCTCAGTCTTGATAAGGTGCTCAGTTTGGAAAAGCTGGTTGCCCTGTCGTAGCTTCTCTTGAGCACAGTCTTGACAAGCCGGTTACCACACGGTAGCTTGTCTTGTGTTCCTATCTTGACTAGCCGTTTGCCTATGTGGTAGCTTGTCTTGAGCTCCTATGATTGGACTGTTTACCAGTGTGATTCTAGTAAAGTACCTTTATTTAAGACTGCATACCTGCTTCTCGCCTCATCTGTCTGCACTTGGGTCCAGAACCTACCTCGCCTAGACAACACGGCCCCGTGTCTACACGGCCCCGTGACCCCAACCCTGACACAGTGCACAGTGAGACAGATGCAAAATCAATCCCCATCCAACACAGCGCACAGTGAAACAGACAGAAACACAATCCCCATTCACACACATTGCACAGTGAGACAGACACAAACACAATCTCCATCCACACACAGTGCACAGTGAGACAGACACAAGCAATATCCCCATCCATGCACAGTGCACAGTGAGAGAGACACAAACACAATCTCCATCCACACACAGTGCACAGTGAAACAGACACAAGCAATATCCCCATCCACACATGGTGCACAGTGAGACAGACACAAACACTAATCCCATCCACACACAGTGCACAGTGAGACCGACACAAACACAATCTCCATCCAAACAAAGTGCACAATGAGACAGACACAAAGACAATGTACATCCACCCACTGTGCTGTGAGACAGACACAAACACTATTCACATTCCAACACTGTGCACAGTGAGACAGACAAATAAAATCCCCATCCGCACACAGTGCACAGTGAGTTGGACAAAAACACAATCCCCATCAACACACAGTGCACAGTGAGACAGAAACAAACACAACCCGATTCACACACAGTGCACAGTGAAACAGAGACAAACACAATCCCCATCCATACACAGTGCAAAGTGAGACAGACACAAACACAATCACCAACCACACACAGAGCACAGTGAGACAGAGATAAACACAATCCCCATCAACACAGAGTGCACAGTGAGACAGACACAAACACATTCCCCATACATACACAGTGCACAGTGACACAGAGACAAACACATTCACCCTTCACATAAAGTGCACAGTGAGACAGATACAAACACAAGGCCCATCCACACAGTGTACAATGAGTCAGACACAAACATAATTCCCATCCACACACAGTGCACAGTGAGACAGACACAAACACAAACCTCATCCACACAGAATGCAGAGTGAGACAGATACAAACACAATCCCTATCCACACACAGTGCACAATGAGACAGAAACAAACACAAACTCCATTCACACACACAGTGCACCGTGAGACAGACACAAACACAATCCTGATCAACACACAGTGCACAGTGAGGCAGACAAAAACACAATCCCCATCCACACACAGTGCACAGTGAGGCAGACACAAACACAATTCCGATCCACACACAGTGCACACTGAAACAGACACAAACACAATCCCCATTCACACACATTGCACAGTGAGACAGACACAAAGTTTATCCCCATCCACACACAGTGCTCAGTGAGACAGACACAAACACAATCCCTATCCACACACAGTGCACAGTGAGAAAGACACAAACACAAACCCCATCCATACAAAATGCACAGTGAGACAGACACAAATAAAATCCCCTTCCACACACAGAGCGCAGTGAGACAGACACAAACACAAACTCCATCATCAAACAGTGCACAGTGAGGCAGACAAAAACACAATCCCCATCCACACATATTGCACAGTGAGACAGACACAAGCACAATCCCCATCCACACACATTGCACAGTGAGAAAGACACAAACACAAAACCCATCCATACAAAATGCACAGTGAGGCAGACACAGACACAATGTCCATGCACACACAGTGCACAGTGAGACAGACAGAAGCACAATCCCCATCCACACACAGTGCTCAGTGAGACAGATACAAACACAAACCCCATCCACACAAAGTGCGCAGTGAGACAGATCCAACTCAATGCCCATCAACACATAGTGCACAGTGATACAGACACAAACACAATCCCCGTGCACACACAGTGTACAGTGAGACAGACAGAAACACAGTCCCCATCCACACACAGTGCACGGTCAGACAGACATAAACACAATCCCCATCCACACACACTGCACAGTGAGGCAGACACAAACCCAAACCCCATCCGCACACATTGTACATTAGACAGACACAAACACAATCACCAACCACACACAGAGCACAGTGAGACAGAGACAAACACAATCCTGATCAACACACAGTGCACAGTGAGGCAGACAAAAAGACAATCCCCATCCACACACAGTGCACAGTGAGACAGACACAAACACAATCCCCATCCACACACAGTGCACAGTGAGACAGACACAAACACAATTCCCATCCACACACAGTGCACACTGAAACAGAGAGAAACACAATCCCATTCACGCACATTGCACAGTGAGACAGCCACAAAGTTTATCCCCATCCACACACAGTGCTCAGTGAGACAGACACTAACACAATCCCCATCCACACACAGTGCACAGTGAGACAGACACAAGCACAATCCCCATCCACACACAGTGCACAGTGAGAAAGACACTTACACACATCCCATCCATACAAAGTGCACAGTGAGACAGACACAGACACAATCTCCATGCACACACAGTGCACTGTGAGACAGACACAAGCAAAATCCCCATCCACACACAGTGCTCAGTGAGACAGATAAAAACACAATCCCCATCCACACAAAGTGCGCAGTGAGGCAGATGCAAACTCAATGCCCATCAAAACATAGTGCACAGTGAGACAGACACAAACACAATCCCCGTGCACACACAGTGCACAGTGAGACAGATATAAACACAATCCACGTCCACACACAGTGCACAGAGAGACAGACAGAAACACAGTCCCCATCCACACACAGTGAACCGTGAGACAGACATAAACACAATCCCCATCCACACACAGTGCACAGTGTGACAGACATAAACACAGTCCCCATCCACACACACTGCACAGTGAGACAGACACAAACCCAAATCCTATCCGCACACATTGTACATTAGACAGAGACAAACACAATCCCCAACCACACACAGCGCACAGTGAGACAGGCACAAACACAATCCCCATCCACACACAATGTACAGTGCAACAGACACAAACACAATCCCCATCCACACACAGTGCACAGTGAGAGGGAGTCAAATACAATCCCCATCCACACACATGGACAGTGAGAAAGGCACAAACACAATCACTATCCACTCATAGTGCACATTGAGACAGAAACAAACACAATCCACATCCACACACAGTGCACACTGATACAGAGACAAACAAAATCCCCATGCACACACAGTGCACAGTGAGTTAGACACAAACATAATCCCCATCCACACACAATGCACAGTGAGAAAGACACAAACACAAAGCCCATCCATGCTAAATGCACAGTGAGACAGACACAAATAAATTCCGCATCCACACACAGTGCGCAGTGAGACAGACACAAAGACAATCTCCATCAACACACAGTGCACAGTGTGGCAGACAAAAACACAATCCCCTTCCACACAAAGTGCTCAGTGAGACAGACAAAAACACAATCCCCATCCACACACCATGCACAGTGAGACAGACACAAGCACAATCCCTATCCACACACAGTGCTCAGTGAGACAGACACAAACATAATCTCCATCCACACATAGTGCACAGCGAGGCAGATACAAACACAATCCCCATGCACACAATGTGTGCAGTGAGGCAGATGCAAACTCAATGCCCATCAACACACAGTGCACAGTGAGACAGACACAAACACAATCCCCGTGCACACACAGTGCACAGTGAGACAGACACAAGCACAATCCCCTTCTGCACACATTGTACATTAGACAGAGACAAACACAATCCCCATCCACACACGGTGCACAGTGAGACAGACACAAACACAATCCCCATCCACACACAGTGCACATTGAGACAGAGACAAACACAATCCCCATCCACACACAGTGCAGAGTGAGACAGACACAAACACAATCCCAATCAACACACAGTGCACAGTGAGACAGAGGCAAACACAATTGCCATCAACACAGTGCACAGTGAGACAGACACAAACACAATCCCCATCCACACAATGTGCACAGTGAGACAGACACAAGCACAAACCCCATCCACACACAGTGCACAGTGAGACAGGCACAAACACATTTCCCATCCACACACAGTCCGACAGACGCAAACACAATACCCATCCCCACACTCTGCTCAGTGAGCCAGACACAAACACAATCTCCATCCACACACAGTGCTCATTGAGCCAGATACAAGCACAATCCCCATCAACACACAGTGCACAGAGACAGAGACAAAAAAAATCCACATCAGCACACTGTGAACAAAGAGTTAGACACAAACACAATCCCCATCAACACACCGTGCACAGTGAGATAGGCACAAACACAATCCCCGAGCACACACAGTGCACAGTGAGACAGACAAAAACACAATCCCCATCCATACACAGTGCACTGTGAGACAGACACCAACACAAATCCCATCCACACAGAGCACAATGAACCACACACAAACACAATCCCCATCCACACACAGTGTGCAGGGGGACAGAGACAAAGGCATTCCCCATCCACACAAAGTGCACAGTGAGACAGTGACTAACACATTCACCATCCACACACAGTGCACAGTGAGGCAGACATAAACACAATCCGCTTCCATATACAGTGCACAGTGAGACAGAGGCAAACACAATCCCCATCCATACAAATGTGCACTGTGAGACAGACACCAACACAAATCCCATCAACACAGTGCACAGTGAGACAGATACAAACACTAACCCCATCCACACACAGTGCACAGTGAGACAGACACAAACACAATCCCCATCCACACACAGTGCTCAGTGAGACAGAAACAAACAGAATCCGCTTCCCTACACAGTGCACAGTGAGACAGACTCAAACACAATCCACATTCCCACACAGTGCACAGTGAGACAGAGACAAACAAAATCCCCATCCACACAAAGTGCACAGTGAGACAGTGACAAACTCATTCACCATCCACACACAGTGCACCATGAAACAGACACAAACACAATCCCCATTCACACACAGTGCACATTGAGACAGACAAGCTGCTCAGTCTTGAAGAGGTGCTCAGTTTGGACAAGCCGGTTGCCCTGTGTTAGCTTGTCTCCAGCTCAGTCCTGTCAAGCCGGTTGCCTCACGGTAGCTTGTCTTGAGTTCTTATCTTGACAAGCCAGTTGCCCTAAGGTAGCTTGTCTTGAGCTCTGTCTTGACAAGCCGTTTGCTTCACGGTAGCTTGTCCTCAGTTCCTATCTTGACTAGCCATTTGCCTATGTGGTAGCTTGGCTTGAGCTCCTATGTTTGTACTGTTTACCTGTGTGATTTTAGTAAAGTACCTTTATTTAAGACTGCATACCTGCTTCTCACCTCTTCCTTCTGCACTTGGGTCCAGAAGCTACCTCGCCTAGACAGCACGGCCCCGTGTCTACACGGCCCCGTGACCCCAACCCTGACACAGTGCACAGTGAGACAGATGCAAAATCAATCCCCATCCACACACAGTGCACAGTGAAACAGACAGAAACACAATCCCCATTCACACATATTGCACAGTGTGACAGACACAAACACAATCTCCATCCACACACAGTGCACAGTGAGACAGACACAAACAATATCCCCATCCATGCACAGTGCACAGTGAGAGAGACAAAAAACAATCTCCATCCACACACAGTGCACAGTGAGACAGACACAAACAATATCCCCATCCACACATGGTGCACAGTGAGACAGACATAAACACTAACCCCATCCACACACAGTGCACAGTGAGACCGACACAAACACAATCTCCATCCAAACACAGTGCACAATGAGACAGACACAAAGACAATCTACATCCACCCACTGTGCAGTGAGACAGACACAAACAATATCCACATTCCAACACTGTGCACAGTGAGACAAACAAACAAAATCCCCATCCGCACACAGTGCACAGTGAGTTGGACAAAAACACAATCCCCATCAACACACAGTGCACTGTGAGACAGAAACAAACACAACTCGATTCACACACAGTGCACAGTCAAACAGAGACAAACACAATCCCCATCCATACACAGTGCAAAGTGAGACAGACACAAACACAATCACCAACCACACACAGAGCACAGTGAGACAGAGACAAACACAATCCACATCAACACAGAGTGCACAGTGAGACAGACACAAACACATTCCCCATACACACACAGTGCACAGTGACACAGAGACAAACACATTCACCCTCCACATATAGTGCACAGTGAGACAGATACAAACACAAACCCCATCCACACAGTGTACAATGAGTCAGACACAAACATAATCCCCATCCACACACAGTGCACAGTGAGACAGACACAAACACAAACCCCATCCACACAGAATGCAGAGTGACACAGATACAAACACAATCCCTATCCACACACAGTGCACAGTGAGACAGAAACAAACACAAACTCCATTCACACACACAGTGCACCTTGAGACAGATGCAATCACAATCCTGATCAACACACAGTGCACAGTGAGGCAGAAAGAAACACAATCCGCATCCACACACAGTGCACAGTGAGACAGACACAAACACAATTCCCATCCACACACAGTGCACACTGAAACAGACAGAAACACAATCCCCATTAACGCACATTGCACAGTGAGACAGAAACAAAGTTTATCCCCATCCACACACAGTGCACAGTGAGAAAGACACAAACACAAACTCCATCCATACAAAATGCACAGTGAGACAGACACAAGTAAAATCCCCTTCCACACACAGTGCGCAGTGAGACAGACACAAACAAAAACTCCATCAACACACAGTGCACATTGAGGCAGACAAAAACACAATCACCATCCACACATATTGCACAGTGAGACAGACACAAGCACAATCCCCATCCACACACAGTGCACAGTGAGAAAGACACAAACACAAAACCCCTCCATACAAAATGCACAGTGAGACAGGCACAGACACAATCTCCATGCACACACAGTGCTCAGTGAGACAGATACAAAGACAATCCCCATCCACACAAAGTGCGCAGTGAGACAGATGCAAACTCAATGCCTATCAACACATAGTGCACAGTGAGGCAGACACAAACACAATCCCCGCGCACACACAGTGTACTGTGAGACAGGTATAAACACAATCCACGTCCACACACAGTGCACAGTGAGACAGACACATACAAATCCCCATCTACACACTGTGCACAGTGAGACAGAGCCAAACACCACCCGCATCCACACACAGTTCACAGTGAGATAGACAGAAACACAGTCCCCATCCACACACAGTGCACCGTGAGACAAACATAAACACAATCCCCATCCACACACAGCGCACAGTGTGACAGACATAAACACAGTCCCCATCCACACACACTGCACAGTGAGACAGAAAAAAACCCAAACCCCATCCACACACATTGTACATTGGACAGAGACAAACACAATCCCCATCCACGCACAGCACACAGTGAGACAGACACAAACACAATCCCCATCCACACACAGTGTACAGTGCGACAGACACAAACACAATCCCCATCCACACACAGTGCACAGAGAGAGAGACAAGCACAATCCCCATGCACACACATTGTACACAGCGACAGACACAAACACAATCCCCATCCACACACAGTGCACAGTGAGAGAGAGACAAACACAATCCCCATCCACACACAGTGCACAGTGAGAAAGGCACAAACACAATCACCATCCACTCATAGTGCACATTGAGACAGAAACAAACACAATCCACATCCACACACAGTGCGCAGTGAGACAGACACAAACACAATCCACATTCCAACACAGTGCACACTGATACAGAGACAATCAAAATCCCCATGCACACACAGTGCACAGTGAGTTAGACACAAACATAATCCCCATCCACACACAGTGCAGAGAGGGAAAGACACAAACACAAACCCCATCCATACATGGTGCACAGTGAGACCGACACAAACACAATCTCCATCCAAACACAGTGCACAATGAGAAAGACACAAAGACAATCTACATCCACCCACTGTGCAGTGAGACAGGCAGAAACACTATCCACATTCCAACACTGTGCACAATGAGACAGACAAACAAAATCCCCATCCGCACACAGTGCACAGAGAGTTGGACAAAAACACAATCCCCATCAACACACAATGCACAGTGAGACAGAAACAAACACAACCCGATTCACACAAAGTGCACAGTGAAACAGAGGCAAACACAATCCACATCCATACACAGTGCAAAGTGAGACAGACACAAACACAATCTGCTTCCCTACACAGTGCACAGTGAGACAGACTCAAACACAATCCACATTCCCACACAGTGCACAGTGAGACAGAGACAAACAAAATCCCCATCCACACAAAGTGCACAGTGAGACAGTGACAAACTCATTCACCATCCACACACAGTGCACCGGGAAACAGACACAAACACAATCCCCATTCACACACAGTGCACATTGAGACAGACAAGTTGCTCAGTCTTGATGAGGTGCTCAGTTTGGACAAGCCGGTTGCCCTGTGTTAGCTTGTCTCCAGCTCAGTCATGACAAGCCATTTGCTTCACGGTAGCTTGTCTTGAGTTCCTATCTTGACTAGCCATTTGCCTATGTGGTAGCTTGTCTTGAGCTCCTATGTTTGTACTGTTTACCTGTGTGATTTTAGTAAAGTACCTTTATTTAAGACTGCATACCTGCTTCTCGCCTCTTCTTTCTGCACTTGGGTCCAGAAGCTACCTCGCCTAGACAGCACGGCCCCGTGTCTTCACGGCCCCGTGACCCCAACCCTGACACAGTGCACAGTGAGACAGATGCAAAATCAATCCCCATCCACACACAGTGCACAGTGAAACAGACAGAAACACAATCCCTATTCACACATATTGCACAGTGAGACAGACACGAACACAATCTCCATCCACACACAGTGCATAGTGAGACAGACACAAACAATATCCCCATCCATGCACAGTGCACAGTGAGAGACACAAAAACAATCTCCATCCACACACAGTGCACAGTGAGACAGACACAAACAATATCCCCATCCACACATGGTGCACAGTGAGACAGACACAAACACTAACCCCATCCACACACAGTGCACAGTGAGACCGACACAAACACAATCTCCATCCAAACACAGTGCACAACAAGACAGACACAAAGACAATCTACATCCACCCACTGTGCAGTGAGACAGACACAAACAATATCCACATTCCAACACTGTGCACAGTGAGACAGACAAACAAAATCCCCATCCGCACACAGTGCACAGTGAGTTGGACAAAAACACAATCCCCATCAACACACAGTGCACAGTGAGACAGAAACAAACACAACTCGATTCACACAGATTGCACAGTGAAACAGAGACAAACACAATCCCCATCCATACACAGTGCAAAGTGAGACAGACACAAACACAATCACCAACCACACACAGAGCACAGTGAGACAGAGACAAACACAATCCCCATCAACACAGAGTGCACAGTGAGACAGACACAAACACATTCCCCATACACACACAGTGCACAGTGACACAGAGACAAATACATTCACCCTCCACATACAGTGCACAGTGAGACAGATACAAACACAAAGCCCATCCACACAGTGTACAATGAGTCAGACACAAGCATAATCCTCTTCCACACGCAGTGCACAGTGAGACAGACACAAACACAAACTCCATCCATACAAAATGCACAGTGAGACAGACACAAATAAAATCCCCTTCCACACACAGTGCGCAGTGAGACAGACACAAACACAAACTCCATCAACACACAGTGCACAGTGAGACAGATACAAACACAATCCCCATCCACACAATGTGCGCAGTGAGACAGATGCAAACTCAATGCCTATCAACACATAGTGCACAGTGAGACAGACACAAACACAATCCCCGTGCACACACAGTGTACTGTGAGACAGATATAAACACAATCCACGTCCACACACAGTGCACAGTGAGACAGACACATACAAATCCCCATCTACACACTGTGCACAGTGAGACAGAGCCAAACACCACCCCCATCCACACACATTTCACAGTGAGACAGACAGAAACACAGTCCGCATCCACACACAGTGCACCGTGAGACAGACATAAACACAATCCCCATCCACACACAGTGCACAGTGTGACAGACATAAACACAGTCCCCATCCACACACACTGCACAGTGAGACAGACACAAACCCAAACCCCATCCGCACACATTGTACATTGGACAGAGACAAACACAATCCCCATCCACACACAGCACACAGTGAGACAGACACAAACACAATCCCCATGCACACACATTGTACACTGCGACAGACACAAACACAATCCCCATCCACACACAGTGCACAGCGAGAGAGAGACAAACACAATCCCCATCCACACACAGTGCACAGTGAGAAAGGCACAAACACAATCACCATCCACTCATAGTGCACATTGAGACAGAAACAAACACAATCCACATCCACACACAGTGCGCAGTGAGACAGACACAAACACAATCCACATTCCAACACAGTGCACACTGATACAGAGACAAACAAAATCCCCATGCACACACAGTGCACAGTGAGTTAGACACAAACATAATCCCCATCCACACGCAGTGCACAGTGAGAAAGACACAAACACAAATCCCATCCATACATGGTGCACAGTGAGACCGACACAAACACAATTTCCATCCAAACACAGTGCACAATGAGACAGACACAAAGACAATCTACATCCACCCACTGTGCAGTGAGACAGACACAAACACTATCCACATTCCAACACTGTGCACAGTGAGACAGACAAACATAATCCCCATCTACACACAGTGCACAGTGAGTTGGACATAAATACAATCCCCATCAACACACAGTGCACAGTGAGACAGAAACAAACACAACCCGATTCACACACAGTGCACAGTGAAACAGAGACAAACACAATCCCCATCCATACACAGTACAAAGTGTGACAGACACAAACACAATCACCAACCACACACAGAGCACAGTGAGACAGAGACAAACACAATCCCCATCAACACAGAGTGTACAGTGAGACTGACACAAACACATTCCCCATACACACACAGTGCACAATGACACAGAGACAAACACATTCACCCTCCACATTCAGTGCACAGTGAGACAGATACAAACACAAACCCCATCCAAACAATGTACAATGAGTCAGACACAAATATAATCCCCATCCACACACATTGCACAGTGAGACAGACACAAACACAATCCCCATCCACACACAGTGCACTGAGAGACAGACACCAACACAAATCCCACCCACACAGTGCACAGTGAGACAGACACAAACACAATCCCCATCCACACACAGTGCACAGTGAGACAGACACAAACACAATCCCCATCCACACAAAGTGCACAGTGAGCCAGGCACAAACATAATCCCCATCCACACACAGCACACATTGATACAGAGACAAATACAATACCCATCCACACACAGTGCACAGTGAGACAGACACTAATAGAATCCCCTTCCACACACTCAGCACAGTGAGTCAGTGACAAACACATTCACCATGCACATGCAGTGCACAGTGGGACAGACACAAACAGAAACCCCATCCACACAGTGCACAGTGAGACAGACACAACCACAATCCCCATCCACACACAGTGCACAGTGAGACAGACACAAACAAAAAACACACCCACAAACAGTGTGTGAGGGTGCCGGTCAGTTCCTTCAGTAACACCTAGATGGCACCTTCCCTGGTTGGCTTCCTTTGTTAATTGTTTCTAGTCTCCTGTGTTTATTACTTAACTGCCTTTTATTAGGTTTATTGGTTTCACCTGTTTTTGCTTGTATTTAAGTTCTGTGGTTTCTTCCCTCTGTGCTCAGTCCTGACACGGGAGTTAGTCTTGACTAGGTGCTCTGTCTCGGCAAGCTTGTTGCCCTGTGGTAGCTTGCCTTGACAAGCCGGTTGCCTTAGTGGTTGCTTGTCTTGAGCTCCTATGTCTGTACCTGTTTATCTGTGTTATGTTTTTGCTTGTGTTTAAGTTCTGTGGTTTTTCCCTTTGTTCTCGGTCTTGACAAGGTGCTGACAAGTTGCTCAGTCTTGATAAGGTGCTCAGTTTGGACAAACCAGTTGCCCTGTGGTAGCTTGTCTCGAGCTCAGTCATGACAAGCCGGTTGCCTCACGATAGCTTATATTGAGTTCTTATCTTGACAAGCCGGTTGCCCTAAGGTAGTTGTCTTGAGCTCTGTCTTGACAAGCCAGTTGCCTCATGGTAGCTTGTCTTGAGTTCCTGTCTTGACTAGCCATTTGCCTATGCGGTAGCTTGTCTTGAGCTCCTATGTTTGTACTGTTTACCTGTGTGATTTTAGTAAAGTACCTTTATTTAAGACTGCATACCTTCTTCTCGCCTTGTCTGTCTGCACTTGGGTCCAGAACCTACCTCGCCCGGACAGCACGGCCCCGTGTCTACACGGCCTCGTGACTACAACCCTGACAGTAGGACTGAGCCAGTATAGACCCAGCAGCGATGGAGGAATTTTGTTCTATTCTCGTCCGTTAATGTGCTTTCCTCGTCCTTTTTGCGTCCCTTCGGAATATAATCCATTGAGCGTACTAACTCTGGAGAACGATGGCTCCGTTGCTTACAAGGACTTTGGTCATATGATCGCCACGATATGTACCTGCCGCTAGTGGATGAGGAGGATGATTCTGTCTTGAGATTTCTGAACATCTGCAGTTCGTGAACAGTCGGAATGGGAAATATCATTGCTTGGAAAATCCAAGAAAATTCGCCATATGTACTAATACAGACGTTTTCATTTTTGACTTCCAGTTCTAAATGCCCAGGAGGGTGTGTGACTGTGACTTTGGATTTATCAAGCTTGAGCCTTTTAAGTCTTTTCCCCCCTTGGGAATTCATACCACTATAATACAGAAGTGTGGATAATTTAAGCATATGCTCTATTTTCATTTAAATGAATATTCTGTGCCTTATGTCTTTATAATGAAATGAGGGCCATTTTAGAATTGTCTGTTTCTGGTTATGTGCTTTATGGTTTGTTTTGAGCAATGTTTTCATGCTTGTTTGCTCTCATGTTGCTGGTTACCCCAAATTGCAGGAGGATATATTGGCCACCCTGATCATCCAGGAGGAACGTCAGGAGCCGTTCCTAGGGGAGGGGGTCCTGTGAGGGTGCCGGTCAGTTCCTTCAGTAACCCCTAGATGGCACCTTCACTGGTTGGTTTCCTTTGTTAATTGTTTCTAGTCTCCTGTGTTTATTACTTAACTGCCTTTTATTAGGTTTATTGGTTTCACCTATTTTTGCTTGTATTTAAGTTCTGTGGTTTCTTCCCTCTGTGCTCAGTCCTGACAAGGGAGTTAGTCTTGACTAGGTGCTCTATCTCGACAAGCATGTTGCCCTGTGGTAGCTTGCCTTGACAAGCTGGTTGCCTCACCGGTTGCTTGTCTTAAGCTCCGATCTCTATAACTGTATCTGTTATGTGTTGCCTGTATTTAAGATCTGTGGTTCTTCCCTTTGTTCTCAGTCTTGACAAAGTGCTGACAAGTTGCTCAGTCTTGATAAGGTGCTCAGTTTGGAAATGCTGGTTGCCCTGTCGTAGCTTCTCTTGAGCACAGTCTTGACAAGCCGGTTACCTCACGGTAGCTTGTCTTGAGTTCCTATCTTGACTAGCCATTTGCCTATGTGGTAGCTTGTCTTGAGCTCCTATGATTGTACTGCTTACCAGTGTGCATCTAGTAAAGTACCTTTATTTAAGACTGCATACCTGCTTCTCGCCTCGTCTGTCTGCACTTGGGTCCAGAACCTACCTCGCCTAGACAGCACGGCCCCGTGTCTACACGGCCCCATGACCCCAACCCTGACACAGTGCACAGTGAGACAGACGCAAAATCAATCCCCATCCAACACAGTGCACAGTGAAACAGACAGAAACACCATCCCCATTCACACACATTGCACAGTGAGACAGACACAAACACAATCTCCATCCACACACAGTGCACAGTGAGACAGACACAAGCAATATCCCCATCCATGCACAGTGCACAGTGAGAGAGACACAAACACAATCTCCATCCACACACAGTGTACAGTGAGACAGACACAAACAATATCCCCAACCACACATGGTGCACAGTGAGACAGACACAAACACTAACCCCATCCACACACAGTGCACAGTGAGACCGACACAAACACAATCTCCATCCAAACAAAGTGCACAATGAGACAGACACAAAGACAATCTACATCCACCCACTGTGCAGTGAGACAGACATAAACACTATCCACATTCCAACACTGTGCACAGTGAGACAGACAAATAAAATCCCCATCCGCACACAGTGCACAGTGAGTTGGACAAAAGCACAATCCCCATCAACACAAAGTGCACAGTGAGACAGAAACAAACACAACCCGATTCACACACAGTGCACAGTGAAACAGAGACAAACACAATCCCCATCCATACACAGTGCAAAGTGAGACAGACACAAACACAATCATGAACCACACACAGAGCACAGTGAGACAGAGACAAACACAATCCCCATCAACACAGAGTGCACAGTGAGACAGACACAAACACATTCCCCATACACACACAGTGCACAGTGACACAGAGACAAACACATTCACCCTTCACATACGGTGCACAGTGAGACAGATACAAACACAAAGCCCATCCACACAGTGTACAATGAGTCAGACACAAACATAATTCCCATCCACACACAGTGCACAGTGAGACAGACACAAACACAAACCCCATCCACACAGAATGCAGAGTGAGACAGATACAAACACAATCCCTATCCACACACAGTGCACAATGAGACAGGAACAAACACAAACTCCATTCAAACACACAGTGCACCGTGAGACAGACACAAACACAATCCTGATCAACACACAGTGCACAGTGAGGCAGACAAAAACACAATCCCAATCGACACAGAGTGCACAGTGAGACAGACACAAACACAATTCTGATCCACACACAGTGCTCACTGAAACAGACACAAACACAATCCCCATTCACGCACATTGCACAGTGAGACAGACACAAAGTTTATCCCCATCCACACACTGTGCTCAGTGAGACAGACACAAACACAATCTCCATCCACACACAGTGCACAGTGAGAAAGACACAAACACAAACCCCATCCATACAAAATGCACAGTGAGACAGACACAAATAAAATCCCCTTCCACACACAGTGCGCAGTGAGACAGACACAAACACAAACTCCATCAACACACAGTGCACAGTGAGGCAGACATAAACACAATCCCCATCCACACACAGTGCACAGTGAGACAGACACAAACACAATCCCCATCCACACACAGTGCAAAGTGAGACAGACACAAACACAATCACCAACCACACACAGAGCACAGTGAGACAGAGTCAAACACAATCCCCATCAACACAGAGTGCACAGTGAGACAGACACAAACACATTCCTCATACATACACAGTGCACAGTGACACAGAGACAAACACATTCACCCTCCACATAAAGTGCACAGTGAGACAGATACAAACACAAACCCCATTCACACAGTGTACTGTGATGAAATATTCCATTCATCACTGCCTGTGACTGTGGTTGGTTTCAGGTTCCCCCTTACCATTGTATTGCCTGTGACTGTGGCTGGTTTCAGGTTTCTCCTCACCATTGTATTGTGTATTGGAATGTATGGAATGTGTTGTGTGTAGGGCTCCGCCCATACCTGGCCTCTATGTAAGCCAGCTCAGTCTGGCCTCACAGCCAGTACTGCAGACCTCCAGGGAAGGTACCTCTCTCCACTGCGCGTTATCTTCTAAGTTAATAAAAGCCTTGTTTTGTTTCGCTAACATCAAGTCTCGGGATTATTGAGGCAGATCAATTTTATTAACTTATTTTGCAACACAATGGATCAACTCCTGAAACCCGAACGTTTGGATTTGGATCAGCATGCTCCAGACGCATCAGCATGCTTCGGACACTGGTTTATGTGTATGGAATTCTTCCTGGACAATTCCGCAGCCGTCAAAGACGCTACGGACGCTGCGAGTATGAAACTCGGAATTCTGCGGAATTGGATAAGCCACCGGGTTTACCCCCTCATCCAAGACGCCGACACGTACCTGGCCACCTGCGACATCTTAAAGGTGCATTACCAGCAGCCTACGAATGAGGTGTATGCTAGGCATCTGCTCGCCACTCGCGCACAGCGACCTGGGGAATCGGTGGAGGAGTTCCTAGGCACCCTGAAAATGCTTGGCAAAGACTGCAAGTGCCGAGATGTAAAAGCCGCAGTGTACACCGACGAGCTTGTTTGCGATGCCTTTATCACAGGCCTCAGCTCCACTTACATCCGGCAAAGACTGCTGGAAAAAATGGGATTGGACCTGAAACAGGCTGCGGACACTGCGCGATCCCTGGATGTGGCCCAGAGAAACTCAGACGCCTACTCTTCAGCCCGCGCCGTCCACGCCGCCACGTGTGCACCAAGGGCGCCGCCATCTTGGAAGGCATCTTCCCCGCCCGGCAGCCCGACACCGTCGGGGCCCCGCTCTCCCCCCCCCAGAAGCCCTACGACAGCCGCGACGCGTCGGGGACCCAACTGCTACTTCTGCGGGCAGCCAAAGCACACCAGAAACCTATGCCCGGCGAAAGGCACCACCTGCTTTAAGTGCGGCAAGAAGGGGCACTTTGGGAAGGTGTGCAGAGGGAACCCCGCTGGAAAACCAAAACCAGCCACCGCCGCGTGTGCGCCGTGGGAGCGGCCATCTTGGACGCCATCTTGCCCGACCTCGTGGGGTCCGCCATCTTGTGAGCAGACAGCGCGGACGCCATCTTGTCTCGATCAGGGCCCTACAGTGGCATCGGTCACAGTGGACCAGACCAGGCCCCACCCGCTATCCAAATCAATGGTGGACATCGAGGTAAACGGGTGCGGGGTTAAATGTTTAATTGACAGTGGAAGCACGGAGAGTTTTACCCACCCAGAACTGGCACGACAACTCTCCCTAAAGGTGGTCCCTGCTCGGGGTACCATCTCCATGGCTGATAAAACCCAGACATCGACCATTCTGGGTTACTGCACGGTACAATTGTCCGTTAACGGGACTGTATACGATAATTTTAAAGTATTAATCATGAAGAATCTATGCGCGAGCGTGATCTTGGGCCTGGATTTCCAGTGCAACCACCAAAGCATCACGCTCAAGTACGGTGGGTCCCAGCCGCCCCTCACAGTGTGCGGCCTGGCTAACCTGAAGGTAAAGCCGCCTTCGCTCTTCGCGAACCTTACCCCTAACTGCCGGCCAATAGCGACCAAAAGCAGGAGGTAAAGCTGGGAGGACAGGCGGTTTATCGCAACCGAGGTAGACAGGCTCCTGAAAGAGCGCATTATTGAATGCAGCAATAGCCCGTGGCGCGCCCAAGTGGTGGTGGTAAGGGGTAGCGAGAAGAAATGGATGGTGATCGACTATAGCCAAACGATCAACAGGTACACCCAACTAGACGCCTACCCGCTACCCCGCATATCAGAAATGGTGAACCAAATCGCCCAATACCGGGTGTTCTCCACCATCGACCTCAAGTCAGCGTACCACCAGCTCCCTATCAGACCAGAGGACCGCCCGTACACCGCCTTCGAGGCGAACGGACGCCTCTACCAATTCCTCAGAGTCCCCTTTGGGGTGACGAATGGGGTCTCGGTCTTCCAGAGGGAGATTGATCGCATGGTCGATGACCACCACTTGCAGGCAACCTTCCCCTACCTCGACAACGTCACCATCTGCGGTCACAACCAGCAGGATCACGACTCGAACCTCGAGAGGTTCCTGAAAACCGCACAAAAACTCAACCTCACCAACAACGAGGACAAGCGCGTTTTCAACACCACGCGCCTCTGCATACTAGGCAGCGTGGTGGAGAATGGGGAAATCGGACCAGACCCCGACCGATTGCGCCCCCTACGGGAGCTGCCCCTGCCCAACACTCCCAAAGCCCTGAAAAGGTGCCTGGGGTTATTTTCTTATTATTCCCAATGGGTCCCCAACTACTCCGACAAAGCCCGCCCCCTCTTGAAAGCATCCTCTTTTCCGCTCTCTGCTGAGGCCCACGCCGCCTGCAAAAGCATTAAGCAGGATATTGAGCGGGCCACGCTACAGGCAGTGGACGAGAACACTCCATTTCAAGTGGAAAGTGATGCGTCTGACTTTGCCTTGGTGGCCACCCTCAACCAGGCGGGGCGGCCCGTAGCTTTCTTCTCGAGGACCCTCCAAGGGCCCGAGATCAGACACTCCTCCGTGGAAAAGGAGGCCCAAGCCATCGTGGAGGCAGTGCGCCACTGGCGCCACTACCTAGCCGGCAAACGCTTCACCCTACTTACCGACCAGCGGTCGGTAGCGTTTATGTTCAATAATAAACAGAGGGGGAAGATCAAAAATGATATAATTCTTAGGTGGCGGATCGAGCTCTCCACCTTCGAGTAAGACATCATTTACCGGCCAGGGGCCCTTAACGAATCCCCAGATGCCCTTTCACGAGGGATGTGTGCCAGCGCCACCGGGGATCGGCTACAGACCCTCCACAACGACCTCTGCCACCCAGGGGTCACGCGGCTGTTCCACTTCATAAAGTCCCGCAACTTACCCTACTCGATTGAGGAAGTTCGGTCTCTGACCAGGAACTGCCGCACTTGCGCTGAGTGCAAGCCTCGGTTCTACCGCCCAGATAGAGCCCACTTAATCAAAGCTACACGGCCCTTTGAACGGCTCAGCTTAGATTTCAAGGGCTCCCTCCCGTCAGTCGACCGCAATGTTTACTTCCTGAACATTGTGGACGAATACTCCCGGTTCCCATTCGCCTTCCCCTGCCCAGACATGACCAGCGCCACGGTCATTAAATGCCTCAACAGCCTGTTCTGCCTGTTCGGTATGCCGAGCTACATCCACACGGATAGGGGGGCGTCCTTCATGAGTGAAGAGCTACGCCAGTACATGCTGTCCAGGGGTATCGCCACGAGCCGTACCGCCAGCTACAACCCCCGGGGTAACGGTCAAGTGGAGCGAGAGAACGGGACAGTATGGAAAGCAGTCACTCTAGCTCTAAGGACCAAGGGCCTCCCTATCTCCCGCTGGCAGGAAGTCCTCTCAGATGTGCTCCACTCGATACGGTCGCTATTGTGTACTGCCACTAATGCCATGCCTCATGAACGAATGTTTAGCTTCCCCCGGAAATCCACCTCAGGCGTATCCATGCCGTCATGGCTCTCCACCCCAGGTCCGGTATTCGTGCGAAGGCATGTGAGGGGCCATAAGAGGGACCCTCTCATGGAGCCAGTGCACCTACTCCACGCCAACCCCCAATACGCGTATGTCCGGCACGCCGACGGAAGGGAGGACACCGTGTCAATAAAAGATGTCGCCCCAGCCGGTAATGACAACAACCACGGCAATAGCAGCAACAACGACCACAGCAACTCTTACCCACTCACTACACTTTCATCACCCCCGGAAGAACATCGACCAACGGCACCCCCACCAACTACCCCTTCAACAACCCTGGCGGCACCCCCGGCAGAGACCCAGGAGGCCACCGGGGACACCCAGCCGACACCCGCGACACCACAACAGCCACGTCGGTCGCAGAGGACTACCAAACCCCCGAACAGACTAAATCTATAGAAGGGGTGAATGTGATGAAATATTCCATTCAACACTGCCTGTGACTGTGGTTGGTTTCAGGTTCCCCCTTACCATTGTATTGCCTGTGACTGTGGTTGGTTTCAGGTTTCTCCTCACCATTGTATTGTGTATTGGAATGTATGGAATGTGTTGTGTGTAGGGCTCCGCCCATACCTGGCCTCTATGTAAGCCAGCTCAGCCTGGCCTCACAGCCAGTACTGCAGACCTCCAGGGAAGATACCTCTCCCCACTGCGTGTTATCTTCTAAGTTAATAAAAGCCTTGTTTTGTTTCGCTAACATCAAGTCTCGGGATTATTGAGGCACATCATGTACAATGAGGCAGACACAAACATAATCCCCATCCACACACAGTGCACAGTGAGACAGACACAAACAGAAACCGCATCCACACAGAATGCAGAGTGAGACAGATACAAACACAATCCCTATCCACACACAGTGCACAGTGAGACAGAAACAAACGCAAACTCCATTCACACACACAGTGCACCATGAGACAGACACAAACACAATCCTGATCAACACACAGTGCACAGTGAGGCAGACAAAAAGGCAATCCCCATCCACACACAGTGCAGAGTGAGACAGACACAAACACAATTCCCATCCACACACAGTGCACACTGAAACAGACAAAAACACAATCCCCATTCACGCACATTGCACAGTGAGACAGACACAAAGTTTATCCCCATCCACACACAGTGCTCAGTGAGACAGACACAAACACAATCCCCATCCACACACAGTGCACAGTGAGACAGACACAAACACAAATCCCATTCATACAAAATGCACAGTGAGACAGACACAAAAAAAATCCTCTTCCACACACAGTGCGCAGTGAGACAGAAACAAACACAAACTCCATCAACACACAGTGCACAGTGAGGCAGACAAAAACACAATCCCCATCCATACATACTGCACAGTGAGACAGACACAAGCACAATCCCCATCCACACACAGTGCACAGTGAGAAAGACACTTACACAAAACCCATCCATACAAAATGCACAGTGAGACAGACACAGACACAATCTCCATGCACACACACTGCACTGTGAGACAGACACAAGCAAAATCCCCATCCACACACAGTTCTCAGTGAGACAGATACAAACACAATCCCCATCCACACAAAGTGCGCAGTGAGACAGATGCAAACTCAATGCCCATCAACACATAGTGCACAGTGAGACAGACACAAACACAATCCCCGTGCGCACACAGTGCACAGTGAGACAGATATAAACACAATCCACGTCCACACACAGTGCACAGAGAGACAGACACATAAAAATCCCCATCCACACACTGTGCACGGTGAGACAGAGCCAAACACCACCCCCATCCACACACAGTTCACAGTGAGACAGACAGAAACACAGTCCCCATCCACACACAGTGCACCGTGAGACAGACATAAACACAATCCCCATCCACACAGAGTGCACCGTGTGACAGACATAAACACAGCCCCCATCCACACACACTGCACAGCGAGACAGACACAAATCCAAACCCCATCCGCACACATTGTACATTAGACAGAGACAAACACAATCCCCATCCACACACAGTGCACAGTGAAACAGACACAAACATAATCCCCATCCACACACAGCGCACAGTGAAACAGACACAAACATAATCCCCATCCACACACAGCGCACAGTGAAACAGACACAAACGCAATCCCCATCCACACACAGTGTACAGTGCGACAGACACAAACACAATCCCCATCCACACACAGTGCACAGTGAGAGAGAGACAAATGCAATCCCCATCCACACACAGTGTGCAGTGAGAAAGGCACAAACACAATCACTATCCACTCATAGTGCACATTGAGACAGGAACAAACACAATCCACATCCTCACACAGTGCACACTGATACAGAGACAACAAAATGCCCATGCACACACAGTGCACAGTGAGTTAGACACAAACATAATCCCCATCCACACAGTGCACAGTGAGAAAGACACAAACACAAACCCCATCCATGCAAAATGCACAGTGAGACAGACACGAATAAATTCCGCATCCACACACAGTGCACAGTGAGACAGACACAAAGACAAACTCCATCAACACACAGTGCACAGTGAGGCAGACAAAAACACAATCCCCATCCACACACAGTGCTCAGTGAGACAGACACAAACATAATCTCCATCCACACATAGTGCACAGTGAGACAGATACAAACACAATCCCCATCCACACAAGGTGTGCAGTGAGACAGATGCAAACTCAATGCCCATCAACACACAGTGCACAGTGAGACAGACACAAACACAATCCCTGTGCACACACAGTGCACAGAGACAGACACAAACACAATCCCCTTCTGCACACATTGTACATTAGACAGAGACAAACACAAACCCCATCCATACAAAATGCACAGTGAGACAGACACAAATAAAATCCCCTTCAACACACAGTGCGCAGTGAGACAGACACAAACACAAACTCCATCAACACACAGTGCACAGAGGTAGACAAAAACACAATCCCCATTCACGCACATTGCACAGTGAGACAGACACAAAGTTTATCCCCATCCACACACAGTGCTCAGTGAGACAGACACAAACACAATCCCCATCCACACACAGTGCACAGTGAGAAAGACACAAACACAAACCCCATCCATACAAAATGCACAGTGAGACAGACACAAATAAAATCCCCTTCCACACACAGTGCGCAGTGAGACAGACACAAAAACAAACTCCATCAACACACAGTGCACAGTGAGGTAGACAAAAACACAATCCCCATCCACACATATTGCACAGTGAGACAGACACAAGCACAATCCCCATCCACACACAGTGCACATTGAGAAAGACACTTACACAAAACCCATCCATACAAAATGCACAGTGAGACAGACACAGACACAATCTCCATGCACACACAGTGCACTCTGAGACAGACACAAGCAAAATCCCCATCCACACACAGTGCTCAGTGAGACAGATACAAACACAATCCCCATCCACACAAAGTGCGCAGTGAGACAGATGCAAACTCAATGCCCATCAACACATAGTGCACAGTGAGCCAGACACAAACACAATCCCCGTGCACACACAGTGGACATTGAGACAGATTAAACACAATCCACGTCCACACACAGTGCACAGTGAGACAGACACATACAAAATCCCCATCCACACACTGTGTACGGTGAGACAGAGCCAAACACCACCCCCATCCACACACAGTTCACAGTGAGACAGACAGAAACACAGTCCCCATCCACACACAGTGCACCATGAGACAGACATAAACACAATCCCCATCCACACACAGTGCACAGTGTGACAGACATAAACACAATCCCCATCCACACACACTGCACAGTGAGGCAGACACAAACCCAAACCCCATCCGCACACATTGTACATTAGACAGAGACAAACACAATCCCCATCCACACACAGTGTACAGTGAGACAGACACAAACACAATCCCCATCCACACACAGTGTACAGTGCGACAGACACAAACACAAACCCCATCCACACACAGTGCACAGTGAGAGAGAGACAAATACAATCCCCATCCACACACATGCACAGTGAGAAAGGCACAAACACAATCACTATCCACTCATAGTGCACATTGAGACAGAAACAAACACAATCCACATCCACACACAGTGCACACTGATACAGAGACAAACAAAATCCCCATGCACACACAGTGCACAGTGAGTTAGATATGAACATAATCCCCATCCACACACAGTGCACAGTGAGAAAGACACAAACCAAACCCCATCCATGCAAAATGCACAGTGAGACAGACACAAATAAATTCCGCATCCACACACAGTACGCAGTGAGACAGACACAAACACAATCCCCATCCACACACAGTGCTCAGTGAGACAGACACAAACATAATCTCCATCCACACATAGTGCACAGTGAGACAGATACAAACACAATCCCCATCCACACAAAGTGTGCAGTGAGACAGATGCAAACTCAATGCCCATCAACACACAGTGCACAGTGAGACAGACACAAACACAATCCCCATGCACACACAGTGCACAGTGAGACAGACACAAGCACAATCCCCTTCTGCACACATTGTACATTAGACAGAGACAAACACAATCACCATCCGCACACGGTGCACAGTGAGACAGACACAAACACAATCCCCATCCACACACAGTGTACAGTGAGACAGACACAAACACATTCCCCATCCACACACAGTGCACAGTGAGACAGACACAAACACATTCCCCATCCACCCACAGTGCACAGTGAGACAGACACAAATACAATCGCCATCCACACACAGTGCACAGCGAGACAGACACAAACACAATCCCCATCCACACACAGTGCACAGTGAGACAGACACAAATACAATCGCCATCCAAACACAGTGCACCGTGAGACAGGCACAAACACAATCCCCATCCACACACAGTGCACAGTGAGACAGACACAAACACAATCCCTATCCACACACAGTGCACAGTGAGACAGACACAAATACAATCGCCATCCAAACACAGTGCACAGTGAGACAGACACAAATACAATCGCCATCCACACACAGTGCACAGTGAGACAGACACAAACACAATCCCCATCCACACACAGTGCACACTGAAACAGACACAAATACAATCGCCATCCAAACACAGTGCACAGTGAGACAGGCACAAACACAATCCCCATCCACACACAGTGCATAGTGAGACAGACACAAACACAATCCCTATCCACACACAGTGCACATTGAGACAGACACAAGTACAATCGCCATCCAAACACAGTGCACAGTGAGACAGACACAAACACAATCCCCATCCACACACAGTGCACAGTGAGACAGACACAAATACAATCGCCATCCAAACACAGTGCACAGTGAGACAGGCACAAACACAATCCCCATCCACAGACAGTGCACAGTGAGACAGATACAAACACAATCCCCATCATCACACAGTGCACAGTGAGACAGACACAAATACAATCGCCATCCAAACACAGTGCACAGTGAGACAGACACAAACACAATCCCCATCCACACACAGTGCACAGTGAGACAGACACAAATACAATCGCCATCCAAACACAGTGCACAGTGAGACAGGCTCAAACACAATCCCCATCCACACACAGTGCACAGTGAGCCAGACACAAACACATTCCCCATCCACACACAGTGCACAGTGAGAAAGGCACAAACACAATCACTATCCACTCATACTGCACATTGAGACAGGAACAAACACAATCCACATCCTCACACAGTGCACATTGATACAGAGACAACAAAATCCCCATGCACACACAGTGCACAGTGAGTTAGACACAAACATAATCCCCATCCACACACAGTGCACAGTGAGAAAGACACAAACACAAACCCCATCCATGCAAAATGCACAGTGAGACAGACACGAATAAATTCCGCATCCACACACAGTGGGCAGTGAGACAGACACAAAGACAAACTCCATCAACACACAGTGTACAGTGAGGCGGACAAAAACACAATCCCCATCCACACACAGTGCTCAGTGAGACAGACAAAAACACAATCCCCATCCACACACAGTGCACAGTGAGACAGACACAAACACAATCCCTATCCACACACAGTGCTCAGTGAGACAGAAACAAACATAATCTCCATCCACACATAGTGCACAGTGAGACAGATACAAACACAATCCCCATCCACACAAGGTGTGCAGTGAGACAGATGCAAACTCAATGCCCATCAACACACAGTGCACAGTGAGACAGACACATACAAAATCCCCATCCACACACTGTGCACGGTGAGACAGAGACAAACACCACCCCCATCCACACACAGTTCACAGTGAGGCAGACAGAAACACAGTCCCCATCCACACACAGTGCTCCGTGAGACAGACATAAACACAATCCCCATCCACACACACTGCACAGTGAGGCAGACACAAACCCAAACCCCATCCGCACACATTGTACATTAGACAGAGACAAACACAATCCCCATCCACACACAGCGCACAGTGAGACAGACACAAACACAATCCCCATCCACACACAGTGTACAGTGCGACAGACACAAACACAACCCCCATCCACACACAGTGCACAGTGAGAGAGAGACAAATACAATCCCCATCCACACACATGCACAGTGAGAAAGGCACAAACACAATCACTATCCACTCATAGTGCACATTGAGACAGAAACAAACACAATCCACATCCACACACAGTGCACACTGATACAGAGACAAACAAAATCCCCATGCACACACAGTGCACAGTGAGTTAGATATGAACATAATCCCCATCCACACAGTGCACAGTGAGAAAGACACAAACCAAACCCCATCCATGCAAAATGCACAGTGAGACAGACACAAATAAATTCCGCATCCACACACAGTGCGCAGTGAGACAGACACAAACACAATCCCCATCCACACACAGTGCTCAGTGAGACAGACACAAACATAATCTCCATCCACACATAGTGCACAGTGAGACAGATACAAACACAATCCCCATCCACACAAAGTGTGCAGTGAGACAGATGCAAACTCAATGCCCATCAACACACAGTGCACAGTGAGACAGACACAAACACAATCCCCATGCACACACAGTGCACAGTGAGACAGACACAAGCACAATCCCCTTCTGCACACATTGTACATTAGACAGAGACAAACACAATCACCATCCGCACACGGTGCACAGTGAGACAGACACAAACACAATCCCCATCCACACACAGTGTACAGTGAGACAGACACAAACACAATCCCCATCCACACACAGTGCACAGTGAGCCAGACACAAACACATTCCCCATCCACACACAGTGCACAGTGAGACAGACACAAACACATTCCCCATCCACCCACAGTGCACAGTGAGACAGACACAAATACAATCGCCATCCACACACAGTGCACAGCGAGACAGACACAAACACAATCCCCATCCACACACAGTGCACAGTGAGACAGACACAAATACAATCGCCATCCAAACACAGTGCACCGTGAGACAGGCACAAACACAATCCCCATCCACACACAGTGCACAGTGAGACAGACACAAACACAATCCCTATCCACACACAGTGCACAGTGAGACAGACACAAATACAATCGCCATCCAAACACAGTGCACAGTGAGACAGACACAAATACAATCGCCATCCACACACAGTGCACAGTGAGACAGACACAAACACAATCCCCATCCACACACAGTGCACACTGAAACAGACACAAATACAATCGCCATCCAAACACAGTGCACAGTGAGACAGGCACAAACACAATCCCCATCCACACACAGTGCATAGTGAGACAGACACAAACACAATCCCTATCCACACACAGTGCACATTGAGACAGACACAAGTACAATCGCCATCCAAACACAGTGCACAGTGAGACAGACACAAACACAATCCCCATCCACACACAGTGCACAGTGAGACAGACACAAATACAATCGCCATCCAAACACAGTGCACAGTGAGACAGGCACAAACACAATCCCCATCCACAGACAGTGCACAGTGAGACAGACAAAAACACAAACCCCATCCATGCAAAATGCACAGTGAGACAGACACGAATAAATTCCGCATCCACACTCAGTGGGCAGTGAGACAGACACAAAGACAAACTCCATCAACACACAGTGTACAGTGAGGCAGACAAAAACACAATCCCCATCCACACACAGTGCTCAGTGAGACAGACAAAAACACAATCCCCATCCACACACAGTGCACAGTGAGACAGACACAAACACAATCCCTATCCACACACAGTGCTCAGTGAGACAGAAACAAACATAATCTCCATCCACACATAGTGCACAGTGAGACAGATACAAACACAATCCCCATCCACACAAGGTGTGCAGTGAGACAGATGCAAACTCAATGCCCATCAACACACAGTGCACAGTGAGACAGACACATACAAAATCCCCATCCACACACTGTGCACGGTGAGACAGAGACAAACACCACCCCCATCCACACACAGTTCACAGTGAGGCAGACAGAAACACAGTCCCCATCCACACACAGTGCTCCGTGAGACAGACATAAACACAATCCCCATCCACACACAGTGCACAGTGTGACAGACATAAACACAGTCCCCATCCACACACACTGCACAGTGAGGCAGACACAAACCCAAACCCCATCCGCACACATTGTACATTGGACAGACACAAACACAATCCCCATCCACACACAGTGTACAGTGCGACAGACACAAACACAATCCCCATCCACACACAGTGCACAGTGAGAGAGAGACAAATACAATCCCCATCCACACACAGTGCACAGTGAGAAAGGCACAAACACAATCCCCGTGCACACACAGTGGACAGTGAGACAGATTAAACACAATCCACGTCCACACACAGTGCACAGTGAGACAGACACATACAAAATCCCCATCCACACACTGTGCACGGAGAGACAGAGCCAAACACCACCCCCATCCACACACAGTTCACAGTGAGACAGGCAGAAACACAGTCCCCCTCCACACACAGTGAACCGTGAGACAGACATAAACACAATCCCCATCCACACACAGTGCACAGTGTGACAGACATAAACACAGTCCCCATCCACACACACTGCACAGTGAGGCAGACACAAACCCAAACCCCATCCGCACACATTGTACATTAGACAGAGACAAACACAATCCCCATCCACACAGAGTGTACAGTGCGACAGACACAAACACAATCCCCATCCACACACAGTGCACAGTGAGAGAGAGACAAATACAATCCCCATCCACACACAGTGCACAGTGAGAAAGGCACAAACACAATCACTATCCACTCATAGTGCACATTGAGACAGAAACAAACACAATCCACATCCACACACAGTGCACACTGATACAGAGACAAACAAAATCCCCATGCACACACAGTGCACAGTCAGTTAGACACGAACATAATCCCCATCCACACACAGTGCACAGTGAGAAAGACACAAACCAAACCCCATCCATGCAAAATGCACAGTGAGACAGACACAAATAAATTCCGCATCCACACACAGTGCGCAGTGAGACAGACACAAACACAATCCCCATCCACACACAGTGCTCGGTGAGACAGACAAAAACACAATCCCCATCCACACACAGTGCACAGTGAGACAGACACAAGCACAATCCCTATCCACACACAGTGCTCAGTGAGACAGACACAAACATAATCTCCATCCACACATAATGCACAGTGAGACAGATACAAACACAATCCCCATCCACACAAAGTGTGCAGTGAGACAGATTCAAACTCAATGCCCATCAACACACAGTGCACATTGAGACAGACACAAACACAATCCCCGTGCACACACAGTGCACAGTGAGACAGACACAAGCACAATCCCCTTCTGCACACATTGTACATTAGACAGGGAAAAACATAATCACCATCCACACACGGTGCACAGTGAGACAGACACAAACACAATCCCCATCCACACACAGTGTACAGTGACAGACACAAACACAATCCCCATCCACACACAGTGCACAGTGAGCCAGACACAAACACATTCCCCATCCACACACAGTGCACAGTGAAACAGACACAAACACATTCCCCACCCACACACAGTGCACAGTGAGACAGACACAAATACAATCGCCATCCACACACAGTGCACAGTGAGACAGACACAAAGACAATCCCCATCCACACACAGTGCACAGTGAGACAGACACAAATACAATCGCCATCCAAACACAGTGCACAGTGAGACAGGTACAAACACAATCCCCATCCACAGACAGCGCACAGTGAGACAGACACAAACACAATCCCTATCCACACACAGTGCACAGTGAGACAGACACAAATACAATCGCCATCCAAACACAGTGCACAGTGAGACAGACACAAATACAATCGCCATCCACACACAGTGCACAGTGAGACAGACACAAACACAATCCCCATCCACACACAGTGCACAGTGAAACAGACACAAATACAATCGCCATCCAAACACAGTGCACAGTGAGACGGGCACAAACACAATCCCCATCCACACACAGTGCACAGTGAGACAGATACAAACACAATCCCCATCCAAACGCAGTGCACAGTGAGACAAACACAAACACAATCCCCATCCACACAGAGTGCACAGTGAGACAGACACAAATACAATCGCCATCCAAACACAGTGCACAGTGAGACAGACACAAACACAATTCCCATCCACACACAGTGCACAGTGAGACAGACACAAACACAATCCCCATTCACGCACATTGCACAGTGAGACAGACACAAAGTTTATCCCCATCCACACACAGTGCTCAGTGAGACAGACACAAACACAATCGCCATCCAAACACAGTGCACAGTGAGACAGGTACAAACACAATCCCCATCCACAGACAGCGCACAGTGAGACAGACACAAACACAATCCCTATCCACACACAGTGCACAGTGAGACAGACACAAATACAATCGCCATCCAAACACAGTGCACAGTGAGACAGACACAAATACAATCGCCATCCACACACAGTGCACAGTGAGACAGACACAAACACAATCCCCATCCACACACAGTGCACAGTGAAACAGACACAAATACAATCGCCATCCAAACACAGTGCACAGTGAGACAGGCACAAACACAATCCCCATCCACACACAGTGCACAGTGAGACAGACACAAACACAATCCCTATCCACACACAGTGCACATTGAGACAGACACAAATACAATCGCCATCCAAACACAGTGCACAGTGAGACAGGCACAAACACAATCCCCATCCACAGACAGTGCACAGTGAGACAGATACAAACACAATCCCCATCCTCACACAGTGCACAGTGAGACAGACACAAATACAATCGTCATCCAAACGCAGTGCACAGTGAGACAAACACAAACACAATCCCCATCCACACAGAGTGCACAGTGAGACAGACACAAATACAATCGCCATCCAAACACAGTGCACAGTGAGACAGACACAAACACAATCCCCATCCACACACAGTGCACAGTGAGACAGACACAAACACAATCCCCATTCACGCACATTGCACAGTGAGACAGACACAAAGTTTATCCCCATCCACACACAGTGCTCCGTGAGACAGACACAAACACAATCCCCATCCACACACAGTGCACAGTGAGAAAGACACAAACACAAACCCCATCCATACATAATGCACAGTGAGGCAGACACAAATAAAATCCCCTTCCACACACAGTGCGCAGTGAGACAGACACAAACACAAACTCCATCAACACACAGTGCACAGTGAGGTAGACAAAAACACAATCCCCATCCACACATATTGCACAGTGAGACAGACACAAGCACAATCCCCATCCACACACAGTGCACAGTGAGAAAGACACTTACACAAAACCCATCCATACAAAATGCACAGTGAGACAGACACAGACACAATCTCCATGCACACACAGTGCACTGTGAGACAGACACAAGCACAATCCCCATCCACACACAGTGCTCAGTGAGACAGATACAAACACAATCCCCATCCACACAAAGTGCGCAGTGAGACAGATGCAAACTCAATGCCCATCAACACATAGTGCACAGTGAGCCAGACACAAACACAATCCCCGTGCACACACAGTGGACAGTGAGACAGATTAAACACAATCCACGTCCACACACAGTGCACAGTGAGACAGACACATACAAAATCCCCATCCACACACTGTGCACGGTGAGACAGAGCCAAACACCACCCCCATCCACACACAGTTCACAGTGAGACAGACAGAAACACAGTCCCCATCCACACACAGTGCACATAGAGAAAGACACAAACCAAACCCCATCCATGCAAAATGCACAGTGAGACAGACACAAATAAATTCCGCATCCACACACAGTTCGCAGTGAGACAGACACAAGCACAATCCCTATCCACACACAGTGCTCAGTGAGGCAGACACAAACCCAAACCCCATCCGCACACATTGTACATTAGACAGAGACAAACACAATCCCCATCCACACACAGCGCACAGTGAGACAGACACAAACACAATCCCCATCCACACACAGTGTACAGTGCAACAGACACAAACACAATCCCCATCCACACACAGTGCACAGTGAGAGAGAGACAAATACAATCCCCAACCACACACAGTGCACAGTGAGAAAGGCACAAACACAATCACTATCCACTCATAGTGCACATTGAGACAGAAACAAACACAATCCCCATCCACACACAGTGCACAGTGAGGCAGACACAAACAAAATCCCATGCACACACAGTGCACAGTGAGTTAGACACGAACATAATCCCCATCCACACACAGTGCACATAGAGAAAGACACAAACCAAACCCCATCCATGCAAAATGCACAGTGAGACAGACACAAATAAATTCCGCATCCACACACAGTTCGCAGTGAGACAGACAAAAACACAATCCCCATCCACACACAGTGCACAGTGAGACAGACACAAGCACAATCCCTATCCACACACAGTGCTCAGTGAGACAGACACAAACATAATCTCCATCCACACATAGTGCACAGTGAGACAGATACAAACACAATCCCCATCCACACAAAGTGTGCAGTGAGACAGATGCAAACTCAATGCCCATCAACACACAGTGCACAGTGAGACAGACACAAACACAATCCCCGTGCACACACAGTGCACAGTGAGACAGACACAAACACAATCCCCTTTTGCACACATTGTACATTAGACAGAGACAAACACAATCACCATCCGCACACGGTGCACAGTGAGACAGACACAAACACAATCCCCATCCACACACAGTGTACAGTGAGACAGACACAAACACAATCCCCATCCACACACAGTGCACAGTGAGCCAGACACAAACACATTCCCCATCCACACACAATGCACAGTGAGACAGACACAAACACATTCCCCATCCACACACAGTGCACAGTGAGACAGACACAAATACAATCGCCATCCACACACAGTGCACAGTGAGACAGACACAAACACAATCCCCATCCACACACAGTGCACAGTGAGACAGACACAAATACAATCGCCATCCAAACACAGTGCACAGTGAGACAGGCACAAACACAATCCCCATCCACACAGAGTGCACAGTGAGACAGACACAAATACAATCGCCATCCAAACACAGTGCACAGTGAGACAGGCACAAACACAATCCCCATCCACACACAGTGCACAGTGAGACAGACACAAACACAATCCCCATCCTCACACAGTGCACAGTGAGACAGACACAAATACAATCGCCATCCAAACACAGTGCACAGTGAGACAGACACAAACACACTCCCCATCCACACACAGTGCACAATGAGACAGACACAAATACAATCGCCATCCAAACACAGTGCACAGTGAGACAGGCACAAACACTATCCCCATCCATGCACTGTGCACAGTGAGACAGACACAAATACAATCGCCACCCAAACACAGTGCACTGTGAGACAGGCACAAACACAACCCCCATCCACACACAGTGCAAAGTGAGACAGACACAAACACAATCCTTATAAGGCCTATTATGTTTTTTATTCAGATTCATAACATGGAATCTATATTAGTTAATTTTTTCCTCATAAATCTTCCCAGCTTTTTTATCACATGCACATTGGATTGAGATCTGTCATTCACATCTAAGTTTATAAAATGCGTATATTATCTCGCCTTTGGACTGCTCCACATACCCGAGTGGAGCAGTCGGATATGTGGAGCAGTCGACGAGAACGACCGGGAGATCCAGGAGCTAATAAGCCGCAAACGCAAGGAATTCCTGATCTGGAAACAGCAACAGAGCTCGAGAGCAAGAAAGCAGCTCTACAGAAGCCTGAAGGCCGAGGTCCAACAAAAAACTCGCGACCTAAAGAACAGGTGCTGTGTGGAGAAACGCAGGAGATCCAGCAGCTAGCCGACAACCACGCTGTGCGTGGATTCTTTATTGCAGTGAAGACCATCAACGGCCCAAGCACCCAAGGCCCTTCCCCACTGCGGGCCAAGAATGGAGAGGTACTCATCAAGGACAGGGAAGCAGTCAGTGCCCGCTGGAAGGAGCACTTCGAAGATCTCCTTAACCACGACTCTGTCTTCGACACGAGTGTCCTCAACTCCATCCCGCAGCATGGTACCCGCCACCACCTCAGCACAACCCCAGCCCGGCATGAGGTTGAAAAGGCCATCCGACAACTGAAGAACAACAAGGCCTCAGGAGCAGATGGAATCCCCGCCGAGACACTAAAGCATGGTGGACAAGCACTACTGGCATGAATTCGTGAACTAATTTCTCTTATCTGGAAGGAGGAGAGTATGCCAGGGGATCTCAGAGACGCCATAATTGTGACCATCTTCAAGAAAGGTGACAAGCCCGACTGCAGTAATTACAGAGGAGTTTCCCTGCTATCTGCCACAGGGAAAGTGTGATGTGGTAAACCACTTTTATCGTTCACTGTCGTTACACTATAGTTATCACTGTTGTACTGTTATCACTGTTCTCACTGTTGTATCACTATACGAGGTCGCCTCTTGTCGCGCTGTTATACCTGGGCTGACCACCTCCGACTCCGCCCATGGCTCCACCTACCTGCCCAGGTATAAAGGTAGTCGACTGGCTGGTATTCCTCCTTGTTGGACCCGATCACCCACGAGGGTGGGCTCTGTTATTTAGTCAATAAAAACCTTTAGTTACGTTCCTAACTCGTCGCTTTTTATTGGACGAATTGATAGGTATATCATGTGATTAATCCATGTAGTGAGACAAGGAACTCGAAGAGGCGAGGTATGAGGATTAATAAAAGTGCTTTATTGAACGACTGCGAGACAACCAGGCAGGCCTGCTTCCAGGCATTGCACCCTTGCTGACCTGGACAGGAAGCAAACCACTGACCTTAACAGGAAGTAAACCTCTGACTTTAGCAGCAGCATGGCTACAGCACCATCTGGTGGATAACCTAAATCATAACATCCCAGATTACTATATCCCTCCCCCTTAAGATTTCAGTATGAATTTCTTAACAAACAACCATTCCTGAGAGTCACATAAGGAGTCTCCATTCATCATGTTCCATACTTGACAAATCTAACAGGTCAGTATCAATCTCTCTGGTGGCTTGCGAGTCCTTTGTGAACGTCTAACAGTAAAGTCCCTGCTTGTTTGTGGTGAAGCCACCAGCTGCTCCTGAGCAGTGCTCAGAGTATCTGACTCTGCAACGATGGTTTCCTCTTGATGAATAGGTTCCTGTGGAATTGTCTCTGTCCCTGGTGGTGGCACCACAGATGCACTTGGATAACTGGGGGCAACCATGTCTTCAGTCATTGCATCTGGAACCTTCATTTCAATTTCCCCTTGTCTGGGAAGTTTCTGATCTACATGTCTGCGTACTCCCCTACCATCACCCAACATGACCTTGTATGATACTGGACCTGTCATTGAGTCGATGAAGCCAGGAATCCACTTTGGTCCATAACTGAAATTCCTGGTGAGGACCGCATCTCCTTCTCCAAAACTTCGGCTCTTTGTTCTTTTGTCATGGTTCTCTTTTTGTTTGTTTTGTCTGTTTTCCATTTTCCTTTTTAGGTCTGGGTGGACAAGGTCAAGAGTGGAGCGTAGTCTACGACCTAATAACATCTCAGCAGGAGAGAGTCCTGTGGTGGATTGAGGTGTTATTCTGTAGCGGAACAGAACCCGTGACACTTTGGCTGTTAATCTCCCTTCTGCACTTTTTTTCATCATCTCCTTAAATGTTTGTACGGCTCTCTCCGCAAGTCCATTCGAGGACGGATGATATGGAGCCGAGGTCACCTGCACTATGCCATTTTTTCTCAAGAACCCTTTTGTCTCTGTACTCACAAAACAAGTGGCATTGTCACTCACCACGATCTCCGGTAGCCCTTGATTACTGAAGCTCTGACGCAGGCAGTCTATAGTAGTAGTGGCGGAAGCAGAATTTACAGGATAAACATCCATCCATTTGGAATGTGCATCAATGATTATGAGGAACATCTTCCCCATTAATGGACCCGCATAATCTAAGTGCAATCTTCTCCATGGTTTATCTGGCCACTCCCAGGGGTGGAGAGGAGCCGCTGCTGGTGCCTTCCGGTGTTCCTGACAAGTGCGGCATGTCTTGACTAGATTTTCTATCTCCTCATCTAGCTTTGGCCACCACAAGTAACTCCTAGCCAAGGCTTTCATACGTGAGACCCCAGGATGACAATGATGTAGTTGCTCTAGGATAGACTGTCGTGCTGGCTGTGGAATAATCACTCGTGCTCCCCACAACACGCAACCATCCTGCACACTCAGCTCTCTTTTCCTGACACTGTAGGGTGTGAAGTCAGCCCCTCCCGGATGCTGTGGCCATCCCCTCAGCACATATTCTCGAACTCTAGACAGTACTGGATCTTTACCTGTCCATGTTCTTACTTGCTCTGCAGTCACAAGTGCCGTGTCAGTGTCCTCCAACATCAACACTCTGTCCTCTGGAGCTGCACGGATAGGTGTGCCTGGCAGTGGAAGATGGCTCAAGGCATCTGCGTTCCCATGGTACTTGCCCGCCTTGTAGATGATGACATACTCATATGCCCTCAACGTCACAGCCCACCTCTGGATCCGGGGTGACTCCATCTGTGGAACTGCTTTCATTTCATTGAAAAGAGAGAGAAGAGGTTTATGATCGGTGCATATGGTGAACTTCCTGCCATATATGTACTTGTGGAACCTCTGTAACCCAGACATTACTGCTAACCCCTCTTTGTCTATCTGGGAATAGTTTTTTTCCGCTGGTGTTAGAGTTCGGGACATAAACCCTATTGGTCTTTCTGTTCCATCTTCCATGCAGTGTGAAAGAACTGCCCCCACCCCATAAGGTGAAGCGTCACAAGAGAGAATGATGTCTTTCTCTGCATTGTAGTGAACCAGCACATCCGACGACAGCATCAGTTCCTTGGACTGTTCAAATGAAACCCCCTGCTCCTCTCCCCACTGCCACTGTGTCTCCTTGTGCAGTAGTTTGTGAAGAGGTGCTAACACAGTTGACAAGTTTGGTAAAAACCTGTTATAATAGTTCAGCAGTCCCAGATAAGCTTTTAACTCAGCCACATTTGTAGGAGCAGGGGCGTCCTGCAGTGCTTGTACCTTCTCCTTGAGTGGATGGAGCCCGGTGGCTTCCACTCTGTGTCCCAGGAACACTGCCTCATTCCTCAGGAAAGTGCACTTACTCCTTTTGAGCCGGAACCCTGCCCTCTCCAATCTCTGTAGTACCTCTCTCAGAGTGCTCAGATGCTCCTGGTCGGTTCTTCCCGTCACCAGAATATCATCCAGATAGATGGAAACATGTGGAATCCCTTGCAGTACCCCTTCGATTGTCCTCTGGAAGATAGCTGGACTAGATGAGACTGTTGCGCTTGCAAAGATAATCCAGAGGCCGTAATCAGAGTTTAGTTCATGTTGCTTTTTAATGGCTGCTCCACACACACACTCCCAGGCAAAAGCAATCGAATACCTATACACAATACAATGATAACAGCACTATCAAACTCCATGTGCTCAGGCCAAGGCAATCGAGTACCTATCACCAATGTCAGACATAACATTTCCTCCCCCCTCACAGAATTTCAAACACGAAATGTAGTGACAAAGTCCTGTAGGTGGCCAGGGCGAGAACGTGTACGAACAGGCCGAGGTGCAGACTGGTGAAGAGCAGGCCGAAGTGGGGACTGGTGAGGAGCAGGCTGAGGCACAATATCTGCTTGAGGTTTGGCTGGCATGTGCATCCCGCCACTCTGGGGGTAAGGCTTGGGGATTAGGTCCGTATAATCCCGCATCAGGGGGTGCTGGCTCCTTCCGAAGGTGGCTTGCATGCCACCGAGAGCTGTCAGTGAGGCAGAAAGTGGCTGGTCCAAGTTGACGGCTGATTTGGAGAGGGGAGGACCAGAATGACGCCATCTTATTGTTGCGGTGAGGCCTGCGGACTCTGACCCAATCGGAGACTGAGATGTTGGGCGCCTTGGCCCTCTTCGACTGGTCGAAGTGGAGTTTCATCTTCTCCTGCTGTCTAGTGACTGTGGCTTGAGCCGGTGGAGCAGGGCTCTGAGCTAGCGAGGGGCGGAGCCTGCCAAGGGCAGCATGAGCTCACGGCCTAGCATGAGGGATGCGGGTGAGACCCCTGTAGTGGAATGCTGGGAGGCTCTGCAGTGCAGCAGTGTGTGGAGGAGGGCCTTGTCAAACGCACACCCCTGGGATAGGTGTGCTCTGAGGCCATTTTTCAGTGTCTGGTTAAAACGCTCCACCCCCCCATTTGACTCAGGGTGGTCGTACGTTGTGTGTATGTGACGGATGTCCTTGCTCTCAAGGTAAGAGGAGAGTTCCGAAGAGACCATTTGGGGGCCATTGTCTGTGGTGATGGCCTTTGGATGCCCCCAGCGGGAGAAGAGGGACTCAAGGATATCAATGATGACCCAAGAGGTGACGGAGCCCACGGCAGTGACCTCTGGCCATCTTGAGTGCAGGTCATAGGTCACCACTAGGAACCGTTGATGGTGGGGGGCACCATGGATCTCCCCGCAGACGTCCAGCTGCAGGTGCTCCCAGGGCTGAGAGGGCCAGGCAAGGGGTTGCAGGGGTGGAGGAGCTTGGTGGCCAGTCTTGCTACTTACAAGGCAGGCTGCACAGTCCTTGACCAGGGCCTCGATTTCCCTGTCGATACCCTGCCACCACACTCGGTCTCGGCATCATTGTTTGAGCTTCACATGCCCATGTGGCCCTCATGCGCCATGGATAAAACACGCGCGCGAAGGGCACTTGGGACCACAGTGCAGAGCCCACGTGCAACACAGGAGTCATTCCAGCAGGAGAGCTCCTCTTTAACTCTGGAGTAGGCAGACAGTTCCTCGGGCACCTTGCGAGGCCAGCCATCTCTGATGAAGGTGCACAGCTGGGAGAGGGCCGGATCCTGTTCAGAGGCCTCTTTGAGCTCCTGGAGAGAGACTGTGGTTTGGAGAGGCGTGTGCAGCATCTGGACGATATCCTGTTCCACATGGTCAGACCCGACGAGTGGGGCTGGGGCAGAGACAGTGCGGGAGAGCAGATCTGCAACAACATTGTCACGTCCTGGTGTGAACTGGAGACTGAAATTGTATTGGCGGAGGCGGTCAGACCAGCGGTGTAGACGCAGTGGTCTGTGGCCCATGCCGGATGTCGACAGCAGGGCAGTGAGAGCCTGGTGATCGGTTCGCAGGGTGAAGGCACGGCCATACGTGTACAGGTGCCACCGCTCACATGCCCAGACGCACGCCAGCGCCTCACGCTCGCCTACTGAGTACTTCTGTTCGGTGGGGCTAAGGGCTCGGGAGGCAAAGGCGATTGGTTTCTCCACTCCATTCTGTATCTGCGATAACACCGCCCCCACAGCTGCAGTGGACGCGTCGCAGGTGATGAGGTTGGGGCTGGCGACGTCAAAGTGAGCCAACACTGGAAGCGACGTGAGCTGCGATTTGAGGAGGCGAACAGCTTCCGTACAGGCTTGTGACCACACCCAGGGCTCATCCTTTCGCAGGAGCTGGCACAGTGGGGCTGTGGTGGCTGAGTACTGGGGCAAAAACTTCAGGTAGTACCCAGTCATGCCAAGGAAGGTGGTAACCTGTGCTGCAGAGCTGGGTTCTGGGATGCTGTGAATGGCATCCACGTTTGACTGGAGTGGGGATATACCATCAGCCGACAACCGAAACCCCACAAATTCAATCTCTGAAACAGCAAAGACACACTTTTCGCCATTCAGTGTGAGCTTGTGTTTTGCTAGAGCTGTGAAAACTCTGTGAAGGCGTTCATCGTGAGTGGAGGTCGAGGGCCCATGCACGACGATGTCATCCAGGTAGATGGCCACCCCAGGAATGCCCGCAAGCACAGAGGACATCACCTTTTGGAAGCAGCTGGGTGCAGAGCTAAGTCCAAATGGCATCCTGGTGTACTGAAAGATGCCAGCATGTGTCACAAAAGCAGTGAGGTCCCTGCTGCTGGGGTGGAGGGGAACCTGTAGATAGCCCTGTCGAAGGTCCAGTTTCGAGAACAGGGTGGAACCATAGAACTGTGCTGTGAGTTCCTCTGACGTGGGCAGTGGATATTTGTCAGGGATTACGGCCTTATTCACTGCTCGAAGATCGATACAGACGCGTAGACCACCTGACTTTTTCGTTGCGACCACCAGGCTGGAGACCCATGGGGAGGCATCAACTGGTTCGATGATGCCAGCTTCCAGTAGCTGCTTTAGTTCAGCTGTGACCCCATCATGGAGAGCAAGTGGGATGCGGCGCAGTGGCTGAATGACGGGGGTAACGGTGGAGTCAACCATGGGCTGGTGGGTGAAGGCAGTCAGGCAGCCCAGACCCTCGAAGAGTGCTGGCCATGTTTGGCGCCATGGTGAGGCGACGTGCAGAATCGCAGACCCGCCGGTGTCCAAGAGAGAAAAACCCAGGTCAGTGAAAAGATCCAGTCCCATCAGATTAGCTCCTTGGCGTGCCACATGAAAACAAAAATCTGGCAAAACTTTTGTTCCATAGCATACAGTGAGGTTGACTGAGCCCACCAGTCCAATTTTCGAATTACCATACCCGCAAAGGGCAGTGGAGGGCGCAGAGAGTGGCAGGGAGCTGAAAAAGCATTTGAATGTATCGACATTTAGCAGTGAGACGCTGGCACCGGTATCCAACAACAGCGGAATGCACACATCATTCAGGTTAATTGTGCATGACTTGAAAGCCACTACTGGCCCAGAGCTCATGTTGTGAATTATAATGCTTGAGGACTGAGAGTGTTCATTCGTAGCAACCGGGGCAGAGCGGCAGACATTGGCAAAGTGATTTTATTTTCCACAATTGCAACAGGCTTGGCCGCGCGCGGGGCAATTCTGCGCTCTGGTAGCATGTGAACGAGATCCGCAGTTTCCACACTGTTGCCGCGGTAGTGCGCATTGCTGCCATCGCACGAGCATTACCGTGTCAGAGCTGTCGGGGCCGAGGGCGCTGTCACTGGGTGTGTGCGCTAGTTTCGCTGCACATTCGGCTGCAGACTCCACTTGAAAGGCAATGTTGACTGCCTGTGACAACGACAGATCGTCGGACTCGAGTCACAGTCTTTCACGCACTTTCACGTTGTTGCTGTGCTCTATTAGTTGATCACGCACCATCTCGTCTTGTAGTGCACTGAACTTGCACGAGCTAGCTAACCCCCTCAAATTAGCCACGTATTGATGCACAGACTCGCCGGGGAGTTGGTGACGCTGTCTAAAAATGAATCGCAGCAGGAGGGCACTTTGTGGGGCATGGAAGTGTGTGCTTAACAGAGCCACAGCCTCATCATATGTTTGAATTGAGTCTGCTGTGCATAATGTCCCAAGAACACACTGGCCCTCCGCTCCCAAGCAATGGGATAACAGTGCCTTTTTCCGTGATGTACTCACATTTTCTAGTCCAAGAGCAATGAGATAGGTTTCAAAGGACTGTAACCACCGAACCCATGGGATCAGCGGCTCACCGGGTAGTGCAAGGAAGGGAGGCGGTGGTGGAAGAGAGATTTCAGCCATCCTCGTCACCAAATGTTGCGTTTGCAAAGATAATCCAGAGGCCGTAAGCAGAGTTTAGTTCATGTTGCTTTTTAATGGCTGCTCCACACACATACTCCCAGGCAAAAGCAATCGAATACCTATACACAATACAATGATAACAGCACTATCAAATTCCATGTGCTCAGGCCGAGGCAATCGAGTACCTATCACAAATGTCAGACATAACAGAGACACCAAACGGTAAGTGGTTATATGTAAACAAGCCCTTGTGTGTATTTATGGTGACATACTTCTTTGATTAGTCATCCAGTGTAATCTGCAAGTAGGCATGACTATTATCCAACTTTGTGAATTTCTTTCCTCCAGCCAGGTTTGCAAAGAGATCCTCTGTTTTGGGAATCGGATACTGCTCTAGTTTAGACACCCGATTGACTGTCAATTTCTAGTCTCCACAGAGTCTTACCGAATTGTCCGGTTTTAAAACAGGTACTATGGGAGCTGCCCATTCCGAACATTTCACTGGCTCCAGTATGTTCTCTCTCACTAGACGGTCAAGCTCAGCCTCTACCTTTGGCTTCATGGCATAAGGCACAGGTCGTTGTTTAAAAAACCTTGGCGGTGCCTCCTTGTCTACATAAATCTTAGCTGGGGGGCCATTAAATGTGCCAAGTTCCTCCTTGAACACATTCTCATGTTCACTCAACACTTCTTGCAAAGTCAACTGTTTGCCCGCATCTATTTGAGGTACTGCTCCCCAGTCTAATTTAAGTTCTTTTATCCAACCCCGACCTAACAGGTTTGGTCCGGTACCCGATACTATAACTACAGGTAGCTGTTCCACTGTGTCCCTGTGTTGCATAGTTACATTAGCTGTACCTAATGTCGCTACTCGTTCACCTGTATATGTTTTAAGATGCAGGGAGCAAGGCTTTAACTCTGGAACTTTTGCACGGTTCCACAATTTTGAGTACTCCGCCTTGTTCATTATGGTCACGCCGCACCCTGTATCCACTTCAAAGTTCACCTTAGAGTCATTTACTGTCAGTTGCAATGTGATAGGAGCCACTTTTGGAATGTTCTCTAACATGCCATACATTATGAACATGTCCTCTTCTTCCTGAGCTTCCCCACTGATGTGGTGTGCTCCATGTTTTTTCACTTCTCTCCCTTGGTTTTGCTGTCCTCCGCCTTTTGGTTTGGATTCCTCCACAGGTGATTTCGCCCTGCAAGCTCATTTTATGTGTCCTTGTTTCCCACACTTGTAGCACTTTTCCTCCAGAAACCGGCATTCACTCGCCAGATGATCGCCCTTGCATCTATAACATGCCTTCACATGCTCACATTGTGGTTTTTGACACATGTTCAATTGTGCACAACAACCTGACCTGCAACTTGTGTAGCATTAGACCTGTCTGAACCCTGTATTTCTTTTACATCTTGGTTCGCTGTCTCTATGGCTTGAGCAAGTTCCAATGCTTTTTCATAAGTAAGCCCAGTCTCGGATAATAATCTGCGCTGCATTCGGTCGGCCATTATTCCGCAAACTAGCCTATCTCTCAGCATTTCGTTCAGGTTGTTCCCATAATTGCAATCTTGTGCCAATTTACGCAACACCGCTACATAGTCCATTACACTCTCTTCCTCTTTCCTGTTCCTTGAATTAAACTTGAACCACTGTACAATCTCACTAGGCTTAGGGTTGAAATGTTCTTTTAGCACGGCCACTAATTCAACAAATGATTTGTCTCCAGGCTTTTCAGGACTGAGCAGATTCCTCATCAAACTGTAGGTTTGGCTTCCCACTGAACTAAGCAGAATGGCTTTCCTTTTTACGGCATCATTTATTTCATTTGCTTCGAAAAAATAACCCAACACTTCACAGTATTCCTCCCAAGGTTGTGCTTGAATATCAAAAGCGGAGACTGTTCCTACCATGGCAGCCATGCTCTCTTCCAACTGGTAGCTAACTGCAGCTCGTGATTTTGTTGTTTAAACGTCCTGGCAGACTTCTCTTATTCTGGGTCCTGTTTTACCTCATCGCCAAATGTGATAAATCCATGTAGTGAGACCAGGAACTCGAAGAGGCGAGGTATGAGGATTAATACGAGTGCTTTATTGAACGACTGCGAGACAACCAGGCAGGCCTGCTTCCAGGCATTGCACCCTTGCTGACCTGGACAGGAAGCAAACCTCTGACCTTAACAGGAAGTAAACCTCTGACCTTAGCAGCAGCATGGCGACAGCACCACCTGGTGGTTAACCTAAATCATAACGTCCCAGATTACTATAGAAAGTCATCGCAAGAATCCTCCTCAATCGCCTTCTCCCAGTGGCCGAAGAGCTCCTCCCAGAGTCGCAATGCGGATTCCGCCCACTAAGGGGCACAATGGACATGATCATCACCGCACGTCAATTACAAGAGAAATGCAGGGAACAGCACCAACCACTGTACATGGCCTTCTTTGATCTCACAAAGGCCTTTGACACTGTCAACCATGAGGGATTATGGAGTGTCCTCCTCAAATTCGGCTGCCCTCAAAAGCTTGTCACTATCCTCCGCCTGCTTCACGATGACATGGAAGCCATGATCCTGAGGAGCGGTCCCACCACAGACCCAATTCAAGTACGAACCGGGGTCAAGCAAGGCTGTGTCATTGCACCAAAACTCATCTCAATCTTCCTTGCTGCAATGCTCCATCTCACCCTCAGTAAGCTCCCCACTGGAGTGGAGCTAATTTACAGAACAAATGGGAAACTGTTCAACCTTCGTCGCCTCCAGTCCAGATCCAAGATCATCCCATCCTCTGTCATCGAATTACAGTATGCAGACGATGCTTGCATCTGCGCTCACTCGGAGGTCGAACTCCAAACCATCGTAAACACCTTCACCGAAGCATACGAGAGCATGGGCCTTACACTAAACATCCATAAGACAAAGGTCCTCTACCAACCTGCCCCTGCCACACAGTGCTGCCCCCCGATTATCAAAATCCATGACATGGCCTTGGACAACGTGGACCACTTTCCATACCTCGGGAGCCTACTGTCAACAAGGGCAGACGTCGACGACGAAGTCCAACACTGCCTTCAGTGTGCCAGTGCAGCCTTCGGTCGCCTGAGGAAGAGAGTGTTTGAAGACCAGGACCTCAAACCCGGCACTAAGCTCATGTTCTACAGGGCAGCAGTGATATCTGCCCTGCTGTATGCCTCAGAGACATGGACCATGTACAGCAGGCACCTCAAAGCACTGGAGAGGTACCACCAACGCTGCCTCCACAAGATCCTGCAAATCCATTGGCAGGATAGGCGCACCAACGTCAGTGTTCTTGCTCAGGCCAACATCCCCAGCATCGAAGCTCTGACCACGTTCAATCCACTCCGATGGACGGGTCACATTGTCCGCATGCCCGATACGAGACTCCCAAAACAAGCGCTCTAATCGGAGCACCGGCATGGCAAGAGAGCCCCAGGTGGGCAGAGGAAACGCTTCAAGGACACCCTCAAAGCCTCCTTGAAAAAGTGTAACATGCCCACCGACACCTGGGAATCCCTGGCCCAAGACCGCACAAAGTGGAGGAGAAGCATCCGGGAAGGTGCCGAACACCTCGAGTCTCTTCACTGGGAGCAAGCGGAAGCCAAGCGCAGGCAGCGCAAGGAGCGCACGTCAACCCAAGCACCCCACCCGCCCGCCCCTTCAACCACCGTCTGCCCCACCTGTGACAGAGACTGTAGCTCCCGCATTGGACTCATCAGTCACCTGAGAACTCATTTTTAATGTGGAAGCAAGTCATCCTCGGTTCCGAGGGACTGCCTAAGAAGAAGATACCTGAGTCAAAATTCTAGTTGCACAAGACAAACCAATCACAGCAGCGTTGCAGTGATTATGAAGTGTTAGTTATCGAATACTAGATGAAGTCCGACGCGGAGCTGTTTTAACTACCACAGCTTTATTTAAGATCTCTGGTGACACCATATATTCCATCTCAAGGTTAATCATTGAGGGCTAGTATAACCAATGGACAAAAGCTAAAGAATTCAAGTATATCACAATAATGTAAAATTAACTGGGTTTTGTTTCGTAACAATCTTTCAATATCATTGTTGACAGCACGGCTTAGCAAGGCTAAGATAAAAGAAATTGGCATTTATATAACACCTTTCACGACACAATAAAGCGCTTACAGCCAATGAAGTAGTTTTGAATTGTAGTCAATATTGTAATGAGGGGAAGTTGCACATAGTGAGGGTTCCACAAAGAGCAATGAGATAATGACCAGATAATCAGTTTTAGTGATGATGGTTGCGAGGTAAATATTGGCCAGGACACCAGTGAGAATTCCCCTGTTCTTCTATCAACACTGCCATGCAATCTTTTACATCCACTTGAGAGGGCCTGAGTTTCACATCTCATCTGAAACAGCACCTCCAACACTCCCTCAGTGCAGCAGGTCCTCAGTACTACACTGAAGAATCAGACTGGATTATCTGCTCAAACCTCTGGAGAGGGTCTTGAACCCATGATCTTCTGATACAGACAATAGTGCTCCCACTGAGCCAAGGCTGACACCTCACATAATGGTTTGGACCCAGTGCAGTGTTTATATGGAGCCCAGTACTGTGTACAGTGAACGCTCTGTGTTACCCAGTGATTAATGACACTGTCTCAGGATCTGTACCTGGTGCAGTGTTTATATGGAGCCCAGTGCTGTGTACAGTGAACGCTCTGTTTTACCCAGTGATTAATGACACTGTCTCAGGATCTGTACCTGGTGCAGTGTTTATATGGAGCCCAGTGCTGTGTACAGTGAACGCTCTGTGTTACCCAGTGATTAATGACACTGTCTCAGGATCTGTACCTGGTGCAGTGTTTATATGGAGCCCAGTGCTGTGTACAGTGAACGCTCTGTTTTACCCAGTGATTAATGACACTGTCTCAGGATCTGTACCTGGTGCAGTGTTTATATGGAGCCCAGTGCTGTGTACAGTGAACGCTCTGTGTTCCCCAGTGATTAATGACACTGTCTCAGGATCTGTACCTGGTGCAGTGTTTATATGGAGCCCAGTGCTGTGTACAGTGAACGCTCTGTTTTACCCAGTGATTAATGACACTGTCTCAGGGTCTGTACCTGGTGCAGTGTTTATATGGAGCCCAGTGCTGTGTACAGTGAACGCTCTGTGTTCCCCAGTGATTGCTGACACTGTCTCAGGGTCTGTACCTGGTGCAGTGTTTATATGGAGCCCAGTGCTGTGTACAGTGGACACTCTGTGTTCCCCAGTGATTGCTGACACTGTCTCAGGGTCTGTACCTGGTGCAGTGTTTATATGGAGCCCAGTGCTGTGTACAGTGGACACTCTGTGTTCCCCAGTGATTGCTGACACTGTCTCAGGGTCTGTACCTGGTGCAGTGTTTATATGGAGCCCAGTGCTGTGTACAGTGAATGGTCTGTGTGACCCAGTGATTGATTACACTGTGTGAGTATCTGCTCCTGTTTGTCATTCACTGTAGCTGATGTAGAAGTTTTGTTTTCATTCAGTTCTGTTTTTGAGACTTGTTGCTTACTTCCTATTTAACCACAGCCCTGGTGTCACTTCTGCATAAGTTCCTTCTGCACCTCTACTGTTTACTGTGGTAGTCTGAATTGTGTAGAGGTAGTTCCACTTCAAGAGACTACATAGAATTACATAGGATATACAGCACAGAAACAGGCCTTTTTTCCCAACCAGACAATGCTGATGTTTATGCTCCACTCGAGCCTCCTCCCATCTTTCCTCATCCACATCTATCAGCATAACCCTCTATTCCCTTCTCCCTCATATGTTTGTCTAGCCTCCCCTTCAATACATCTATACTATTCGCTTCAACTCCCTGTGGTAGCGAGTTCCACATTCTCACCACTCCCACTCTCTGGGCAAAGAAGTTTCTTCTGAATTTCCTGTTTGATTTCTTGGTGACTATCTTATATTGATGGCCTCTAGTTTTGCTCTTCCCCATAAGTGGAAACATTCTCTCTGTATCTATTCTATCAAAACCTTTCATAATTTTAAAGACCTCTATTAGGTCACCCCTCAGCCTTCTTTTTTCAAGAGGAGACTGTTCATCCTTCCCTGATATTTATAGCTTCGCATTTCTGGTATCATCCTTGTAAATCTTCTCTTGCACACTCACTAGTGCCTCTATGTCCTTTTTATAATATGGCGACCAGAATTGTACGCAGTGCTCCAAAGGTTCGATACAAGTTCAGCAGAGCTCCACTACTTTTCAATTCTATACCTCTAGAAATAAATCCTAGTGCTTGGTTTGCTTTTTTTATGGCCTTGCTAACCTGTGTCGCAACTTTCAGTGATTTGTGTATTTGTACTCAGAGATCCCTTTGTTCCTCTTCCCCATTTAGATTGTTAATTTCTAAGTAATAAGTGACCTCCCTATTTTCCTTACCAAAATGTAATACCTCACATTTATCTGTGTTGAATTTCATTTGCCAATTATATGCTCATTCTGCAAGTTTATTAATGTATTCCTGTAATTTGTTGCAGTTCTCCTCAGTATTGATTATCCCCCCACCCCCAATTTGGTGTCGTCCGCAAATTTAGAAATTGTGTTTTTGATTTCAAAGTCTAAATTGTTAATATAATTTGTGAAAAGCAATGGTCCCAGTACTGATCCTTGTGGAACACCACTTCCCACCTTTTGCCACTCTGAATAAAGCTACCCTTTACCCCTACTCTCTGCTTTCTGTCTTGAAGTCAGCTAGTTATCCATTCTACTACTTGTCCCCTGACTCATAGAATCATAGAAAGTTACAGCACGGAAGGAGGCCATTTCAGCCCATCGTGTCCGCGCCGGCCAACAAAGAGCTATCCAGCCTAATCCCACTTCCCAGCTCTTGGTCCGTAGCCCTGCAGGTTACAGCATCCCAAGTGCACACCCAAGTACTTTTTAAATGTGGTTAGGGTTCCTGCCTCTACCACCCTTTCAGGCAGTGAGTTCCAGACCCCCACAACCCTCTGGGTGAAGAAATTTCCCCTCAAATCCCCTCTAAACCTTCCACCAATTACTTTAAATCTGTGCCCCCTGGCTTCTGACCCCTCTGCTAAGGGAAATAGGTCCTTTCTATCCACTTTATCTATGCCCCTCATAATTTTATACACCTCTAAGGTTTCCCCTCAGCCTCCTCTGTTCCAAGGAAAACAGACCCAGCCTATCCAGTCTTTCCTCATAGCTACGATTCTCTACTCCCGGCAACTTCCTTGTAAATCTCCTCTGTAGCCTCTCTAGTGCAATCACATCTTTCCTGTAATGTGGTGACCAGAACTGCACGCAGTATTCTAGCTGAGGCCTAACTAGTGTTTTATACAGTTGAAGCATAACCCCCCTGCTCTTGTATTCTATGCCACGGCTAATAAAGGCAAGCATTCCGTATGCCTTCTTAACCACCTTATCTACCTGGCCTGCTACCTTCAGGGATCTGTGGACATGCACTCCAAGGTCCCTTTCTTCCTCTACACTACTCAGTGTCCTACCATTTAATGTGTATTCCCTTTCCTTGTTAACCATCCCCAAATGCATTACCTCACACTTCTCCGGATTGAATTCCATTTGCCACTGCTCTGCCCACCTGACCAATTTATTGATATCTTCCTGCAGTCTACAGCTTCCTTCTTCAGCATCAACCACACAACTGATTTTAGTAACATCTGCAAACTTCTTAATCATACTCCTTATATTCAAGTCTAGATCGTTGATATATACCAGAAAAAGCAAGGGACCTAGTACTGAGCCCTGCGGAACCCCACTGGAAACAGCCTTCCAGTCACAAAAACACCCATCAACCATTACCCTCTGCTTCCTGTCTCCGAGCCAGTTTTGAATCTAACTTGACACTTTGCCCTGGATCCCATGAGCTTTTAACTTCGTCACCAGTCTGCCATGTGGGACCTTATCAAAAGCCTTGCTAAAGTCCATATACACTACATCAAACGCACTACTCTGACTGTAGTGTATGTGCTTTTAAGACAGAACTACTTTTACAGCTCCTGTATACTGTAGTACCGGCAGTGACCACACCTGTATATAAGCCTTGCGCATGCCTCTGTACCCCCAGTCTTGAGACTACCCTCCTCCAGTAAATACCTGTTATTGTTAAGTTACAGCATCCGTGTGGTTATTGAAAAACAGCATACTCTCAGAATCACGGATCTAACAGTGGCGACGAGTGTCGATTCGAATCTACCTGCAACTCTGCATTTCCCTTCGAGGATTCGCTCCGGGAGGGCGGAGTAAAAAAAAAGTCAAGGCGAGGAACACGGGCGTCGACCACGAGCAACTGCCCAGTCGTCCGGCAGAGAGTGAACATCGCAGGGGAGGCTGTGGAGAGCCGGGCTTGGATCCCCAGCCACGACGATCAGCAAGAGACTGACAACAGGTCCAGCGCAGACCCTTCCCGGACAGCGGCGGCTGGAGCCGACCGGCGGTGGAGAGAAAGCCGAGCAGCGTCGACGGGGTAAGACAGAGGGTGAAGCGCACAGGGCGCAGCCGGGGGTTGAAAACCGAGCGGCGTCGAGGAAAAAAAAAAAAAAACGGAGAGAGAGAGGGTAAAGCAACAGCCGCGTTCGGGACCGAGCGGAGTCGAGAAAAAAAAAAAAAGAACGCGCAGAGCACAGCCAGGGCTCAAGGGCTGAACAGTGTCCGCGGGGAGAAGAAGGGAGAGTGCGGGAGACGCCATTGAGCTGCGGAGAAGAAGGAAGAGCGCGGAAGACGCCATTTTTAGAAGCCGCAGCGGAGAAGAAGGGCGAGCGCGGGAAGGAAGGAAAGCATGGGAGATGCCATTTTGTGCCAGTGGAGAAGAAGGGGAAGCGCGGGAGATGCCATTTTTGACAGTTAAATCACACCCAGGATGCCGAAGAGTGGCAGTACCTCTACATTCGACAATGAAGTCGAAGATTGGGCGACATATGTGGAACGTATTGAGGTGTACAGCAGGGTGAATGAAGTGCCAGATGCTAGTAAAGCACTGGTTTAGTTAAATTCCATGGGTGCAAAAACTTATGGGTTACTGCGAAATCTAATAACCCCACAGAATCCGGTGAACAAGAATTTTGAAAGCACTGTAGAAATCCTACAGGACCACTTAAACCCCACACCGCTGCTGATAGCAGAACGATTTAAGTTCCATAAAAGGAACCAACACAAAGACGAAAGCAATGCTGAGTACCTTACGGAACTGCGCAAGCTATCGAAACACTGCCAGTCTGGAGCGGGACTAGCAGATACGTTAAGGGACAAGTTTGTGTGTGGGCTACAAAGTGAAGGAACCCAGAAACGGCTTCTATCAGAAAAGGATCTGACGTTGGACAAGGCTTTCAGTATGGCAGTATCACACGAAGCAGCCACAAGGGGCGCTGCAGAGATACAACGGAGCTCGCAAGAATATGGCACCAATGAAATGTCCTATGGAACAGGGAACTGCTGTCGCTGCGGCAGAACAACACATGACCAGAAGGATTGTTGGTTCAAGGACCAAGTGTGCAGACAGTGTGGGAAAGCAGGACACATAGCAAGAGTCTGCAGGTCTGGGAAGAAAACCAACAGTAAGAAATCTCCACAGGAGAAGTACAAAAAGGTACACCAGGTGATGGACAGTGGTTCAGACGAACAGAAAAGTGACACAGACTCCGGAAGCAAGGAGCTGGGTTGTCTGAAACTACATAAGGTAACCAAAATGGAGGATCACCAGACTATCTGGATTACACTCAAGATAGACGGAGTCCAAGTGAAAATGGAATTGGACACAGGATCAGCCCTAACAGTCATAAACCAAAGGAACTACAAGCGGCTATTTTCACATATACCCTTGAAAGCTATAGAGATTGTCTTGAAGACGTATACGGGGCAAAAAGTCTACCCCAAAGGAAAAATAAGGGTGAAAGTGATATATAAAGGCCAGGAAATACCTAAAATGGATATATATGTATTGCCAGATGGAGGACCACCACTGCTAGGACGTGAATGGATCCAGAAGATACAATTAGATTGGCATTCCATACAGGCACTGAAGGTTGAGGCCAAAAAGGATGACGACATCACACCTGGACGACTGTCAAAAATGCTAACTGATGCAAAAGAAGTGTTCCAGGAGGGACTAGGAACACTAAAAGGCATAACAGCAATGATTAAAATAGAGGAAAATGCAAGCCCAAAGTTTCTTAAGGCCAGACCAGTGCCTTATGCGATCAGACCAGCTGTCGAAGCAGAGCTGGAAGGGTTGGAACGTTCAGGAGGGATCTGTCCAAAGTGGACTGGAGCAAGGGGGCTACACCCATCGTTCCTGTAATGAAGAGGTCGTTGAGTAATATGCCTGGGGAACCAAAGAAGGTCCACATCTGTGGGGATTTTAAGGTGACAGTTTACCCAGTCCTTCACATGGTACAGTATCCACTTCCATGAATAGAGGATATTTTTGCCTCGCTATCTGGAGGTAAACGCTTCACCAAAATTGATCTAGCCCAGGCGTACTTGCAAATGGAAGTAGAAGAAGCTTCGAAACAATACCTTACAATTAACACTCATAAAGGTCTCTATCAATACAACCGGCTGTTGTTCGGGGTAGCCTCGGCTCCGGCTATCTGGCAAAGGGCAATGGATCAAGTCCTGCAAGGGATTCCAGGGACCCAGTGTTATTTGGACGACATCTTGGTCATGGGCGATAATTACAGTGATCACCTCGTCAACTTGGAGAAGGTGCTCACCAGATTAAAGGAGTATGGGCTACGAGCTAATCACCACAAGTGCGAGTTTTTCCAGAAACATATCTCGTATTGTGGCCACGTCATCGATGAAGAGGGGTTACATAAGTCCCCTGAAAAGATTGAGGCAGTAGTCAAGGCTCCAGCACCAGAAAATCTGTCACAACTGAGGTCGTTCCTCGGGCTGGTAAACTACTACCACAAGTTCTTACCAAATTTGTCCACGGTATTACACCCACTGAACACCCTACTGCAAACAGGGGTACCATGGAAGTGGAATGATGAACGTAGACGAGCTTTCCAGAAGTGTAAAGAATTGATCACATCAAAAGAGGTGTTGGCCCATTTCAACCCAGCACTACCAATTCGTTTGGCATGTGATGCATCACCCTATGGTATTGGAGTGGTGCTGTCGCACAAATTCCCAGACGGGTTGGAGAGGCCAGTAGCCTTTGTGTCTCGGTCACTAACCTCAGCCAAGCGCAACTATGCCCAGATTGACAGGGAGGCCCTCAGCCTAGTATGGGGAGTAAAAAAATTCAACCACTATCTGCATGGGCAGAAGTTCACCTTGCTGACTGACCACCAACCACTTGTCTCCATCTTTAATCCTAAGAAGGGCGTTCCAGTGATGACTGCACAACGGTTACAAAGATGGTCCCTGTTTCTAGGGGTGAATCAATATGAAATAGAATATAAAGGCACGAAACAGCATGGGAACGCTGATGGGCTATCGCGCCTGCCACTGCCTGCTGTGGAGGAAGCACCAGCAGTGGACCCTATCGAGATATTTTATTCATCAATAATTGAACGATTGCCAGTAACGAACGCGGATATAGAGAAGGAGACCCGCAATGATCCGACGTTGTCTCGGGTATATGATTTGACGGTGAGGGGATGGCCAACACATGGCGACTCACTGTTGCCAGCATTCTCATCCAGAAGAGAACAGCTGTCAGTATGCCAGGGGACAGTGATGTGTGGATCCAGAGTGGTGATTCCACCCAAGTTAAGGGAGAGAGTGCTAAATGAGCTACATGAAGGTCATCTGGGGGGAGTGAAAATGAAAAGCTTTGCTAGGGCAGATGTGTGGCGGCCGGGAATCGATCAACAAATCGAAGACCTAACTAAGAGCTGCTTAGGATGCTAGAAGGTCCAAAATGCACCACCACATGCCCCTCTACACCCATGGGAGTGGCCCTCCTCTCCATGGCAACGGGTGCATATTGATTTTGCTGGTCCCTTCATGGACTCAATGTTCTTAATAGCAGTGGATGCTCATTCGAAATGGCCTGAGGTGATAAAAATGTCCTCAACCACTACAGAGAAAACGATTGCAGTCCTACGGACCATATTTGCCAGAAATGGTTTGCCAGAGCAGATTTGCTCTGATAATGGACCACAGTTTGTGTCCGAAGAGTTTCAAAAATTTATGAGAAGGAATGGGGTAAGGCATTACACTTCCGCCCCGTATCATCCAGCCACAAATGGATTGGCTGAGAGGTTCGTACAAACCTTTAAGAAGGCGATAAAGGCCATGTGCGATGATGAAATTCCACTACAGCATAAGATGGACAATTTCTTATTAGCCTACCGAAACGCGACACATGCAGTTACTAACCAGACCCCGGCCATCATGTTCTTTAACCGAAGGTTGAGATCTCGTCTGGACTTGCTCAGACCAAATGTGCGAAGAAATGTTGAGGACAAACAATTCCAGCACATCAATGAGAAGCCAACAAGGAGCTTCAATGTAGGACAACCAGTCTTGGCCCGTGACTATCGAACAGAGAAATGGCAACCTGGAACGATATGCACAAGGCAGGGGCCATTAATGTACACAGTGGATGTCGGGGAGAACATTGTGAGACGCCACGTCGATCAGATCTTAGCGTCACAGGAACGCGTCAACCCCATGTCTTGAGTACCTGGGGATGAACCCGACATACCGGTAGCATCTACCTCAGAGCCAGTAGCAGTGGAACCCGATGAACTACCCGATGAAAAGGGGTCAGAATCGCCTCTGCACCAAGAACAAGAACCTCAGGAAAGGCGCTATCCCGAAAGGGTCAGGAAGCCGCCCCAAAGACTGAATCTATAAATGGACTATTGTTGTTTAATGTACATGTTAAAGTGTTAATTGTTATTTGAATATTAGGGGTACTACTAATCTAAAAGGGGAGGAATTGTAGTTTATGTGCCTTTAAGACAGAACTACTTTTACAGCTCCTGTATACTGTAGTACCGGCAGTGAGCACACCTGTATATAAGCCTTGCGCATGCCTCTGTACCCCCAGTCTTGAGACTACCCTACTCCAGTAAATACCTGTTATTGTTAAGTTACTGTGTGGTTATTGAAAAACATCATACTCTCAGAATCACGGATCTAACACTGACCATGTTCATCAGTCCCATCCCACTGTCCAGGGCCCCAAACACTCCTTCCAGGTGAAACAGCGATTTACTTGTACTTCTTGCAATCTAGTATACTGTATTCGCTGCTCACGATGCGGTCTCTTTCTGGGGTGACCAAACACAGATTGGGTGACCGCTTGGCGGAACACCTCCGTTCAGTCCATAACCGTGACCCCAAGCTTCCAGTCGTCTGTCACTTTAATTCTCCGCTCCACTCTCACTCTGACCTCTCCGTCCTCGACCTCTTACACTGTTCCCAATGAAGCTCAACGTAAGCTCGAGGAACAGCACCTCATCTTTCGATTTGGCACTTTACAGCCTTCTGGGCTCAACATCAAGTTCAACAATTTCAGACCATAACCTCTGACCCTATCTTTATTTTTTCCCCTTTTTTTCTCTCACACGGCATGCATTTTTGGCTTCCCCGCATCCTTCCCTCACCATAACCCAACTCTTGTGCTTTTCTGATTTCAGGCCATTAACAAGCACCCAAGCAGTTTGCCCCCAAGGTCACCACAGAGAGTGAGGGGGGAGAAGAAAAGGAGGAAGAAGACACCACGTCACTGAATCTCTACCTCGCAGACACCAGCTCAGAAACTGGCTCTAAGCGAACTTTAGAGGCTAGTGTAGAAGCGGGATCTGCACAGGGTGAGGCACCAGGGGCGAGTGGGCTGCAGCAAGGCCAGGGGAAAGGGGTAGCTTGGGGGCCCTCTCCCCAGAGGGTGAGTTCGCCTGCGAGTTCTGCTGCACAGGACTCGATGGTGCGCCCTTCAGAAGAACGGTGGTGGGCATGCATACTGAATTGATAGGTGCAAAGGCAAGCCTGCAATGGTAACATTTTGGAGTCCATTATTAAGGAGACAGTAACGGGACATTTGGATAATCATAATTTAATAGGACAAAGTCAGCATGGTTTTATGAAGGGGAAGTCATGTTTGACAAATTTGCTGGAGTTCTTTGAGGAAGTAACATATAGGGTGGATAAAGGGGAACCAGTGGACATAGTGTATTTAGACTTCCAAAAGGCATTTGACAAGGTGCCACACAAAAGATTATTGCTTAAGATAAAAAATCATGGGATTAGGGGAAATATTCTGGCATGGATAGAGGATTGGCTATCTAACAGAAGGCAGAGAGTTGGGATAAATGGTTCATTCTCAGACTGGCAATCAGTAACTAGTGGTGTTCCGCAGCGGTCAGTGTTGGGTCCCCAACTCTTTACAATCTATATTAACGATTTGGAGGAGGGGACCGAGTGTAACATATCAAAGTTTGCAGATGATACTAAGATGGGAGGGAAAGTAGTGAGTGAGGAGGACATAAAAAACCTGCAAGGGGACATAGACAGGCTAAGTAAGTGGGCAGAGATTTGGCAGATGGAATACAATACTGGAAAGTGTGAGGTTATGCACTTTGGCAGGAAAAATCGTAGAGCAAGTTATTATCTTAATGGCAAGAAACTGGAAAGTACTGAAGTACAAAGGGATCTGGGGGTCCTGGTGCACGAAACTCAAAAGGTTAGTATGCAGGTGCAGCAAGTGATTAAGAAGGCCAATGGAATGTTGGCTTTCATTGCTAGGGGATATAATATAAAAATAGGGAGGTATTGCTTCAGTTGTACAAGGTATTGGTGAGACCGCACCTGGAATACTGCATACAGTTTTGGTGTCCATACTTAAGAAAAGGCATACTTGCTCTCGAGTCAGTACAAAGAAGGTTCACTCGGTTAATCCCGGGGATGAGGGGATGGACATATGAGGAGAGGTTGAGTAGATTGGGACTCTACTCTGGAGTTCAGAAGAATGAGAGGCGATCTTATTGAAACATATAAGATTGTGAAGGGGTTGGATCGGGTGGATGCGGGGAGGATGTTCCTGATGATGGGTGAAACTAGAACTAGGGGGCATAGTCTTAGAATAAGGGGCTGCTCTTTCAAAACTGAGATGAGGAGGAACTACTTCACTCAGAGGGTGGTAGGTCCATGGAATATGCTGCGCCAAAAAGCTGTAGAAGCTACATCATTACATAAATTTAAAACAGAAATAGACAGTTTCCTAGAAGTAAAGGGAATTAAGGGTTACGGGCAGCGGGCAGTAATTTGGACATGAGTCTAGGTTCGGATCGGTCATGGCCCTGTGGGTAGCGGAGCGGGCCCAGGGGCCGTGTAGCCTGATCCTGCTCATATTTTGTGTGTCTAATTCTGTTAGATTCAGGAGATGGTTCTGTGATAGTAGATTGGCGGTTAGGATCAGATCAGCCATGATCTTATTGAATGGCGGAGCAGGCTCAAGGGGCCGATTGGCCTACTCCTGCTCCTATTTCTTATGTTCTTATGTTCTTAGCATCTTGGCAATGTCATCGAGCATGGAAGAGTCCGCCTCCAACATTCCCCAGGTTCTCGCAGAGCTTGGAACCAAGGATTTCCAGCTTAGAAATGATGGTCTACTCCGACAGAGACCGTGTCGACCCCGACATGATGGAGCGCATGATGGGTGATATCGCAGCTTCCATTGCAGCACAGGAGGAAGGGACCCAACGTCTTAGTGCTGCAGCGGAAGCTCGGACTGCTCTCATGCAGTCTCTGCTTGGTGCCATTGAAACTCATGAGGGGTCTGGACAGAGTAGATAGAGAGAAACTGTTCCCATTGGCAGAAGGGTCGCGAACCAGAGGACACAGATTTAAGGTGATTGGCAAAAGAACCAAAGGCGACATAGGGAAAAACCTTTTTACGCAGCGAGTGGTTAGGATCTGGAATATACTGCCTGAAAGGGTGGTGGAGGCAGATTCAATCAGATTCAAAAAGTAATTGGATAAGTACCTGAAGGAAAACAATTTGCAGCGCTACAGGGAAAGGGCGGGGGAGTGGGACTAGCTGAAGTGCTCTTACAGACAGCCTGCACGGGCTTGACAAGCCGAATGGCCTCCTTCCGTGCTGTAACCATTCTATGGATTCTATGATTCTATGCTCCTCTCGGCTGAGAAAGAAGCCAACGTAGTCCCTTCTCCTGGTACAGTGTGCCTCAGTGACCCGACAGAAGCAGCGATGGATGGCGAACTGTGAGACGTTAGCTACGTCTCCTGCTGCAGACTGGAAGGGTCCGCTGGTGAAGAAAAGGAGGGCAGTAAGAATACACCGTTCACGGTAAATTTCACTGAAGCTAAAGTGACTCATTTGGTGAGGGGAGAGGGAGAGGTGGGGTGAGGGAGAGGTGGGGTGAGGGAGAGGTGGGGGTGAGGGAGAGGTGGGGGTGAGGGAGAGGTGGGGGTGAGGGGGAGGTGGGGTGATGGAGAGGTGGGGTGAGGGAGAGGTGGGGTGAGGTAGAGGTGGGGTGAGGGAGAGGTGGGGTGAGGGAGAGGTGGGGTGAGGGAGAGGTGGGGGTGAGGGAGAGGTGGGGGTGAGGGAGAGGTGGGGAGAGGGAGAGATGGGGTGAGGGAGAGGTGGAGTGAGGGAGAGGTGGGGGTGAGGGAGAAGTGGGGGTGAGGGAGAGGTGGGGAGAGGGAGAGATGGGGGTGAGGGAGAGGTGGAGTGAGGGAGAGGTGGGGGTGAGGGAGAAGTGGGGGTGAGGGAGAAGTGGGGGTGAGGGAGAGGTGGGGAGAGGGAGAGGTGGAGTGAGGGAGAGGTGGGGGTGAGGGAGAGATGGGGTGAGGGAGAGGTGGGGGTGAGGGAGAGGTGGGGGTGAGGGAGAGGTGGGGGTGAGGGAGAGGTGGGGAGAGGGAGAGGTGGGGGTGAGGGAGAGGTGGGGGTGAGGGAGAGGTGGGGTGAGGGAGAGGTGGGGTCAGGGAGAGGCGGGGTGAGGGAGAGGTGGGGGTGAGGGAGAAGTGGGGGTGAGGGAGAAGTGGGGGTGAGGGAGAGGTGGGGAGAGGGAGAGATGGGGGTGAGGGAGAGGTGGGGGTGAGGGAGAGGTGGGGGTGAGGGAGAGGTGGGGTGAGAGAGAGGTGGGGAGAGGGAGAGATGGGGTGAGGGAGAGGTGGGGGTGATGGAGAGGTGGGGGTGAGGGAGAGGTGGGGTTGAGGGAGAAGTGGGGGTGAGGGAGAAGTGGGGGTGAGGGAGAGGTGGGGTGAGGGAGAGGTGGGGAGAGGGAGAGGTGGGGGTGAGGGAGAGGTGGGGGTGAGGGAGAAGTGGGGGTGAGGGAGAGGTGGGGGTGAGGGAGAGATGGGGATAGGGAGAGGTGGGGGTGAGGGAGAGATGGGGAGAGGGACAGGTGGGGGTGAGGGAGAGGTGGGGGTGAGGGAGAACTGGGGGTGAGGGAGAGGTGGGGGTGAGGGAGAGATGGGGAGAGGGAGAGGTGGGGGTGAGGGAGAGGTGGGGGTGAGGGAGAGGTGGGGAGAGGGACAGGTGGGGGTGAGGGAGAGGTGGGGGTGAGGGAGAACTGGGGGTGAGGGAGAGGTGGGGGTGAGGGAGAGATGGGGAGAGGGAGAGGTGGGGGTGAGGGAGAGGTGGGGGTGAGGGAGAAGTGGGGGTGAGGGAGAGGTGGGGAGAGGGAGAGGTGAGGGTGAGAAGGGTGGGGTTGAGAGGGGTGAGGGTGAGGGGCAGGGATGAGAGGATTGGGAGGAGATGGATGGGTGTGAGAGGGAAGTTGGGAGAGAGAGACGTGGCAGAGAGATGGTGAGAGGAGTCAGGGTGAGGGAGATGGGGAGAGAGCAATGTGGGAGAGAGAGGTGGGGTGAGATGGGTGGATGTGAGAGGGAGGTGGAGAGAGAGAGCCGTGGGAGAGAGAGAGGTGAGATGAGTCAAGGTGAGAGGGAGGAGGGGAGAGAGAGACGTGGGAGTGAGAGAGGGGTGAGAGGAGTCGGGGTGAGGGAGATGGGAGAGAGAGACGTGGGAGGGGGGTGAGAGGAGTCGGGGTGAGGGAGATGGGGAGAGAGAGATGTGGGAGAGAGGGGGGTGAGAGGAGTTGGGGTGAGGGAGATGGGGAGAGAGAGACGTGGGAGGGGGGTGAGAGGAGTCGGGGTGAGGGAGATGGGGAGAGGGAGATGTGGGAGAGAGAGAGAGGGTGAGAGGAGAGGGGTGAGGGAGATGGGGAGAGAGAGACGTGGGAGAGGGAGGGGTGAGAGGAGAGGGGTAAGAGGAGTCGGGGTGAGAGGGAGGTGGGGAGAGAGATGTGGGAGTGAGAGAGGGGCGAGAGGAGAGGGGTGAGAGGGAAATGGGGCGAGAGCGAAGTGGGAGAGAGGGAGGGTTAGAGGAGTCGGGGTGAGAGGGAGGAGGGGAGAGAGAGATGTGGGAGAGAGAGATGATGAGCAGAGATGGGGTGAGAGGAGTCGGGGTGAGAGGGAGGTGGGGAGAGACAGACGTGGGAGAGAGAGAGGAGTCGAGGTGAGGGAGATGGGGAGAGAGAGATGTGGGAGAGAGAGGGGTGAGAGGAGTCGGGGTGAGGGAGATGGGGAGAGAGAGACGTGGGAGGGGGCTGAGAGGAGTCGGGGTGAGGGAGATGGGGAGAGAGAGATGTGGGAGAGAGAGGGGTGAGAGGAGTCGGGGTGAGAGGAGTCGGGGTGAGGGAGATGGGGAGAGAGAGACGTGGGAGGGGGGTGAGAGGAGTCGGGTGAGGGAGATGGGGAGAGAGAGACGTGGGAGAAAGAGAGGGGTGAGAGGAGTTGGGGTGAGGGAGATGTGGGAGAGAGAGACGTGGGAGAGAGAGAGGTGTTCACCAATCAAAGGAAAATACCAAGCTGGGGTGTGCTTATATTGGGGAGTCTGGTCAGTGTCTTTTCTCATTCTAATCTGATTTATTTTTTAAATGAATGAGTTAAATGTTGAAAGTAAACTAAACCTCTGAGAGAAACCGATAAGAAGGGAATTGAGGCTGAGGGAGCCTATGGCCTTTTTCCACCCAGCCTTTGTGGGGCAAATGTGATGTGGCGGTTGCAAACGTGCAGACGGGCTGACATCCTGAGACAGGGCAACACGGACAGCTCCCATCACATCACTGCCACTCCCGTGGGCCTGGGCCTCATCACTGATCTGTGGGAGTGAAGACTGCAGAAGATGAGTGATCCTTCAAAGCCCCTGTCTACTCGATCCAGCAATGTGTTCAAGGTGGATCCCACATTCTCCACTGTGGAACCCAGAGACTTCCACCAAAGCTGTAAATGGTGCTAACATGGACACCTGGTGTGAGGGCCAGGCTGCAGCATTCCTGGAGGTGGCCAGTCTCTCCAGGGTAGACTACAGAGAGGTGACACCATGTGAGATGACACCACTGAGGCTGGATGCAGACTCCTCCACACCATCAGCAATAGTGCTGAACTCCTTGGCAAGGCTTCCAATACCTCATCGAGCCATCTGTGTGAGGCCAGTAGTTTTCTTCTCATTGCTGGGCCAACAAAGTCCTGGGGGGAGAAATTGGGTGGAGCCGCAAACGGGGCGCCAAGCTCGCCTGGGCGCCAGATTTTGCGCTGCGATCGGAGCAGCAGCGATCGCCGGAAATTCAGCTTGAGCGCCCCAAGAGGGACACGGGGCGAGGCTCGAGGCGCTCCGCGTCCCTCTTAGGGCACTGAAACTGAATATCGCAGCGCAACGCGGCGCACTGCAGTACTGCAGTCCTTCCTCCCATTCTTAAGGGGGAGGGACCTGCACCAGCGCGATGAGCGATCGCGAGTGCCGGCAAAAGAGCCCGGCACCGAGGAGAAGTGCCGGGCTCTCGGAAAACAGCCGGCAATGCCGCGGGGGGAGAACAGGAGGCCGGGGACGGAGGTGCTGGCAGGCAGCCGCCGAAAAAAATGGCCACCCCGCACTTCCACCTTAATTTGCGCCACAGCCGCCACAGGTAGGCCCCATGAACCGGGCGCGATTAGCGAGCGGCGCTACAGAGGCGGTCGCTACCAAATATCGCGATCAGGGCGGTAGCGGGGCGTTGCGCACACCGATGACGGCATCGGTGGCGGCGCAGCGCAACAGGCTAACGCCGCCATTAGCGCCCCAGCTAAATATCGCGGGAGGCATGGCCAGTGGCGCTAAAGCCACTGAGTGCCCTCTTTAGGCGCTAACTGGTGGCGCAGCCCACCGAATTTCTCCCCCCTCATCTCTGATCTCCTCAGCAAAGTTGGGAAAGGACCACACTCTCCGGCGAGATCTTTCCTGGGATGTCCCTGCCACCACGACCTGCTGCTCCTCATTGGTGCTGGGTATTTCACCACATGCAGACCCTTGTGCCTCACTATCTAGCCCCGCGGAGTGCCAATGTCTGAGCTGGTGCCTGGGAGGGCGTTGAAGCGCCTGGAGGTGCATTCTCAGGAAGAATTAATCTGTTCAGAAGTATTACATAGAATTTACAGCACAGAAACAGGCCATTCAACCCAACCATTCTATGCTGATGTTTATGCTCCACACGAGCCTCCTCCCACCCTACTTCATCCTTCCACCCGATCAGCATAATTTTCTATTCCAGCTTCCCCTTAAATGTATCTGTGCTATTCACCTCAACTACTCCCTGTGATAGTAAGTTCCACATTCTCACCACACTCTGGGTAAAGGCATTTCTCCAGAATTCCTTATTGGATTTATTAGTTACTATCTTATATTTATGGCCCCTAGTTCTGGTCTTCCCCACAAGTGGAAAGATTTTCTCTACGTCTATCCTATCCAACCGCTTTCATAATTTTAAAAACCTCTATCAGGTCACACCTCAGCCTTCTCATTTCTAGAGAAACACGTCCCAGCCTGTTCAATCTTTCCCGATAGTTATACCTCTCAGGTCTGATATCATCCTTGGAAATTCTTTTTTTTTATCTCCTCTATATCCTTTCTGTAATATGGAAACAGAATTCTACCCAGCACTCCAAGTGTGGTCTAACCAGGGTTCTATATAAATTTAACATAACTTATCTGCTTTTCAATTCTATTCCTCCAGAAATGAACCCCAGTCCTTTGTTTGCATTTTTTACGACCTTGTTTACCTGCGTCGCTACTTTTAGTGATTTGTGAATCTACCCCTCAATCTCTTTGCTCCTCTACCACATTTAGACTTATTTTCCAAGGAGTACATGGCCTCCATATTTCTCCTACCAAAATGCAACACCTCACACATCTATATTGAAATTAATTTGCCATTTACACACCCATTCTGGAAGTTTATTAATGTCTATTTTATCTCAGTCTTCATCAGTGTTAACTATACCCTCCAATTTAATGTCATCCACAAATTTTGAAATTGTACTTCCATTTCCTGAATCCAATTCATTAATTGGCTTCCCCGTTTCCTACATTACAACAGTGACTACATTTCATTGGCTGTAAAGCGCTTTGGGACATCCGATGGTTGTGAAAGATGCTATATAAATGCAAGATCCTGGCAACAGCTGTGCCTTAGTCTTCCAGTGCAACCAGTGTAACAGCTGGAAATTCCAAGGGCATTGCCACTGGCTCTCGTTTAAATATATTTAAATGGTGCGGAGTTTCAGGTCTCAGAGGTGACAACACACAAGGAGGCCGCTCGGTCCTTTGGAGTACAGGTGCAAAAGTCCGAATGGCTTCCTTCAACAGCCACCACTCCTCATCTTCAAAAGCCTCTTCAAAATCAAACTCTTCAGCCATTCCTTTGGACACCTCCCCTTACTCTTCTAACATCTCCTCAGTGCCCAATCCCATGCCTCCCGCCACCACAAACAACCATGAGGGTGAATTCTCTCGGAGATTCGCCGCTCTATTGAAGATCCGGTGGTGGAGCAGGAGGATTGCTGAGGAAATTCACCTCTTTGAGATGTTTCACTGTGTTAAAGTATGAGTGTGAGCTGGTGGTCTTAATGAGATCAGTGCTTCTGTTTCCTCCTGCATCCAATGCGATAAGAGTGAATTGTGCTAACAATATCAACCTATTTCAGACTGTCACAAATAAATTCCAGTCAACAACTAGTGACACCTCTCTGCTCCACATCTCATTGGTTAATAGTGGAGATGGGGGAGGAGTTATTATTGAGCAGATCAACAGTTTATTGCTTTGTTCAACCAGTTTATAACATGGTGGAACCACATCCAGGGACTTTCCAGTTATCACTTCCTTAAGACTGAACATCCCTTCCCAGTACAATGCACATTGCTGGTTTAGTCATTTAAAGCTGGTTTCACAATCGGTGCAGGAAAGGTGCCTTTGTTAACCGTTTATAACCTAGTGATTATCTTCAGGAGAACTTTTAACCAGGCAGACACTTTGATTCCCTGCAATCCCCCATCCTGATCTCTACCCTGCCTTCTCTACATTGTAAACTGTGAGCTCTCGTCTCCTTGTCCATGCCTCCTTCAGACTAGTCGCATACTTCAATAGATTATGTATTATTCCCGGCACGTATTCCCTATGGTTCCGTCCATCCCGAAGAGCCTGAAGAACCAGCTTCAGACATCAGTAGAATCCCCATTGGAATATTGCATTCCCAATCTTCAGATCCCAAATCCCAATTCTAGATCCTTAGTGTTGATTCCCTCAAACATTAACTAGCACGACATTTGGAACTGTTGTTACGCGGATTGAAGTGTGTGGCAGGATGGCTCAATTTGTAATTCTCAACTTTGAATTGGACAGTTGTTAATTTTATCAGAAAGAAAAAACAAATATGAAACGTTTGGGGAAGATTAGGCAACTGGGATGTGATGAAGGGGACACAATCGACGCCAAAAGAAATTGTGGTGTGGGGATGAGACACATTCCTCTCATCCCTCCCCAGTGATTGTGTCTAAGGTCCAGTCCACATACTGAGGTTTCCAGACTGACACTGCAGTGCAGTACTGAGGCAGGGCTGCATCATTGGAGTCTTTTGGGTGATATTGTAGGAGTCTCTGCACTCCTAGCAAAGAATCTATAAACTTACTGGAAGTTAACAAACTGAGTTCAATGTATTAAAACTTTACAAAACAAGAAAATACAGGAGAAGCTCAAAACAGGTCTTTTCTCTCTCACTCCACACGAGGACTCGCTGGCCACGCCCTCCATCTCTGACGTCATGACGTCATCACGTTTCCCGCCGTTGGGGACGTCACGTGACCCACGTGATGACGTCATCGCGTCAGATCGCGATGTTGTCGATCTAGCTCTGTTTAACCAGAGCCAACATTGAAAGGTAATAACATTGGTTAAAGACAATTATGCAAGTCACTGTGAGAGTCTCTTAGTGGTTTTGCCACATACGCGCCCCCAGAATTGTCTTTAACGAAAAGAGTCAATCGCTGAGGAGGTCGGACAAGTCTGTTGGACCGACTCCTAAATTCCCGGAGGGGAAAACGCTGAGCAGGCGGCGAGCTGGTAGGCAACACGGCGCTGTCAGGTGTGGTGGCGGCCGGCGGCCGGCGGCCGGCCGCGGCGCGGAGGCTGCACCAGCTTGATCGGTCGTTCGAGGTCCAGGTGCTCAGGCTTAAGGCGATCGACAGAGATGTGATCCGGCTTGCCCCCGACGTCAATCACGAATCTCTTGTCCCCTGCCTGCAAAACCTTGAAGGGTCCGGCATAAGGAGGTGCGAGCGGGGTACAATGGCCATCCTGGTGCACAAACATGAACTTGGCTTTCGACAACTCCCCCGGGACGTTGGACGAAGGCAAACCGTGCTGTGAGGTCAGAACTGGGCGGAAACAGCGGGCCGCATCCCGGTGGGTCTCTTTTTGCGTGGCCGCGGACCACGGTCGCGTAGGGGATGGCAGGAATTCACCCGGGACTCGAAGCGGTTGCCCGTAACCCATCTCCGCCACCGCCGACTGGAGATCCTCCTTCAGTGCCGTGCGGAGTCCTAACATCACCCACGGTAGTTTGTCGACCCAGGATGCATCCAGCAGGCTGGCCCTGAGCGACGCCTTCAAGGAACAGTGGAACCGCTCACACAAGCCGTTCGCTTGCGGGTGATAGGCCGTAGTGCGGTGGAGTTTAACGCCCAACACGGAAATCACCTCGTTCCACAGTTCGGACGAAAATTGCGGCCCCCGATCCGACAAAATATCCACAGGGGCACCAAAACGGGCTACCCATGATGAAACAAAAGCTCGAGCAACATCCGCAGAGGTGGTGGACGTCAGGGGGACTGCCTCCGGCCACCTCGTGGTGCGATCCACCATCGTCAAAAGGTACGTAAAGCCCCGGGAAGGTGGAAGTGGGCCCACTAAGTCAATGTGAATGTGATCAAATCGCCGCTCCGGAACCTCGAAGGTGGCGAGCGGGGCCCTGATATGCCGCTGCACCTTGGACCATTGGCAAACAACACAAGTGTTCGCCCAGTCTCTGACATCTTTGCGTATTCCCCTCCATACAAATTTGGAGACCAGCAGCTTTTGCGATGCCCATACTCCAGGATGCGATAGGCCGTGTATGGCATCGAAAATCGCTCGACGCCATTTAGACGGAACGGTCGGACGGGGTGCACCCATGAAACGTCGCAGAGCAGAGTAGTACCTGCGGAATGGAACGGCACATCCCTCGGCTGGAGGCTGTTTGGAACCGAATGAAAACCCTGGGTCTCCGGGTCGTCCGCTTGGTCAACCGCCATCTGTGTGTAGTCAATGCCCAATTGGATGGCCTGGACGGCGGCACGGGATAGGCAATCGGCGACGACGTTGTCCTTACCGGCCACATGTCGGATGTCGGTGGTGAACTCCGATATGTACGTAAGCTGCCGTTGCTGCCGAGCCGACCATGGTTCCGCAGACTTGGCCATTGCGAACATCAATGGCTTGTGGTCGACAAACGCGATGAAGCGTCGTCCTTCGAGGAGGAAACGAAAATGGCGGATGGCCAAAAACAAAGCCAACAGCCCTCGATCGAAAGTACGGTACCGGCGCTCATGCTGTTGTAGCTGGCGGCTAAAAAAGGCCAGGGGTTGCCACGCGCCGTCGACCCACTGCTCCTGGAGGGCCCCCACCACGTAGTCTGACACGTCCGTCGTGAGAGCGATGGTGGCTCCCGGCAGGGGGTGTGCTAACATGGTCGCATTGGCGAGCGCAGCTTTCGTCTCTTTGAAAGCACGATCAATATCTTGCGACCATACCACTGGCTCCTTTCCCGTCGTGCCTCTGAGGGCCTCGTAGAGCGATGCATGAGCTGTGCTGCCCTGGGGATGAAACGATGATAGAAGTTCACCATCCCCAGGAACTCCTGTAAGGCTTTCACGGATTTCGGTTTCAGGAACGCCGCAATTGCCTCCACCTTGACCCGAAGTGGCATTGCTCCAGTGGGGGTTATGCGGTGGCCCAGGAAATCAAGTTCCGCTAGGCCGAACCGGCATTTGTCCGGGTTAACGATGAGGCCGTGCTGCTGAAGCCAGCTGAAAAGGACCCGAAGGTGCTCGAGGTGTTCCTCCTTGGAGGTGCTGGCAACCAGAATATCATCCAAATAAACAAATAAAAAGTTAAGGTCCCGCAGGACTGAATCCATGAGGCGCTGAAACGCCTGTGCCGCGTTCTTAAGCCCAAAGGGCATTCGTAGGAATTCAAAAAGTCCAAAGTGGGTAATTACCGCTGTCTTTTCGACATCCTGAGGGTGCACTGGCACCTGGTGGTAACCACGGACGAGGTCGATTTTCGAGAAAATGGACGTCCCCGCCAAATGTGCTGAGAAGTCCTGTATATGGGGAATGGGGTAGCGGTCGGGCGTCGTTATCTCAGTGAGGCGGCGATAATCCCCACAGGGCCGTCATCCCCCGCCGGGCTTGGGGACGATGTGGAGCGGGGAGGACCAGGGGCTACTGGACCGACAGATGATCCCCATTCTTTCCATCACGGCGAACACCGCCTTCGCTGCTGCTAGCTTGCTGGGCTCTAAACGTCGCGCCCTGGCGTAAACGGGAGAGCCAGTAGTCGAAATATGATGCTCCACCCTATGCTTGGCGGTCGGAGCCGAAAAGGTGGGCTTCGTCAGCTCGGGGAACTCCTCGAGGAGACGGGCGAAATCGTTGGGCTGTGGCTGCGCACATGAAATCGTGTGTGACACAGCCGTGCTGCGCGACCCCGAAATATCGTCGAGCGTGGCGGCGCAAACGAGGCGTCAATTTTTCACATCCACCAACAGGCTGTTGGCGCCCAAAAAGTCAGCACCCAACAGGGCCTGCGAGATTTGAGCGGTGACGAAATTCCAGGTGAAAAACTGTCCACCGAAACATACTTGGACGAGCCGCGTTCCGCAAGTGCGGATCGAACCCCCGTTGGCCGCTTGCATAGGGGGACCACGTCCGCCGGAGCGAAGGTCGATGACCGAGGCGGGAAGTATGCTGCATTGTGCCCCCGTGTCGCATAGAAAACGACGGCCCGAGATGGAGTCGGTTAAGTAGGTGAGATTCCCGGAAGCACCGATCGCCATCGCGGCCGCGGGGGAAGTACCGGGACCGGCGTGCTTGACTCGTGGCAGTCTATTCGACGGTCTGGTAACGAACTGCACGGTGGGCGGCAGCTGCGGGCCTTCGGTCCGAAACAAACATGGTAGCAGCAGTAACCGGTCATCGGAGGCGGCGTGGTCGGAGCCGGGGCCGGGCTCCTCGTGGCCGGGCGTTGCGCGAGGGCGCAGTACTGTTGCCGGACCGCGTAAATCTTATCCGCCTCTTCGGCGAGCGCGACGCAGTCTGCGGTTTCTGTTCGGGCGAGGGCCGCCTGGACTTGCTCGGGGAGTTGAGTAAGGAACAGCTCGCGAAACAGAAAGCGCTGGGGCTCGGACCCCAGGAGAGTCAGCATGTGACTCATCAGTTCTGAGGGTTTGGAGTCACCTAACCCTGGTAGCGTCAGTAAACGGCGAGCGCGCTCCGCTTTGGTAAGACCAAATACCTGCAGCAATCGTGTCTTGATGGCGACATACTTGTCAGCATTCGGGGGACTCTCCAGAAGGCTGATGATTCTCGACGCCGTCGAGCTCTCGAGGGTGGAGACCACGTGGAGATATCTGGTCTGGTCCTGTACGATGTTGCGGAGCTCAAATTGCGCCTCGGCTTGCACAAACCAAGAGGCCGCCTGTTGTTACCAGAATTGGGGGAGCTTCAAAGCCACTGCATTGGCCTCCATCACTGGCCTGTGTTCTGCGTTCACCGCGAAAAACGATCGCGAGGATTCAGGGTCACCAATGTAGGAGTCTCTGCACTCCTAGCAAAGAATCTATAAACTTACTGGAAGTTAACAAACTGAGTTCAATGTATTAAAACTTTACAAAACAAGAAAATACAGGAGAAGCTCAAAACAGGTCTTTTCTCTCTCACTCCACACGAGGACTCGCTGGCCCCGCCCTCTACCTCTGAGGTCATGACGTCATCATGTTTCCCGCCGTTGGGGACGTCACGTGACCCACGTGATGATGTCATCACGTCAGATCGCGATGTTGTCGATCTAGCTCTGTTTAACCAGAGCCAACATTGAAAGGTAATAACATTGGTTAAAGACAATTATGCAAGTCACTGTGAGAGTCTCTTAGTGGTTTTGCCACAATATATAAATATGAAAACTGATGTTGAGAGGCGGGGGTCAGAGAGAGGAGGGGGTAGAGAGAGGTGGGGTGAGGGAGAGGTGGGGGTGAGGGAGAGGTGGGATAGGAGAGAGGTGGGGTCAGAGAAGCAAGAGTGAGGGAGAGGTGGGGGTGAGAGAGATGGGGGTAGGAGAGAGGTGTGGGTAGGAGGGAGGTGGAGGTAGGAGGGAGGTGGGGGTAGGAGGCTGGTGGGGGTAGGAGAGAGGTGGGGGTAGGAGAGAGGTGGGGGTAGGAGGGAGGTGGAGGTAGGAGGGAGGTGGGGGTAGGAGGCTGGTGGGGGTAGGAGAGAGGTGGGGGTAGGAGAGAGGTGGGGGTAGGAGGGAGGTGGGGGTAGGAGGCTGGTGGGGGTAGGAGAGAGGTGAGGGTAGGAGAGAGGTGGGGGTAGGAGAGAGGTGGGGGTAGGAGGGAGGTGGAGGTAGGAGGGAGGTGGGGGTAGGAGGCTGGTGGGGGTAGGAGAGAGGTGGGGGTAGGAGAGAGGTGGGGGTAGGAGGGAGGTGGGGGTAGGAGGCTGGTGGGGGTAGGAGAGAGGTGAGGGCAGGGGAGAGGTGGGGGTAGGGGAGAGGTGGGGGTAGGAGGGAGGTGGGGTAGGAGAGAGGTGGGGGTAGGAGGGAGGTGGGGTAGGAGGGAGGTGGGGGTAGGAGGGAGGTGGGGGGAGGTGGGGTAGGAGAGAGGTGGGGGTAGGGGAGAGGTGGGGGTAGGAGAGAGGTGGGGGTAGGGGAGAAGTCAGGGTAGGAGGGTGGTGGGGGTAGGAGGGTGGTGGGGGTAGGGGAGAGGTGGGGGTAGGAGGGAGGTGGGGTAGGAGAGAGGTGGGGGTAGGAGGGAGGTGGGGGTAGGAGGGAGGTGGGGGTAGGAGGGAGGTGGGGGTAGGAGAGAGGTGGGGGTAGGAGAGAGGTGGGGGTAGGAGAGAGGTGGGTGTAGGAGGAGGGTTAGGAGGGAGGTGGGGGGAGGTGGGGTAGGAGAGAGGTGGGGGTAGGGGAGAGGTGGGGGTAGGAGAGAGGTGGGGGTAGGGGAGAAGTCAGGGTAGGAGGGTGGTGGGGGTAGGAGGGTGGTGGGGGTAGGAGGGTGGTGGGGGTAGGAGAGACGTGGGGGTAGGAGAGAGGTGGGGGTAGGGGAGAGGTGGGGGTAGGAGGGAGGTGGGGGTAGGAGAGAGGTTGTGGTAGGAGGGAGGTGGGGGTAGGAGAGAGGTGGGGGTAGGAGAGAGGTGGGTGTAGGAGGAGGGTTAGGAGGGAGGTGGGGGTAGGAGGGAGGTGGGGGTAGGGGAGAGGTGGGGGAAGGAGAGAGGTGGGTGTAGGGGAGAGGTGGGGGTAGGAGAGAGGTGGGGGTAGGAGAGAGGTGGGTGTAGGAGGGGGGTAGGAGGGAGGTGGGGGTAGGAGGGTGGTGGGGTTAGGAGTGAGGTGGGGGTAGGCGAGAGGTGGGTGTAGGAGGAGGGTTAGGAGGGAGGTGGGGGTAGGAGGGAGGTGGGGGTAGGGGAGAGGTGGGGGTAGGGGAGAGGTGTGGGTAGGGGAGAGGTGGGGTAGGAGAGAGGTGGGGGTATGAGAGAGGTGGGGGTAGGAGAGAGGTGGGTGTAGGAGGGAGGTGGTGCTAGGAGGGTGGTGGGGTTAGGAGTGAGGTGGGGATAGGAGAGAGGTGGGTGTAGGAGGGGGTGTAGGAGGGAGGTGGGGGTAGGAGGGAGGTGGGGGTAGGGGAGAGGTGGGGGTAGGGGAGAGGTGGCGGTAGGACAGAGGTGGTGGTTGGAGAGAGGTGGAGGCCCGTACCGAACCCCGCCTGATATTACAGACGTCGCCCGTGACTGCCAGAAATGATCGGGGCCACAAGCATTGAGTCTGGTCATCCGCTTTCTAACCACAGAATGAGAAGTGCGGGCAGGAACTGTGGCTGCAGGTCCACATTGCAGTAGGTGGCAGTCTGCCCCATTGCCACTTCGTGAAGCGCATTCTCCTAATACAATTCTCCTCAGTAAGGTCCTTGTATGGCCTGTGTTCCCTCTAGACTGTATTGTTGGGTACAATAGCTGGTGAGCTGCATCCTCCTTAAATGCTGCCTCACTCTCCATTGCCCATCCCTCCTCCTCCTGCCCCTCCATGATAAACACATACAATGAACGCCCACAGGGAATGGCGCTCCTGCTCGAGAGGATCCCTCACTGTGGGTGGGGAGGGGCCAACACAAGCCAGTGGTCTCACACCCCGCGGGCAGTCAGAAGCAGGACGCTGGAAATAATCGTTCCAGAAAGTTGTTTCCAGCTGCAGAAATGGCTGCTCAAACTCTCCACACTCTTCACTCTCAGAAATTCTCACTTCCCCTGTCTCAGCTGATCCTGGACATCAAACCAGAGTAAACAGCTTCTCCCCAATTTTGCTGGACAAAAATGGCACGGAATTTCAGGGCCACAGAAATTATAACACACAAGGCCGTTCGGTCCACTGGAGCACAGGTTCAATGGGCCGAATGGCCTCCTTCTACAGCCACCTCGCCTCATCCACAAAAGCTTTTTCAAAATCGAACTCTTCAGCCACTCCTTTGGTCAAACCCCCTCCCCCCCCCTTACTCTCCTAACTTCAGCTCAGTGCCTATCCCTTGCCCCCCACCCTTGCAAACAACCTTGGAGGTGAATTCTCTCTTGCTCCACCACCGTAACTTTGGCTGAAGTTTGGTGAATGGGTTTGCACCGGCGGAAGAGGAAGAGGAACACTGAGGAAATTCACCCCTTGAGATGTTTCACTGTGTTAAAGTATGAGTGTGAGCTGGTGTTCTTAATGAGATCAGTGCTTTTGTTCCCTCCTGCATCCAATGCAATAAGAGTGAATTGTGCTGACAATATCAAACTATTTCAGACTGTCATAAATAAATTCCAGTTGACAACTAGTGACACCTCTCTGCTCCACGTCTCATTGGTTAATAGTGGAGATGGGGGAGGAGTTATTGTTGAGCAGATCAACAGTTTATTGCTTTGTTCAACCAGTTTATAACATGGTTTCAGCAACATTCAGGGACTTTCCAGTTATCACTTCCTTAAGACTGAACAGTCCCTTCCCAGTACAATGCACATGGCTGGTTTGGTCATTTAAAGCTGGTTTCACAATCAGTGCAGGAAAGGTGCCTTTGTTAACCATTTACAACCTAGTCTTTATTTTCAGGAGAACTTTTAACCAGGCAGACACTTTGATGTTAGCATCGAGAGGGAGGAGGTACTAGCGGTTTTAGCGGGCTTAAAAGTGGATAAATCCCCAGGCCCGGACGAGATGTATCCCAGGCTACTATGTGAGGCAAAGGAGGAGATTGCAGGGGCTCTGACACAAATTTTCAGAACCTCTCTGGCCACAGGGGATATGCCAGAGGACTGGAGAACAGCTAACGTAGTGCCATTATTCAAGAAGGGTAGTAGGGATAAACCAGGGAATTACAGGCCAGTGAGCCTAACATCAGTGGTAGGGAAATTATTGGAAAAAATTCTGAGGGACAGAATTAGTCTCCACTTGGAGAGGCAAGGATTAATTAGGGATATCCAGCATGGCTTTGTCAAGGGAAGATCATGTCTGACCAATTTGATTGAATTTTTCGAGGGGGTGACTAGGTGTGTGGATGAGGGTAGTGCAGTGAATGTGGTTTACATGGATTTCAGTAAGGCTTTTGATAAAGTCCCGCATAGGCGACTGGTCAGGAAGGTAAGAGCCCATGGGATCCAGGGTGCCTTGGCACATTGGATCCAAAACTGGCTGAGTGGCAGAAGGCAGAGGGTGATGGTGGAAGGTTGTTTTTGTGACTGGAAGCCTGTGTCCAGTGGGGTACCGCAGGGATCGGTGCTGGGTCCCTTGTTGTTTGTGGTCTACATTAATGATTTGGATGTGAATGTAAAGGGTATGATCAGTAAGTTCGCAGATGACACAAAAATTGGTGGGGTGGTAAATAGCGAGGAGGGAAGCCTCAGGCTACAGGACGATATAGATGGGTTGGTCAGATGGGCGGAACAGTGGCAAATGGAATTTAACCCTGAAAAGTGTGAGGTGATGCATTTTGGATGGACTAACAAGGCAAGGGAATACACAATGAATGGTAAGACCCTAGGAAAGACAGAGGATCAGAGGGACCTTGGTGTGCATGTACATAGATCCCTGAAGGCAGCAGAACAGGTGGATAAGGTGGTTAAAAAGGCATATGGGATACTTGCCTTCATTAGCCGAGGCATAGAATGTAAGAGCAGGGAGGTTATGATGAAGCTGTACAAAACGCTGGTAAGGCCACAGCTGGAGTACTGTGTGCAGTTCTGGTCGCCACACTATAGGAAGGATGTGATTGCTTTGGAGACGGTGCAGAGGAGATTTACCAGGATGTTACCTGGGCTGGAGCGCTTCAGCTATGAAGAAAGACTGGACAGGCTGGGGTTGTTTTCCTTGGAGCAGAGAAGGCTGAGGGGGGACCTGATTGAGGTGTACAAAATTATGAGGGGCATAGATAGGGTAGATAGAAGGGAACTTTTCCCCTTAGTAGAGGGGTCAATAACAAGGGGGCATAGATTCAAGGTAAGGGGCAGGAGGTTTAGAGGGGATTTGAGGAAAAACCTTTTCACCCAGAGGGTGGTTGGAATCTGGAACTCACTGCCTGAAAGGGTGGTAGAGGCAGGAACTCTCACAACATTTAAGAAGCATTTGGATGAGCACTTGAAATGCCATAGCATACAAGGCTACGGACCAAATGCTGGAAAATGGGATTAGATTAGGCAGGGCTTGATGGCCGGCGCAGACAGGATGGGCCGAAGAGCCTCTTTCTGTGCTGTATAACTCTATGACTCTATGGCCTAGAAATTCAGTATAGCCACTTTTGGGGCGGTAAAGTCGGGCGGCCGCTAAAGTTTGCGCCCGGCGCAAAGTCGCGCCCCCTTCGCCGATATTCAGTCGCATCGCCCCAAGAGGTTGCTGCTGCGCAAAAAGAGGCGATGCACGACTATCTTTAGGCGCTAAGCCGGTGGTGCTGAGCGAGACCGCCGAGGCCGGGCGCAGCGCAGGTGCGGTGAGTTCTTGATTGACGGCAGACACTCTGGCGCCGGACAGCTCTTAAAGGGGGAAGGGTGGATTTGTTTGCCTGCCACGCCCTGCACACTGCAGCCCTCAACCTAGGCCTGACCACTTCAGCTTCACCTATACAACGCCCAGGACTATGGAGAAGGCCAGGGAGAGAGGGCAGCGCTTCAGCGACGCTGACCTAAGGCTGCTGGTTGCCGGAGTGGAGCGCAGGCGCCATGTTTTGTTTCCTGACGGTGGCAAGAGGCCGCTGCCTAGCGTCTACCGGAAAACCTGGAGGGAGGTGTCCAACAGGGTGTCATCCAACAGCGTGGTTGCCAGGACTGCTGTGCAATGTAGGAAGAAGTTAAACGACCTCACTCGGGTTGTCAGGGTGAGTACCCTTTCCAGTGTCCTCCTCATCCTTGCATGTGCACCTCACATTATGGCCAAAGGGACCTGAAAGCCCTAATGGCCAGCCCTCATCCAGCAGCTATGGGACTGGCATGAAAATCAATTGCACATTCAGCACTTTGCACACTGGCCAAGCTATGCCACCATGGGAGGCAGCGCAGACAAGATCAGGGCTACACACTGTCCAAGCTATGCCACCATGGGAGGCAGCGCAGACAAGATCAGGGCTACACACTGTACTTAGAGGCCGTCCTTTCTCTTGCAAGGCAAGCTGGCCAATAACCGGCGCAACCGAACTGAGACCGGGGGAGGCCGACCTCAGCTCAAAGAGCTCACCGACCTCGACCAGCGCGTGGAGCGCATTATGGGAGGCCGGCGGCTTGGCCCCGTCGCCAGTGGAGATGCTGACCCTGTTCTGGGCACCAATGGTAAGGGCATCACCTTTTGGACCTCTCTCGTTCCACTTGCGCATCAGATCAACATCCTTTGCCACTGTCCGACCAAAGCAGTGAATGGCACCACTCATGCCTCCCTCGCTGATGCCCTGTCCTCTCTCTAAAGCTACTCTTGTGCCTTCCTGGTTTCAGATGGTGAATCGCCAGGTGAGGAGGAGGGCCCTCAGGCTGCCAGTGTCAGCCCTTCGGAAGAGGAGGAGGAGGAGGAGGAAGCCGGCCCATCAGTGGCACCCGCAGCCGCGCCAGCCCATGGCGATGTAGGGGGCACGTCTTCCCTGGAGGGGAGCCTGGGGGAAGGGGTGGAGGAGAGTCAAGCTCCGGGGCCCAGCGGCCTGCAGCAACGCGGGAGGGGTGGGGAAGCTTGGCGGACTTCTCCCCAGAGGGTGAGTGCGGCCTCCAGTCCTGCGACGATCAGCGCAGAGGAGGTGCGCCTCCTAGAGGAAATGGCTGTCGACTCTGAGCGCAGGCACACTGAGCTCATGGCTGCAGTGGCAAGGGTGCCTGACTCCATCGAGTCACTGGCAAGGAGTGTGCAGGAATTCGGGGCAGCACAGGCCAGGAGTCAGCAGGACTTCGCGGCAGCACAGGCCAGGAGTCTTCAGGAATTCGCGGCAGCACAGTCGGCTAATACCCAAGTGCACAGTCGTGCCGTCCAGTCACTGGCTCGTCTCATGCGGTCACAGACCAGGGCCACACGGGCACTAACTGCTGCCACACTCGCTGCATCAGCCAGGCATCGCCAGGGCACCCACCGCGCTGCAGCAGCCCAGCGGTCTGTCCTTCAGCAGATTGCTGCGCATCCTGCAGTGCTGGCCCGTGTGAGTGCCACTCTCTTAGGCGACCAGCGAGCACCTGCGATCAGCCAGCTTGCCACCATTCCTGTAGCCGACACTGCCACTCCGCCAGTGCAGCTGCCACGAGCTGCTGGACAGACTGCTGCCGCCCAGCCACAGCTGGAGCAGTCAGCAGCCGGCCCCTCAAGGGCCAGAGCTGGTGCAGGCCGACCCCGAAGGGCATCTGCCGTCTAGCCATGTGCCCCTCAGCAGCCTTCCCCCAGCCTTGCTGCAGCCACTGGGCTCCCATTGAGGAGGAGCAGCAGGGTGGGCAGGGGCCAGCCAAGGATGCGCAAGGCATCACCCTCGCAGGCCAAAAAGTAGAAGGTGTGGGAAAATGTGGTGTTTTTTATGAAGGCCAAGAATGTTGTCTTTGTTTTTTATGAAGGCCAAGAATGTTGTCTTTGTTTTTTATGAGGCCAAGGATCATGGTCATTTTTGTTTAACTGTTTTGTTCATTTTCTCCAGGTTGTGAGAGCCAGTTATGTGTCTGACTGTTTTTTGGGGGGTTTCTCTGTATTTGTTTGTCATGCGGGAAAGGCACAGAGCTTGCTAAATAAAAAATTTTCTTCATTCAGATTGTCCATGTTTGCACTTTGAAGTATTTGTTGCCTTGTCCGGCTGAGGGCTTGCGGAGCGGCTCCATTCATCTTCTTTCATTGGCACAAGCCATTCCCTGAGAGGGGGCCTAGAACCGACGTTCAATAAGCCGCCAACGGGCGGCCCTTGCACTTTGTGCCTCCCTCCTGTGCTGGTCCTCCTCCTGCTCCTCCTCCTCAGGTGCTCGTCCAATGTGTGGTGGCAGTGCCTGAGTCCTGCGGATAGCCAGGTTGTGCAGCATGCAGCAAACGACCACGAAATGGGAGACTCGCTCCGGCGAATACTGCAGGGCTCCGCCGGAACGATCCAGACAGCGGAACCGTTGCTTCAGGACGCCGATTGTTTGTTCGATGAGGTTCCTGGTCGCTTGATGGCTCTCGTTGTATGCCTCTTCAGCAGGGGTGCTGGGCGCGCGGAGCGGGGTCATCAGCCAGGTACACAAAGGATAGCCTTTGTCCCCGATAAGCCATCCTCGTGGCTGAGGCTGTGCCTGGAACATGTCAGCCACAGTAGTCTGTCGCAGGATGAAGGCATCGTGGCTGCTGCCTGGAAAGCGGGCATTGACAGCTAGGATGAGCTGCCTGTGGTCACACACCAACTGGACGTTCAGCGAATGGTAGCCCTTCCGGTTGCGGTAATCCTCGGCATGCTCCAGAGGTGCCCGCAAAGCCACATGCGTGCAGTCAATGGCGCCCTGCACCATGGGGAAGCCCGCTATTCTTCCAAATCCCATTGCACACTGTTGCTGCTTGTCCAGGGTCATGGGGAAGGAGATGAACTGATGTCTCCTTTTGAAAAGGGCATTGGTCACCTGGCGGATGCAGCAATGCACGGCGAACTGGGAGATGTTGGCAATGTCGCCAGTAGCGGATTGGAAGGAGCCAGTGGCATAGAAGTTGAGAGCCACCGTCACCTTCACTGCCACCGACAGAGACGTCCTGCACCTCAGCTGTGGCTGCAGATCTCTCTGAAGCAGGTGGCAGATCTCAGTGACCACCTCCCTTCGGAATCGCAGCCTCCGAACACACTGCTCCTCAGCCATGTTGAGATAGGAGAACTGCTGGCGGTATACCCTGGGTGGGTAAGGCCTCCTTTGCCGACGCCTGTTGCCCCCTCTCCGTCTAGCCAGGGCTGGCACTCTCTCACGGCGTCTGTGAGCCCTTTCGATGTAATTGTGAAAGCCAGCGTTGACACCCATTGCAGCCCCCATAATATGCTGGCAAACAATGAGATCTCAATGAAGGCTAAGACAATTGGAAAGCTGTGGCCTAAAGCCAGAAGTACCTGTCCTAGTGTTGGGCCAAAGCAGGAAGCTCTCTACCTTGGTCTCTCTCCAAAGATCCGTTTCACAGGAAGGAGTGCTGCAAAATGGCAGCGTTTTATAGTGCAGGGGAAGTGCCCTTTAATTTGCGCTCCCCGCGCCCTGCATCGGTTGAGCACCGTTCCACTCAACAGTCGCGAGGGGCGCCAGGCGCACAATGCGGCGGCGCGACTGAAGATCCGGTTGGGGGCGCACAAAGGGCTTTGCACGAGGAAATGACGTCATGATCTGCGCGCGCAGCCGAGCGCGCGCAAAGACTTTGAGCCCGGCGCTAAATCTCTACTGAAGTTGGGGCGAAGCGCTGATCGCGCAGCGCCCGGGTGCTAGCCGCCTAGCGCTCGACATCTACTGCTCCTAGGGCGCTAACGGCTGGCGCAACCAACTGAATTTCTAGGCCTATGACTCTATGACTCTATGATTCCCTGCAACCCCCCATCCTGATCTCTACCCTGCGTTCTCTTCATTGTAAACAGTGAGCTCTCATCTCCTTGTCCATGCCTCCTTCAGATTAGTCTCATACTTCAATAGATTATAAATCATTCCTGGCACGTGTTTCCTATGGTTCCGTCCATCCTGAAGAGCCTGAAGAGCAGGCTTCAGACATCAGTAGAATCCCCACTGGAATATTGCATTCCCAGTCTTCAGATCCCAAATCCCAATTCTAGATCCTTAGTGTTGATTCCCTCAAACATTAACTAGCACGACATTTGGAACTGCTGTTATGTGGAGTGAAGTGTGTGGCAGGATGGCTCACTTTGTAATTCTCTCAACTTTGAATTGGACAGTTGTTAATTTTATCAGAAAGACAAACACATATGAAACATTTGGAGAAAATGAGGCAACTGGGATATAATGAAGGGACATAACCCACGCCAAAAGAAATTGTGGTGTGGGGATGTGACACACCCCTCTCAACCCTCCCCAGTGATTGTGCCTAAGGTCCAATTCACATACTGAGGTTTCTAGACTGCAGTGCAGTACTGAGGCAGGGCTGCATCATTAGACAGGAGTCTTTTGGTTGATATGTATTTCTGTGGTCCTTTGCCTTTCCAGGTGGAAGTTAAAGGCCCACTATACTATTGGAAGAAGAGCAGGGTGATTCCTTAATGTCCTCACCAAAATTCCTCTCGCAACCAACACCACCATAAACAATTAATCCTAGGGTCGAAATCACTACTGGCGACAATGGTTGATGAATACTTAGGCCTGGAGTTTCTGCTTGGATTCTGCACAGATATTAGCGCAATGTGGGCGGAATTGAATGAAGTTGCACAAAAATCACAGAATTTAAAACATAACTGAGTTCCGTCCATTACTATTTACTCTCGAGTTTCCACAATCTTTTACTCTGGTTCAAAAATCAATTCACCCCAAACAGTCCCCGCCCACAAAACCGGCTACCCTAACCCCCCCCCCGCCCCCACCCCCGCCAGGTCGACATGGCGAGTTTCCACCAATTTTGCCCATTTGGGGGATGTTCATCACATTGCATCCAAAACTTCGGCCGCACAGGTACCCGTGGTCACATTTATCCATCATAAGTGACCTGCAGCTCCAGCGACCAGCGGTCAATTGAAGCTCCTCTCAGCTCTGTCTCTCATACCGAAATTACAATTACTTTAAATTACTTTACATTTAGTTGAAATGAGTCTAAATTGAATAAATGGGCAGGACTTTCATTGGGCCGTGGAGGCGGGATTGGAGGCGTGTGGGGGGTTAAAATCGCAAAAACTGGAGGGCGGGCCCAACCCCGCCTCCATCCCGCCTCCGAGCAATTTTCATTAATTCGTGTCAAATGGTCCCATCTCCATCCCGCCTCCAAGAGGTGGGATAGACCGTTAAGGCCCTTAACAAGCACTAAATTGCCTCTATAATCCCATTTTGAAAGGCCTTTGCGATTTTAACCTTTTTCCCACGTGAAACACACCTCCTCTAAAACACGATGGTGAAACCTGGCGGTAGCACAATTGGATTCCTGACTATCAGCTGCAGGTCAACCATTAAAGAGGAGATTTGATCAGCCATCATTTGCAGGTGGCAGGACTTTGTTGTCTCAGGTCTGGGGCAACTTTTAGAAGGCATAACCACAGCTGTGGAAGTTTGGAGCCTGACACCCATCTCCAGTGTGACCTCCTGGGAAACTCCTCTCGCCACCTTCACTGAGTGTTTCCTCAACTGAGGCATATACCAGAAGCATGGGAGCCATTTATTTCCTTCCCTTCTGGGCATTAGATGATGTTGAAGACCAGCCGTGGCACCAGCAGAACCAGGAACCACAGCACACCAACAGCAGCAGCAGCAACAGGAGAGTCAGGCTCACCCACCTGAAGCTGCACAAGACAGAAGGGGCAGCACATGGAAGCCCGTCAGCGCAGGAGATACCCCCAAGCAGGGTCTACAGACACAGGGTCAGCTACCTCAACATGTCTGAGCAGCAGTGCCAAAGGCGGCTCCGACTTTCGCGAGAGGTAGTGGGTGACATCTGTGCAATGCTGCAACAATACCTGCAGCCCAGAGGACCAGGTGGACAACCCTTACCACTGGCCATCAAAGTCACCACCGCACTGAACTTTTTTGCCTCAGGCTCATTCTAAGGATCAGCAGCAGACATCAGCGGCACCTCCCAGGCGGCCGCACACACTTGCATCACGCAGGTAACCGATACCCTCTTTGCCATCGCGCACAATCACATCCATTTCACCAAGGATCAAGCAAGTGTCACGGCGCGTGCGGTTGGATTAGCTAACCTGGCAGGGCATCGCTGACTGCACACATGTGGCCCTTAAGGCACCCCATCACAATCCAGGTATTTTTGTCAACCGCAAGGGCTTCCACTGCCTCAAAGTTCAGCTGGTGTGTGACCACAAGAAGGAAATTTTGCATGTTTGTGCAGTAAGATTCTCAAAATTCACAGATCCCCCAAAACTCGGAGAAAAACCCTAAAGAAAAGGACTTTGGACACTTTTCTAACCATTTCAGGATGATGTGCAAAACAGTCCAAAAGATGTGCGGGTTAGGTTGATTGGCTATGATAAATTGACCCTTAGTGTTAGGGGGATTAAATATGTGGGGTTACGGGGATAGGGTGGGATATGTGTTGGTGTAGGGGTTACGGGGATCGGGTGGGATATGTGTCGGTGCAGGCTCGATGGGCCGAAATGGCCTCTATCTGCATTGTGGGGTTTCTGTGATTCTGTGATCTGTGATAAACATAGAAACGTAGAAACATAGAAGATAGGAGCAGGAGTAGGCCATTCGGCCCCTCGAGCCTGCTCCGCCATTTAATGAGATCATGGCTGATCATCCAAATTCAGTACCCGGTCCCTGCCTTCTCTCCATATCCCTTGATCCCTTTAGCCTTAAGAAATATATCCAACTGCTTCTTGAATATATTTAATGAATTGGCCTCTACTGCCTTCTGTGGTAGAGAATTCCAAAGGTTCACCACTCTCTGGGTGAAGAAATTCCTCCTCATCTCTGTCCTAAATAGCTTACCCCTTATTCTTAGACTGCGACCCCTGGTTCTGGACTCCCCGACCATTGGGAACATCCTTCCTGCATCTAGTCTGTCTAGTCCTGATAGAATTTTATCAATGAGATCCCTCTCATTCTTCTAAACTCTAGCGAGTATAAGCCCAATCGACCCAATCTCTCCTCATACATCATTCCTGCCATCCCAGGTATCAGCCTGGTGAATCTTCGCTGCACTCCCTCCATGGCAAGAACATCCTTCCTCAGATAAGGCGACTAAAACTGCACACAATACTCAAGATGTGGTCTCACCAAGGCCCTGATAAAATGTATTGGGCCTAACAGAGGGAGATTCAAGGTCAAAAACCAAGATTTGGTATTTTAAAAAGCATGTTTGGGCTTGTAAAGGAAAGGCTGCAACAGGAGATGGGATCAACCCCTGTAAAAGACAGTTTGAGTATTGGAGTTAATCAGTTAATCAAGCTGTCTGGGGAACTGTCTAATGTCACTCAGCCCCTATCAGACAATTTACTTTATAACAATAGACCCACGGAAGAGCAGTCTCCACCCAAAACACAGGACCCATCCAACACATGCATAATACAAATCACCTCGCCCAACTCCATAGAAGCTCAGGCCCAGTCAGGAAACTCGAAACCGGAACACAATGACTACAATCAAATAAGAGCTCAACAGCTCATGGAAACATCCCGAAACCACTTCACACATTCATAAACAAGTTACTATTAACGAGACCGCCAAAATCTTAGAATAAACCGAGATTGATTTGGCGCGCAGATTAGGAGGCCCCAATTAATATAATTGAAGGCCTGTTTTCTCAAGAAGGCAGTAAGGTTCAGCAGTTACACAGTTACAACAAGTTCTCTGCAAGCTCTACAGTTCTCGGCAGTTCTCAGGAGTTCATCGAGTTCGAAGAAGTTCACAGTTCTGGAAGCAGGTCAACACACAAGAAGAAACCAGAGCAACAGTTCCAGTGACCATCAGACACCTCACGGCAACAAGGGCCTTACGAAACAACCAACCGAATATTACCACCAACCAACCGGGTAATATTGGGCCACCGCGACCAAAGAAAACCAACTCGGGAGAAAACCGAAGATTCACAAGTTTCCACTCTGCAATCTATTCCTGACTTACCCTTGGGTAAGATTTTTATTTAAAGACTCTAAACCCTATTTCTAACAGAAGAAAAGTGGGTACTCACCCGATAAATCCAATACGCACCCTACCGCATCAGCGGACTCGTAAGACTGACCGGACACGCAGTCGAAGTTCTCTACCACGTCCGGGGTATGGCAGGCACCAACCAACACATCCAGCGAACCCCAAAACCACAAACCAGCTCAACTATCAAGGATTCATTTGGTGAGCATTATCTCTGGTCCTCTAGAGCCCAACTTAGCTAGTAAAGTGGGATTGGGAGGGGAGAGGTATTTTTCTACTGTAATTTCCCTTGTGTGTATCAAAGTGTTCCCCATTTTATTAGAGTATAAGACTGTTATGTTATATTTTCTCTCTTGAATAAAGATCAAAGTTTCTTGCACCAAAACCAGTTGTCTGCTGCACTTTTGTCACAACCCACAAATAAGTCCAAGGTCTAGAACCAAGGGAGTGGGAGCGATTCGAACCGCTCATAAGTCAGAGGTGAAGTTGACACACACCACCACCCCCTACAGTGCCAAGTACCCTGGCAGTTTCCATGACTCCTTCATACTGCGCCAGTCTAGTGTGCCTCCGCTATTCAGTCCACCAGACCATCTTAACGGATGGCTACTTGGAGAGGGCTATCCCCTGAAGACGTGGCTAATGATGCCGTTGAGGAGCCCATCCAACAAAGCTGAGGAGAGCTACAACTCCAGCCACATGTCCACCAGAGCCATAATCAAGCAAACCATCGGTTTGCTGAAGATGCGCTTCAGATGCCTGGATAGATCAGGTGGAGCCCTGCAATACTCAGCAGCCAGGGTCTCCAGAATCATCGTGGTTTACTGTGCACCTCACAACATGGCACAGCGTCATGGTTTGCAGATTCCTGAGGACCAAGTGGCTCCTCATATATCCTCCTCAGATAAGGAGGAGGAGGAGGAGGTGGAGGAGGAGGTGGAGTGAAATCGAACATCCTGCAGCAGCCCATCAACCAGCAGCAGCATTACGTGAGAACATTGCTGCCCAGGCTGCAAGGAACGCACTCATCTTGGCCAGATTTGCTTAGCCTAGCCGATCAAGGACTTTTGCCTCGCAGCTTCTTACCTGAGCATCAACAATGGCCAAGAACCAGCAGATTCCTAGCTATTTGACCAGCATACTGACAATTGCAAGTAATCCTAAGCCCTCAATGTGAAAGTCCCATTCGCGAAATGACGCACACCACAACTACAGCAGTAGACATCAGATTTGTATTTACATTATTCATCTGATGGCTTTTTCACAGAAAACATCAAATTTCACCCAAGTGAATACCCTTGTGACTATTTGTGCAGTATCTTTCTCTTACACGTGCTCCTACGTGGTGCTTCCCCTGTGGCTTCCGCAGATGTGGAGGCCCCTTGCTCACTTTCCTATTGCTCTTGTCTCGTCACCTTTGGTGGGCATCCTCTGGAGTTGCGAGCTGTGAGTGCGCGTCAACAGTCTGCTGCTCCTGTGGCTGTGCAGGGGTTGAGACACCGATCTCAGTTGGATGTGGACTCTGGTGGGGCTCTGAACGAGGGCTCTGCAGTGGCTTGGAAGTGTGAGCGCTTGGAGAGGAACCCCCACTTCCTTGGTGTCTGCCAACAACTTCCCTCTCATGGGTCAGGTCCCCCTCAGTGCCTGCAAGTGGCTTGAGAGCACCTTGCTGCACATCAGGGGGGCCATGGGGACCCGTATCTGCACTGGCAGTCCTACTCAGAAGGACTTCCATGAAGGTCTGGTTTCTCTGCTCATTGGATGCCCATCGCTCCTCCAGAGATGTCATTCTATCCAGAACACTCACCATGTATTCTGCACTCTTATCACCTCCATGGAGGTTGCCATCCTTTCCATGGTGAAGCGTTGATGCGCCAATGACTCCACAAAGGCTCTGCTCATGTTCGCTATGGACTCCTCCATTCACTCCACACTTGCAGCGACCCTGGAGACAAATCCTGCCAGAGACTCCTTCATCTGTTCCTGGAGTTCCAGCACCGCTGATCTTATGGATGGACCCAGAGGCAGAGGATCGTCATGCAGCTGAGCCGAGCTGGCAGAGTCCTGTGCCCTCCGACTAGGACTCTCCACTGCTGTCCCTTTCTCCACAATCTGCTGATGCTCACTTGTGAGCTGTGATACACCAGGTGACAACACTACTGTTGAATAACTAGACGGAGGCTGTAAATTAACAATCAACAGGTGTTTACTGGAGGAGGGTAGTCTAAAGAATAACAGTACAGAGGCATGCTCAAGGCTTATATACAGGTGTGGTCACTGCTGGTACTACAGTATACAGGAGCTGTAAAAGTAGTTCTCTCTTAAAGGTATATACACTACAATTCCTCCCCTTTTAGATTAACAGTACCCATAACATTCAAATAACAGTTAACACTTTAACATGCACTTTAAACTGAAATAGTCCATTTATAGATTCAGTCTTTGGGGCGGCTTCCTGATCCTTTCTGGATAGCGCCTTTCCTGAGGTTCTTGGTCTTGGTGCGGAGGCGATTCTGGCCCCCTTTCGTCGGTTAGTTCATCAGTTTCCACTGCTACTGTTTCTGAGGTAGATGCTACCAGTATGTTGGGTTCATCCCCAGGTACGCGAGACATGGGGTTGACTCATTCCTGTGACACTAGGATCTGGTCAACGTGGCATCTCACAATGTTCTCCCCGACATCCACTGTGTACATTAATGGCCCCTGCCGTGTGCATATCGTTCCGGGTTGCCATTTCTCTGTTCGGTAGTCACGGGCCAAGACTGGTTGTCTTACATTGAAGCTCCTTGTCGGCTTCTCATTGATGTGCTGGAATTGCTTATCCTCAACATTTCTTCGCACATTTGGTCTGACCAAATCCAGACGAGATCTCAACCTTCGGTTAAAGAACATCATGGCCGGGGTCTGGTTGGTAACTGCATGTGTCGCATTTCTGTAGGCTAACAGGAAATTGTCCACCTTATGCTGTAGTGGAATTTCATCATCGCACATGGCCCTTATCGCCTTTTTAAAGGTTTGTACGAACCTCTCATCCAATCCATTTGTGGCTGGATGATACAGGGCGGATGTGTAATGCCTTACCCCATTCCTTCTCATAAATTTCCGAAACTCTTCGGACACAAACTGTGGTCCGTTATCAGAGCAAATCTGCTCTGGCAAGCCGTTCCTGGCAAATATGGTCCGTAGGACTGCAATCGTTTTCTCTGTAGTGGTTGAGGACATTTTGATCACCTCAGGCCATTTCGAGTGCGCATCCACTGCTATTAAGAACATTGAGTCCATGAATGGACCAGCAAAATCAATATGCACCCGTTGCCATGGAGAGGAGGGCTACTCCCATGGGTGTAGAGGGGCATGTGGTGGTGCATTTTGGACCTTCTGGCATCCTGAGCAGCTCTTTGCTAGGTCCTCGATTTGTTGATCGATCCCCGGCCACCACACATAAGCCCCAGCAAGGCTTTTCATTTTCACCCCTCCCAAATGGCCTTCGTGAAACTCATTGAGCACTCTCTCCCTTAACTTGGGTGGAATTACCACTCGGGATCAACACATCACTGTCCCCTAGCATACTGACAGCTGTTCTCTTCTGGATGAGAATGCTGGCAACAGTGAGTCGCCATGTGTTGGCCATCCCTTCACCGTCAAATCATATACCCGAGACAGTGTCGGATCATTGTGGGTCTCCTTCTCTATATCCGCGTTAGTTACTGGCAATCGTTCAATTATTGACGAATAAAATATTTTGATAGGGTCCACTGCTGGTTCTTCCTCCACAGTAGGCAGTGGCAGGAGTGATAGCCCATCAGTGTTTCCATGCTGTTTCGTGCCCTTATACTCTATTTCATATTGGTTCGCCCCTCGAAAAAGGGACCATCTTTGTAGCCGTTGTGCAGTCATCACCGGAATGCCCTTCTTTGGATTAAAGATGGAGACAAGTGGTTGGTGGTCAGTCAGCAAGGTGAACTTCTGCCCATGCAGATAGTGGTTGAATTTTTTTACTCCCCATACTAGGCTGAGGGCCTCCCTGTCGATCTGGGCGTAGTTGCGCTCAGCTGAGGTTAGTGACCGAGACGCAAAGGCTACTGGCCTCTCCAACCCGTCTGGGAATTTCTGCGACAGCACCGCTCCAATACCATAGGGTGATGCATCACATGCCAACCGAATTGGCAGTGCTGTGTTGAAATGGGCCAACACCTCTTTTGATGTGATCAATTCTTTGCACTTCTGGAAAGCTCGTTTACATTCGTCATTCCACTTCCATGGTACCCCCGTTTGCAGTAGGATGTTCAGTGGGTGTAATACTGTAGGCAAATTTGGTGAGAACTTATGGTAGTAGTTCACCAGCCCGAGGAACGACCTCAGTTGTGACACATTTTCCGGTGCTGGAGCCTTGACTACTGCCTCAATCTTTTCAGGGGACTTATGTAACCCCTCTTCATCAATAACGTGGCCACAATACGAGATCTGCTTCTGGAAAAACTCGCACTTGTGGCGATTAGCTCGTAGCCCATATTCCTTTAATCTAGTGAGCACCTTCTCCAGGCTGGCGAGGTGATCACTGTCATTTTCGCCCGTGACCAGGATGTTGTCCAAATAACACTGGGGCCCTGGAATCCCTTGCAGGACTTGATCCATTGCCCTTTGCCAGATAGCCGGAGCCGAGGCTACCCCGAACAACAGCCGGTTGTATTGATAGAGACCTTTATGAGTGTTAATCGTAAGGTATTGTTTCGAAGCTTCTTCTACTTCCATTTGCAAGTACGCCTGGGCTAGATCAATTTTGGTGAAGCGTTTACCTCCAGATAGCGAGGCAAAAATATCCTCTATCCATGGAAGTGGATATTGTACCATGTGAAGGACTGGGTAAACTGTCACCTTAAAATCCCCACAGAAATGGACCTTCTTTGGTTCCCCAGGCGTATTACTCAACGACCTCTTCATTACAGGAACGATGGGTGTAGCCCCCTTGCTCCAGTCCACTTTGGACAGATCCCTCCTGAACGTTCCAACCCTTCCAGCTCTGCTTCGACAGCTGGTCTGATCGCATAAGGCACTGGTCTGGCCTTAAGAAACTTTGGGCTTGCATTTTCCTCTATTTTAATCGTTGCTGTTATGCCTTTTAGTGTTCCTAGTCCCTCCTGGAACACTTCTTTTGCATCAGTTAGCATTTTTGACAGTCGTCCAGGTGTGATGTCGTCATCCTTTTTGGCCTCAACCTTCAGTGCCTGTATGGAATGCCAATCTAATTGTATCTTCTGGATCCATTCACGTCCTAGCAGTGGTGGTCCTCCATCTGGCAATACATATATATACAAGGGGTCAAATATTGCAGATGCTGGGGTCTGTATGAAAAACAAAAAAACAGACGAAAAACATTTTTTTTGGCTGGAAATCACAGCAGCAACTGCAATATTTGACCCCTTGTGACCCCACCTCATTGTTCTTTGATGTAATGTTTCCCTGACTGACCTGTTTGGACACCATTCACACCTTTGACTGCTGTGATTATCTCTCTGCCGAGGTGTGATAAATGGCAGTTGGTAAGGTTACCTGTAAACATCTGACATGATTCTCTGACTATATAAGCTGTGTCTTTATGCATTTCTCCACTTCACCTGAAGAAGGAGCAGCGCTCCGAAAGCTTGTGATTTCAAATAAAGCTGTTGGACTATAACCTGGTGTTGTGTGACTTCTTACATTTGTCCACCCCAGTCCAACTCCGGCATCTCCACACCTTTGTATATCACGTTCACCCTTATTTTTCCTTTGGGGTAGACGTTTTGCCCCGTGTACATCTTCAAGACAATCTCTGTAGCTTTCAAGGGTATATGTGAAAATAGCCGCTTGTAATCCCTTTGGTTTATGACTGTTAGGGCTGATCCTGTGTCCAATTCCATTTTCACTTGGACTCCGTCTATCTTGAGTGTAACCCAGATAGTCTGGTGATCCTCCATTTTGATTACCTTATGTAGTTTCAGACAACCCAGCTCCTTGCTTCCAGAGTCTGTATCACTTTTCTGTTCGTCTGAACTACTGTCCATCACCTTATGTACCTTTTTGTCCTTCTCCTGTGGAGATTTCTTGCTGCTGGTTTTCTTCCCTGACCTGCAGACTCTTGCTATGTGTCCTGCTTTTCCACACTGTCTGCACACTTGGTCCTTGAACCAACAAACCTTCTGGTCGTGTGTTGTTCTGCCGCAGCGATAACACTTCCCTGCTCCATATGACATTTCATTGCTGCCATATTCTTGCGGTCTCCGTTGTATCTCTGCAGCGTCCCGTGCGGCTGCTTCGTGTGATGCTGCCACGCTGAAAGCCTTGTCCAGCGTAAGATCCTTTTCTGATAGAAGCCGTTTCTGGGTTCCTTCACTTTGAAGCCCACACACAAACTTGTCCCTTAACGTATCTGCTAGTCCCAATCCAAACTGGCAGTGTTTCGATAGCTTGCGCAGTTCCGTTAAGTACTCAGCATTACTTTCGCCTTTATGCTGGTTCCTTTTGTGGAACTTAAATCTTCCTGCTATCAGCAGCAGTGTGGGATTTAAGTGGTCCTGTAGGATTTCCACTATGCTTTCGAAATTCTTATCCACTGGCTTCTCTGGGATTATTAGGTTTCGCAGTAAGCCATAAGCTTTTGCACCCATGGAATTCAACAAAACCAGTGTTTTCCTAGCATCTGGCACTTCATTCGCCTTGCAGTACACTTCCATGCGTTCCACATATGTCGCCCAATCTTCGACTTCATTGTTGAACGCAGTGATACTGCCACTCTTCGGCATTCCTGGGTGTGATTAAACTGTCTAAAATGGCATCTCCCACGCTCTCCCTTCTTCTCCGCTGGCACAAAATGGCGTCTCCCGCGTTTCCTTTCTTCCCACGCTCGTCCTTCTTCTCCGCTGCGGCTTCTAAAATGGCGTCTCCCGCGCTCTCCCTTCTTCTCCGCGGCTCAATGGCGTCTCCCGTGCTTCCTTTCTTTCCCCCACGGACGCTGTTCAGCCCTTGAGCCCTGGCTGTGCTCTGCACGTTCTCCTGTGCGCCTCTCTCGTTGCCGCCGCTCGGTCCTGAACCCGGCTGCTGCTTTACCCTCTCTCTCTTTTTGTTTTCCGTCGACGCCGCTCGGTTTTCAACCCCCGGCTGCGCCCTGTGCGCTTCACCCTCTCTCTTACCCCGTCGATGTTGCTCGGCCTTTTCTGTGCCGTCGGTCGGCTCCAGCCGCCGCTGTCCGGGAAGGGTCTGCGCTGTACCTGTTGCCAGTCTGTTGCTGGATCGTTGTGGCTGGAGAACCAACCCCAGCTCTCAACAACCTCCCCTGCGATGTTCACTCTCTGCCGGATGACTGGGCGGTTGCTCGTGGTCGACGCCCGTGCTTCTGGCCTCGACTTTCTTCCACCGTCCTCCCGGAGCGAATCCTTGAAAGGAAATGCAGAGTTGCAGGTAGATTCGAATCGACCTCATCGCCACTGTTGAATCCGTGATTCTTAAAGTATGATGTTTTCCAATAACTAGACGGAGACTGTAAATTAACAATCAACAGCTGTTTACTGGTGGAGGGTAGTCTAAAGGCTAACAGTACAGAGGCATGCTCAAGGCTTATATACAGGTGTGGTCACTGCCGGTACTACAGTATACAGGAGCTGTAAAAGTAGTTCTCTCTTAAAGGTACATACACTACAACTACTCTATGTCCCGAAGGTCCCACCAAGAAGTGAGTGTCTGCGCTGGTGCTGGGTGCGCTGAATTCTGCTGACGCTGCGCCCTCAGAGGTTGCAGCTTCCTCTGAGGAGCCTGGCTGCTCAGGCTCTTCCTCCTGGCTAATGGGGGCGACTGCTTGCGATGGTCCTGTGCGGGAGTAAAGGAAAGAGTCAGAGATGTGATGCCAAGATTACATGCACATTGCATATTGCAGATAATCATAAGTCCATCTGTTAGAGCTTCAGAATCATTATCAGCGACTCATGCAATGTCAATGAGAGAGATGGAAAACTATTCTGTCACCAGCTTGCTGTGATGCACCACTCTGTCCATCCCCCGCTGCGCATCTTCCTCCACTCCTACGATATCGAGGACTGCCTCCTTCCAGGGGGTGAGGTGGGCTAGTGAGGCTGTCCCCCCTCCTGTCCTCGCTCTTTCTCGCTTATTGTGAGCTCTCTTTTCCTGCAATGAGGGAGACAAGTGGAGGTTGAGTGAGAATGAAAGAGTGAGTGTAGAGATTCCATAGCATAGATACTTAGAAGGAGACAAAGATGGAGTGAGGTGGCAAGATCAAGGGCCCTTCCTTGTGTGTTGTCAGTTGTTTTCATAGCATCACAGTGATAGGGAGTGTGAGGGCTGCATAGTCGAATAGTTCGGTGAATGTGACTATAGAGAGAAAGGGAATGGGTAAGGGTGCATGGATGTCAGTGTCAAGTGGGATGTGGAGGAAGAGGTTGGTAAAGCTGAGTGCCGGTGAGGAAAGGCAATGGGGATCAGATTGAAGGTGATGGGAAATTCATACTCACTTTTCCAGTGCGCAGAAGGTCATGAAATCTCTTCCTGCACTGTATCCAGCTTCTGCGGGTTACTGATAAGGAGTTGACCTCCTCTGCCACCTGGATCCACACAGCCTTGGTCTGCTGGGGAGGCTTCTTCCTCCCTGTAGAAGGGAAGAGCACCTCCTTATTGGCTCTAGCTCCCTCAACTAAAGCCTGCAGGGCCACATCATCAAATCTGGGAGCAGACTTAGGTCTCCCGCTGCTCATGTTGCCTGCAGGTCCCTCTCACACCAAAGGCCAAAAGGTTGGCAGCCTGTAGAAGAAGCAAGGCTTGTTGCAGACCTTAAATGCAGCAACAATGATGACGTCATCGGAGGCGACTTTCTGACTGGAAAAACTCATTTGCCAATGGTTCGCACACATTGGAACTGAATTGGCCAATTAAGTTAAAATTGCATCAATCTCCCACATCCATTTAGGTTCGGGTGGATAACACGAAATGCGGATTTCATGACCCCAGCCCGCCCTTGAATGAAAATCCAGCCCAATGGATCTGCCCTTGATACAGAAGCCCTGTGACCAGCAATCAATTGAAACCACTGAGTGGCCTGTTTCTTCAATTTCCTGAACACATTTGCAGTTTCAATTCATTGAATTTAGTAATGCTGAGGCCCCACTGCCCATGGTCCAGTCATGAATCGATTATGATCGATAACACTGCCCGATTGCGCTGATTCATGGGAGACTTTACATTCAGGTTTTGAGAATGAGTTTGAACGGAAACTCGGGCGTATATTCGCCTCTGCAAAACCAGTGCAATTTCCAGCACATTTTGAGCGCTTTCCCGATTGTGCCCCTCGTGGAAACTCAAGGCCTTAATGTTTTCCTAAGACATTCTTCAATAATCATTTGTGGTGTAATGTATTTTAAGATATTAGGATGAGATAACTTGCTATATACATTGTATTTTAGTGTTATGAATGAGTAACGGTGTCAATTTAAACAATGGAAAACAGATGAATTCAGAAAAACAGTGAGAATCTTCAGTAAATAGAAATTCCTGGTCCTTGGTCCAACCCAGTCCCATACCTCAGGTACAATCCAAGGCCAGCAGGACCCCTATTCCCCATTAATGTCCCTACCCTAACCTCAAACCAATCACACATCAATCAGAACACAAAATCTTAAAGAGGGAGTACCAGCATCAATGTATTTGACCTGAGAGTACTTTGTTCATGCCTGTGTTAGTGTTTTGGATCGGGTTGTTTGAACAGTGTGATCATGAAAAATAGGCTGAGGATACTGCCCATAACACAGCAGGGAGATTGATCAGAACCATAGAGACATAGCTGTTAATACAGGGCACTGTCTGCGAGGTGAGTGACGTGGCGGGTGTGAGAGAGAGGCGGGAGTGAGGGAGAGGCGGGAGTGAGAGAGAGGCGGGGGTGAGAGAGAGGCGGGAGAAGCGAGAGTGAGGGAGAGGCGGGAGAGGCGGGAGTGAGGGAGAGGCGAGAGTGAGGGAGAGGCGGGAGTGAGGGAGAGGCAGGAGTGAGGGAGAGGCGGGAGTGAGGGAGAGGCAGGAGTGAGAGAGAGGAGGGAGTGAGAGAGAGGCGGGAGTGAGGGAGAGGCGGGAGTGAGAGAGGCGGGAGTGAGGGAGAGGCGGGAGTGAGAGAGAGGCGGGAGTGAGGAAGAGGCGGGAGTGAGAGAGAGGCGGGAGTGAGGGAGAGGCGGGAGTGAGGGAGAGGCGGGAGTGAGAGAGAGGCGGGAGTGAAGGAGAGGCGGGAGTGAGAGAGAGGCGGGTGTCAGGGAGATGCGGGAGTGAGAGAGAGGCGGGAGTGAGGGAGAGGCGGGAGTGAGGGAGAGGCGGGAGAGAGAGAGAGGCGGGAGTGAGGGAGAGGCGGGAGTGAGGGAGAGGCGGGAGTGAGGGAGAGGCGGGAGTGAGAGAGAGGCGGGAGTGAGGGAGAGGCGGGAGTGAGGGAGAGGCGGGAGTGAGGGAGAGGCGGGAGTGAAGGAGAGGCGGGAGTGAGAGAGAGGCGGGTGTGAGGGAGAGGCGGGAGTGAGAGAGAGGCGGGAGTGAGGGAGAGGCGGGAGTGAGGGAGAGGCGGGAGTGAGGGAGAGGCGGGAGAGAGAGAGAGGCGGGAGTGAGGGAGAGGCGGAAGTGAGGGAGAGGCGGGAGTGAGGGAGAGGCGGGAGTGAGAGAGACGTGGGAGTGAGGGAGAGGCGGGAGTGAGGGAGAGGCAGGAGTGAGGGAGAGGCGGGAGTGAGAGAGAGGCGGGAGTGAGGGAGAGGCGAGAGTGAGAGAGAGGCGGGAGTGAGGGAGAGGCGGGAGTGAGGGAGAGGCGGGAGTGAGGGAGAGGCGGGAGTGAGGGAGAGGCGAGAGTGAGGGAGAGGCGGGAGTGAGAGAGAGGCGGGAGTGAGGGAGAGGCGGGAGTGAGAGAGAGGCGGGAGTGAGGGGGAGGTGGGAGTGAGGGAGAGGCGAGAGTGAGAGAGAGGCAGGAGTGAGAGAGAGGCAGGAGTGAGGGAGAGACGGGAGTGAGAGAGTAGCGGGAGTGATGGAGAGGTGGGAGTGAGGGAGAGGCGGGAGTGAGAGAGAGGCGGGAGTGAGGGAGAGGCAGAAGTGAGGGAGAGGTGGGAGTGAGAGAGAGGCGGGAGTGAGAGAGAGGCGGGAGTGAGGGAGAGGCGGGAGTGAGAGAGAGGCGGGAGTGAGAGAGAGGCGGGAGTGAGAGAGAGGCGAGAGTGAGGGAGAGGCGGGAGTGAGGGAGAGGCAAGAGTGAGAGAGAGGCGGGAGTGAGGGAGAGGCAGGAGTGAGGGAGAGGCGGGAGTGAGAGAGAGGCGGGAGTGAGAGAGAGGCGGGAGTGAGGGAGAGGCGGGAGTGAGGGAGAGGCGGGAGTGAGAGAGAGGCGGGGATGAGAGAGAGGCGGGAGTGTGAGAGAGGCGGGAGTGAGAGAGAGGCGGGAGTGAGAGAGAGGCGGGGTGAGAGAGAGGCGGGAGTGAGGGAGAGGCGGGAGTGAGAGAGAGGCGGGAGTGAGGGAGAGGCGGGAGTGAGTGAGAGGCGGGAGAGGTGGGAGTGAGAGAGAGGCGGGAGTGAGGGAGAAGCGGGAGTGAGGGAGAGGCGGGGGTGAGAGAGAGGCGGGAGTGAGGGACAGGCGGGAGTGAGAGAGAGGCGGGAGTGAGGGAGAGGCGGGAGTGAGAGAGAGGCGGGAGTGAAGGAGAGGCGGGAGTGAGGGAGAGGCAGGAGTGAGGGAGAGGCAGGAGTGAGGGAGAGGCGGGGGTGAGGGAGAGGCGGGGGTGAGGGAGAGGCGGGAGTGAGGGAGAGGCGGGAGTGAGAGAGAGGCGGGAGTGAGGGAGAGGCGGGAGTGAGAGAGAGGCGGGAGTGAGGGAGAGGCGGGAGTGAGGGAGAGGCGGGAGTGAGGGAGAGGCAGGAGTGAGGGAGAGGTGGGAGTGAGGGAGAGGCGGGAGTGAGGGAGAGGTGGGAGTGAGGGAGAGGCGAGAGTGAGAGAGAGGCAGGAGTGAGAGAGAGGCAGGAGTGAGCGAGAGACGGGAGTGAGAGAGTAGCGGGAGTGATGGAGAGGTGGGAGTGAGGGAGAGGCGGGAGTGAGAGAGAGGCGGGAGTCAGGGAGAGGCAGAAGTGAGGGAGAGGCGGGAGTGAGAGAGAGGCGGGAGTGAGAGAGAGGCGGGAGTGAGAGAGTAGCGGGAGTGATGGAGAGGTGGGAGTGAGGGAGAGGCGGGAGTGAGAGAGAGGCGGGAGTGAGGGAGAGGCAGAAGTGAGGGAGAGGCGGGAGTGAGAGAGAGGCGGGAGTGAGAGAGAGGCGGGAGTGAGGGAGAGGCGGGAGTGAGAGAGAGGCGGGAGTGAGAGAGAGGCGGGAGTGAGAGAGAGGCGAGAGTGAGGGAGAGGCGGGAGTGAGGGAGAGGCAAGAGTGAGAGAGAGGCGGGAGTGAGGGAGAGGCAGGAGTGAGGGAGAGGCGGGAGTGAGAGAGAGGCGGGAGTGAGAGAGAGGCGGGAGTGAGGGAGAGGCGGGAGTGAGGGCGAGGCGGGAGTGAGAGAGAGGCGGGGATGAGAGAGAGGCGGGAGTGTGAGAGAGGCGGGAGTGAGAGAGAGGCGGGAGTGAGAGAGAGGCGGGGGTGAGAGAGAGGCGGGAGTGAGGGAGAGGCGGGAGTGAGGGAGAGGCGGGAGTGAGAGAGAGGCGGGAGTGAGAGAGAGGCGGGAGTGAGAGAGAGGAGAGAGTGAGGGAGAGGCGGGAGTGAGGGAGAGGCAAGAGTGAGAGAGAGGCGGGAGTGAGGGAGAGGCAGGAGTGAGGGAGAGGCGGGAGTGAGAGAGAGGCGGGGATGAGAGAGAGGCGGGAGTGTGAGAGAGGCGGGAGTGAGAGAGAGGCGGGAGTGAGAGAGAGGCAGGGGTGAGAGAGAGGCGGGAGTGAGGGAGAGGCGGGAGTGAGAGAGAGGCGGGAGTGAGGGAGAGGCGGGAGTGAGTGAGAGGCGGGAGAGGTGGGAGTGAGAGAGAGGCGGGAGTGAGGGAGAAGCGGGAGTGAGGGAGAGGCGGGGGTGAGAGAGAGGCGGGAGTGAGGGACAGGCGGGAGTGAGAGAGAGGCGGGGGTGAGGGAGAGGCGGGAGTGAGAGAGAGGCGGGAGTGAAGGAGAGGCGGGAGTGAGGGAGAGGCAGGAGTGAGGGAGAGGCAGGAGTGAGGGAGAGGCGGGGGTGAGGGAGAGGCGGGGGTGAGGGAGAGGCGGGAGTGAGGGAGAGGCGGGAGTGAGAGAGAGGCGGGAGTGAGGGAGAGGCGGGGGTGAGAGAGAGGCGGGAGTGAGAGAGAGGCGGGAGTGAGGGAGAGGCGGGAGTGAGGGAGAGGCGGGGGTGAGGGAGAGGCGGGGGTGAGGGAGAGGCGGGAGTGAGGGAGAGGCAGGAGTGAGGGAGAGGCTGGAGTGAGGGAGAGGCGGGAGTGAGGGAGAGGCGGGAGTGAGGGAGAGGCGGGAGTGAGGGAGAGGCGGAAGCGAGGGAGAGGCGGGAGCGAGGGAGAGGCGGGAGTGAGAGAGACGTGGGAGTGAGGGAGAGGCGGGAGTGAGGGAGAGGCAGGAGTGAGGGAGAGGCGGGAGTGAGAGAGAGGCGGGAGTGAGGGAGAGGCGAGAGTGAGAGAGAGGCGGGAGTGAGGGAGAGGCGGGAGTGAGGGAGAGGCGGGAGTGAGGGAGAGGCGGGAGTGAGGGAGAGGCGAGAGTGAGGGAGAGGCGGGAGTGAGAGAGAGGCGGGAGTGAGGGAGAGGCGGGAGTGAGAGAGAGGCGGGAGTGAGGGAGAGGTGGGAGTGAGGGAGAGCCGAGAGTGAGAGAGAGGCAGGAGTGAGAGAGAGGCAGGAGTGAGGGAGAGACGGGAGTGAGAGAGTAGCGGGAGTGATGGAGAGGTGGGAGTGAGGGAGAGGCGGGAGTGAGAGAGAGGCGGGAGTGAGGGAGAGGCAGAAGTGAGGGAGAGGCGGGAGTGAGAGAGAGGCGGGAGTGAGAGAGAGGCGGGAGTGAGGGAGAGGCGGGAGTGAGAGAGAGGCGGGAGTGAGAGAGAGGCGGGAGTGAGAGAGAGGCGAGAGTGAGGGAGAGGCGGGAGTGAGGGAGAGGCAAGAGTGAGAGAGAGGCGGGAGTGAGGGAGAGGCAGGAGTGAGGGAGAGGCGGGAGTGAGAGAGAGGCGGGAGTGAGAGAGAGGCGGGAGTGAGGGAGAGGCGGGAGTGAGGGAGAGGCGGGAGTGAGAGAGAGGCGGGGATGAGAGAGAGGCGGGAGTGTGAGAGAGGCGGGAGTGAGAGAGAGGCGGGAGTGAGAGAGAGGCGGGGTGAGAGAGAGGCGGGAGTGAGGGAGAGGCGGGAGTGAGAGAGAGGCGGGAGTGAGGGAGAGGCGGGAGTGAGTGAGAGGCGGGAGAGGTGGGAGTGAGAGAGAGGCGGGAGTGAGGGAGAAGCGGGAGTGAGGGAGAGGCGGGGGTGAGAGAGAGGCGGGAGTGAGGGACAGGCGGGAGTGAGAGAGAGGCGGGAGTGAGGGAGAGGCGGGAGTGAGTGAGAGGCGGGAGTGAAGGAGAGGCGGGAGTGAGGGAGAGGCAGGAGTGAGGGAGAGGCAGGAGTGAGGGAGAGGCGGGGGTGAGGGAGAGGCGGGGGTGAGGGAGAGGCGGGAGTGAGGGAGAGGCGGGAGTGAGAGAGAGGCGGGAGTGAGAGAGAGGCGGGAGTGAGGGAGAGGCGGGGGTGAGAGAGAGGCGGGAGTGAGAGAGAGGCGGGAGTGAGGGAGAGGCGGGAGTGAGGGAGAGGCGGGAGTGAGGGAGAGGCGGGAGTGAGGGAGAGGCGGGAGTGAGGGAGAGGTGGGAGTGAGGGAGAGGCGAGAGTGAGAGAGAGGCAGGAGTGAGAGAGAGGCAGGAGTGAGCGAGAGACGGGAGTGAGAGAGTAGCGGGAGTGATGGAGAGGTGGGAGTGAGGGAGAGGCGGGAGTGAGAGAGAGGCGGGAGTGAGGGAGAGGCAGAAGTGAGGGAGAGGCGGGAGTGAGAGAGAGGCGGGAGTGAGAGAGAGGCGGGAGTGAGGGAGAGGCGGGAGTGAGAGAGAGGCGGGAGTGAGAGAGAGGCGAGAGTGAGGGAGAGGCGGGAGTGAGGGAGAGGCAAGAGTGAGAGAGAGGCGGGAGTGAGGGAGAGGCAGGAGTGAGGGAGAGGCGGGAGTGAGAGAGAGGCGGGAGTGAGAGAGTGGCGGGAGTGAGGGAGAGGCGGGAGTGAGGGAGAGGCAGGAGTGAGAGAGAGGCGGGGATGAGAGAGAGGCGGGAGTGTGAGAGAGGCGGGAGTGAGAGAGAGGCGGGAGTGAGAGAGAGGCGGGGGTGAGAGAGAGGCGGGAGTGAGGGAGAGGCGGGAGTGAGAGAGAGGCGGGAGTGAGGGAGAGGCGGGAGTGAGTGAGAGGCGGGAGAGGTGGGAGTGAGAGAGAGGCAGGAGTGAGGGAGAAGCGGGAGTGAGGGAGAGGCGGGGGTGAGAGAGAGGCGGGAGTGAGGGACAGGCGGGAGTGAGAGAGAGGCGGGGGTGAGGGAGAGGCGGGAGTGAGAGAGGCGGGAGTGAAGGAGAGGCGGGAGTGAGGGAGAGGCAGGAGTGAGGGAGAGGCAGGAGTGAGGGAGAGGCGGGGGTGAGGGAGAGGCGGGGGTGAGGGAGAGGCGGGAGTGAGGGAGAGGCGGGAGTGAGAGAGAGGCGGGAGTGAGGGAGAGGCGGGGGTGAGAGAGAGGCGGGAGTGAGAGAGAGGCGGGAGTGAGGGAGAGGCGGGAGTGAGGGAGAGGCGGGGGTGAGGGAGAGGCGGGGGTGAGGGAGAGGCGGGAGTGAGGGAGAGGCAGGAGTGAGGGAGAGGCGGGAGTGAGGGAGAGGCGGGAGTGAGGGAGAGGCTGGAGTGAGGGAGAGGCGGGAGTGAGAGAGAGGCGGGCGTGAGGGAGAGGCGGGAGTGAGGGAGAGGCGGGAGTGAGAGAGAGGCGGGAGTGAGAGAGAGGCGGGAGTGAGAGAGAGGCGGGGGTGAGAGAGAGGCGGGAGTGAGGGGGAGGCGGGAGTGAGAGTGAGGTGGGAGTGAGGGAGAGGCGGGAATGAGGGAGAGGCGGGAGTGAGAGAGAGGCGGGAGTGAGAGAGAGGCGGGAGTGAGGGAGAGGCGGGAGTGACGGAGAGGCGGGAGTGTGGGAGAGGCGGGAGTGAGGGAGAGGCGGGAGTGAGGGAGAGGCGAGAATCAGAGAGAGGCGGGAGTGAGGGAGAGGCGGGAGTGAGAGAGAGGCAGGAGTGAGCGAGAGGCGGGAGTGAAGGAGAGGCGGGAGTGAGGGAGAGGCGGGAGTGAGGGAGAGGCGGGAGTGAGGGAGAGGCGGGAGTGAGGGAGAGGCGGGAGTGAGGGAGAGGCGAGAGTGAGGGAGAGGCGGGAGTGAGAGAGAGGCGGGAGTGAGGCAGATGCGGGAGTGAGAGAGAGGCGGGAGTGAGGGAGAGGTGGGAGTGAGGGAGAGGCGAGAGTGAGAGAGAGGCAGGAGTGAGAGAGAGGCAGGAGTGAGGAAGAGGCGGGATTGAGAGAGTAGCGGGAGTGAGGGAGACGTGGGAGTGAGGGAGAGGCGGGAGTGAGAGAGAGGCGGGAGTGAGGGAGAGGCAGAAGTGAGGGAGAGGCGGGAGTGAGAGAGAGGCGGGAGTGAGAGAGAGGCGGGATTGAGAGAGAGGCGCGGGTGAGAGAGAGGCGGGAGTGAGGGAGAGGCGGGAGTGAGGGAGAGGCGGGAGTGAGGGAGAGGCGGGAGTGAGAGAGAGGCGTGAGTGAGGGAGAGGCGGGAGTGAGGAAGAGGCGGGAGTGAGGGAGAGGCAGGAGTGAGGGAGAGGCGGGAGTGAGAGAGAGGCGGGAGTGAGGGAGAGGCGAAAGTGAGAGAGAGGCGGGAGTGAGGGAGAGGCGGGAGTGAGAGAGAGGCAGGAGTGAGCGAGAGGCGGGAGTGAAGGAGAGGCGGGAGTGAGGGAGAGGCGGGAGTGAGGGAGAGGCGGGAGTGAGGGAGAGGCGGGAGTGAGGGAGAGGCGGGAGTGAGGGAGAGGCGGGAGTGAGGGAGAGGCGAGAGTGAGGGAGAGGCGGGAGTGAGAGAGAGGCGGGAGTGAGGGAGAGGCGGGAGTGAGGGAGAGGCGGGAGTGAGGGAGAGGTGGGAGTGAGGGAGAAGCGAGAGTGAGAGAGAGGCAGGAGTGAGAGAGAGGCAGGAGTGAGGGAGAGGCGGGAGTGAGAGAGTAGCGGGAGTGAGGGATAGGTGGGAGTGAGGGAGAGGCGGGAGTGAGAGAGAGGCGGGAGTGAGGGAGAGGCAGAAGTGAGGGAGAGGCGGGAGTGAGAGAGAGGCGGGAGTGAGAGAGAGGCGGGAGTGAGGGAGAGGCGGGAGTGAGGGAGAGGCGAGAGTGAGAGAGGCGCGGGAGTGAGAGAGACGCGGGTTTGAGGGAGAGGCGGGAGTGAGAGAGAGGCGGGAGTGAGAGAGAGGCAGGAGTGAGAGAGAGGCGAGAGTGAGGGAGAGGCGGGAGTGAAGGAGAGGCGAGAGTGAGAGAGAGGCGGGAGTGAGGGAGAGGCGGGAGTGAGGGAGAGGCGGCAGTCAGAGAGGCGGGAGTGAGGGAGAGGCGGGAGTGAGAGAGAGGCGGGAGTGAGAGAGAGGCGAGAGTGAGGGAGAGGCGGGAGTGAGGGAGAGGCGAGAGTGAGAGAGAGGCGGGAGTGAGGGAGAGGCGGGAGTGAGGGAGAGGCGGGAATGAGGGAGAGGCGGGAGTGAGAGAGAGGCGGGGATGGGAGAGAGGCGGGAGTGTGAGAGAGGCGGGAGTGAGAGAGAGGCGGGAGTGAGAGAGAGGCGGGGGTGAGAGAGAGGCGGGAGTGAGGGAGAGGCGGGAGTGAGAGAGAGGCGGGGATGAGAGAGAGGCGGGAGTGTGAGAGAGGCGGGCGTGAGAGAGAGGCGGGAGTGAGAGAGAGGCGGGGGTGAGAGAGAGGCGGGAGTGAGGGAGAGGCGGGAGTGAGAGAGAGGCGGGAGTGAGAGAGAGGCGGGGGTGAGAGAGCGGCGGGAGTGAGGGAGAGGCGGGAGTGAGAGAGAGGCGGGAGTGAGGGAGAGGCGGGAGTGAGGGAGAGGCGGGAGAGGTGGGAGTGAGAGAGAGGCGGGAGTGAGGGAGAAGCGGGAGTGAGGGAGAGGCGGGGGTGAGAGAGAGGCGGGAGTGAGGGAGAGGCGGGAGTGAGAGAGAGGCGGGGTGAGGGAGAGGAGGGAGTGAGGGAGAGGAGGGAGTGAGGGAGAGGCGGGAGTGAGAGAGAGGCGGGAGTGAGAGAGAGGCGGGGGTGAGAGAGAGGCGGGAGTGAGGTAGAGGCGGGAGTGAGAGAGAGGCGGGAGTGAGGGAGAGGCGGGAGTGAGGGAGAGGCGGGAGAGGTGGGAGTGAGAGAGAGGCGGGAGTGAGGGAGAAGCGGGAGTGAGGGAGAGGCGAGGGTGAGAGAGAGGCGGGAGTGAGGGAGAGGTGGGAGTGAGAGAGAGGCGGGGGTGAGGGAAAGGCGGGAGTGAGAGAGAGGCGGGAGTGAAGGAGAGGCGGGAGTGAGGGAGAGGCAGGAGTGAGGGAGAGGCAGGAGTGAGGGAGAGGCGGGGGTGAGGGAGAGGCGGGGGTGAGGGAGAGGCGGGAGAGAGGGAGAGGCGGGAGTGAGAGAGAGGCGGGAGTGAGGGAGAGGCGGGGGTGAGAGAGAGGCGGGAGTGAGGGAGAGGCGGGAGTGAGAGAGAGGCGGGAGTGAGGGAGAGGCGGGAGTGAGGGAGAGGCGGGGGTGAGGGAGAGGCGGGGGTGAGTGAGAGGCGGGTGTGAGGGAGAGGCAGGGGTGAGGGAGAGGCAGGAGTGAGGGAGAGGCGGGAGTGACGGAGAGGCGGGAGTGAGGGAGACGCGGGAGTGAGGGAGAGGCGGGAGTGAGGGAGAGGCGGGAGTGAGAGAGAGGCGGGGGTGAGAGAGAGGCGGGAGTGAGGGAGAGGCGGGAGTGAGAGAGAGGTGGGGGTGAGAGAGAGGCGGGAGTGAGAGAGAGGCGGGAGTGAGAGTGAGGCGGGAGTGAGAGAGAGGCGAGAGTGAGAGAGAGGCGGGAGTGAGGGAGAGGCGGGAGTGAGAGAGAGGTGGGAGTGAGGGAGAGGCGGGAGTGAGAGAGAGGCGGGAGTGAGGGAGAGGCTGGAGTGAGGGAGAGGCGGGAGTGAGAGAGAGGCGTGGGTGAGGGAGAGGCGGGAGTGAGAGAGAGGCGGGAGTGAGAGAGAGGCGGGAGTGAGGGAGAGGCGGGAGTGACGGAGAGGCGGGAGTGAGGGAGAGGCGGGAGTGAGGGAGAGGCGGGAGTGAGGGAGAGGCGAGAGTGAGGGAGAGGCGGGCGTGAGAGAGAGGCGGGACTGAGAGAGAGGCGGGAGTGAGGGAGAGGCGAGAGTGAGGGAGAGGCGGGAGTGAGAGAGAGGCGGGAGTGAGGGAGAGGCGAGATTGAGGGAGAGGCGGGACTGAGGGAGAGGCGGGAGTGATAGAGAGGTGCGAGTGAGTGAGAGGCGGGAGTGAGGGAGAGGCGGGAGTGAGGGAGAGGCGGGAGTGAGGGAGAGGCGGGAGAGGTGGGAGTGAGAGAGAGGCGGGAGTGAGGGAGAAGCGGGAGTAAGGGAGAGGCGGGGGTGAGAGAGAGGCGGGAGTGAGGGACAGGCGGGAGTGAGAGAGAGGCGGGGTGAGGGAGAGGCGGGAGTGAGGGAGAGGCGGGAGTGAGGGAGAGGAGGGAGTGAGGGAGAGGCGGGAGAGGCGGGAGTGAGGGAGAGGCAGGAGTGAGGGAGAGGCGGGAGTGAGGGAGAGGCGGGAGTGAGAGAGAGGCAGGAGTGAGGGAGAGGCGGGAGTGAGGGAGAGGCGGGAGTGAGAGAGAGGCGGGAGTGAGAGAGAGGCGGGAGTGACGGAGAGGCGGGAGTGACGGAGAGGCGGGAGTGAGGGAGAGGCGGGAGTGAGGGAGAGGCGGGAGTGAGGGAGAGGCGGGAGTGAGGGAGAGGCGAGAGTGAGAGAGAGGCGGGAGTGAGGGAGAGGCGGGAGTGAGAGAGAGGCGGGAGTGAGGGAGAGGCGGGAGTGAGGGAGAGGCGGGGGTGAGGGAGAGGCGGGGGTGAGGGAGAGGCGGAGGTGAGGGAGAGGCGGGAGTGAGGGAGAGGCGGGAGTGAGGGAGAGGCAGGAGTGAGGGAGAGGCGGGAGTGAGGGAGAGGCGGGAGTGAGGGAGAGGCGGGGGTGAGAGAGAGGCGGGAGTGAGGGAGAGGCGGGAGTGAGAGAGAGGCGGGGGTGAGAGAGAGGCGGGAGTGAGAGAGAGGCGGGAGTGAGAGAGAGGCGGGAGTGAGAGAGAGGCGGGAGTGAGAGAGAGGCGGGAGTGAGATAGAGGCGGGAGTGAGAGAGAGGCGGGAGTGAGGGAGAGGCGGGAGTGAGAGAGAGGCGGGAGTGAGGGAGAGGCTGGAGTGAGGGAGAGGCGGGAGTGAGAGAGAGGCGAGAGTGAGGGAGAGGCGGGAGTGAGAGAGGCGGGAGTGAGAGAGAGGCGGGAGTGAGGGAGAGGCGGGAGTGACAGAGAGGCAGGAGTGAGGGAGAGGCGGGAGTGAGGGAGAGGCGGGAGTGAGGGTGAGGCGGGAGTGAGGGAGAGGCGAGAGTGAGGGAGAGGCGGGAGTGAGGGAGAGGCGGGAGTGAGAGAGAGGCGGGAGTGAGGGAGAGGCGAGAGTGAGAGAGAGGCGGGAGTGAGAGAGAGGCGGGAGTGAGGGAGAGGCGAGATTGAGGGAGAGGCGGGAGTGAGGGAGAGGCGGGAGTGATAGAAAGGCGCGAGTGAGTGAGAGGCGGGAGTGAGGGAGAGGCGGGAGTGAGGGAGAGGCGGGAGTGAGGGAGAGGCGGGAGAGGTGGGAGTGAGAGAGAGGCGGGAGTGAGGGAGAAGCGGGGGTGAGGGAGAGGCGGGTGTGAGAGAGAGGCGGGAGTGATGGACAGGCGGGAGTGAGAGAGAGGCGGGGTTGAGGGAGAGGCGGGAGTGAGAGAGAGGCGGGAGTGAGAGAGAGGCGGGAGTGAGAGAGAGGCGAGAATGAGGGAGAGGCGGGAGTGAGGGAGAGGCGAGAGTGAGAGAGAGGCGGGAGTGAGGGAGAGGCGGGAGTGAGGGAGAGGCGGGAGTGAGAGAGAGGCGGGAGTGAGGGAGAGGCGGGAGTGAGAGAGAGACGGGAGTGAGAGAGAGGCGAGAGTGAGGGAGAGGCGGGAGTGAGGGAGAGGCGGGAGTGAGAGAGAGGCGGGGATGAGAGAGAGGCGGGAGTGTGAGAGAGGCGGGAGTGAGAGAGAGGCGGGAGTGAGAGAGAGGCGGGGGTGAGAGAGAGGCGGGAGTGAGGGAGAGGCGGGAGTGAGAGAGAGGCGGGGATGAGAGAGAGGCGGGAGTGTGAGAGAGGCGGGAGTGAGAGATAGGCGGGTGTGAGAGAGAGGCGGGGGTGAGAGAGAGGCGGGAGTGAGGGAGAAGCGGGAGTGAGGGAGAGGCGGGGGTGAGAGAGAGGCGGGAGTGAGGGAGAGGCGGGAGTGAGAGAGAGGCGGGGTGAGGGAGAGGAGGGAGTGAGGGAGAGGCGGGAGTGAGGGAGAGGCGGGAGTGAGAGAGAGGCGGGAGTGAGAGACAGGCGGGGGTGAGAGAGAGGCGGGGGTGAGGGAGAGGCGGGAGTGAGAGAGAGGCGGGAGTGAGGGAGAGGCGGGAGTGAGGGAGAGGCGGGAGAGGTGGGAGTGAGAGAGAGGCGGGAGTGAGGGAGAAGCGGGAGTGAGGGAGAGGCGGGGGTGAGAGAGAGGCGGGAGTGAGGGAGAGGCGGGAGTGAGAGAGAGGCGGGGGTGAGGGAGAGGCGGGAGTGAGAGAGAGGCGGGAGTGAAGGAGAGGCGGGAGTGAGGGAGAGGCAGGAGTGAGGGAGAGGCGGGAGTGAGGGAGAGGCGGGGGTGAGGGAGAGGCGGGGGAGAGGGAGAGGCGGGAGTGAGGGAGAGGCGGGAGTGGGAGAGAGGCGGGAGTGAGGGAGAGGTGGGAGTGAGGGAGAGGGGGGTGAGGGAGAGGCGGGGGTGAGGGAGAGGCGGGAGTGAGGGAGAGGCAGGAGTGAGGGAGAGGCGGGAGTGAGGGAGAGGCGGGAGTGAGGGAGAGGCGGGAGTGAGGGAGAGGCGGGAGTGAGGGAGAGGCGGGAGTGAGAGAGAGGCGGGAGTGGGAGAGAGGCGGGCGTGAGAGAGAGGCGGGAGTGAGGGAGAGGCGGGAGTGAGGGAGAGGCGGGAGTGAGAGAGAGGCGGGAGTGAGAGAGAGGCGGGGGTGAGAGAGAGGCGGGAGTGAGAGAGAGGCGGGAGTGAGGGAGAGGCGGGAGTGAGGGAGAGGCGGGAGTGAGATAGAGGCGGGAGTGAGAGAGAGGCGGGAGTGAGGGAGAGGCGGGAGTGAGAGAGAGGCGGGAGTGAGGGAGAGGCGGGAGTGAGAGAGAGGCGAGAGTGAGGGAGAGGCTGGAGTGAGGGAGAGGCGGGAGTGAGAGAGAGGCGAGAGTGAGGGAGAGGCGCGAGTGAGGGAGAGGCGGGAGTGAGAGAGAGGCGGGAGTGAGGGAGAGGCGGGAGTGACAGAGAGGCGGGAGTGAGGGAGAGGCGGGTGTGAGGGAGAGGCGGGAGTGAGGGAGAGGCGGGAGTGAGGGAGAGGCGAGTGTGAGGGAGAGGCGGGAGTGAGGGAGAGGCGGGAGTGAGAGAGAGGCGGGAGTGAGGGAGAGGCGAGAGTGAGAGAGAGGCGGGAGTGAGAGAGAGGCGGGAATGAGGGAGAGGCGAGATTGAGGGAGAGGCGGGAATGAGGGAGAGGCGGGAGTGATAGAGAGGCGCGAGTGAGTGAGAGGCGGGAGTGAGGGAGAGGCGGGAGTGAGGGAGAGGCGGGAGTGAGAGAGAGGCGGGGGTGAGAGAGAGGCGGGAGTGAGGGAGAGGCGGGAGTGAGGGAGAGGCGGGAGTGAGGGAGAGGCGGGAGTGAGAGAGAGGCGGGAGTGAGGGAGAGGCGGGAGTGAGGGAGAGGCGGGAGTGAGAGAGAGGCGGGAGTGAGGGAGAGGCGGGGTGAGAGAGAGGCGGGAGTGAGAGAGAGGCGGGAGTGAGGGAGAGGCGGGAGTGAGAGAGAGGCGGGAGTGAGAGAGAGGCGGGAGTGAGGGAGAGGCGATAGTGAGGGAGAGGCGAGAGTGAGAGCGGCGGGAGTGAGAGAGAGGCGGGAGTGAGGGAGAGGCGGGAGTGAGGGAGAGGCGGGAGTGAGAGAGAGGCAGGAGTGAGGGAGAGGTGGGAGTGAGGGAGAGGCGGGAATGAGGGAGAGGCGGGAGTGAGGGAGAGGCGAGAGTGAGAGAGAGGCGGGAGTGAGAGAGAGGCGGGAATGAGGAAGAGGCGGGAGTGAGGGAGAGGCGAGATTGAGGGAGAGGCGGTGGTGAGGGAGAAGCGGGAGTGAGGGAGAGGCGGGGTGACGGAGAGGTGGGAGTGAGGAAGAGGCGAGAGTGAGGGAGAGGCGGGGTGAGGGAGAAGCGAGAGCGAGGGAGAGGCGGGGTGACGGAGAGGTGGGAGTGAGGAAGAGGCGAGAGTGAGGGCTGGTGTGAGCAAGAGGTCAGAGTTAGGGACAGGCAAAATGAGGGAGGTCAGAGTTATGGAGAGGCGGGGTGAGGGAGGTCAGAGTTAGGGACAGGCGGGGTGAGGAGGTCAGAGTTATGGAGAGGCGGGGTGAGGGAGGTCAGAGTTATGGAGAGGCGGGGTGAGGGAGGTCAGAGTTACGGAGAGGTGGGGTGAGGGAGGTCAGAGTTAGGGACAGGCGGGATGAGGGAGGTCAGAGTTAGGGACAGGCGGGGTGAGGGAGGTCAGAGTTAGGGTGAGGCGGGGTGAGGGAGGTCAGAGTTATGGAGAGGCGGGGTGAGGTGGGTCAGAGTTAGGGTGAGGCGGGGTGAGGGAGGTCAGAGTTATGGAGAGGCGCGGTGATGTAGGTCAGAGTTAGGGTGAGGCGGGTTGAGGGAGGTCAGAGTTAGGGACAGGCGGGGTGAGGGAGGTCAGAGTTATGGAGAGGTGGGGTGAGGTAGGTCAGAGTTAGGGTGAGGCGGGGTGAGGGAGGTCAGAGTTAGGGAGAGGCGGGGTGAGGGATGTCAGAGTTAGGGAGAGGTGGGGTGAGGGAGGTCAAAGTTAGGGACAGGTGGGGTGAGGGAGGTAAGAGTTATGGAGAGGCGGGGTGAGGTAGGTCAGAGTTAGGGTGAGGCGGGGTGAGGGAGGTCAGAGTTATGGAGAGGTGGGGTTATGAGGTCAGAGTTAGGGAGAGGCGGGGTGAGAGATGTCAGAGTTAGGGAGAGGTGGGGTGAGAGATGTCAGAGTTAGGGACAGGCGGGGTGAGTGATGTCAGAGTTAGGGAGAGGCGAGGTGAGCGAGAGGTCAGAGTTAGGATGAGGCGGGGTGAGGGAGGTCAGAGTTGGGGTGATGCAGGGTGAGGGAGGTCAGAGATAGGGTGATGCGGGGTTGGGGAGGTCAGAGTTCGGGACAGACGGGGTGAGGGAGGTCAGAGTTAGGGAGAGGCAGGGTGAGAGAGATCAGAGTTAGGGAGAGGCGAGGTGAGGAGGTCAGAGTTAGGGACAGGCGAGGTGAGGGAGGTCAGAGTTAGGGTGAGGCGGGGTGAGGGAGGTCAGAGTTAGGGAGAGGCAGGGAGAGAGAGGTCAGAGTTAGGGAGAGGCAGGGAGAGAGAGGTCAGAGATAGGGATAGGCGGTGTGAGGGAGGTCAGAGTTAGGGAGAGGCGGGGTGAGGGAGGTCAGAGTTAGGGACAGGTGGTGTGAGGGAGGTCAGAGTTAGGGAGAGGCGGGGTGAGGGAGGTCAGAGTTAGGGACAGGTGGTGTGAGGGAGGTCAGAGTTAGGGAGAGGCAGGTTGAGAGAGGCCAGAGTTAGGGTGAGGCGGGGTGAGGGAGGTCAGAGTTAGGGAGAGGCAGGGAGAGAGGGGTCAGAGTTAGGGAGAGGCGGGGTGAGGGAGGTCAGAGTTAGGGACAGGCAGGGAGAGAGAGGTCAGAGTTAGGGACAGACGGGGTGAGGGAGGTCAGAGTTAGGGAGAGGCAGGGAGAGAGGGGTCAGAGTTAGGGAGAGGCGGGGTGAGGGAGGACAGAATTAGGGACAGGCGGGGTGAGGGGGGTCAGAGTTAGGGACAGGCGGGGTGAGGGAGAGGCGAGGGAGAAGTAATTGCAGGAGTGAGGAGGAGATGGGGTGAGTGTGAATAGTTTGTACTAACTGCTTAATTTTCAAAATAAATAGAGGTTGAAGTTTGAAGCCATTTAATGATCTCAGCTGTGTTTTGCTGATAGAAAAAGTTAATGTTCTGGAGGATCACATTTGTGATCAGGAGACACAAGCAGAGGCAGTGCTACCATTTCTACACTCCCAGTCTGCGATTGTTCACCAGTTAAAGAAAAATACCAGGCTGAGGAGTGCTGATGTGGGAAATGTAAGAACATAACATAAGAAGTAGGAGCAGGATTAGGCCATATAGCCCCACGAGCCTGCTCCACCATTCAATAAGATCATGGCTGATCATTGATCTCAACACTACTTTCCCGCCAGATCCCCATATCCCTTGATTCCCCTAGAGTCCAAAAATCTATCGATCTCAGCCTTGAATATGAGAAAGTCTCATCAGTGTCTTTTCTCATTCTAATCTGATTTTTTAAATGAATAAATTGAATTTTGAAATTAAGCAAAGCCTCTGTGAGAGAAACTGATCAGAAGGGAATGTATCAGTTTGAGGCTTTATCCACCCAGCCTTTGTGGGGCAAGTGTGATGGGGGGTGGCGAACGTGCAGACGGGCTGACATCCTGAGAGAGGGCAACACGTACAACTCCCATCGCATCACTGCCACTCCCGTGGGCCTGGGCCTCATCACTGCTCTGTGGGAGAGAAGACTGCAGATGATGAATGATCCTTCAAAGCCCCTGTCTACTCGATCCAGCAATCTGTTCAAGGTGGACCCCAAATTCTCCACTGTGGAACCCAGAGACTTCCACCAAAGCTGCAAATGGGGCTGGCATGGACACCTCGTAACTGTAAGATTCGCAAAATTCTGCAGAACCCCAAAACAGAAGGATAACCCTATTTAAAACAATTTTGGACCATTACAGAAGAAATCTGTAAAAGATAAAATGCATGGTTGGGCCTAGCAGAAGAATTCAAAGATTTGAAACAAACGTGGCATTTCAAAAGGACATGTACAGACTTGTAGGAAAAGGCTGCGACAGGAATGTGGGATTGACTTCTGCAGAGGAACAGTTTGGGTATTCGAAAGTAGCCAGACTGGGAGGAACAATAAACGAAACTCAGCCCCTATCTGGGAATTTGCATTCTGTCAATAAATCAATGAAAACCCCAGCTTCACCTAAAGTCCAAAGCCCATTAAAACCCATGCATAGAAGAACCTGCACAGAATTTGAAGGCCTTACAGGAAAGCTAAGACAGTAGAGGACACTAAAAATATCCCAACACTGGACAAACAGGGGGCTATGGGGGGGAGGAGTTAAACACGATTAAAATCACTAAGGAGGTGGTACTCGGTAAGATAATGGGACTAAAGGTGAATAAATCCCCTGGACCTGATGGCTTACATCCTAGGGTCTTGAGAGAAGTAGAGGTAGGGATTGTGGATGCATTAGTGGTAATTTTCCATAACTCCCTGGATTCAGGAAAGGGCCCAGCAGATTGGAAAACTGCTAATGTAACGCCCTTATTTAAAAAGGGAAGTAGACAAAAGGCTGGAAACTATAGACCAGTTAGCCTAACATCCGTGGTCAGTAAAATGTTGGAGTCCATTATTAAGGAAGCAGTAACAGGACATTTGGATAAGCATAATTTAATCGGACAGAGTCAGCATGGTTTTATGAAGGGGAAGTCATGTGTGACAAATTTGCTTGAATTCTTTGAGGATGTAACAAACAGGGTGGATAAAGGGGAACCAGTGGATGTGGTGTATTTGGACTTCCAAAAGGCATTTGACAAGGTGCCACACAAAAGATTACTGCACCAGATAAAAAATCATGGGATTGGGGGTAATATACTGGCATGGGTGGAAGATTGGCTATCTAACAGAAAACAGAGAGTTGGGATAAATGGTTCATTCTCGGGTTGGCAATCAGTGACTAGTGGTGTTCCGCAGGAGTCAGTGCTGGGACCCCAACTCTCTACAATCTATATTAACGATTTGGAGGAAGGGACTGAGTGCAACGTATCAAAGTTTGCCGACGATACAAAGATGGGAGGGAAAGCAGTGAGTGAGGAGGGCATAAAAAACCTGCAAAAGGACATAGACAGGCTAAGTGAGTGGGCAGAAATTTGGCAGATGGAATATAATGTTGGAAAGTGTGAGGTTATGCACTTTGGCAGAAAAAATCAAAGAGCAAGTTATTATCTAAATGGAAAGAAACTGCAAATTGCTACAGTACAAAGGGATCTGGGGGTCCTGGTGCATGAAACACAGAAGGTTAGTATGCAGGTACAGCAGGTGATCAGGAAGGCCAATGGAATCTTGGCTTTTATTGCAAGGGGGATGGAGTATAAAAGCAGGGAAGTCTTGCTTCAGTTATACAGGGTACTGGTGAGGCCACACCTGGAATACTGCGTGCAGTTTTGGTTTCCATATTTAAGAAGATATACTTGCTCTCGAGGCAGTTCAGAGAAGGTTCACTCGGTTGATTCCGGAGATGAGGGGGTTGACTTATGAGGAAAGGTTGAGTAGGTTGGACCTCTACTCATTGGAATTCAGAAGAATGAGAGGCGATCTTATCGAAACATATAAGATTGTGAGGGGGCTTGATCGGGTGGATGCGGTGAGGATGTTTCCACTGATGGGTGAGACTAGAACTAGGGGGCATAGTCTTAGAATAAGGGGCTGCTCTTTCAAAACTGAGATGAGGAGGAACTACTTCACTCAGAGGGTGGTAGGTCCATGGAATATGCTGCCCCAAAAAGCTGTAGAAGCTACATCATTACATAAATTTAAAACAGAAATAGACAGTTTCCTAGAAGTAAAGGGAATTAAGGGTTACGGGGAGCGGGCAGGAATTTGGACATGAGTCTAGGTTCGGATCGGTCATGGCCCTGTGGGTAGCGGAGCGGGCCCAGGGGCCGTGTAGCCTGATCCTGCTCCTATTTCGTGTGTCTAATTCTGTTAGATTCAGGGGATGGTTCTGTGATAGTGGATTGGCGGTTAGGATCAGATCAGCCATGATCTTATTGAATGGCGGAGCAGGCTCGAGGGGCCGATTGGCCTACTCTTGCTCCTATTTCTTATGTTCTTATGTTCTTATGTTCTAATCGGTCCTTCAATCCAGCTAATCTGCGACTATCTTCATGCAAAATTCAACTGCTGCCGCCCGAGGAAGAAGAACCATAATCCCTGCGAGATAAAGTACCCAAGCAAAGACTTTAATCTTGGGGTACTTTACCTGGATGATGCCCTTGCAGCGCCCTGAGACCACGCGACGACGGCAGGCCCCAGAGAGCACAAAGATCGATCCCCAAACCCCACAACCATTTTAACTCCGCAGATCTTGACTTGGTGAGCATGAATTCCTGACCCCTCTTAGCTTAATCTAGTTAGGTACAGGGGGTGGGATAAGGATAAGGGGATTGTTAATGTAGTTGTTTTCCCTCAATGTGCCGTGAGTTCCCCATTCCCATTTAAGTGCATTTTTTTGATAAGCCTGTGACTACATAGTGATTTCTCAGCATTTGTAATTTTTTTATCATCGTTTTAAATAAAGTTCACGGTTTTCTTGTACCAAACCAATTGTCTACTCGTTTTCCTGTATCGCCGCTTGCACCTAAGTCCGGTGTCGAGAACCCAGGGGTGTGGGAGCGATTCGAACCGCTCACAGGCAGTCAGGGGCATAACTGACTGGCCACATGCCACCCCCTACAGAGTGTTGGAGGTGATTGAAGAGTGAACCATGGTGTCGCGGAGGGAATGTTGAAAGGGGAGGGGAGGGGAAGATGTGTTTGTTGGTGGCATCATGCTAGATGTGGTGGAAATGGTGGAGGATGATCCATTGACTATGGAGGCTGGTGGGGTGGAAGGTGAGGACAAGGGGAACATAAGAAATACAACATAAAAACATAAGAATTAAGAGTAAGCGTACGCCATATGGCCCCTCGAGCCTGCTCCACCATTCAATAAGATTATGGTTGATCATCCACTTTCCCGCCCGATCTACATATCCCTTGATTCCTCTAGAGTCCAAAAATCTATCTATCTCAGTCTTGAATATACTCAACGACTCAGCATTTATCCCTACTCTCTGTTTTCTGTCCGTTAGCCAATCCTCTATCCATGCTATTATATTACCCCTAACCCCATGAGCCCTAATCTTGTGTAATACCCTTTTATGTGGCACCTTATTGAATGCCTTTTGGAAATCCAAATATACTACATCCACTGGTTCCCCTTTATCTACCCTATTAGTTACATCCTCAAAAAACTCTAATAAATTTGTCAAACATGATTTCACTTTCATAAAACCATGTTCACTCTGCTTAATCATGTTATCATTTTCTAAGTGCCCTGATACCACTTCCTTAACAATGAACGCCAGCATTTTCCCGAAGACTGATGTCAGGCTAACTGGCCTGTAGTTCCTTGTTTTCTCTCTCCCTCCTTTCTTGAATAGCGGTGTTACATTTGCGACCTTACTATCCGCTGGGACCATTCTAGAATCGAGGGAATTTTGATAGATCAAAACCAGTGCATCCACTATTTCTGCAGCCACATCTTTTAGAACCCCAGGATTTAGGCCGTCAGGTCCAGGGGATTTGTCGTCATTTAGTCCCATTAGTTTCTCTCGTACATTTTCTCTACTTATATTAATTACGTTAAGTTCCTCACCCTCATTAGACCCTTGGCTCCCCCCATTTTTGGTATGCTTTTTGTGTCTTTTACTGTGAAGACAGATACAAAATATTTGTTTAACGTTTCTGCCATTTCCTTATTCCCTATAATAATTTCTCCTGTCTCAGCCTCTAAGGGACCAATGTTTACTTTTGCTCTTCTCTTTTCCTTTTTACATACTTGTAGCAGCTCTTACAATCTGCTTTTATATTTCTTGCTAGTTTGCTCTCATTCTATTTTTTCCCTTTTTATCAATTTTTTGGTCATCCTTTGCTGGTTTCTGAAACTCTCCCAATCCTCAGGCTAACTATTATTATTTGCAACATTACAAGCTTCTTCTTTCAATCTAATGCTATCCTTAACTTCTTTAGTTAGCCACGGTTGGATCACTTTTCCTGTGGAGTTTTTGTTTCTCAATGGAATGTATTTTTGTTGAGAATTATGAAATATTTCTTTAAATGCTAGCCACTGCTTATCTACTGGCATACCTTTTAATCTATTTTTCCAATCTACCTTAGCCAACTCGCCTCTCATACCTATGTAATTGGCATTATTTAAGTTTAAGACTCTAGTTTTGGACTTAGACAAGTCACTCTCAAAATTAATGTGGAGTTCTATCATATTATGATCACTCTGCCCCAAAGGATCCTTTACTATGAGATTGCTAATTAACCCTGTCTCATTACATAATACAAGATCTAAAATAGCCCCTTCCCTGGTTGGTTCCATAATGTATTGTTCTAGGAAACTGTCCCGAATGCATTCCATAAACTCGTCCTCCAGACACCTTTGCCAATTTGATTTGTCCAGTCTATATGAAGATTAAAGTCCCCCACGATAGAGAACCCTATCATGGTTCTGGGAGGGAGGGGAAAGGGTAAGAACAGAAATGTGGGAAATAGAACGGACACAGTCGAGGGCCCTTTCAATCATGGTGGAGAGGAATCCTGAGTTGAGGAAGAAGGAAAACATATCAGAAGCACTGATATGGAAGGTGGCATCGTCAGAACAGATGTGACGGAGAAATTGGGAGAATGGAATAGAGTCCTTACAGGAAGCGAGGTGGGAGGAAGTGTAGTCAAGATAGCTGTGGGAGTCAGTAGATACTGGTTGACAGCCTATCCCCAGAAATGGAGACAGAGAAGTCGAGGAAGGGAAGGGAAGAGTTGGAGATGGATCATGTGAAGGCCAGGGAAGGGTGGAAATTGGAAGCTAAGTGATGACATTTTCCAGTTCAGGGCGAGAGCAGGCAATGGCAACAATGTGGCAGAACCACTGAATGACTCTGGCTAACTGTATATAATTCTCTTTAACGATGTTCTAACACCAGCCTAAACCTGTACCATTGTGTTAGGCATTTCTGTGTTTTGTATATAGTGTTTGCATGTATGGGGCGTGGCTCCTTTAAGAGCGCGGGAAAACGCGGGCAAACGCGATGATGTCACGTCGCAAACCACGTGACTGCCCAGGCAGTCCTCGTGGCATCTCCGTTGAGTAAAGACCTGTTTGATTGTTCTCCTGTGTCGATCTCAGTTATTCGCAGGAATTCGTCAATTCCTACAACAATACAGTCATCTATGCCCCAGAAAAAGAGGTGAGGGAGGGGACCTGAGTAGAACTGGAACAAAGAATATTTCACATATTCCACGAAAAGGCAGGCATAGCTAGGACCAATGTTTCCGTGTTGCTGCGCGGCCGCGAAGTCGCCCAGCTGTCTGAAGCTCCTGCGCAGGCCGCTTGCCGGTGTCCCAATGGAAAAACCACGCATGCGCGGAAGTTTGAATGGACTGGGCAGCCCCTTAAAGGGGCTGCGCATCTGGAAAAAAATTACAGGGAAATTGGCTAGGACCCATTCGGTTTCCCAAAAGAGGAAGTGAGTGGAGTCAAAGGAGGAGATATTCAATGTTCAGCCAGACGGAGGAGGGTGGTGGTGGAAGGGGACTTTATTATTAAAATGCTGGTATGTTTACACTGGATTGAGAAACACAAATCATGCAAAGGCAGTTCAGCTTGGGCTCTATTTTGCATGGAGGGGGAAGGGCTTGAGTGGAAAATCCCCGACTACAAACAGATTTACCAATGTCTCAACCTGCATGGTGTAATTAATATGCTAGTAAAACAAACATGCTCAAGCCAATTAAATTGCACATCTGCAATGTGTCATCTGTTGCCAGGCAGGATGTGTTTCTGAAGGTTTCAATTGGATAGAGGATTTCATTATCAACATTTGGTCTGTAGAGACTGTCCCTCAGCCCCAGAGATGATATATCACCCTGTGTTCCCCTGACAGTGTTCCCCAGGGTGGATATATCACTCTGTGATCCCCTGACAGTGTTCCCCAGGGCGGCTATATCCCCCGGTCTCCTCTGCATTGTGGAGACCAAACGCAGATTGGGTGACCGCTTAACGGAACACCTCCATTCAGTCTGTAAGGGTGACCCCGAGCTTCTGGTCGCCTGTCACTTTAATTCTCCGCTCCACTCCCACTCTGACCTCTCCGTCCTCGACCTCTTGCACTGTTCCAATGAAGCTCAACGTAAGCTCGAGGAACAGCACCTCATCTTTCGATTAGGCACTTTACAGCCTTCTGGACTCAACATTGAGTTCAACAATTTCAGACCATAACCTCGGCCCCATCTTCTTTTTTCATTTATTTTCTCTCTCTCTCACATGGCAGCTGTCGATCATTCACCATTGCCATTTACACTTCATCTAGAGTCAGCTTTTGTTTCTTAACTTGTCCCATGACCATCTCCTTTTGCCTTGCGCCACCATCCCTTTTGTCTCTTAATCTCTCCTGCCTTCCACCCTATCACAGACCTTCCCTTTGCTCTTTCCTCCCCTCCCCCCTCTCCATGCCCCTACACTTGCTTAAACACCTGTTCCATCTTCAACTATTTCCAGTTCTGACGAAGGGTCATCAACCTGAAACGTTAACTCTGTTTCTCTCTCCACAGATGTGTTTTATATCACCCTGTATTCCCCTGACAGTGTTCCCCAGGTTGGATATATCACCCTGTGTTCCTCTGACAGTGTCCCCCAGCCTGGGTATGTCCCATCCCATCAGCAGGACAGACCCACCAGGGGTGGCCGCACAGTGGCATACAGTCGGGATGGAGTGGCCCTGAGATTCCTCAATATTGACTCCAGACCCCATGAAGCCTCATGGCATCAGGTCAAACACGGGCAAGGAAACCTCCTTCTGATTATCACCTAGCTCACACTATTCTGCATGTATCCACCCATTCCACCAGCCTGTCTATGTCCTCTTGAAGTCTATTACTATCTTCCTCACTGTTTACTACACTTCCTAGTTTCGTGTCATTTGCAAGTTTTGAAATTGTGCCCTGTATCCCCAAGTCCAAGTCATAATCTATATCAAAAACAGCAGTGATGCTAGTACAAAACCCTGGGGAACACCACTGTATACCTCCCTCCAGTCTGAAAAACAGCCATTCACCACAACTCTGTTTTCTATCCCTTAGCCAATTTTGTATCCATGCTGCTACTGCTCATTTTATCCCATGGACTTCAATTTTGCCAACAAGCCTAATATGTGGTACTTTATCAAACTCCTTTTGAAAGTCCATGTACACTACATCAACTGCATTGCCCTCATCCACCCTCTCTGTTACCTCATCAAGAAACTCAAACAACTTAGTCAAACACGATTTGCCCTGAAAAAATCCGTGCTGGCTCTCCATTATTGGTCCATACTTGTCCAAGTGGCTGTTAATTCTGTCTCAGATTATTGTTTCTAAAGCTTCCCCACCACCAACATTAAACTGATGGGCCCATAATTGCCAGGTTTATCCTTACCCCTTTTTGAACAAGGGTGTAACTTTTGCAATCTTCCAGTCCTCTGGAAACACTTGACCTCATCCTCACCAATCTACCCATCGCAGATACATCTGTCCATGACTGTATTGGTAGGAGTGACCACCGCACAGTCCTTGTGGAGACAAAGTCATGTCTTCAAACTGAGGACACCCTCCAATGTGTGGCATTACCACTGTGCTAAATGGAATACATTCAGAACAGATCTAGCAGCTCAAAGCTGGGCATCCATGAGACGCTGTGGGCCATCAACAGCAGAATTGTATTCCACCTCAATCTGTAACCTCATGGCCTGGCATATCCCTCACTCTACCATTGCCATCAAGCCAGGCGACCAACCCTGGTTTAATGAGGAGTGTAGAAGAGCATGCCAGGAGCAGCACCAGGTGTACCTAAAAATGATGTGCCAACCTGGCAAAGCTACAACACAGGACTACATACATGCTAAACAGCAGAAGCAGCATGCTATAGACAGAGCTAAGCGATCCCACAATCAACGGATCAGGTCAAAGCTTGGCCGTCCTGCCACATCCAGTCATGAATGGTGGTGGGCAATTAAACAAATAACAGGAGGAGGAGGCTCCGTGAATATCCCCATCCTCAATGCTGGAGCCCAGCATGTGCGTGCAAAAGACAAAGCTGAAGCATTCGCAACCATCTTCAGCCAGAAGTGCCGAGTGGCTGATCCATCTCAGCCTCCTCTTGAGGTCCCCACCATCACAGATGCCAGTCTCAGTCAATTTGATTTACTCTGCGTGATATCAAGAAACGACTGAACGCACTGGTTGTAGCAAAGGCTATGGGCCCCGAGAGCATCCTGGATGTTGTGCTGAGGATTTGTGCTCCAGAACTAGCCACGCCTCTAGCCAAGCTGTATCAGTGCAGCTACAACACTGGCATCTACCTGACAAAGTGGAAACTTTGGTCCTGGGAATCCTCAACATTGACTCCGGTTTCCATGAAGTCTCATGTCTTCAGGTCAAACATGGGCAAGAAACCTTCAGCTGATTACCACCTACCACCCTCCCTCGGCTGATGAATAAGTACTCCTCCATATTGAAGACCATTGGAAGAAGCACTGAGGGTGGCAAAGGCACAGAACGTACTCTGAGTGGAGGACTTCAAAGTCCATCACCAAGAGTGGCTCGGTAGCACCACTACTGACCGAGCTGGCCGAGTTCTGAAGGACATAGCTGCCAGACTGGGCCTGTTGCAGGTGGTGAGAGAACTAACACGAGGGAAAAAGCAACTTGACCTCATCCTCACCATTCTACCTGTCACAGATGCATCTATCCATGACAGTATTGGTAGGAGTGATCACCGCACAGTCCTTGTGGAGGCTAAGTCCCGTCTTCACACTGAGATCACCCTTCATTGTGTTGTGTGGCACTAGCACCGTGCTAAATGGGATAGATTCAGAACAGATTCTAGCAGCTCAAAACTGGGCATCCATGAGGTGCTGTGGGCTATCAGCAGCAGCAGAATTGTATTCCACCACAATCTGTAACCTCATGGCCCAGCATATCCCTCACTCTACCATTACCATCAAGCCAGGTTACCAACCCTGGTTCAATGAATCTGCCATTCAATTAGATTATGGCTGATCTGTAAATTAACTCCATCTACCCACCTTGGTTCCGTAACCCTTAGTACCCTTGCCTAACAATAAATCTACCAATCTCAGTTTTGAGATTTTCCAAACTCAACAGCTTTTTGGGGGAGAGAGTTCCAGATTTCTACTGCCTTTTGTGTGAAGAAGTGCTTTCTGACATCACCCCTGAACTAATTGTAAGGCTCTGCCCCCTGTTCCGCACTCCCCCACCAGAGGAAATAGTTTCTCTTTATCCACACTGTGTAAGCTTCAAAAATGTCTGCACAAACCCAGAACAGAAGGATAGCATCAGTTTAAAGTGATTTTGGAACATTTCAGAACAGATCTGTAAAAAGGATAAAAAGTGTGGTTGGGCCAAACAGAAGGATTTCAAAGAGTTTGATTTAAGGAAGAGATTTTTGGACTGTTTTAAGAGTTATTGGGCAAAAGGGATTTAAAATAAAAATACCAGGAAGATTTGGCTGGTTTAAAAAGACATGTTCAGGCTTGGAAAAAGTCTGGGATAAAGGGGAGAAGAGTGGGCTCCCAAGTTTGGATATTGGACTGTCTAAGGAATGTCCAAGGCCACCCCAGTTTTACATAAGGAAGCCTGTTTTTCCCGCTGGGAAATCGCTGAGCCAGGTTTCGAGTTACCAAGACGACCCCAGCTATACAAAGGAAAGGAACAGCCCTACAAACAAACCACAGTCCAAAATCAATTTAAAGAGATTGACAACCGTTTTGCATTTTAAAACTGGTTTCAAGGCAATCCCGAAATCAGTTAAAGTCGTTAAGTATGGATGAGCCATCCCCTTAAAGTCGTTAAGTCTGGATGGGCCATCTCCGAAGCTCATTAAGGTTTTAAAACACACTGGCCCAGAAATTCGGGTCCCAACGTGTGAGTACGGACGGAGTACTCACGCGTGGACCCGATGGAAGTGCCGGATTCTTGCATGCACTACGCATGCGCGGGAAACCGGCATTTCCAATCCTCTGAACCAAGGGGTTCAGAGGTCGAACGCGTGCGCGCAGGAGTCTGCGTGTGCGCGTTGAACTTCCTTTTTTTGACAGGTTTGCCTGTGCGTGAAGGCCTCAACATTTTACACATTAAAGAACCAGACGTAAGGACTTCATTTTAAAAGGTAAGTGGTCAATTAATTAAAATTAGAACATTTTTTCCACAGATTTATTATTTTTAAATACTTTACAGTAAGGTAAGTGTATTTTTAGCCCTGATTTTTTATAAAATTATTTTTTTCAAAAATTTAAATTATTGTTTAAAATAGTTATTTAATGTTATTTATAGTTGATTTAAATAGTGTGATTTTTTTTCAAATTTATTTTAAGGTAAAGTACTGTTTTGGGCGCCCGGAGTTTTCATGAGTTTGACAGTTCTTCTGTCAAACTCATGAATAGGCTTTTCCCTCCTCCGATTGGTTGCCCAGTGCTCACGTGATCCCAGCCGATGCATCGCACTAACTACGCCGCTGGATCACGCAAGCACAGCGCGCCGGGAGCTGGACCGGGCCACAGAGAGGAAATCCACCCAGGCCCAGGCCTCAACTGCCGGCGCGCTATGTAAGTGTAGGTCGGGGGCTTGCACCCGCGGGAAGCCCCTGACACGAATTTCTGGGCCATTAAAAATAATGAGCCCGCCAAATTTAACAAAGATACCCGAAATTTGGTGGTCAGATAAGCCAGGCCCCAAATTAGTATAATTGAGGCCTGCCTTTTCAGTGTTCAGTACAGACAAGCAGACAGATGAGACCAGTACAGACAGCGGAGACAGTTCAAACGGACAGCCAGTTGAGTTCAAGTTCAGCCAACCAGCTCATGAGAGAGATCATCATCGGAGACTCGAAGGAAGAAAGAAGAAACAGAGATCGCGGCAACCAAAGGCCTACAGAAACCAACAACAGCCAATATTACCATCAACCAGGTAATATTGGGACACCGCGACCAACAAGAAACCAACCACCGAAAAATTCACGAATCAAAGACTTGTTTCCACTCTACAGGCTAGCCTGACTTACCCCTGGGTAAGATTTGGACACAAAAGACTCTAAAACTAGCCCTAACCAAAGAAAATTGGGTACTTACCCGATAGATCCAACAGCGCGACTAACCGCATCTGCGGACCAAACCCAACTGAAGACCCAATGCAGGTGCAGTCTTCTACCACGTCCGAGGTACGGCAGGCCCCAACCGCCACAAGTAAAGAGAACCCCGAAATCGCGAACCCCTACAACTGTCAAGAAAGTCATTTTGGTGAGTATTTCCTGCTCCTCTGGATTTCGGCCTAGCTAGTGTAGTGGGGTTGGGAGGGTAAGGGATTTTTGTGTATTGTAATTCTCCCTCGCTTATTCCGTGTGTTCCCCACCCCTTTTAAAGTATAAGTTTTATCGTATTGTATATTTTCCTGTCTCAAAATAAAGATCTGAATTCTTTTGACTAACCCAGGTGTCTGTTGCAAGTTTATTATGACCCCCAAATAAGTACAAAAAGGGAGTGGGAGCGATTCGATCCGTTCAAATGAGTCAGAGGTAAAGCTGACCACAGACACCACCCCTTACAACTACCAACTGTAAGATTCACAAAATTAATATGTTTTTCCATAAGGGTTACTGGCAGAAGAGGCCTTAATTTTAAAGACTTTTAAAAGCAGCCCAGAAAAAGGGGCACTTAAAATGGCCACCAGACCCCGTGACAAGCTTTTGGACACTTTAAAATGGTTCCTGCAGTCCCCAGACAGCTTTTTGTGGATTCAGCCCAACTAGCTCTGGAAAACAGGACCAAACAGGACCACATACATATGCAAAACTCTGGGATGCGATACCAGGCAGCACCCATCAATATAGATTGGATACAGATTCAAACAGATCGGCCTGTAGATAAAGGCCATCTAAGTGTTACACAGACAAAGGAAAACCAGTTTCCAAGTTTAATGGGAACATCGATACCCATTTACAACAATCAAAACCCGGGATGGCAGTTACCGGCCATCTCGAAGCTACTTTAAATTAACGACTACCCTTTTGTACCATAAGCCCGCCAAAAGTAAAACAAAGACTCACCGAGATCTGGCGGGAGATAAGGGCTTCTCCTGAGAAGTATAATTGAAGGCACCTGGGGTAGCAAGGGGGGTACGTTGGAAGAACGTTCGGTAACTGGGGCTCTTCATCCTGATCGTATCGTGGTACCTTCTGTGTGGTATCATCACCTTCGATAGCAGCTGGAGTTCGGAGAAGAAGACCGTTCGAGTCGGCGTTCCGCCCCGGGGTAACCGTCGGGAGATCATCGACCAACCTCAGGCCGCTTGACGAGACAAAGAGGCCGTAAAACTACAGAAGAGACATATATGAAAGCTGGCTAGAGGCTTCTAGCAGTGGTCAAGCAGATGGTCTCTTCCCCACGTCAACAGATCCAGCCTGTCCGTGACCTTCACCTCGAGGAAAAGAAGGTGTGTCGCAGCTCGCAGCCCGCAGCACTGACCACGAGGAAACAGGACGCCTGAAAGGATCAAAACGTAGACCTGTTTCAAAACTTTGCAATTCCCAGCCGGATTGGTGAGCATGTTTCTGGCCCGTCATAATCGGATCTAGATAGGTTAAAAGGGGGTGGATATTTTGGGTATAATTAACATGGGTTGTTGTCCCTCGATGTTCTGTGTGTTTTCCCCATTTCATGATGATCTTCATAAAGTATAATATGCCTGTATCTATTCTAGTTAGTACTGTATTGTTATGATTTGTTTTTCCCTCCCATGTACCCTCTTACTTGCTCGCATTTGATTTGTTTTTTCCTCATGCAATAAAATGTCATTCCGTTTCATTAAACCTGGTCTATAAGAGTATTCTCTGCATTGTAGTTTCTGCACCTAAGTCCAGTGTCTAGAATCTAAGGGGTGAGTGGGTCGAACCACACAAAGGTTTTTCTGTGCAAGAGGGAGAGAGAGGCCTCTAGAGAGAGAAACCTCTGCGATCCCAGGAGACGAGAACCCCTTACAGGAAATGGCGACTGCGGCAGGACACTGGCAGCAGGATTGCAATGTTTTAGACCCAGGTTTGAATGGACGAAATGTGATGGATGAGAGGCTAGCAGACTATGTCTTTGGGAAGGTAAATCTCACTAAGCAGTGGATTTCTGATCTCTTACGGGATGGGCGTCCAGTAGACGCAGCCACCAGGTGGACAGAGAGCAAAGAGCATAAGAAGTCTGTGGAAAAGGCAGTGTGGCTGATGTGCTACAAAAGACAGGTCCAGCTTTTGGATAAGGTCGTTGCAGCGCAGGCAGCCACGATCCATGCGTAGATGCTAGAGATTGAGGAAAAGGCCATGGGTGGGGTAAAACTCATTGCAACGCTCCATGTGTTGAATCAGGAATGCCGTACGGTAGCCAGCCAACACCAGGCTAAGGTAGAGTACCTGGAATGCCAGGTTACCAAAGCAAAGGTTCGGGAAGCGAGAATACGGGAGAAAAGCACCCGTCTCGCACTACAGCTAAGAGCGCAGGAGGACAGAGTAGTGAAAGTTAAGACAGCTTATAAGCTGGCCCTGGAGCAGGGGTTCGAGAATACAGACCACGACCCCTGTCAAGAAATGATAGAAGACCTAAGACTGGCCCTGACTAAAGCAAAAGGCATGGTATGCCTTGTAAACCCTAAGGCAAAACAGGTAGACTTCCTGAAAGAATCTAAAAAACAGATTCCGGGTGAAGTAGTTGTGGCACCTACCACCAAACCCTCAGCCCCGCCAAGTTACAGTGAGGTTTGGCCCGAAGTGGGGGAGGTAGAAGAAGAGGAGGCCGAGATAGAACCGGAGGAAGAGCAAACCCCAGTAGCAAAGCCGGAGCCGGCACCAATGTGTCCTGCTCGGCATAGGAGGTTCGGTCCCGCAGCCGCAGATGGCGCCGACGGACCCCTCCTGAATCATATCGAGGTGCCTCACGGTGCCCAACAGCTCAGATCAATGGTGAGCCATCTCCCGAAACTCTCCGCGAAGGGAGATTCCTCTGTACATTTCAGAGAAATAGAGCAGACAGCCGCTGTTAATGATTGTGATGATCAGGAACAGGCCAAGATGCTGCTATTCTCCCTGGACAGTACGATCCTTCAGTGCCTCTCAGATGGGAGTAAGAGGGGACAAAAAGGCTATGAGGAACTCTGGGAAGAGGTCCTGGAGGTTATGGGAGTAGATGATGGTAACCCGTTCTTCCGCTTAGAAGAGACCACACAGCTAACTGGAGAGCACCCACGGGTTTTCGCAGGGAGGCTGTGGCCTGTGTATCGGCGCAGCTGTCCGGGAATGCCGGACCGGGCCGTAATGAATGACGCTCAGCGAGGTCATTGGCTCCGTTGTCTGGTTTCCAGCAGCCTGCCGCAGGTACAGACCCAGACCAGATCTTGGTTTGACCCCCAGGGTCCTGGTACTATGGAAGAAACGGTGCTCCGGCAGCTTAACATTTTCTTCAAAAATTGCAGGAGTCAGCAAACCCCCCCCTCTAAGGGAAAAGTGCATGAGGTGAAACCCACAGCCCCAAGTAAGAAAGAATGGCATCAGGAGGGAAATTGCCCTCCCCAAGCCAAGCTCAATTGCTACGGGTGTGGGAAGGATGGGCATTGGCACAAGGACTGTAAGAATCCGTGGAAGGATAATAAGGGAAGACTTCCCACAGCCCAAGCCCAAGCCCAGACCGACGCCCCAGCACGGGTCCAGGTCCAAGCCGCAGCGCCCGTCCCAAACAGAGGAGCTGGTGTAGCTATAGATCCCGCTGCGATAGAGTCAGTTTTAGAGACAATGCGGTCTCTGATACTATCGCAGGGGAAGATAGCGGTGGCCACCGGTCCTGCCGTTAATCCAACCCCGACCGCTCGACCCCAATGACTAGAGCCTGCCCAGCCCGTCTACCTGTGTTCGCTGCGCTACGATTTATGGAAACGACCCCTCGTGGAGATGGAGGTGGAAAAGGTGAAGGGGACCTATCTGTTGGATACAGGGGCATCATGCACCATGATCCACGCAGATAACCCCGTCGCCTCACCTCTATCCTCCGGGTTCCCATATATACTAGCGGGCTTCACAGGCAAAGAACAGGCTGGTGTGTTCTCCGTCCCCATCTCCATTCAGGTCGGATCACTCCACACCACGTGGAAGTGCAGACTGATGAACTGGGAGGTGGGGAGTGGGACAGGGATCATTGGAGCTGATTTCTTGGTAGAAAACGGGATCCTCGTAGATCTGCGAAATCACTGTCTTTGGGGAGCACGTACGGGAAAGAAAGGAGAGGTCATCATCATCCCAGGGAAGGAAGGGAAGGAGACCCTATGCACCGTGAAGCCAAAAGAGGGCTACGACCTCGAGCACATGGTCGCTAGCGTCCCACAAGATCTGCAGGCATTCGTGTCAGACAATCTGACCACGTTTGCTGCCCACAAGCACGATTGTGGGAGGGTCACCGGGTTTGAGGTCAGAGTAGACGGGGACCCCATGACCTGACCCCAAAAACAATACAACTTCCCCAGGGAAGCGGAGCCCGACATGGAGACAGCAATGACTTCACTGGTGCAGCAGGGCGTGTTGAGGCCGATAGCCACCCATGTAAACTCCCCTTTGTGGCCGGTAAAGAAGCCGGACAATTCGTGGAGAGCTACGGTGGACTACAGAGTCCTCAATAGCAACATCCCAGCCTGCGCGCCGATGGTAGCAGCATTTGCCAACCTCATCGGGAGTATTCCGGCATCTGCTACCACGTTCACGGTGCTGGATATTTCAAATGGGTTTTGGTCCATCCCTTTAAGGAGGGAGGATCAGTACAAGTTTGCCTTTACTTTTAAAGGGCAACAGTACACCTGGAACTGCTTGCCACAGGGTTTCCACAACAGCCCCAGCATTTTCCATCAATGCATGGCAGGAAGTTTAAAAGAGTTCAGCCAGCCCAATCAGCTAGTGCAGTATGTGGACGACCTGCTCCTGTTCACAGATTCCAGAGAGGAGCACGGCCCACTATTAGCCGAACTATTGCAGCTGTTAGGAAGGAAGGGTTTTAAAGTAAACCCAAAGAAGGCACGGATCGGCCAGTCGGAGGTAAAATTCCTGGGTCTGACCATCCGCGCTGGGGAGAGAGCGATAGACAAGGCTAGACAGGAATCGGTGCAAGACCCACCGGTCCCCACCACTGTAGCACCAAAGTGGAAAGTAGGAGACAAGGTCCTGGTGGGAAACTATGCCCAAGAGGGGAGTTTAGAACTGCTGTACACGGGGCCCTACAGTATTGTAGACAAAGCAAGCCCCATGGTATATGCGGTGAAATTGCCCTGGTGCACTAAATGGTTCCACGCTAACCAGTGTAAACTGTTTAAGCCGGGTGAAAAAGAACCAGCAGGGAAAGCCAGGTCTGAGAGTAAAAACCATCAGCCTGAGGCAAGTAAAGAGCCACAGACCTCACAAGCTGGCGTTGCAGCCTGCTTGAGGGGAGGAGCCATCCCGCCCACCTGGGAGGTCTACCCATTGGCCTGGGACTCGGACGGGGAAGAGCCCGAACAGCTAGACCCCGCCCTTGACGCGATTCTGGAGGAGGTGGAGTCGGGGAACGGAGGTCCCGCCCTCGGCTCAAGGTTAGGGGAGGTAAAACTTGGGAGCGGAGATCCTCCACCTGTAGGGACAGGTGGGAAGGAGTCGTCTGCCACAGACCCAAATCCCAAAGGGGCGGAGCCTGAGGGAAGGGAGCCGAAGCCGCCAGTTATGGAGGAGCCATGGGCGGTGAGGGCTACAGTCCCAACCAAAGGTCCACTCGCTACGGGAGCCTCGCCCGAAGTACCCCCTCGCAGGTCGTCTCGGACGCCTCGGGAACCCGAACAGCTAGGTCCCGCCCTCAATGCGATTCAGTGCTCCCTGATATTGGTGCTGTATATAGTAACCCCTGCCCTGTGATTGCTCCCCATCCTGTATCTCTATTCCCCCTTCAGTGCTCCCTGATATTGGTGCTGTATATAGTTCCAAAGAATATTCCCAAATAAGGATGTGTTGTGCATACCTGGGTTTAGAGTGAGACCATGGTGGTTTACACCACTAGCCAATAGGATCTGTAGAGCGCCAGTCTGTCATCTGTCGCTGAGAGAGGCTCTCTCATGGAGGTTACAAATTTACAACAATCACTGGGCTTATGTAAGATGAGGCACTTGGACTTCTCCAGGGTGAGCAGGAGATGCAGATCCATGAACTTAGCTTTGGTGAAACCCCTCAATGGAACAGTTCCCCATACAGGTATATGCACCATAGTCCCAGATAATGGTGGGCTGTCCCACAGGTCAATACATAGGATTACATATGATATACGGCACAGAAACAGGCCATTCGGCCCAACCAGTCAATGCCGGTGTTTATGCTCCACTCGAGCCTCCTCTTGTCTTTCCTCATCTAAGTCTATCAGCATAACCCTCTATTCCCTTCTCCCTCATATGCTTGTCTAACCTCCCTTTAAATGCATCTATACTATTCGCTTCAACCGCCCCCTGTTGTAGCGAGTTCCACATTCTCACCACACTTTGGGTAAAGAAGTTTCTTCTGAATTCCCTATTGGATTTCTTGGTGACTATCTTATATTGATGGTCTCTAGTTATGCTCTTCCCCACAAGTGGAAACATTCTCTCTGTATCCACTCTATCAAAAATTTTTCATAATTTTAAAGACCTTTATTAGGTCACCCCTCAGCCTTCTTTTTTCAAGAGAAAAGAGACCCAGCCTGTTCATCCTTTCCTGATATGTATACCCTTGTGGCAGAGCCACCAAAGGACTCAGAGCAGTTGTACATAATTCCTTTAACAGCATTGTAGTTACAGCCTGTGTCTGTACCTTTAATTATACTGTTTAACTGTACTATGTCTAGTTACCTTTACAGCGCGGTTTTAATGTGATGACGTCATGCCGTTAGTCACGTGATCCCCCAATGGCGGGAAGAACGTGATGACGTCATGACGTCAGCCAACGGGCCTGCCCAGCAGTCCTCGTGGAGCCTTCAGGGAGAACAGACCTACTATCGATGTATTCCAGCAGTTTCCAGTTTAAACCAGTTTTGTTTCATTAAAGTTCTTTGTTTTAATTGCCTGAGTTGAACTCAGTCTTTTCGCTAGGAACCTCCGTTCCTACACCCTCGCATTTCTGGTATCATCCTTGTAAATCTTCTCTCCACCCTCTCCAGTGCCTCAATATCCTTTTTATAATATGGCGACTAGAACTGTACGCAGTACTCCAAATGTGGTCTAACCAAGTTCGATACAGGTTTAGCATAACTTCCCTACTTTTCAATTCTATACCTCTAGAAATAAACCCTAGTGCTTGGTTTACTTTTTTTATGGCCTTGCTAACCCGTGTTGCAACTTTCAGTGATTTGTGTATTTATACTCTGAGATCCATTTGTTCCTCTACCCCACCTAGACTCGCACCTTCCAAGTGATAAGTGATCTCCCTATTCTCCCTACCAAAATGTAATACCTCACATTTATCAGTGTTGAATTTCATTTGCCAATTATATGTCCATTCTGCAAGTTTATTAATGTCCTCCTGTGGCGGAGCCACTGAATGACTCTGGGCAACTGTATATAATTCCCTTTAACGATGTTCTAACACCAGCCTAAGCCTGTACCATTGTGTTAGACATTACTTTGTTTTGTATATAGTGTTTGTAGGCACGGGGCGTGGCCCCTTTAAGAGCGCGGGAAAACGCAGGCAAATGCGATGACGTCACGTCGCAAACCACGTGACTGCCCAAGCAGTCCTCGTGGAATCTCCATCTTGTTAAGACCTGTTTTCGTGGTTCTCCTGTATCGATCTCATCAAATTGTTTGAACTCGTTTAGTTTTACATTAAAGACCAGTTTGATTGATCTCCTGAGTCGACCTCAGTTATTAGTTAGGAATTCGTCAATTCCTACATTGGTGACCCTGTTTTTTGTGAACATTTTTCGCAAAAAGGACACAGTATGGAGGCCAACGCCGTTTCGCTGAAGCTACCGCAGTTCTGGGAGCAGCAAGCGACCTCGTGGTTCATTCAGGTCGAGGCCCAATTCGCCCTGAGGGACATCGTTGCGGATCAGACCAGATATCTCTATGTGGTCTCCGCCCTCGATGGCTCTACCGCCTCATGGATCATCAGCCTCCTCGAGAACCCTCCAACGGAGCGCAAGTATGAAACCCTCAAGGCGTGGTTGCTGCAAGTTTTCGGGCTCACTAAATCGGAGCGTGCCCGTCGACTGCTCGCTATGCCCGGGCTCGGGGACTCCAAGCCTTCGGAATTAATGAGCCAAATGCTCGCTCTCCTTGGCTCCGAACCGGAATGCTTCCTATTCCGGGAATTATTCCTCAGCCAGCTACCGGAACAGGTGCAAGCCGCCCTGGCCAAATTCGAAATTGAGGACTGCGCAGCACTCGTGGCAGAGGCGGACAAAATTTTTGCCGTTACTCAGCAGAACTGCGCCGCCACGAGGCGCCCATCCCCCACAGACGCCGCCCCAGCTCGTCAGCCTGCTGGGCTATGTTCCTACCATGCGCAGTTCGGCGTGAAAGCGAGACGTTGCCGCCCTCCCTGCAGTTTCCCCCCCAAAAAAACAACTACGACCACCGAGGAACGGGTCTAACGGGCGCCCCGTGGCCGCGATGGCGATCGGCAACGCAGGCAAGTTGCTGTTTATCACCGATACTCTCTCCGGTCGTCATTTTCTGTGCAACACCGGGGCGCAGTGCAGCATCTTACCCGTGTCCGCCCTCGATGTGCAGACCGGGATTCACGGCCTCGCCCTTGAAGCAGCCAATGGTGGAGCAATTCGGACCTTCGGCAGACGGTGAGTGCAGTTGTGTTTCAGGGGCCAACGTTTCCACTGGGAGTTTGTGACGGCCAAGGTTTCGTAACCCATTCTCGACGCGGATTTCCTGTGCGCCAACAGCCTCCTGGTTGACGTGAGGAAGCGGCGGTTGATCAACGTGGCAACTTTTCATTCTATCCCTTGTTACCGCAGTAACACTACGTCACGCATCGTCGCCTGTGCTTTTCCGGCTCCGGATGAGTTCGCTCGCCTGCTCGGCGAATTCCCTGACCTGACAAGACCCACGTTCTCCTCCACGGCCACGAAACATGGTGTGGAACACCACAACACCACCAACGGCCCCCCGGTCTACGCGCGGGCCCGGCGCCTGGAACTGGCAAGCTGGCGGTCGCAAAAGTTGAGTTTGCGACCATGGAACGGTTAGGGATTATTCGCCGGTCGAATAGTCCCTGGTCTTCACCCCTCCACATCGTCCCGAAGCCTGGTGGTGGATGGCGGCCATGCGGCGACTATCGACGCCTAAATGACGCCACCACTCCTGATCGGTACCCGATCCCCCACATCCAGGATTTGTCCGCCCATTTGGCAGGGAACACTGTCTTCTCGAAAGACGACCTTGTCCGGGGCTACCACCAGGTCCCCGTTCATCCCCAAGACGTTCAGAAGACCGCAGTCATCACCCCATTCGGCCTTTTTGAGTTTTTAAGAATGCCGTTTGGCTTAAAGTACGCCGCCCAGGCTTTCCAACGCCTGATGGACTCCGTGCTGCGGGACCTCAAGTTCCTCTTCGTCTACCTGGACGATATTCTCATTGCCAGTCCCAACAAAGAAGAACACATCTGTCACCTACGCACCCTTTTTTGGCGTCTCAGCCAACACGGCCTGATTATCAACCCGGCCAAGTGTCAGTTTGGCCTGCAACAAATTGATTTCCTGGGGCATCGCATCACTTCAGAGGGAGCGGTTCCTTTACAAGCGAAGGTAGAGGCGGTGACATCCTTTCCACGCCCGCAAACCATTAAGGCCCTGCAGGAATTCCTAGACATGGTAATCTTTTACCACCGTTTCGTGACTAAGGCAGCACTACTCATGCAGCCCCTGTACGAGGCCCTCAAGGGCAAGACTGGCAAAGATACGGTACTGGACGGATGACATGGCCCGGGCATTCGCCGACACCAAAAACGCCTTGGCCAATGCGACTATGCTGGCGCACCCGCTGCCAGGAGCCACCATCGCCCTCACCACCAACGTGTCAGACTACGCAATCAGCGCCGTGCAAGAGCAGTGGGTAAACGGGACCTGGCAGCCGTTGGCATTCTTCAGCCGTCAACTATGGCAGAACGAGAGAACGTATAGCATGTTCGACCGGGAGTTGCTCGCTCTTTTTCTGGCCATCCGCCATTTTCGCTTCCTCCTGGAAGGATGTCCCTTCACCGCCTTCGTGGACCATAAGCTGCTCACCTTCGCCATGGCCAAGACCGCCGAACTGTGGTCATCCCGACAGCAACGTCAACTGACCTACATATCCGAGTTCACCACGGATATACAGCACATGGCCGGTAAGGACAACCTGGTGGCCGACTGCCTCTCCCGCGCGACCGTCAATACGGTTCATTTAGGCATCGACTACACCCTCATGGCAGCGGATCAAGCCTTGGACCCAGAAGTCCAAGCCTACAGAACCACCGTCTCTGGCCTCCAGTTGGCTGATGGCAAGATCCAGGCGGCAGGTACCACGCTCTTGTGTGACGTCTCCGTACGGGACCCTCGCCCTGTCGTACCGGCCGTCTGGCGCCGCAAAGTGTTCAACGCCATACATGGGTTGTCACACCCAGGGATGAAGGCCTCGCAGAAGCTGATGTCAGTGAAATTCGTATGGCACGGCATGCACAAGGATGTCCGTGACTGGGCCAACACCTGCGTGGTCTGCCAAAAGGCCAAAGTACAGCATCACATCAAAGCTCCGTTGGCCACCTTCACAGATCCGGAGTGACGGTTTGACCATGTCAATGTGGACCTGGTGGGTCACTCCCACCCTCCCATGGTTTTTCACACATCCTGACCATGGTTGACCGTACCACCAGATGGCTGGAGGCGGTTCCCCTATCATCCACTACTTCGGCGGACATGGCCAGGGCGTTCATTTCCACCTGGGTCGCCCGTTTCGGAGTGCCCGCTGATATTTCTTCAGACAGGGGACCACAGTTTTCCTCTGAACTCTGGAATGCAGTGGCCCAAGGACTCGGTGTCAAATTACACTGCACCACAGCCTACCACCCACAGGCGAATGGTCTCTGTGAACGTTTCTACCGGTCACTGAAAGCCGCTCTGAGGGCCAGCCTCCAGGACGCTGGATGGGCAGACAAGCTACCGTGGGTCCTGTTGGGCCTTCGCACGGCCCCCAAAGAAGATCTTCACTCTTCATCCGCGGAGCTGGTGTACGGGCAACCGTTGCGAATCCCAGGGGATTTCCTACCAGAATCGACGAAACCTTGGTCCGCGTCTGACCAGCTTACTAGTCACCAGGAGGCGGACAGATGTTTCGCGCCGGTGCCCACTTCGCACCACGAGCTGCAGAGTTCGCATGTTCCAACGGAGCTTCACAAGGCAGAATACGTCTTTATTCGCCACGATGCTAACAGGGATCCACTCAAAGCCCCGTATACTGGTCCCTTCCGCGTGTTGGAGGCAGGGGACAAAACCTTCACAGTAGATGTCGGTGGTAAGCCGGACCACATTTCAGTTGATCGATTAAAACCAGCACATCTGGACCTCGACCGCCCTGTCGAGACAGCACAACCGCCGAGACGAGGTCGGCCACCCATCGCCGTTACAGCAGACCAAGTGCAACCGCCCGCCAGACCACCAGCCGCCCAGCAGCCTCCACCTCAGGAGTACAGGAGTCGTTCCGACAGGCTCATCAGACCCCCTCACTGTTTGACTTTGTCTGTGAAAGCGAATTCTGTGGGGGCGCATGTGGCGGAGCCACTGAATGACTCTGGGCAAATGTATATAATTCCCTTTAACAATGTTCTAACACCAGCCTAAGCCTGTACCATTGTGTTAGGCATTATTTTGTTTTGTATATAGTGTTTGTAGGCACGGGATGTGCCCCCTTTAAGAGCGCGGGAAAACACGGGCAAATGCGATGACGTCGCGTCGCAAACCACGTGACTGCCCAAGCAGTCCTCGTGGAATCTCAATCTTGTTAAGATCTGTTTTCGTGGTTCTCCTGTATCGATCTCATCAAACTGTTTGAACTCATTTAGTTTTACATTAAAGACCTGTTTGATTGATCTCCTGAGTCGACCTCAGTTATTAGTTAGGAATTCGTCAATTCCTACACTCCTGTAATTTGTTGCAGTCCTCCTCAGTATTGACTATCCCCCCCAATTTGGTGTCATCTGCAAATTTAGAAATTGTGTTTTTGATTCCCAAGTCTAAATCGTTAATGTAAATTGTGAACAGCAGTGGTCCCAGCATTGATCCTTGTGAAACACCACTGCCCAACTTCCGCCACTTTGAATAGCTACCCTTTACTCCTACTCTCTGCTTTCTGTCCTGAAGCCAGACAGCAATCCATTCTGCTATTTGTTCCCTGACTCCACATTCTCTGACCTTCTTCATCAGTCTATTATGGGGTACCTTATCGAAGGCCTTTCGAAAATCCAGATAAATTACATCGATTGCATTACCATTGTCTACTCTCTCTGTTACCTCTTCAAAAAATTCAATAAGGTTGGTCAAGCAAGACTTTTCCTCTTGAAATCCATGCTGACTATTCATTATTGGCCCAGAAATTTGGGTCGGATGCTTCCCCCGCCCTGCAATTACCTTACGCATCGGCAGTTGTGCTGTGGACCCACGTGGGATTCCAATCCTGGGCTGTTCCAACTGCCGGCGCGCAGTGCTTGCGTATCCCAGGGGCGCAGTTAGTTCGAAGTGTTCCCTGGGATCACGTAGGCCATGGAGAACCAATGGCAGCAGGGAATGCCCATTCATAAATTTGACAGGAAGAGCTGTCAAAACTATAAATACTGTAAGCCCCAAAACATAACTAAAACTTCAAATACATTTTTAAAAAAATCACGTTTTTAAAATAACTATAAATTACATAAAATAACTATTTTAAACAATAATTTAAATTAAAAAAAAAATTAATTACTGTTTCTGATGGGGCTAAAAATAAACTTACCTTTCGTTAAATATTTAAAAATAATAAACCTGTGGAAAAAATGTTTTCATTTTACTTAATTCACCACTTACCTTGTTAAAAGCAATCCTGCTGGAGACTTACACTCCCGGAGAAACCTGCAAAAAAAACGAAAGTTCCAGGCGAACGCGCTGCCTCTCCGGTGCATGCGTTCGGCCTGTGAATCCCTTCCTTTAAGGGAATGGAAGTTTCGGTTTCCTGCACATGCGCAGTGCATGCACGAAACCGGCACTTTCGTTGGGCCTACAGGTGAGTAACCAGCGCGTACTCACCCCTGGGGACCCGAATTTCTGGGCCATTATATTTTTGGTTTCTAGGTGTTGTTCTATTTTCTCCTTTATTGGGGTTTCTATTATTTTTCCTACCACCGATGTTAAGCTGACTGGTCTATAATTCCCTGGACATGTTCTATCCCCCTTCTTAAATATAGGTATTACGTTAGCTATCCACCAGTCCTCTGGCACTACACCTTTTTCTAACGAATTATCAAATATGCGCAGTAATGCCTCTGCTATCTCTTCCCGAGATACTTATAAAATGCGTGGATGCAATCCAGACGTTTTATCCTCTTGGAGTTTGATTAATTTTGTTAATGTATCCCCTTTTTTTATTTTAAATGCACTTATGTCATCACTAATCTCATCATCCAATGTCATGTCCACCTGTTCTATCTCCCTGTTAAATACCGAAGCAAAATAATTGTTCAATATTTCTGCCATCTCCCTATCGTTACCTGTTGTATTATCCTGTCTATCCCTTAATGGCCATATTCCCATCCCAACCTTCCTTTTTTAATTGATGTGCCTATAACATATTTAACTATTTTGTTTTATGTGCCTTGATAATTTAATTTCATAGTTCCTCTTTGCTTTCCTAATTGTGTTTCTTGACTTCTCTCCTAGGGGGAGAAATTGGGTATAGCCCCGTTTGGGGCGCTAGTCCTGGCGAAGCGCAAAGCTTAGCGCCAGGCGCGATTTAGCACCACCTGCCGCGATATTGGGTCGTTGCGCCCCTGAGGGTGATTGTGGCGCTAAATCAAGCGCTGCACGAGACTCTTAAGGCGCTAACCCGGCGGCGCAACCCAATTTCACGGCGGTGGGGCGCAACGCAGGTGCTGTCAGTAATCACTTTCCCCGAGACACACTGGCGCCGGCCAGCTCTTAAAGGGGTGGGTCATCAGCCACGGGCACAGAGGATAGCCCTTGTCCCCGAGAAGCCAGCCTCCTGGGTGAGCCGGGGCCTCGAAAAGGTCTGCAACAGAAGTCTGGCGCAGGATGAAGGCGTCGTGGCTGCTGCCTGGGAACTGCGCATTCACTGCGAGGATCAGCTGTTGGTGGTCACAGACCAGCTGGGCATTCAAGGAATGGAACCCCTAGCGGTTGCGGAACTCCTCCGGATTCTCTACAGGTGCCCGCAAAGCCACATGCGTGCAGTCAATGTCACCCTGCACCATGGGGAAGTCCGCTATTGCTGCGAAGCCCTCTGCATGCTCCCGCTGCTTGTCCGGGATCATTGGGAAGGAGATGTACTGCCGCCTCCTTTTAAACAGGGCATCAGTCACTTGACGGATGCAGCAATGCACCGCAAACTGCAAGATGTTGGCTATATCCCCAGTTGCGGCCTGAAAGGAGCCGCTTGCGTAGAAGTTTAGGGCAACAGTCATCCTCACAGCCACCGACAGAGATGTCTTGCACCTTATCTGAGGCTGCAGATCTGGCAGAAGCAGTTGGCACAGCTCAGTCACCACCTCCTTTCTAAAGCACAGCCTTCTGATACTCTGCTCCTCCGACATGTTCATGTAGGAAAACTGCTGTCGGAAAGCCCTGGCAGCGCAAGGTCTGGTGTGGCGACGTCTGTTGGTCCTCCTCCATCTGGCCATGCCTGCCCCTTTCTCCCTGCGTCTCTGTGCCCTTTCCAGATGATTCAGCAGCAGGACGTTCCCCTCCAATGCAGCCCCCATAATAAGTGCGCAAAGAAAGTTTTGCCGTTGGAAATGCTCACCAACAGCAAGGTGATGGTCAGAAGGCTGAAGTTCCTCTGCCAGCACTGGCTCAGTGGTGAAATGGATCGCAGTGTGCAGCCCAGCAACGCTCTGTAGCTCTCAAAGAAGTTGTGAGCCAAAAAGGCTGCCGCTTTTAAACCACACCAGTGCCCTTTAAATAACGCCCCCCCAGGCCGAGAGCGATTGGGTAAGACTCCATGTAAGCTGTCACTATTAGCGCCAGGCGCTACGGAGGGGGGCGCCACTGAATTTCCGGCCCGGGGTGCCCAAAAGGCGTTGCACACTCAAATGACGTCATAATCTGCCTGCGCCCATGAGCGGGCGCTAAGATTTTGCGCCGGCGCTAAATGCATGCTCAATATGGGGCGAGGCGCTAGGCTCCTTGCGCCTGCCCGGAAATTGGCTAGCACCCCACTTCTCGGCCTCTTTAGGCGTTAATCGGTGGCACTACCAACCGAATTTCTCCCCCCTAATCTTTTCGTATTCTCCCTTATCATGCACTCCTCTGCTGTCTATCTACTTAATGTATGCTTCTTTTGTTACCCTCAATTGTTCCCTTATGTCTTTATTCATCCATGGAGTCTCATTAGTGTTTAGTTTGTTCATTCCTTTTAGCAGAATACAGTATATATTTCCTGCACTTTGTTGAACACTGTTTTAAATGTTTCCCATTGCTGTCCTACATCGTTGTTTGACCATATGGTTGCCCTTTTTTTCCCCAAATTCTCTTCTCAGCCCCTCAAAATCAGCTTTTCTCCAATCTATTAACCTGGTTTTCATCATACTTATGTTCTGCTCAATTATCATCTTAAAGTGTATTATTATTAAATACTTGGAACCTCTCCCCAAGGGGAAGCACACAGTGTTGGGAACAATCCCACCCAGGTAAAATGGAAACAGGTGCTGATTCTGATTGAGTGCTTAGGTCCTGGCTATACAGCAATCTGAGGGAGCACTCCATCTTGCAGCACCCTGACTGGTTACATGGACAAAAGACAAGGCAATTAATGCCAGAAAATAAAAGACTGCACTGCACTGTCCAGAGAGTGGGTCGACATCTGGGTGTGTGATCACAGCCAGTGTAGTGAGGGACAGTCTGCACTGTACTGTCCAGGGAGTTTGATCACACCCAGTGTAGTGGGGGACAGTCTGCACTGTACTGGCCAGAGACTGTGATCACACCCAGTGTAGTGAGGGACAGTCTGCACTGTACTGTCCAGGGAGTGTGATCATACCCAGTGTAGTGAGGGACAGTCTGCACTGTACTGGCCAGAGACTGTGATCACAGCCAGTGTAGTGAGGGACAGTCTGCACTGAACTGTCCAGGGAGTGTGAACAGTTCAAGTGTAGTGAGGGGCGGTCTGCAATGTACTGGACAGAGAGTGTGAACAGTTCAAGAGTAGTGAGGGACAGTCTGCACTGTACTGTCCAGAGAGTGTGATCACACCCAGTGTAGTGAGGGACAGTCTACACTGTACTGTCCAGAGAGTGTGATCACACCCAGTGTAGTGGGGGAGAGTCTGCACTGTACTGTCCAGGGAGTGTGATCAGCACCAGTGTAGTGAGGGACAGTCTGCACTGTACTGTCCAGGGAGTGTGATCACACCCAGTGTAGTGGGGGAGAGTCTGCACTGTACTGTCCAAGGAGTGGGAACGGTCCAAGTGGAGTCGGACTGCAGCATTGATCTAGACATATCAGTGCTGAAGCATTGATCTAGACAGGCCAGTACTGAAACATTACATAGAAACATAGAAGATAGGAGCAGGAGTAGGCCATTCGGCCCCTCGAGCCTGCTCCATCATTCAATGCAATCATGGCTGATCATCCAATTTCAGTACCCAGTCCCTGCATTCTCCCCATACCCTTTGATCCCTTTAGCCTTAAGAAATATATCCAACTCCTTCTTGAATATATTTAATGAATTGGCGTCTACTGCCTTCTGTGGTAGAGAATTCCACAGGTTCACACTCTCTGGGTGAAGAAATTCCTCCTCATTTCTGTCCTAAATGGCTTACCCCTTATCTTTAGACTGTGACCCCTGGTTCTGGACTCCCCGACCATCGGGAACATCCTTCCTGCATCTAGCCTGTCCATTCCTGTCAGAATTTTATAATTTCAATGAGATCCCTTCTCATTCTTCTAAACTCCAACAAGTACAAGCCCAATCGTCCCAATCTCTCCTCATACGTCATTCCTGCCATCCCAGGTATCAGCCTGGTGAATCTTTGCTGAACTCCTTCCATGGCAAGAACATCCTTCCTCAGATAAGGCGACCAAAACTGCACACAATACTCAAGATGTGGCCTCACCAAGGCTCTGTACAACTGCAGCAAGACATCCTTGTTCCTGTACTCAAACCCTCTCGCTACGAAGGCCAACATACCATTTGCCTTCTTAACCGCCTGCTGCACCTGCATGCTTACCTTCAGCGACTGGTGCACAAGGACACCCAGGTCTCGTTGCACTTCTCCTTTTCCCAATCTATTGCCATTCAGATAATAATCTGCCTTCCTGTTTTTGCCACCAAAGTGGATAACCTCACATTTATCCACATTAAATTGCATCTGCCATGTTTCTGTCCAATCACCCAACCTGTCCAAATCATACTGGAGTTTCTCGGCATCCTCCTCGCAGCACACACGCCCACCCAGCTTTGTGTCGTCTGCAAATTTGGAGATATTACATCTACTTCCCTTGTCTAGGTCATTAATATATATTGTGAACAGCTGGGGTCCAAGGACCGATCCCTGCGGTACCCCACTAGTCACTGCCTGCCACTTCGAAAAAGACCCGTTTATTCCAACTCTTTGCTTTCTGTCTGCCAACCAGTTCTCTATCCAAGTCAATACCTTGCCCCCAATCCCATGTGCCTTAACTTTACATGCTAATCTCTTATGCAGGACCTTATCGAAAGCCTTCTGAAAGTCGAAATACACCACATCCACTGGTTCTCCCTTATCTATTTTAGCAGTTACATCCTCAAAAAATTCCAGTAGATTAGTCAAGCACGATTTACCTTTTGTAAATCCATGTTGACTTTGTCCGATCCTGTCACTGTTTTTCAAGTGCTCTGCTATTACATCTTTTATAATGGACTCTAGCATTTTCCCCACTACTGATGTCAGGCTTACCGGTATGTAATTCCCCATTTTCTCTCTACCACCTTTTTTGAATAGTGGGGTAACATTAGCTACCCTCCAATCCATGGGTACTGTTCCAGATTCCATCGAATGTTGGAAGATGATCAGCAATGCATCTAATATTTCTAGGGCCACTTCCTTAAGTACCCTAGGATGTAGATTATCAGGCCCTGGGGATTTATCGGCCTTTAATCCCATCAATTTCCCTAACACCATTTCCCTACAAATACGGATTTCTTTCAGTTCCTCCCTTTCATTAGACCCTATGTTCCCCGACATCTCTGGGAGGTTACTTGTGTCCTCCTTTGTGAAGACAGAACCAAAATATGAATTTAATTGGTCTGCCATTTCTTTGTTCCCCATTATAAATTCCCCTGATTCTAACTGCAAGGGACCTACGCTTGACTTCACCAATCTTTTACTCTTCACATATCTATAAAAGCTTTTACAGTCAGTTTTTATGTTCCCTGCAAGCTTACTCTCATATTCAATTTTCCCCTTCTTAATTAATCCCTTTGTCCTCCTTTGTTGAATCCTAAACTGCTCCCAATCCTCAGGGTTACTGCTTTTTCTGGCCAATTTATATGTCCTCTCCTTGGATCTTATGCTATCTCTAATTTCCCTTGTTAGCCACGGTTGAGTCACCTTTTTTGTTTTATTTTTATGCCAAACTGGGATGAACAAATTCTGTAGTTCATCCATGTGGTCTTTGAATGTTTGCCATTGCCTATCCACCGTCAACCCTTTGAGTGACATTCCCTAATCAATCCTACCCAACTCACGCCTCAGACCATCATAGTTTCCTTTATTTAAATTCAGGACCCTAGTCTCTGAGTCAACTACTTCATTCTCCATCTTAATGAAGAATTCAATCATATTATGATCGCTCCGACCCAAGGGGCCTTGTACAACAAGATTGCTAATTAATCCTTTCTCGTTACATAATACCCAGTCTAAGATGGCCTGATCTCTGGTTGGTTCCTCGACATATTGGTTCAGGAAACCATCTCGTAAACACTCCAGGAATTCCTCCTCCACAGTATTGTTACTAATTTGTTTAGCCCAATCTATATGTAGATTAAAGTCACCCATGATGACTGCTGTGCCCTTATTGCACGCTTCTCTAATTTCGCTTTTAATGCCATCCCCAACCTCCGCATTACTGTTTGGAGGTCTAAATACCACTCCCACTAACGTTTTCTGCCCCTTGTTATCGCTCAGTTCTACCCATACAGATTACACATCATCAAAACTAATAGCCTTCCTTACAATTGTGTTAATCCCTTCTTTAACCAGTAATGCTACCCCACCTCCCTTTCCTTTTTGCCTATCTTTCCTGAATATTGAATACCCCTGGATGTTGAGTTCAACATTGAAACATTGATCTAGACATGTCAGTATTGAAACATTGATCAAGACAGGTCTGTACTGAAGCATTGATCTAGACAGGTCAGTACTGAATAATTGAACTAGGCAGGTCAGAACTGAATCATTGATCTAGGCAGGTCAGCACTGAAGGTTTAATCTAGGCAGGTCAGTACTGAAAAATTGATCTACACAGGTGTGTATGGTAGCATTCATATAGACTAGTCTGTGCTGAAACATTGAGCAAGACAGGTCAGAATTGAAGCATTGATCTAGACATGTCAGTAATAATACACTGATCTGGGCAGGTCAGTACTGAAACATTGAGCTAGACTGGTCTGTACTGAAACATTGATGTAGACAGGTCTGTACTGAAGCATTGATCTAGACAGGTCGGTACCGAAACATTGTTCTACACAGGTTGTACTGAAGCATTGCTCTAGACAGGTCTGTACAGAAGCATTGATCGAGACAGGTCAGTAATGAAACATTGATCTAGACAGGTCAGTACTGAACCATTGATCCAGACAGACAAGTACTGAAACATTGATCTAGACAGGTTTTTACTGAAAAAATGATTTAGAAAGGTCAGTACTGAAGCATTGATCTAGACAGGTCTGTACTGAAGCTTTGATCCAGACAGGTCAGTACTGAAACATTGATCTAGACAGGTCAATACTGAACCATTGATCTAGAGAGATCAGTACTCAAACATTGAACTAGACAGGTCTGTAATGAAGCATTCATCTAGACTGGTCAGTACTGAAACACTGATCTAGATAGGTCAGTACTGAAACATTGATTTAGACAGGTCTGTGCTGAAACATTGAACAAGACAGGTCAGTGCTGAAAAGTTGATCGACACAGGTGTGTACTGAAGCCATAATCTAGGCTGGTCTGTACTGAAACACTGATCCAGACAGGTCAATACTGAAAATGGTTCTAGGCAGGTAAGTACTGAAGCATTGATCTAGAAAGGACTTTAATGAAGCTTTGATCTAGACAGGCCTGTACTGAAACATTGATTTGGACAGGGCCATACTGAAACATTGATCTAGACAGGTCAGTACTGAAGCATTGATCTAGAAAGGACTTTAATGAAGCTTTGATCTAGACATGTCAGTACTGAATCATTGATGTAGACAGGGCCATACTGAAACGTTGATCTAGACAGGTCAGTACTGAAGCATTGACCTAGAAAGGACTTTAATAAACATTTTATCTAGACAGGTCAGTACTGAAACATTGATCTAGACAGGTCAATACTGAAGCATTGATCTAGACAGGTCAGTAGTGTAGCATTGATCTAGATAGGTCAGTACTGAAACATTGATCAAGACAGGTCAGCACTGAAAAATTGATGTAGGCAGGTCAATACTGAAACATTGATCAAGACAGGGCAGTATTGTAACATTGATCTAGACAGGTCAGTGCTGAACCATTGATCTAGAATGGTCAGTACTGCAACATTGATCTAGAGAGTTCAGTACTGAAGCATTGATCTAGACAGGTCAGTACTGAAGCATTGATCCAGGTAGGTCAGTACTGAAGTATTGATCTAGGCAGGTATGTACTGAAGCATTGATCTAGACTGCCCAGTTCTGAATCATTGATCTAGACATGTCAGTACTGAAACATTGATCTAGACAGGTCAGTATTGAAGAATGGATCTGCACAGATCAGTACTGAATCATTCATCCAGACAGGTCACTAGTGAAGCATTGATCTAGACAGGTCAATACTGGAGCAAAGATCTAGACAGGTCAGTACAGAAACATTGATCTCAAAATATCAGTATTGAAACATTGATGCAGACAGGTCTGTACTGAAACATTGATCTAGACAGGCCTGTACTGAAGCATTGATCTACACATGTCAGTACTGAAGCATTGATCTACACATGTCAGTACTGAAGCATTGATCTACACATGTCAGTACTGAAGCATTGACCTAGCCAGATCAGTACTGAAGCATTGATCTAGAATGGTCAGTACTGAAGCATTGAGCTAGACAGGTCTGTAATGTAACATTTATGTGGACAGGTCATTATGAAACATTGATCTAGACACATCAGTACTGAAGCATTAGTCTAGACTGCTCAGTACTGAAGCATTGATCTAGACTGGTCAGATCTGAAGCATTGATCTAGACAGATCAATACTGAAGCAATGATCTAGACTGGTCAGTGCTGAAGCATTAATGTAGACAGGTTGATACTGAAACATTGATCTAGGCAGGTCAGTACTGAAACAATGATCTAGACATTTTACAATAGAGGTATTGAGCTAGACAGGTCAGTACTGAGGAATGGATCTAGACAAGTCAGTACTGAAGCATTGACCTAGACAGTTCAATGATGAAGCATTGATCTAGACTGGTCAATACTGAAACATTGATCTACAAATGTCAGTACTGAAACATTGATCTAGACAGGTCTTTAATGAAGCATTGATCTACACTGCGCAGTAATGAAACATTGATCTAGAGAGGTCAGTACTGAAGCACTGATCTAGAGAGGTCAGTACTGAAGCACTGATCTAGAATGGTCAGGACTGAAGCATTGATCTAGACAGGTCTGTAATGAAACATTGATCTAGACAGGTCTGTAATGAAATATTTACCTGGAGTGGTCATTACTGAAACATTGATCTAGACAGGTCAGTACTGAAGCATTGATCTAGAATGGTGAGTACTGAATCATTGATCTAGACAGGTCTGTAATGAAACATTGATCTAGACAGGTCTGTAATGAAACATTTACCTGGACAGGTCATTACTGAAACATTGATCTAGACAGGTCAGTTCTGAAGTATTAGTCTAGAATGCTCAGTACTGAAGCATTGATCTAGACAGGTCAGAACTGAAACATTGATCTAGACAGATCAATACTGAAGCAATGATCTAGACTGGTCAGTGCTGAAACATTAAGCTAGACAGGTCAGTACTGAAACATTGATATAGACAGGTCAGTAATGAAGCAATGATCGAGACATTTTATGATAAATGTGTTGAGCTAGACAGGTCAGAACTGAAATATGGATCTAGACAGGTCAGTACTGAATCATTGACCTAGACTGTTCAATCACGAAGCATTGATATAGACTGGTCAGTACTGAAACATTGATCAAGTAAGTTCAGTACTGAAGCATTGATCGAGACTGGTCAGTAATGAAGCCTTGATTTATACAGGTCAATACTGAAGCATTGATCTAGACAGGTCAGTAATGAAACATTGATCTTGTCAGGTTTGTACTGAAACATTGATCTAGGCAGGTCAGTACTGAAACATGGATCTAGACAGGTCCATACTGAAACATTGATCTAGACAGGTTCTTCATGAACCAATGATCCGGACAGGTCGGAATTGAAGAATTGATCTAGACAGGTCTGTATAGAACCATTGATCTAGACTGGTCAGTACTGAAACATTGATCAAGACAGGTTTGTACTGAAGCTTTGATCTAGACAGCTCAGTACTGAAGCATTGATCTAGACAGGCCTTAACTGAAACATTGATCTAGACAGGTATTTCCCGAAACATTGATACGGACAGGTCAGAATTGAAGAATTGATCTAGATAGGTCTATACAAAAGCATTGATCTAGACTGGTTTGTACTAATACATTGATTTGACAGGTCTGTACTGAAGCTTTGATCTAGTCAGGTCAGTACTGAATCATTGATCTAGACAGGTCTGTACTGAAAGATTGATCTAGACAGTTCCGTACTGAAGCATTAATCTACACAATTCAGTATTGAAGCATTGATCTAGAAAGGTCTGCACTGAAAGGCAGCACGGCGGCATAGTGGTTAGCACTGTTGCCTCACAGCGCCAGGGACCCGGGTTCAAATCCGGCCTCGGGTGACTGTCTGTGTGGAGTTTGCACATTCTCCCCGTGTTTGCGTGGGTTTCCTCCGGGTGCTCCGGTTTCCTCCCACAGTCCAAAGATGTGCGGGTTAGGTTGATTGGCCATGATAAAAATTGGCCCTTAGTGTTAGGGGGGATTAAATATGTGGGGTTACGGGGTTACGGGGATAGGGCTTGGGTGGGGTAGCTGTCGATGTGGGGACCGGGTGCTAGGGTTTGGATGATCAGCCATGATCTCGTTGAATGGCGGAGCAGGCTCGAAGGGCCGAATGGCCTACTCCTAGTTTCTATGTTTCTATGTTTCTATGAAACATTGATCTAGACAGGTCTTTACTGAACCATTGATCCAGACAGGTCAGAATTGAAGAATTGATCTAGACTGGACTGTACAGAATCAATGACCTAGTCTGGTCAGTACTGAAACATTGATCTAGACAGGTCTGTACTGAAGCTTTGATCTAGACAGCTCAGTACTGAAACATTGATCTAGACAGGCCTTAATTGAAACATTGATCTAGGCAGGTCTTTCCCGAAACATTGATACGGACAGGTCAGAATTGAAGAATTGATCAAGACAGGTCTGTACAGAAGCAATGCTCTAGACTGGTCTGTACTGATACATTGCTTTGACAGGTCTGTACTGAAGCTTTGATCTAGACAGGTCAGTACTGAAACATTGCTCTAGACAGTTCAGTACTGAAACATTGATCTACACAATTCAGTATTGAAGCATTGATCTAGAAATGTCTGTACTGAAACATTGATCTAGACAGGTCTTTACTGAAGCTTTGATCTAGACAGCTCAGGATGGAGCATTGATCTAGACAGGCCTTGACTGAAACATTGATCTAGAGAGGTCTTTCCCAAAACATTGATACAGACAGGTCAGAATTGAAGAATTTATCCAGACAAGACTGTTCAGAAGCATTGATCTAGACTGGTCAGTACTGAAGCATTGATCTAGACATGTCAGTACTGCAGCTTTGATCTAGACAGGTCAGTACTGAAACATTGATATAGACAGATCTGTACTGAAACATTGATCTAGACAGGTCTGTACTGAAACATTGATCTAGACAGTTCAGTACTGCAGCATTGATCTACACAATTCAGTATTGAAGCATTGATCTAGACCGGTCCGTACTGAAAAATTGGTCTAGACAGGTCTTTACTTAAACATTGATCTAGTCAGGTCAGAATTGAAGAATTGTTCTAGACAGGTCAGTACTGAAACATTGATCTAGGCTGGTCAGTACTGATACATTGATCTAGACAGGCCTGTCCTGGAGCTTTGATCTAGACAGGTCAGTACCGAAACATTGATCTAGACAGGTCAGTACTGAAACATTGATCTAGACAGGTCATTACTGAAACTTTGATCTAGACAGGTCTTTACTGAAACATTGAACTGGACAGGTCAGAATTGAAGATTTGATCTAGACAGGTCTGTGCTGAAGCATTGATCCAGGCTGCTCAGTACTGAAGCATTGAACTAGCCAGATCAGTACTGAAGCATCGATCTAGAATGGTGAGTACTGTAGCATTGATCTAGAGAGGTCTGTAATGTAACATTTATCTGGACAGGTCATTACTGAAACATTGATCCAGACAGGTCAGTACTGAAGCATTTGTCTAGACTGCTCAGTAATGAAGCATTGATCTAGACAGGTCAGAACTGAAACATTGATCTAGACAGATCAATACTGAAGCAATGATCTAGACTGGTAAGTGCTGAAGCATTAATCTAGACTGGTCAGTACTGAAACATTGATATAGACAGGTCAGTAATGAAGCAATGATCGAGACATTTTATGATAAATGTATTGACCTAGACAGGTCAGTACTGAAGAATGGATCTAGACAGGTCAGTACTGAAGCATTGACCTAGAGTGTTCAATGTTGAAGCAATGATCTAGACTGGTCAGTACTGAAGCATTGATCTAGACAAGTCTGTACTGAAGCTTTGATCTAGACAGGTCGGTACTGAAACATTGATCTAGACAGGCCTTAATTGAAACATTGATCTAGACAGGTCTTTACTGAAGCTTTGTTCTAGACAGCTCACTGCGGAACATTGATCTACACAGGCCTTAACTGAAACATTGATCTAGACAGGTCTTTCCCAAAACATTGATACAGACAGGTCAGGATTGAAGAATTGATCTAGACAGGTCTGTACAGAAGCATTGATCTAGACTGGTCTGTATGGATACATTGATTTGACAGGTCTGTACTGAAGCTTTGATCTAGACAGGTCAGTACTGAAACATTGATCTAGACAGGTCAGTACTGAAACATTGCTCTAGACAGTTCAGTATTGAAGCATTGATCTACACAAATCAGTATTGAAGCATTGAGCTCGAAAGGTCGGTACTGAAACATTGATCTAGACAGGTCTTTACTGAAGCTATGTTCTAGACAGCTCAGTACGGAACATTGATCTAGACAGGCCTTAACTGAAGCATTGATCTAGACAGGTCCATACTGAAACACTGATCCCGACAGGTCTTTCCCAAAACATTGATACAGACAGGTCAGAATTGAAGAATTGGTCTAGACAGGTTTCTACAGAAGCATTGACCTAGACTGGTCAGTACTGAAGCATTGATCTAGACAGGTCTGTACTGAAGCTTTGATCTAGATAGGTCAGTACTGAAACATTTATATAGACAGGTCTGTAATGAAACCTTGATCTAGACAGGTCTGTACTGAAACATTGATCTAGACAGTTCAGTACTGAAGCGTTGATCTACTCAATTCAGTATTGAAGCATTGATCTAGACCGGTCCGTACTGAAAATTGGTCTAATCAGGTCTTTACTTAAACATTGATCTAGACAGTTCAGAATTGAAGAATTGTTCTAGACAGGTCTCTACAGAATAATTGATCTAGACAGCTCAGTACTGAAACATTGATCTAGACCGGCCTTAATTGAAACATTGATCTAGACAGGTCTTTCCCGAAACATTGATATGGACAGGTCAGAATTGAAGAATTCATCAAGACAGGTCTGTACAGAAGCAATGTTCTAGACTGGTCTGTACTGATACATTGCTTTGACAGGTCTGTACTGAAACATTGATCTGGACAGGTCAGTGCTGAAACATTGATCGAGACAGGTCAGTACTGAAGCATTGATCCAGACTGCTCAGTACTGAAGCATTGAACTAGCCAGATCAGTACTGAAGCATTGATCTAGGATGGTGAGTACTGTAGCATTGATCTAGAGAGGTCTGTGATGTAACATTTATCTGGACAGGTCATTACTGAAACATTGATCTAGACAGGTCAGTACTGAAGCATTTGTCTAGACTGCTCAGTACTGAAGCACTGAACTAGACAGGTCAGAACTGAAACATTGATCTAGACAGATCAATACTGAAACAGTGATCTAGACTGGTAAGTGCTCAAGCTTTAATCTAGACAGGTCAGTACTGAAACATTGATATAGACAGGTCAGTAATGAAGCAATGATCGAGACATTTTATGATAAATGTATTGACCTAGACAGGTCAGTACTGAAGAATGGATCTAGGCAGGTCAGTACTGAAGCATTGACCTAGACTGTTCAATGATGAAGCATTGATCTAGACTGGTCAGTCCTGAAACATTGATCTAGAAAGTTCAGTACTGAAGCATTGATATAGACTGGTCAGTAATGAAGCCTTGATTTATACAGGTCAATACTGAAGCATTGATCTAGACAGGTCAGTAATGAAACATTGATCTAGACAGGTTTGTACTGAAACATTGATCTAGGCAGGTCAGTACTGAAACATTGATCTAGAATTGTCAGTACTGAAACATTGATCTACACAGGTCCATACTGAACCATTGATCCAGACAGGTCATAATTGAAGAATTGATCTAGACAGGTCTGTACAGAATCATTGATCTAGACTGGTCAGTATTGAAACATTGATTTTGACAGGCCTTAATTGAAACATTGATCTAGACAGGTCTTTCCCGAAACATTGATACGGACAGGTCAGGATTGAAGAATTGATCTAGACAGGTCTGTACAGAAGCATTGATCTAGACTGGTCTGTACTAATACATTGATTTGACAGGTCTGTACTGAAGCTTTGATCCAGTCAGGTCAGTACTGAAACATTGCTCTAGACAGGTCTGTACTGAAACATTGATCTAGACCAGTACTGAAGCATTGATCTACACAATTCAGTAGTGAAGCATTGATCTAGAAAGGTCTGTACTGAAACATTGATCAAGACAGGTCTTTACTGAGGCTTTGATCTAGAGAGCTCAGTACAGAACATTGATATAGACAAGCCTTAACTGAAACATTGATCTAGACAGGTCTTTCCCAAAACATTGATATAGACAGGTCAGAATTGAAAAATTGATCTAGACAGGTCTGTACGAAGCATTGATCTAGACTGGTCAGTACTGAAGCATTGATCTAGACAAGTCTGTACTGAAGCTTTGAGCTAGACAGGTCAGTACTGAAACATTGATCTAGACAGGCCTTAATTGAAACATTGATCTAGACAGGTCTTTACGGAAGCTTTGTTCTAGACAGCTCACTGCGGAACATTGATCTACACAGGCCTTAACTGAAACATTGATCTAGACAGGTCTTTCCCAAAACATTGATACAGACAGGTCAGGATTGAAGAATTCATCTAGACAGGTCTGTACAGAAGCATTGATCTAGACTGGTCTGTACGGATACATTGATTTGACAGGTCTGTATGAAGCTTTGATCTAGACAGGTCAGTACTGAAACATTGATCTAGACAGGTCAGTACTGAAACATTGCTCTAGACAGTTCAGTATTGAAGCATTGATCTACACAATTCAGTATTGAAGCATTGAGCTGAAAAGGTCAGTACTGAAACATTGATCTAGACAGGTCTTTACTGAAGCTTTGTTCTAGACAGCTCAGTACGGAACATTGATCTAGACAGGCCTTAACTGAAACATTGATCTAGACAGGTCCATACTGAAACACTGATCCCGACAGGTTTTTCCCAAAACATTGATACAGACAGGTCAGAATTGAAGAATTGGTCTAGACAGGTTTCTACAGAAGCATTGATCTAGACTGGTCAGTACTGAAGCATTGATCTAGACAGGTCTGTACTGAAGCTTTGATCTAGACAGGTCTGTACTGAAACATTGATCTAGACAGTTCAGTACTGAAGCGTTGATCTACACAATTCAGTATTGAAGCATTGATCTAGACTGGTCCGTACTGAAAGATTGGTCTAGACAGGTCTTTACTTAAACATTGATCTAGACAGTTCAGAATTGAAGAATTGTTCTAGACAGGTCTCTACAGAATAATTGATCTAGACAGCTCAGTACTGAAACATTGATCTAGACCGGCCTCAATTGAAACATTGATCTAGACAGGTCTTTCCCGAAACATTGATACAGACAGGTCAGAATTGAAGAATTCATCAAGACAGGTCTGTACAGAAGCAATGTTCTAGACTGGTCTGTACTGATACATTGCTTTGACAGGTCTGTACTGAAACATTAATCTGGACAGGTCAGTGCTGAAACATTGATCTAGACAGGTCAGTACTGAAGCATTGATCCAGACTGCTCAGTACTGAAGCATTGAACTAGCCAGATCAGTACTGAAGCATAGATCTAGAATGGTGAGTACTGTAGCATTGATCTAGAGAGGTCTGTGATGTAACATTTATCTGGACAGGTCTTTATTGAAACATTGATCTAGACAGGTCAGTACTGAAGCATTTGTCTAGACTGCTCAGTACTGAAGCACTGATCTAGACAGGTCAGAACTGAAACATTGATCTAGACAGATCAATACTGAAGCAATGATCTAGACTGGTAAGTGCTCAAGCTTTAATCTAGACAGGTCAGTACTGAAACATTGATATAGACAGGTCAGTAATGAAACATTGATCTAGACTGGTTTGTACTGAAACATTGATCTAGTCATGTCAGTACTGAAACTTTGATCTAGACATGTCTGTACTGAAACATTGATCTAGACAGTTCAGTACTGAAGCATTGATCTACACAATTCAGTAATGAAGCATTGATCTAGACAGGTCTGCACTGAAATATTGATCTAGACAGGTCTTTACTTAAACATTGAACTAGACAGGTCAGAATTGAAGAATTGATCTAGACAGGTTTCCACATAATAATAGATCTAGACTGGTCATTACTGAAACATTGATCTAGACAGGTCTCTACTGAAGCTTTGATCTAGACAGGTCAGTACTGAAACATTGATCTAGACTGGTCAGTACTGATACATTGATCTAGAGAGGTATGTCCTGAAGCTTTGATCTAGATAGGTCTGTACTGAAACATTGATCTCGACCGGTATTTACTGAAAGATTGATCTGGACAGGTCAGAATTGAAGATTTGATCTAGACAGGTTTGTGCTGAAGCATTGATCCAGACTGCTCAGTACTGAAAGTTGATCGAGACAGGTCTGTACTGAAGCATTGATCTAGACCGGCCTGTAAAGAAGCATTGAACTACACATGTCAGTACTGAAGCATTGACCTAGCCAGATCAGTACTGAAGCATTGAACTAGAATGGTCAGTACTGAAGCATTGATCTAGACAGCTCTGTAATGTAACATTTATCTGGACACATCATTACTAAAACGTTGATCTAGACAGGTCAGTACTGAAGCTTTGGTCCCGACTGCTCAGCACTGAAGCATTGATCTAGACAGGTCAGTACTGAAGCAATGAACTAGACTGGTCAGTGATGAAGCATTAATTTAGACAGGTCAATGCTGAAACATTAATCTAGACAGGTCAGTACTGAAGCAATGATCTAGACATTATACAATAGATGTATTGACCTAGACAGTTCAGTACTGAAAAATGGGTGCAGACAGGTCAGTACTGAAACAATGAACTAGACTGGTCAGTGGTGAAGCATTAATTTAGACAGGTCAATGCTGAAACATTAATCTAGACAGGTCAGTACTGAAGCAATGATCTAGACATTATACAATAGATGTATTGACCTAGACAGTTCAGTACTGAAAAATGGGTGCAGACAGGTCCGTACTGAATATTGACCAAGACACTTCAATGATGAAACATTGATCTAGACTGGTCAGTACTGAAACATTGAACTAGAAATGTCAGTACTGAAGCATTGATCTAAACTGGTCAGTAATGAAGCCTTGATCTATTCAGGGCAATCCTGAAGCATTGATCCAGACAGGTCAGTAATGACCCATGGATTTAGACAGGTTTGAACTGAAACATTGATCTAGACAGGTCAGTATGAAGCATTGGTTTAGACAGGTCTATAATGAAGCATTGACCTAGACTGGTCAGGGCAGAAGCAAGGATCTAGAATGGTCAGTACTGAATCATTGATCTAGAGAGGTCTGTAATGAAACATTTACCTGGACAGGTAATTTCTGAAACATTGATCTAGACAGGTCAGTACTGAAACTTTAGTATTGAATGCTCAGTGCTGAAGCATTGATCTGGACAGGTCAGAACAGAAACATTGATCTAGACAGAACAATACTAAAGCAATGATATAGACTGGTAATTGCTGAAGCATTAATCTAGACAGGTCAATACTGAAACTTTGATTTAGACATGTCAGTACTGAAGCAATGATTTAGACATTTTACTATAGATATATTGACCTAGACAGGTCAGTACTGGAGAATGGATCTATAAAGGTCAGTACTGAAGAATTGACCTAGACAGTTCAATGATGAAGCATTGACCTAGACTGGTCAGTACTGAAGCAAAGATCTAGAAAGTTTAGTACTGAAGCATTGGTACAGACTGGTTAGTGATGAAGCCTTGATCTATACAGGTCAATACTGAAGCATTGATCTAGACAGGTCAGTAATGAAACATTGCTCCATTGCTCCAGAGGGGTTTGTACTGAAACATTGATCTAGTCAGATCAGTACTGAAACATTGATTTAGACTTGTAAGTACTGAAACATTGATCTAGACAGGTCAGTACTGAAACATTGATCTAGACATGTTAGTACTGAAGCATTGATCTGGACAGGACTTTAATGAATCTTTCATCTAGACAGGTCAGTACTGAAGCATTGATCTACACAATTCAGTATTGAGGCATTGATCTAGACAAGTTGTTACTGAAACAATGATCTAGACAGGTCAGTATTGAAGAATTGATCTAGACAGGTCTGTACAGAATCATTGAGCTAGACTGGTCACTACTGATACATTGATCTAGACAGGTCTGTACTGAAGCTTTGATCTAGACAGGTCAGTACAGAAACATTGATCTAGACAGATCAGTACTGAAACATTGATCTAGACGGGTCTGTACTGAAAGATTGATCTTGACAGGTTTTTCCTGAAACATTGATCAAGACAGGTCAGTACTGAACCATTGTTCTAGACAGTTCTGTACTGAAGCATTGATCTAGACAGGTCTGTACTGAAGCATTGACATAGACAGGTATGTAAAGATGCTTTCTTCTAGACTTGTCAGTACTGAAACATTGATCTAGATATGTCAGTACTGAAACATTGATCTAGACAGGTCTGTGCTGAAACATTGAACTAGACAGGTCAGTGCCGAAAAATTGATCTACACAAGTGTGTACTGAAGCATTCCTGCAGGCTAGTCTGTACTGAAACATTGACCTAGGCAGGTCAATACTGAAACATTGATCTAGACACGTCTTTAATGAAGCATTGATCTAGACTGCTCAGTATTGATAAATAGATCTAGAAAGGTCAGTGCTGAAGCATTGATCCAGACTGGTCAGTGCTGAAGCATTGATCTAGCCATGTCAGTATGGAAACATTGATCTAGACAGGTGAGTACTGAGGCAATAATCTAGACACTTTACTCTAGATGTATTGATCTAGACAGTTCAGTACTGAAGAATGGAACTCGACAAGTCAGTACTGAAGCAATGACCTAGGCAGGTCAGTAATGAATCATTGATTCAGACAGGTCTGTACTGAGCACTTATCTAGACAGGTCAGTACTGAAGCATTGATCTGACAGACCTGTACTGAAGCATTGAGCTACACATGTCAGTACTGAAGCATTGACCTAGCCAGATCCGTACTGAAGCATTGATATAGAAAGGTCAGTACTGAAGTATTGATCTGGACAGTTCTGTAATGTTACATTTATCTGGACAGGTCATTACTGAAACATTGATCTAGACAGGTCAGCACTGAATCATTAGTCTAGACTGCTCAGTTCTGAAGCATTGATCTAGGCAGGTCAGAAATGAAGCACTGATCTAGGCAGGTCAATACTGAAGCAATGATCTAGACTGGTCAATGCTAAAGCATTAATCTAGACAGGGCAATACTGAAATATTGATCTAGACAGGTCAGTAATGAAGCAATGATCTAGACATTTTATGAGAGTTGTATTGACCTAGACAGGTCAGTACTGAAGAATGTATCTAGACAGGTCAGTACTGAAGCATTGACCAAGACTGTTCAATGATGAAGCATTGACCTAGACTGGTCAGTACTGAAACATTGATCTAGAAAGCTCAGTACTGAAGCATTGATCTAGACTGGTCAGTAATGAAGCCTTGATCTATACAGGTCAATACTGAAGCATTGATCTAGACAGGTTTGCACTGAAACATTGATCTAGGCAGGTCAGTACTGAAATATTGATCTAGACTTGTCAGTACTGAAACATTGATCTAGACAGGTCTGTACCGAAACATTGATCTAGACAGGTCTTTACTGAAACATTGATCCAGACAGGTCAGAATTGAAGAATTGATCTAGACAGGTCTGTACAGAAGCATTGATCTAGACAGGTCAGTACTGAAACACTGATCTAGACAGGTCTGTACTGAACCATTGATCTACACAGGTCTGTACTGAAACAATGATCTAGACAGGCCTGCACTGAAGCATTGACATAGACAGTTCTGTAATGAAGCATTCATCTAGACTGGTCAGTACTGAAACATTGATCCAGGTATGTCAATACTGAAACATTGATCTAGAGAGGTCTGTGCTGAATCATTGAACTAGACAGGTCAGTACCAAAAAATCGACCTACACAGGTGTGTACTGAAGCATTCCTCCAGGCTGGTCTATACTGAAACATTGATCCAGATTGGTGAATAATGAAACATTAATCTAGACAGGTCAATACTGAAAGATTGATTTAGACAGGTCAGTAATGAATCATTGATCTAGACTGGTCAGTACTGAAACATTGATCTAGACAGGTCAACACTGAAACATTGACCTAGGCAGGTCAATACTGAAACATTGATCTAGACAGGTCTTTAATGAAGCATTGATCTAGACTGCTCAGTATTGAAACATTGATCTAGACATGTCAGTACTGAAGCTTTGGTCCAGACAAGTCAGTACTGAAGCATTGATCTAGACTGGTCAGTGCTGAAGCATTGATCTAGACATGTCAGTATGGAAACATTATTCTAGACAGGTCAGTACTGAAGCATTGATCTGGACAGATCAATACTGAAACATTGAGCTAGACAGGTGAGTACTGATGCAATAATCTAGACACTTTACTATAGATGTATTGATCTAGACAGGTCAGTACTGAAGAATGGACCTAGACAAGTTAGTACTGAAGCAATGGCCTAGAGTGGTCAGTAATGAATCACTGATTTAGACAGGTCTGTACTGAAACACTTATCTAGACAGGTCAGTACTGAAGCATTGATCTAGTCAGGCCTGCACTGAAGCACTGACCTACACATGTCAGTACTGAAGCATTGACCTAGCCAGATCAGTCATGAAATGTTAACCTAGAATGGTCAGTACAGAAGCATTGATATAGACAGGTCTGTAATGTAACATGTATCTTGACAGGTCATTACTGAAACATTGATCTAGACAGGTCTGTACTGAAGCTTTCATCTAGGCAGGTCAGTACTGAAACATTGATCTAGACAGTTCCGAATTGAAGCATTGACATAGACAGTTCTGTAATGAAGCATTCATCTAGACTGGTCAGTACTGAAACATTGATCTAGATATGTCAGTACTGAAACATTGATCTAGAGAGGCCTGTGCTGAAACATTGAACTAGACATGTCAGTACCAAAAAATTGATCTACAGAGGAGTGTACTGAAGCATTCCTCCAGGCTGGTCTGTACAGAAAGATTGATCAAGATTGGTCAATACTGAAACATTGATCTAGAAAGGTCTATACTGAGACATTGGCCTAGAAATTCAGTTGCCTTAGCGCCGCTTTTGAGGCGCTAGAGGGACTAGCGCCAGAGTTATGGCCAGTTTAAAAATTCCCTGGGGCCCTAAATCGGCGTTGCACCGGTAGCGCTGCGCCGGCACCGATGACGTCATCGGTGTGCGCAGCGTCCCGGTTGCCATGCCGACGGGCCCTAGCGCCGAAATTCAGTTGCGGCCGCCTCGCCCGTGGCAGCCGCAACTAAGACTCTGGCAACAGAGTCTTGCATGAGTTTGCGCCGGCGCATTAAAGGCCCCGCGGCGGCCGGCCGCTTTCCCGCCGGCCGCCTGCCCGCAGCTCCCTCCCCGGACTTCTCCCCCCCACCCCCTGGAACAGATGCAAGCCCGGCACTTGTCCGAGGTGCCGGGCTCATTTTTAGACAAATTTGCGCGGGCCGCGGCCGGGTGCAGGCAGCTCCTCCTTAACGGAAGGAGGAGGCCTGCACTTCCCGAGCCTGCCGCACCGCATCGGGTGCCGCAGCGCCGGAATTGCGGCGCGAAACGGCAGTTAGCGCCGATTTACTGCCGCAAAGACCCTTCAGTAGCGCCGGCAGCCGTTTGGGCGCGGCCCTGCTGAATTTTTGGCGCGCGCAGTGGGACTTAGCGCCGGCACTAACTTCCGGCGCTAAAGCCCTGGCTAAGCCAAAACCCAATTTCTAGGCCATTGATTTAGACAGGTCAGTACTGAAGCAATGATCTTGACATTTTACAATAGATGTATTGACCTAGACACATCAGTACTGAAGAATGGACCTAGACAGGTCAGTCTTGAAGCATTGACCTAGACTGTTCAATGAAAAAGCATTGATCTAGACTGGTCAGTACTGAAACATTGATCTAGAAAGGTCAGTACTGAAGCATTGATATAGACTGGTCAGTAATGAAGCCTTCATCTATACAACTCAATACTGAAGCGTTGATCTAGACAGGTCAGTAAAGAAACATTGATCTAGACAGGTTTGTACTGAAACATTGATCTAGTCAGGTCAGTACTGAAACATTGATCTAGACAGGTCAGTACTGAAACTTTGATCTAGACAGGTTAGTACTGAAGCATTGATCTAGACAGGACTTTAATGAATCTTTCATCTAGACGGTTCAGTACATAGAAACATAGAAACATAGAGATAGGAACAGGAGTAGGCCATTCGGCCCTTCGAGCCTGCTCCGCCATTCAATGAGATCATGGCTGATCTTCGTCTGAGATCTTAGCTGATCTTACCAGTTCAGTACCCCGTCCCCGCCTTTTCTCCGTAACCCTTAATCCCCTTAGCCTTCAGAAATATATCCAATTCTCTCTTGAAAATATTTATTGAATTAGCCTTCACAGCCCTCTGTGGCAGGGAATTCCACAGGCTCACCACTCTTTGAGTGAAGAAATTCTTCCTCATCTCTGTTTTAAATGATTTGCCCGCTATTTTTAGACTGTGGCCCCTGGTTCTGTGCTCCCCTGCCATTGGAAACATTCTCTCTGAATTCAGCCTGTCCAGGCCTGCCATAATTTTATATGTTTCGATGAGATCCCCTCTCAATCTTCTAAACTCCAGTGAGTACAAGCCCAAACTATTCAATCTCTCCTCGTAGGTCATTCCCGCCATTCCAGGTATCAGCCTGGTGAATCGCCGCTGCACTCTTTCCATGGCAAGAACATCCTTCCGCAGATGGGGCGACCAAAACTGTACACAATACTCCAGATGCGGTCTCACCAGCACCTTGTACAGCTGTAGTAAGGTATCCCTATTCCTATACTCGAACCCCCTTGATATGAAGGCCAACATACCATTTGCCTTCTTAATCGCCTGTTGCACCTGCATGCTCTCCTTCAGTGACTGGTGCACAAGAACACCCAGGTCCCTCTGCACTTCCCCATCTCCCAATCTATTGCCATTTAGATAATAATCTACCCTCCTGTTTTTACCCCCAAAGTGGATAACCTCACATTTATCCACATTATAGTGCATCTGCCACGTATCCGCCCATTCCCCCAACCTGTCCAAATCGCACTGTAGCCTCCTGACATCCTCATCAGAGCCCACCCCTCCTCCTAGTTTAGTGTCGTCAGCGAATTTGGAAATATTGCATCCAATTCCCTGATCCAGATCATTTATATATATTGTGAACAGCTGGGGTCCCAGGACAGATCCTTGCGGCACCCCGCTGGTCACTGCCTGCCACTCCGAAAACGAGCCGTTTATTCCAACTCTCTGTTTTCTATCCGCCAGCCAGTTCTCTATCCACGTTAATACTTTGCCCCCAATCCCATGAGCCTTAATTTTGCATGATAATCTTTTGTGTGGAACCTTATCGAAGGCTTTCTGGAAGTCAAGGTACTGAAGCATTGATCTACACAATTCAGCATTGAAGCATTGATCTAGACAGGTCTGTACTGAAACATTGATCTAGACAAGTCTTTACTAAAGCATTGATCTAGAAATGTCAGAATTAAAGAATTGATCTAGACAGGTCTGTACAGAATCATTCATCTAGACTGGTCAGTACTGAAACATTGATATAGACAGGTCAGTACTGAACCATTGATCAAGACAGGTCTGTACTGAAACATTGATTTAGACAGGTCTTTACTGAAGCATTGATCTAGACAGGTCAGAATTGAAGAATTGATCTAGACAGGTCTGTACTGAAGCATTGATCCAGACTGGTCAGTACTGAAACATTGATCTTGACAGGTCAGTAATGAACCATTGATCTAGACATGTCTGTGCTGAAGCATTGATCTAGACACGTCTGTACTGAAGCATTGACATAGAGAGGTCTGCAATGAAGCATTCATCTAGACTGGCCAGTATTCAAAGAGTGATCTAGATATGCCAGTACTGAAACATTGATCTAGACAGGTCTGTGCTGAAACATTGAACTAGGCAGGTCAGTACCGAAAAATCAATCTACAAAGGTGTGTGCTGAAGCATTCCTCCAGGCTGGTCTGTACTGAAACATTGATCCAGATTGGTCAATACTGAAACATTGATCTAAAAAGGTAAATACTGAAACATTGATTTAGACAGGTCAGCACTGAAGCTTTGATCTAGAGAGGTCAGTAATGAAACATTGATCTGGACAGGTCAGCACTGAAACATTGACCTAGGCAGGTCAATACTGAAACATTGATCTAGACATGTCTTTAATGAAGCATTGATCTGGACTGCTCAGTATTGAAACATTGATCTAGACAGGTCAGTACTGAAGCATTACTTTAGACAGGTCATTACTGAACCATTGATGTAGACTGGTCAGTGCTGAAGCATTGATCTAGACATGTCAGTAAGAAAAATTGTTGTAGACAGGTCAGTACTGAAGCATTGATCAAGACAGGTCAATACTGAAACATTGATCTAGACAGGTCAGTACTGAAGCAATGATCTAGACAGTTTATGATAGATGTATTGACCTAGACATGTCAGTACTGAAGCATTGACCTAGACTATTCAATGATGAAGCATTGATCTAGACTGGTCAATGATGAAGCATTGATCTAGACTGGTCAGTACTGAAACATTAATCTAGAAAGGTCAGTACTGATTCATTGATCTAGACAGGTCAGTACTGAAACATTGATCTAGACTGGTCAGTACTGAACCATTGATCTGGACAGGTCTGTACTGAAACATTGATCTAGGCAGGTCAGTACTGAAGCATTGATCTAGACAGGTTTGTACTGAAGTATTGACATAGACAGGTCTGCAATGAAGCATTCATCTAGACTGGTTAGTACTGAAACATTGATCTAGATATGCCAGTAATGAAACATTGATCTAGAAAATTCTGTGCTGAAACATTGAACTAGGCAGGTCAGTACTGAAAAATCAATCTACACAGATGTGTACTGAAGCATTCCTCCAGGCTGATCTGTATTGAAACATTGATCCAGATTGGTCAATACTGAAACATTGATTTAGACAGGTCAGTACTGAAGCATTGATCTAGACTGGTCAGTACTGAAGCATTGAAATAGACAGGTCTGTAGAGTAGCATTGGTCTAGATAGGTCAGTACTGAAACATTGACCTAGTCAGGTCTATACAGAAACATTGATCTAGACAGGTCTTTAATGAAGCATTGATCTAGACTGCTCAATATTGAAACATTGATCTAGACAAGTCTGTACTGAAGCATTGGTCTTGACAGGTCAGTAGAGAAACATTGTTCGAGACAGGTCAGTACTGAAGCATTGATCTAGACAGGTCAATAGTGAAACATTGATCTAGGCAGGTGAGTACTGAAGCAGTAATCTAGACACTTAATGATAGATGTATTGATCTAGACAGGTCAGTACTGAATAATGGACCTAGACAGGTCAGTAATGAATCATTGATGTAGACCAGTCTGTACTGAAACACTTATCTAGACAGGTCAGTACTGAAACATTGACCTGGAAAGGTCAGTACTGAAGCATTAGCATTGACTCTACAATGATGAAACATTGATCTAGACAAGTCAGTACTGATATATTGACCTAGAAAGGTCAGTACTGAAGCATTGATCTAGACTGGTCAGTAATGAAACATTGATTTAGACAGGTTTGAACTGAAACATTGATCTAGACATGTCAGTACTGAAACATTGATAACGACAGGTCAGTACTGAACCATTCATCTGGACAGGTCAGTGCTGAAGCATTGCTCTAGACTGGTCAGTGCTGAAGCATTCATCTAGAATGGTCAGTACTGAAGCATTGATTAGACAGGTCTTTACTGAAACATTGATCTAGACAGGTCAGTGCTGAAGCATTAGTCAAGTTTGCTCTGTACTGAAGCAATGACTAGACAGGTCAGAACTGAAGCATTGATCTAGACCAATCAATACTGAAGCAATGATCTAGAATGGTCAGTGCTGAAGCATTAATCTAGACAGGTCAATACTCAAACATTGACCAAGACAAGTCAGTACTGGAGCAATGATCTAGACATTTTATGATAGATGTATTTAACTAGACAGGTCAGTACTGAAGATTGGATCTAGACAGGTCAGTACTGAAGCATTGACTTAAACCGTTCAATGATGAAGCATTGATCTAGACCGGGCTGTTTTGAAACATTGATCTAGAAAGGTCAGTACAGAAGCATTGAGCTAGACTGGTCAGTAATTAAGCCTTGATTTATACAGGTCAATTCTGAAGCATTGATCTAGACAGGTCAGTAATGAAACATTGATCCAGACAGGTTTGTACTGAAGCATTGATCTAGTCAGGTCAGTACTGAAACATTGATCTAGACTTGTCAGTACAGAAACATTGACCTAGACTTGTTAGTACAGAAACATTGATCTAGACAGGTCAGTACTGAAACATTGATCTAGACATGTTAGTAGTGAAGCATTGATCTGGACAGGATTTTAATTAATCTTTCATCTAGACAGTTCAGTACTGAAGCATTGATCTACATAACTCATTATTGAAGGATTGATCTAGACAGGTCCATACTGAAACATTGATCTGGATAGGTCTTTACTGAAACATTGATCTAGACAGGTCAGAATTGAAAAATTGATCTAGACAGGCCTGTACAGAAGCATTGGTCTAGACTGGTCAGTACTGAAACATTGATCTAGACAGGTCAGTACTGATCCATTGATCAAGACAGATCTGCAGTGAAACATTGATGTAGAAAGGCATTAACTGAAACATTGATCTAGACAGGTCAGAATTGAAGAATGCACCTAGACAGGTCTGTACTGCAGCATAGATCTAGACAGGTCTGTAATGAAGCATACATCTAGACTGGTCAGTACTGAAACATTGAACTAGATATGTCAGTACTGATACATTGATCTAGACAAGTCTGTGCTGAAACATTGAACTAGACAGGTCAGTACCGAAAAATCGATTTACATAGGTGTGTATTGAAGCATTCCTCCAGGCTGGTCTGTACTGAAACATTGATCCAGATTGGTCAATACTGAAACATTGATCTAGAAAGGTCAATACTGAAACATTGATTTAGACAGGTCAGCACTGAATCTTTGATCTAGCCTTGTCAGTACTGAAACATTGATCTAGACAGGTCAGTAGTGTAGCATTGGTCTAGATAGGTCAGTACTGAAACATTGATCAAGACAGGTCAGCACTGAAACATTGATCAAGACAGGTCAATACTGAAACATTGATCTGGACAGGTTTGTAATGAAGCATTGATCTAGACTGCTCAGTATTGAAACAGTTATCTAGACAGGTCAATACTGAAGCATTGATTTAGACTGGTCAGTACTGAACATTGATCTAGACATGTCAGTATGGAAACATTGTCCTAAGCAGGCCAGTACTGAAGCATTGATCTAGACAGGTCAATACTGAAGCATTGATCTAGACAGGTGAGTACTGATGCAATATTCTAGACACTTTACTCTAGTTTTATTGATCTAGACAGGTCAGTACTGAAGAATGGACCTAGACAAGTCAGTGCTGAAGCAATGACCTAGACAGGTCAGTAATGAATCAATGATTTAGACAGGTCTGTATTGAAACAGTTATCTAGACAGGTCAGTACTGAAGCATTGATCAAGACAGGCCGGTACTGACGCATTGATCTACATTTGTCAGTATTGAAGCATTGGCCTAGCCAGATCAATGCTGAAGCATTGATCTAGACAGTTCTGTAATGAAACATTTATCTGGACAGGTCATTACTGAAACTTTGGTCTAGACAGGTCAGTACTGAAGCATTAGTCTAGACTGCTCAGTACTGAATCATTGATCTAGACATGTCAGAACTGAAGCATTGATCCAGACCCGTCAATACTGAAGCAATGATCTAGACAGGTCAGCGCTGAAGCATTAACCTAGACAGGTCAATACGGAAACATTAATCTAGACAGGTCAGTACTGAAGCAATGATCCAGACATTTTATGATAGATGTATTGACCTAGACAGGTTAGTACTGAAACATTGATTTGGCAGGTCAACACTGAAGCAATGACCTAAACTCTTCAATGATGAAACATTGATCTAGACTGGTCAGCACTGAAACATTGATCTGGAAAGGTCAGTACTAAAGCATTGATCCAGGCTGGTCAGTAATGAAGCCTTGATCTATACAGGTCAATTCTGAAGCATTGATCTAGACAGGTCAGTAATGAAACATTGATCTAGTCAGGTCAGTACTGAAACATTGATCTAGACGTGTCAGTACTGAAACATTGACCTAGACAGGTCAGTACTGAAACATTGATCTAGGCAGGCGAGTACTGAAGCATTGAGCTAGACAGGACTTTAATAAATCTTTCGTATATACAGCTCAATACTGAAGCATTGATCTAGACATGTCAGTACTGAAGCACTGATCTAGACATGTCAGTATTGAAACATTAAACTAGACAGGTCAGTATTGAAACATTGTTCTAGACAGGTCAGTAATGAAACATTGATCTCGACAGGACTGTACTGAAGAATTGACCTACACATGTCAGTACTGAAGCATTGATCTAGTAAAGTCAGTACTGAAGCATTGAACTACACAATTCAGTATTGAAGCACTGATCTAGACTGGTCCATACTGAAATCATTGATCTAGACAGGTCTGTACTGAAGCATTGATCCAGACTGGTCAGTAATGAAACATTGATCTATTCCTGCCATCCCAGGTATCAGCCTGGTGAATCTTCGCTGCACTCCTTCCATGGCAAGACCATCCTGCCTCAGATAAGACGAACAAAACTGCACACAATACTCAAGATGTGGTCTCACGAAGGCCCTGTACAACTGCTGCAAGACAGCCTTGTTCCTGTACTCATACCCTCTTGCTACGAAGGCCAACATACCATTTGCCTTCTTAATCACCTGCTGCACCTGCATGTTTACCTTCAGTGACTGGTGCACAAGGACGCCCAGGTCTCATTGCACTTCCCATTCTCCCAATCTATTGCCATTCAGATTATAATCTGCCTTCCTGTTTTTGACAGCAAAGTGGATAACCTCGCATTTCTCCACGTTATATTGCATCTACCATGCTTCTGCCCAATCCACCAACCTGTCCAAATCATACAGGAGTTTCTCAGCATCCTCCTCATAGCACACATGCCCACCCAGCTTTGTGTCGTCTGCAAACCTGGAGATATTACATCTAGTTCCCTCGTCTAGATCATTAATATATATTGTGAATAGCTGGGGTCCAATGACCGATCCCTGCGGTGCCCCACTAGTCACTGCCTGCCACTCGGAAACAGACCCGTTTATTCCAACTCTTTGCTTTCTGTCTGCCAACCAGTCCTCTATGCAAGTCAATACCTTGCCCCCAATACCATGTGCCTTATCTTTACATGCTAATCTCTTATGCGGGACCTTATCGAAAGCCTTTTGAAAGTCCAAATATACCACATCCACTGGTTCTCCCTTATCTGTTTTACCAGTTACATCCTCAAAAAATTCCAGTAGATTAGTCAAGCATGATTAACCTTATGTAAATCCATGTTGACTTTGTCTGATCCGGTCATTGTTTTCCAAGTGCCCTGCTATTACATCTTTTATAATGGACTCTAGCATTTCCCCCACTACCGATGTCAGGCTTACTGGTCTGTAATTACCTGTTTTCTCTCTACCACCTTTTTTGAATAGTGGGGTAACATTAGCTACCCTCTAATCCATGGGTACTGTTCCAGAGTCTATCGAATTTTGGAAGATGACCAGCAATGCATCTAATATTTCTAGGGCCACTTCCTTACGTACCCTAAGATGTAGATTATCAGGCCCTGGGGATTTATCAGCTTTCAATCCCGTCAATTTCCGTAACACCATTTCCCTACAAATATTGATTTCTTTCAGTTCCTCCCTTTCATTAGACCCTATGGCCTAGAAATTCAGTTGGGCGCGCCAGCCGTTAGCGCCTTAGGAGGAGTAGATCTCGAGCGCTAGGCGCTTATCGCCCGGGCGCAGCGCGATCTGCGCCTCTCCCCAACTTCAGGACACATTTAGCGCCGGCGCAAAGTCTTAGCGCGCGCCCTGCTGCGCGCGCAGATCATGATGTCATTTAATAGTGCAACGCCCTTTGTGCGCCCCAAACCGGAACTTCACTCGCGCCGGCCCATTGTGCGCCGGGCGGCCCGAGCGACTGTGAAGTGGAACGGTACACAGGCCAGCCGGGCCGCGGGGAGCGCAAATTAAAGGGCACTTACCCAGCAGTATAAAGGCCAGCCATTTTGCAGCATTCACTCTTGTGCAACGGTTTTTTGGACAGAGACCAAGGAGGAGAGTTTACTGGTTTGGACCAACACTTGGACAGGTATTTTTGGCTCAGGCCAGAGCTTACCAATTATCTTTGCCTTCATTCAGAGCTCAGTGTTTGCCAGCATATAATGGGGGCTGCATTGGGTGGCAACGCTGAATTTCAGCCTTATGCCAGAAGGGCTTACAGACGCCGTGAGAGAGTGGCAGCCCTGGCTAGACGCAGAGGGGGCAACAGGCGTCGCCAACTGAGGCCTTACCCACGCAGGGTATACCGCCAGCAGACCTCCTATCTGACCATGTCTGCCGCGATGTGTGTTAGGAGGCTGCGATTCCGAAGGGAGGTGGTTGCAGACATCTGCCGGCTGCTTCAGAGAGATCTGCAGCCACAGCTGATGCGCAGGACGTCTCTGTCGGTGGCAGTGAAGGTGACGGTGGCTCTCAACTTCTATGCCTCCGGCTCCTTCCAATCCGCTACTGGGGACATCGCTAACATCTCCCAGTTCACCGTGCATTGCTGCATCCGCCAGGTGACCGAAGCCCTTTTCAGAAGGAGACATCAATTCATCTCCTTCCCCATGACCCTGGACAAGCAGCAGCAGCGTGCAGTGGGGTTTGCAAGAATAGCGGGCTTCCCCATGGTGCAGGGCGCCATTGACTGCACGCATGTGGCTTTGCGGGCACCTCTTGAGCATGCCGAGGAGTACCGCAACCGGAAGGGCTACCATTCCCTCAATGTACAGCTGGTGTGTGACCACAGGCAGCGCATCCTAGCTGTCAATGCCCGCTTTCCAGGCAGCAGCCACGATGCCTTTATCCTGCGACAGACAACTGTGGCTGACATGTTCCAGGCACAGCCTCCCCCAAGAGGATGGCTTATCGGGGACAAAGGCTATCCTTTGTGTACCTGGCTCATGACCCCGCTCCGCGCGCCCACGACCCCTGCTGAAGAGGCATACAACGAGAGCCATCAAGCGACGAGGAACCTCATAGAACAAACAATCGGCGTGCTCAAGCAACGGTTCCGCTGTCTCGATCGCTCCGGGGGAGCCCTCCAGTATTCGCAGGATCGAGTCTCCCAATTCGTCGTCGTTTGCTGCATGCTGCACAACCTGGCTATCCGCAGGACTCAGGCACTGCCACCTCACGTTGGACCACCACCTCAGGAGGAGGAGCAGGAGGAGCATGAGGACGATGAGGACAAGGAGTACCAGCCCAGGAGGGACGCACAAGGTCCAAGGGCCGCCCGTCGGCGGCTTATTGAACGTCACCTCTAGGCCCCCTGTCAGGGAATGGCTTGTGTTCAATGATAGAACATGATTGCAGCCGCTCCGCAAGCCCTCAGCTGGTTAAGGCAACCAACACTTCAAAGATCAAACATGAACAATGTGAATAAATAAAATGCTTTATTGTACAAACTCTGGGCCCTTCCCACATGAAAACCAAAAACAGACGAAACCCCCAAAAAACACTCAAACACATTACTCGCTCCCACAACCTGGAGAGGATTAACAAAATAGGGCAACTAAAATGGCCGTCATTCTCGGCCTTCGTCAAAAACAAACATCACATCATCGGCCTTCAAAAAACAAACATCCAATTCTCGGCCTCAAGAAACAAACACAAATGGCCACACATTCGACTATTTGGCCCGCTAGGGCGATGCCTTGGCCATCTTTGGGTGGCCCCTGCCCGCCCTGCTGCTCCGCCTCAAAGTAAGGCCATTGGCTGCTGCAAGGCTGGGGGCAGGCTCCTGAGGGGCACATGTCGTGACGGCAGATGCCCTTGGGGGTCGGCCTAGTCGAGGTCTGGCCGTCGAGCGGGCGGCTGTTGATTGCTGCAGCTGTGGCTGGCCAGCATCAGTCGCTGCAGCAGCTCCTGGCAGCTCCACTGGGGGAGTGGCAGTGGCGGCTGGAGGAATGGCGGCAAGCTGGCGGATGGCAGGCACTCGCTGGTCACCTGAGACACTGGCACTCGTCCGGGCCAGCACTGCAGCATGCGCACCAATCTGCCGAGGGACAGACCGCTGTGCTGCTGCAGCGCGCCGGGTGCCCTGGCGATGCCTGGCTGACACAGCGAGTGTGGCAGCAGTGAGTGCCCGTGTTGACCTGTTCACTGATCGCAGCAGAGCAGCCAGTGACTGGATGGCACCACTGATCACCTGGCCAGTCGCTGACAGATCTGCCCGGTATTCCGCCCGACTGGTGGCCTCTAAGGGCCCGAACTCGGCCACACTCCGAGAGAGGGAATCGATGGACTCAGGCAACCGTGCCACTGCCGCCATGAGCTCTGTGTGCCGGCGCTCCGAGTCCGCGGACAAGTCTTCGAGGCGTTCCATCTCCTCGGCGAAGAGCATCTCCTGACTGGAGGCCGGACTCTCACTCTGGGGAGAAGGCCGCCGAGCTGGCCGACCCTTCCTGCGTTGCTGGAGGCCGCTGGGCCCAGCAATTGGACTCCCCTCCGACGCATCCCCCCTCTGGGGAGAAGGCCGCCGAGCTTCCACCCCCCTCCCGCCTTTCTGCAGCACGCAGGTCCCAGGAGCTCCCCTCCCCTTCAACACTTCCACCACGCTGCCCTCCAGGGAAGACGTGTCCCCTACATTGGCCTGGGTGGCCACGGCTGAGGGTTCCCCTGATGGGCCGCCTTCCTCTTGCTCCTCCTCCTGCTCCTCCTCGGAGGGTCTGTCACTGGCAAGTTGAGGGACCTCCTCTTGACCATCTGAAAGCAGGAAGGCACAAGAGTAGCTTTAGAGTGAGGAGAGGGCATCAGTGCGGGATGCATGAGTGGTGGCATTCAGCGCATTGGTCGGACAGTGGCAAAGGATGTAGATCTGATGCGCAAGTGGGACGAGAGAGGTGCAAAAGGTGATGTCCTTACCATTGCTGCCCAGAACAGGGTTGGCATCTCCACATGCAACGGGCCCAATCACCCGGCCACCCATGAGGCGCTCCACGCGATGTTGCAGGTCGGTGAGTGGCTGGATATGGGGTCGGCCTCCCCCGGTCGCAGTCCGGCTCTTGCGATTATTCGCCAGCTTGGCCTGCAAGAGAAAGGACGGCCTCTAAGTACAGTGTGTCGCCGTGATCTTGTGTGCACTGCCTCCCATGGTGGAATAGCCTGGCCAGTGTGTCGCCATGATCTGGTGTGCACTGCCTCCCATGGTGGAATAGCCTGGCCAGTGTGTCGCCATGATCTGGTGTGCACGGCCTCCCATGGTGGAATAGCCTGGCCAGTGTGTCGCCATGATCTGGTGTGCAATGCCTCCCATGGTGGAATAGCTTGGCCAGTGTGTTAAGTGCAGAATGTGCAATTGATGCTCATGCCTGTCCCATAGCTGCTGGATGAAGGCTGGCCATTAGAGCTTTCAGGTCCCTTTGCCCATAATGTGAGGTGCACATGCAAGGATGAGGAGGTCATTGGAAAGGGTACTCACCCTGACAATGCGTGTGAGGTCATTTAACTTTTTGCGGCATTGGGCACTGGTCCTGGGGACGTCGCTGTTGGCTGACAGCTTGCTGGCGACATGCCTCCAGGCTCTCCTGTAGACGCGGACCATCGCCTTCTTGCCATTGTCTGGGTACAAAACATGGCGCCTCTTCTCCACAGCAGCAAGCAGCACACTCAGATCACGCTCTGAGAAGCGCTGCGCACGTTCACGGGCCTTCTCCATGTCTTCAGGCGCTATTTGGGTCCAGCAGCAGTGTTCAGGCCTAGCTGGAGGGCTCCACTATCCAGGGCGTGGCAGCAGACACAGTCGACCCTTCCCCCTTAAGAGCTGGCCGGCGCCAGGGTGTCTGCTGTCAATCACGAGATGGCCGCACCTGCGCTGCGCCCGGCCTCGGCGCTATCGATCACCACCTCCGGCTTAGCGCCCAAAGAGAGGCATCCAGCAGCAGTTTTAGCGCTCACCCGAACTAGTAGGGCGAAGCTAATGAATATCGGAGAAGTGGCATAGATTTGGCGGTGGCCGCAAACTTTAGCGGACGCCCCACTTTAGCGCCCCAAAAGTGGCGTCAATGAATTTCTAGGCCTATGTTCCCTGACATCTGTGGGAGGTTATTTGTGTCCTCCTTTTTGAAGACAGAACCAAAATATGTATTTAATTGGTCTGCCATTTCTTTGTTCCCCATCATAAATTCCCCTGATTCTGACTGCAAGGGACCTACGCTTGACTTCACCAATCTTTTTCTCTTCCCATATCTATAAAAGCTTTTACAGTCAGTTTTTATATTCCCTGCAAGCTTACTCTCATACTCTATTTTCCCTTTCTTAATTAATCCCTTTGTCCTCCTTTGTTGAATCCTAAACTGCTCCCAATCCTCAGGTTTACTGCTTTTTCTGGCCAATTTATATGTCCTCTCCTTGGACCTTATGCTATTCCTAATTTCCCTTGTTAGCCACGGTTGAGTCACCTTTTTTGTTTTATTTGTATGCCAAACTGGGATGAAAAAATCTGTAGTTCATCCATGCGATCTTTGAATGTCTGCCATTGCCTATCCACCATCAACCATTTGAGTGACATTCCCCAATCAATCCTACCCAACTCACACCTCATACCATCGTAGTTTCCTTTAGTTAAATGCAGGACGCTCGTCTCTGAGTCAATTACTTCACTCTCCATCTTCATGAAGAATTCTATCATATTATGATCGCTCCAACCCAAGGGGCCTTGTACAACAAGATTGCTAATTAATCCTTTCTCATTACATAATACCCAGTCTAAGATGGCCTGATCTCTAGTTGGTTCCTCGACATATTGTTCCAGGAAACCATCCCGTATACACTCCAAGAATTCCTCCTCCACAGTATTGTTACTAATTTGGTTAGCCCAATCTATATGTAGATTAAAATCACCCATGATAACTGCTGTTCCCTTATTGCACGCTTCTCTAATTTCCCTGTTAATGCCATCCCCAACCTCCGCATTACTGTTTGGAGGTCTATATACCACTCCCACTAACATTTTCTGCCCCTTGGTATTTCTCATTTCTACCCATATAGATTTCACATCATCAGAGCTAATGTCCTTCCTTACAATTGTGTTAATCCCCTCTTTAACCAGCAATGCTACCCCACCTCCTTTTCCTTTTTGCCTATCTTTCCTGAATATTGAATACTCCTGGATGTTGAGTTCCCAGCCTTGGCCACCCTGGAGCCATGTTTCCATAATCCCAATCATATCATATTCGTTTACCTCTATTTGCACAGCTAATTCATCCACCTTATTACGAATGCTCGTCACATTAAGACACAAAGGGGGAGAAATTCAGTAGGTTGCGCCACCCGTTAGTGCCTTAAGAGGGCGCTAAGTGGGTCGCAAGCCAACTGTCGCCCGGGCGCAGCACTGCCCATGCCTCCTGCTAAATTCCGTGGGACGTTAGTGGTGGCGCTAACCATTAGTGCTGCGCCGCTGCCGATGACATCATCGCTGTGCGCAGCGCCCCGCTGACACCCCGGCTGCAATATTTGGCAGCGCCCCCTGATTTACTACCGGACGCTATGTCCAACGGGTTCAGGGGGGCCTACCTGCGGCCGGGGAGGCGCAAATTAAAAGCGAGGTGCGGGGCGGCCATTTTTGTTGTTGGCCGCCTGCCAGCACCTGCCTGCGCTCCCGTCCCCGGCCTCCTGAAGCCCCGCCCCCCCCACTGCCGCGGTGTGCCATCTGCGCTCCAAGAGCCCGGCACTTCTCCTCGGTGCCGGGCTCTTTTGCCTGCACTCCTGATCCTCGGGGGCCCAGCTGGGCCCCAGATCGTGCTACACAAGGACGCTCCACTTTAAGAAGAAGGGGAGGAAGGCCTGCAATACCACAGCGTGATGTTCTGCAGCGTGTGGCGCTGCGGCACGTAACGCCATGATATTCACTCGCAGCGCCCCAAGAGGGATGCGGGGCGCCTCCAGTAGCGCCGCGCTTCCCTTTGGGGTGCAACAGCTCAATTTCCGGTGCGGGGGCACGAATGTTTCCGGGGCTATATATGCCTGTGTATTGTGTATATCCTTTAGAACCCCCCCCCCAGACTTGCTTAGTAAATACCTATGAACCAACTCCTGTCTTCAGTGTCTTTATCTACACACGGACACTACAGTGGCGACGAAGTGGAAATGAACTTACCTGCAATTCGGCAGCACCTCAAGGACATCGATTCCTCCAGCGTCCAGAAGACTCAAGGAAGTAATAGAAACTGTGGTTTCACCAGCTGGCCAAGCTGGTGGCAGGTGCTGCGCTAATCCTTCCTGGGCGTCAGGCTGGGGCTCCAGCGGCGGGCTCTACAGCTGAGACAGGCAGCAAAATCGGAGGCAAGCAATAACGGACTGGGAGGGTGCACTCGAGAGACGGCCGGCGCGGCAAGCAGGTCAGCGTTTAGACCTCCATCGGGAACGAGTCTCCAACAGTGAATAAACGGAAACCACAGTAAAACAGCGTTGTTATCGGTAGCAGCGGCGGGAAAGCGCAGGAAGCGCCATATCGTTGCTACAGAAAAAAAAAAAAAAAAATTTTTTAAAGCGCGGGAAGCGCCATATCTTTTTTTTTTGAAATGCCTAAGTCTAGCAATATTGATGCTTTTGATAACGAAACAGAGCCTAACTTTGGCAATATTGATGTTTTTGATAACAAGATAGAGGATTGGACCACATATGTAGAAAGAGTGGAGGTGTTTTGCACCGCAAATGGAATAGAAGATGAAAAAAAAGCTTCAGTGCTTCTGGATCTAATGGGCGCAGAAACATACAAGCTGTTACGCAACTTAATCACTCCAGCCGAACCGATGGACAAGAATTTTGAGGAGATTGTTGATACCCTACACTGCCAATTCGAGGCAGGACTGGCAGATTCTCTGCAAGACAAATTCATCTGCGATCCCCTAAGTGTAGCAACACAAAAAAAGGTGTCTTCTGGAAAAGATTTAACACTGGACAAGGCTTTCAGTGCAATAGGAGCGGCAAAGATACAGCAAAGGCCACAGGACTTCGGCACCCATGAAATGACACGGGGTTTCGAGAGATGTTATCGCTGCGGCAGATCCAACCATGACCAGGGGGATTGCTGGTTCAAAGAAAAAGCATGCAGGCGATGCAGAAAGATGGGACACATTCCACGTGTATGCCGATCTGAAAATAAAAAATCCACTAATGGGAAAAGAATCAATAAGGAAAAGCACAGAAAGGTACAAATGATGACGGACAGTAACTCCAAAGACCAGAAGAGCGATAGCGACTCCGGGAACAAGAGACTAAGCTCTCTCAAATTACATAATGTAATTGCCAATGAAGATTACCAGACCATTTGGGTTACCCTCATAATAGCAGGGTCCCCAGTTAAAATGGAGCTAGATACAGGATCAGCTCTAACCGTAATAAATCAACGAGATTACGAGAGGCTATTTTCGCATATACCTCTAAAAGACACATCCATTATCTTAAAAACATATACGGGGCAGAAAGTATACCCCAAAGGAAAAATAAAGGTGCCTGTGGTATACAACGGCAAAGAAATACAAAAGTTTTATTTATACATTCTACAAGATGGTGGTCCACCGTTGTTGGGACGTGAATGGATAAGGAAAATACGTTTAGACTGGCACTCCATTCAGGCACTGACGGTGACCAGTAAGCAAAAAAACAATGATGACATCATACCTGAACAATTAAAAGCCAACGCCAAAGAAGTGTTTCAAGAGAAACTAGGAACTTTGAAAGGCATCACCGCCTCAATAAAAGTGGAAGATGCAGCAATGCAAAATTTTTTAAGGCAAGACCGGTGCCATACGCAATACGTCCGGCAGTCGAGGCAGAGCTGGAGAATTTGGAAAAGGCAGGCGTATTATCCAAAATAGATTGGAGCGAATGGGCAACACCCATCGTTCCAGTCATGAAAAAAGCATTGAAAAATAACTCTGAGGAACAGAGAAAAATTCGCATCTGTGGGGACTTTAAGGTGACTGTAAACCCGGTCCTTCACACGGTACAGTATCCTCTTCCGAGGATAGAAGATATTTTCGCCTCACTATCCGGAGGAAAACGTTTCACAAAAATTGACTTGGCACAAGCATATCTACAGATGGAGGTTGAGGAGACCTCTAAAAAGTATCTCACAATAAACACACACAAAGGCCTGTACCAGTACAATCGACTGGTTTTTGGAGTAGCATCAGCTCCAGCTATCTGGCAAAGAGCTATGGAGCAAGTCCTGCAAGGGATTCCGGGGACTAAGTGTTACCTAGACGACATCCTTATAACAGGAGAAAATGACAACGAGCACCTTGCCAATTTGGAGCAGGTGCTCTCTAGGCTGAAAGAAAGGGGCCTACGAGCAAATCGCCCCAAGTGCGAATTTTTCCAAAATCAGATATCATATTGTGGCCACATAATTAATAAGGAAGGGTTGCATAAGTCACCTGAAAAAATTGAAGCAGTTATAAAAGCCCCAGCACCTGAAAATGTTTCACAATTGAGGTCATTCCTGGGATTAATAAATTACTATCATAAATTTTTACCGAACTTATCAACTATTCTACACCCTCTGAATGATCTTCTACACACAGGAGTGATTTGGAAATGGAACGAAGACTGTAAATGTGCCTTCCATAAATGTAAAGACTTAATCACATCCGAGAAAGTTTTGGCTCATTACAACCCATCACTACCAATCAGACTGGCGTGCGATGCATCCCCTTACGGCATAGGAGCGGTATTGTCCCATAGATTCCCTGATGGCTCGGAACGGCCGATAGCTTTTGCGTCACGCTCATTGAACTCAGCTGAGCGTAACTATTCCCAGATAGACAGGGAAGCACTCAGCCTGGTATGGGGAGTGAAGAAATTCAACCATTACCTACACGGACAAAAATTTACCTTGCTGACTGACCATCAACCCCTCATCTCCATATTCAACCCTAAGAAAGGTGTCCCCATTATGACGGCACAAAGACTACAGAGGTGGTCCCTTTTTCTAGGGGCACACCAATACAACATTGAATACAAAGGGTCAAAACAGCATGGGAATGCTGACGGTTTATCGCGCCTGCCGTTGCCAACGATAGAAGAGGCACCTACAGTAGACCCAGTAGAGATATTCCACTCTACCATAGTGGAATGTCTACCGGTGACAAATTCTGCCATTGAAAGGGAGACCAGAAATGACCCTACTCTCTCACTGGTCTACGATTTAACAATGAAGGGATGGCCAGCACATGGCGAACCACTGTTGCCAGCATTCTCACAAAGAAGAGAACAGCTGTCAGTGTGCCGAGGAACCTTGATGTGTGGATCCAGAGTGGTGATTCCACCCAAACTCCAGGATAAAGTGCTAAAGGAGCTTCACGAGGGGCATCTGGGTGGAGTGAAAATGAAGAACCTAGCTGGGTGGAGTGAAAATGAAGAACCTAGCTAGGGCGTTTGTATGGTGGCCAGGTATCGATGGAGACATCGAAGACATGACCAAGAGCTGCCTAGGATGCCAGAAGGCCCAAAATGCTCCGCCACAGGCCCCTCTACATCCATGGGAGTGGCCCTCATCTCCCTGGCAAAGGGTGCACATCGACTTTGCTGGTGCATTTATGGACTCAATGTTCTTAATCGCAGTTGATGCACACTCCAAGTGGCCGGAGGTAATAAAGATGTCCTCCACCACCACGGAAAAAACCATCACAGTATTAAGGACCATATTTGCCAGGAATGGGCTGCCGGAACAGATATGTTCTGATAATGGACCGCAATTTGTGTCCGAAGAATTCAGAAAGTTCTTAAAGAACAATGGGGTAAAGCACTACACGTCCGCCCCATACCATCCCGCCACCAATGGATTGGCTGAAAGGTTCGTCCAGACCTTTAAGAAGGCCATAAAGGCCATGGGTAATGAAGACATAAAACTTCAGCACAAGGTGGATAACTTCTTATTTGCATATAGGAATGCAACACACATGGTTACAAACCAAACTCCCGCCATGATGTTCTACAATAGAAACCTAAGATGCTGGCTGGATTTGGTCAAGCCCAACATCCGAAGGGACGTGGAGAACCGACAGTTTCAGGGCATGAATGAAAGGCCAACTAGGGCCTTCCAGATAGGCCAACCGGTTTTGGCCCGGGACTACCGTACCGAGAAATGGCAGCCTGGAACTATCTGCACACGACTAGGACCACTTATGTATACCGTGGACATCGGAGAAAGCATAATAAGGCGCCATGCTGACCAAATCATCAAGTCATCTGAAAAGGGACAACCTACACCACCACGCTATACATCTAATGATGAAGTAGAGATACCCATATCTACCTCCGATCCGGTGATACTGGAACCCGATGAACCCGACACTGGCCTTCAAGCCGAATCAGCCTTGCCAGAAGAACCTACTACACCACCAGAAACTACTACACCCCCGAGGCGTTATCCGGATCGAGTCAGGAAGCCTCCTGAGAGACTAACTTATAATTAATTAATACAGCAATGTATATTATTTTGCATATAACATGTAATTAATGATTACTTAAAATATGATGTACTAGTTAGCTAGAAGGGGAGGAATTGTGGTGTATGTGCCTTTAAGAGCAATTGTGGTGTATGTGCCTTTAAGAGCCCCAGGTGTGCGTAATGCCAGTAATTGCCACTTGGGCTATATAAGCCTGTGTATTGTGTATATCCTTTAGAACCCCCCCCCCCAGACTTGCTTAGTAAATACCTATGAACCAACTCCTGTCTTCAGTGTCTTTATCTACACATGGACACTACACATTCATCTACACAGTTCAGTACTGAAGCATTGATCTCGACTTGTCTGTACTGAAACATTTATCTAGACAGGTCAGTACTGAAGCATTGATCTAGACAGCTCAGTATTGGAACATTTATCTAGACAGTTCAGAACTGTATCATTGATCTAGACAGGTCAGTACTGAAACATTGATCTAGTCATGTCTATAGTGAAGCATTGATTCGGACATGCCTTTAATGAAGCATTGATCTAGACTGGTGAGTACTGAAACTTTGAGCTAAACAGGTCAGTAATGAAGTACTGATCTAGACTGGTCAGTACTGAAACATTGATCTAGACAGATCTGTACTGAACCATCGATTTAAACAGGTCTTTACCAAAACCTTGATCTAGGCATGTCGGTACTGAAGCATTGATGTAGACTGGTCAGCACTGAAATATTGATCTAGACTGGTTAGTACTGAAGCATTGATCTGGACAGTTCAGTATTGAAGCATTGGCCTAGGCTGGTCTGTACTGAAACATTGATCTGACAGGTCTGTACTGAAGCATTGATCTAGACATGTGTTTGCTGCAGCATTAATCTAGACAGGTCAGTACTGAAACATTGATCTAGACAATTCAGAACTGAAGCATTGATCTGGACAGGTCAGTACAGAAACATTGAATTAGACAATTCGGTATGAAACATTGATCTAGACAAGTCAGTACTGAAGCATTGATTTGGACATGTCTTTAATGAAGCATTGATCTAGATTGGTCAGTACTGAAACAATGATCTAGACAGGTCAGTACTGAAACATTGATCTAGACAGATCAGTACTGGAACATTGAGCTAGACAGGTCTATAATGTTGCATTGATCTAGACAGTTCACAACTGAAACTTTGACGTAGTTATGTCTGTAGTGAAACATTGTTCTGGGCAGATCAGCACTTAGGCATTGATCTAGACAGGTCTGTACTGAAGCTTTGTTCTAGACAGATCTGTAAAGGAGTATTGATTTAGAGAGAAGTCAGTACTGGAGTATTGATCTAGACTAGTCGGTACTGAAGTGTTAATTTAGACTGGTTGTAAGAGTCATGAAAGTTTAAGAAAGAAAATACTTTAAAATATTAGTTAAATAGTATAATACAGTTAATTTACCTGACTGAATTATTGTATTGAGAAACCCCCTCTTTTCTTGTTACAATAGTATAGGCTGAGTGACCCCCTTTATTCTTGCTACAATGGTACAGTCCTTAAGCTTGTCACATGGTATCCAGCCATTTTACAGTTCAAGCACCACGAGGCTGGAGAAGGTAGAAGCTTTGAAGGCTGGAGCAAAACAGTTTTTGACCGTGTGCGTTTAAATGTGTTTTGCTTTGTAATTCTGTTTGTAAGGTGTTACAGTAAACAGTTTAAAGACAAAGGTATGGTTTGGAACATTTTATTTCAACACGCGTCTACTCATTGCTAAAGCCTCAAAGCTCAGTGGCTGCATGTTTGGAAATTATGAAGCGCCACTACATTAGTCAAAAACTAGCTCCCTAAGAAGGAAAGGACGGAATTGTCGGCGAACGTATATACATGAATGGTCACGGAGCCAGATGACAATATAAGAAAGCGAAGGTAAAGTGACTGTTACTTGCCTTGTTCATTCTATTGAGAAGCTAAATAAAAGCTGTGGGTAAAATGGCCGAGGCCTTATGGAGCCGCGGGGAGCTTCCCCCAGTCAGAAGGATTGTTGGCCAAAAGAGGGAAGTAAAGTTTTCCCCAAAGGCAATGGAAGAGAAGTTACATAGAAGCATAGGTGCAAGGAGGGCTAAATTAGCTCAGATAACTGGAAAAATGAAGATAATTGATTGTCTCATGGAAGATACTGCTAATATTAAGAAAGTTGAAGACATAATGCATTATGATTTCTCCAAGTTGCATGAAGAATTTAATGTACTCAATGAAGATGTATTAGCACTTCTGTCTGAAGAAGAGGGAAACACTGATCAGCACAACTGGTTTGATCTTAAATCATCCAGCATTAAGGACTATGTCAAGGCCACAGAACAGTGGATGTTAAAGATTCGTCAAGATGCTGATACAGCAGAGAAAGATAAAGATGACAATGAAGTCAGACCAGATGATAGCATTTCAGGGACTTCAGCCAGACTGAGCAAAAATTGAAAAGAAGGTAACTCTGTTTCTGGACACAGGTCAGTCGCTTCTACCACATGCTCGTCGCGACGCATGGGAGAGGAGGTTGAACGGGCAGCGTTGATGGCGCACACAGCATCTTTAGTGGAGAAGCAAGCTCTTGAAAGGGAAGAGGCCCAACTGCAGGCCCAACTGCAGGCAAAGAAAGAACAGCTGGAGCTAAAAACAGCTATTGCGGTCTCAGATGCCAAGTTGAGTGTGTATGAAGATTATGAAGGCTCACAGGATGGCATGAACGAATACTGCCAGTCAATGTTGTCACACAGAGTTGGATCCAGGGCACCTTCAAGAGTGAAAAGAGAGTCTGAAGGCCATCTCCTGACATTACAGCGTGGAAGAGAGGCCTCTCCACTAACAGGAGCACGTGATGCTACCCCAGATGTCAGACGGTCTAGACTAGACCCTGCTGGTGACCACCAGAGGCCTGAAGACACAGGGAGAAGCCTATACCGAGTGATGCAACGTCAGAACGAAATTACAGAGATGCTTGTAAAACAACAGAATCTGTTTCGACTCCCTCAAAGAGACATACCAGTGTTCCAAGGCGACCCACTCAAGTATAAGCCCTTCATCAGATCCTTCGAACAAGCCATTGACTCCAAAACAGAGAGCAGCAGTGATAAGTTGTACTACCTGGGACAGTACACTAGTGGTAAACCACAAGACCTGGTCAGAAGCTGTGAACACATGAGACCGGACCGGGGATACATAGAAGCCAGGAAGTTGCTGCAGGAGCACTATGGTAATGAGCTGAAGATAGCCACTGCATATATTGAAAAGGCTACCAAGTGGCCACAGATCAGATCAGAGGACGGGGAGGCATTGAACACATATGATCTTTTTCTCATAGGATGTCGCAACACCATGGAGGATGTTGAATTCATGGAAGAGATGGACAACCCTGCGACTATAAGAAACTTCAGGCCAGAAATTCAGTGAGGCCCCGCCAGCTTTGCGGCCAGTTACCGGCCAAAGAGGGCTTCTGCGCCAATAGAGGAGTTTGCGCTGATATTCAGCGCAGCGGTAATGGCGACGGTAGCCGTTAGCGCTGCGCCAGCACCAATGACGTCATCGGTGTGTGCAGTGCCCCGGTTCCGCCCCGATACCGGCCCGACCCCCATATTTAGTTGCGGCCGCCTCTTCCGCAGCGGCCGCAAACAACGATCTGCAACCGTGGCCGTCCTGCAGCCTTAGTGGCGCTGGTTAAGGCGGAGGTGCGGCCGGCCGCTTTTTCGGCGGCCGCCTGCCCGCACCTCCTTTCCCGACCTCCTCCACCCTCCACCCCCCCCCCCGCGACATTGCCGGCTGCTTTCCGCGAGCCCGGCACTTCTCCGTGGTGCCGGGCTCATTTGCTGGCACTATCAAGCGGCGATCTCCCCATTGCAGGCACCTCCCCCTTAAGAGAAGGAGGAGGCCTGCAGTACCGCAGCCTGCCGCTCCGCAGCAGGTGGCGCTGCGGCACCTACAGCGCTGAAATTCAGTTTCAGCGCCCCAAGCGGGGGTGGGCACACCCTGTAATAGCGCCCGGTTCCGACTTGGGGCGCAGAAACTGAATTTCTGACGGTCGCAACTGGCTCCGCGCGCAGCGCTAACTTTTGGGTGCAAGCGAGCTGGCGGGGCCTTACTGAATTTCTAGGCCATCATCTCTAAGCTTCCTTACAGGATGAGAGAACAATGGAGAGGAACAGCCTTTGAGATAATGGAGAGACGGAAAAGTAGAGCCAGGTTTGCAGACTTAGTGAATTTCATAGACAAACAGGCTAAAGTTGCTATGGACCCATTGTTCGGAAACATCCAGGATGTCAGCCCAACTACTTATGGAAGAGTGAAAGCCAAGCCTGCTGAATCAAAGACTCTCAGGAAAGGTGGTTCCAAGGGAAGCAGCTTTGCAACTATCGTCACTCAGGCTGGGGAAGAAAAGTCTCAGAACTCATCTCCCAAAAAGAGCAGCACAGTGACGCCTGCTAATGCCTTTCAGAAGCCATGTTTATTCTGCCAGAAGAATCATACATTGGATTTCTGCAGTGACATCAAAGCACAGCCACATAAAGACAGAATCGAATTTCTGAAGTACCATGGCCTATGTTTTGGATGTCTCTCTCAGGGGCACCTGAGTAGAAACTGTAAGCAAAGAACAACATGCAGAGAGTGCACTCGGAAACATCCCAGTCTGCTGCATATCCACAAAGAAGAACAAGTCTCTAAGAAGCGTGAAGAAAACAATAGCGACGAGAAGGTTGTTTCAAGTGCTCTGGTGTCGCTAGAACCAGAGTCTTGTGGATTCACTGGATCCGGTGACAGTGATTGTATTCTTGCCATCGTACCTGTAAAGATCAAGCCTAAGAGGAGTGAGAAGTTTGTGGAGACTCACGCCTTCATGGATCCAGGTAGTTCAGCAACGTTCTGCACAGAATCACTCATGTGACAGCTGAACGTTAGAGGCAGAAGAACAGAAATCCTATTACGCACCATGGGTCATGAGAAGTCAATGCAAAGTTATACCCTGTCAGACTTAGAAGTGTGTGGACTTGAAGAGAAGGACTTCATAGACCTGCCTAATGTTTTCACACAATGGGAGATTCCTGTAAAAATAGGGAACTTAGCCCTGCAGAAGGATGTGGAGAGATGGCCTTACCTGGAAAAGGTGCGTCTCCCATATATTGAAGCAGAAATTGGCCTATTAATTGGAACCAATGCCTACAAAACTATGGAGCCATGGCAGGTGATAAACAGCAAGGATGACGGACCCTACGCCGTCAAGACAGCCCTTGAATGGGTAGTCAGTGGACCGGTAAGGAGAGATGATGGCAACAAGTCGAACAAGGAGCAATGACAAAATGTAACAGTTAATCGTATCTCTATCGCAAGCATTGAAGAGCTGTTGATACAGCAGTTCAACGCAGACTTTTCAGAACGCAGCTGTGAGGAAAAGACAGAGCTGTCACAAGAAGACCATCAGTTCATGGATTTGATGACAAGGTCTACACAGTTCATTGATGGCCACTATCACATTGGTTTGCCACTGAGAAGACAGACCGCGAAGATGCCGAACAATCGCTGCATAGCAGAGCAGCGCACCATCAGTCTCAAGAGAAAGCTGATCAAGGACCCCGACTTTCACGAAGACTACAAAGGCTTCATGAGAAACATCATAGCGAAAGGCTATGCTGTAAAAGTGCCCGAGGAACAGTTGAACAGAGACGATGGAAGGGTTTGGTACATTCCTCATCATGGTGTGTATCACCCAAAGAAGAAAAAGATCCATGTAGTGTTTGACTGCACCGCCTCATTCAGAGGAACTTCACTGAATGACCAGCTGCTTCAAGGTCCTGATCTTACTAATACCCTCATTGGTGTCTTGACGAGGTTTAGACAAGAGCTCGTTGCCATGATGGCAGACATAGAATCAATGTTCTACCAAGTCAGAGTCCCTGATGAAGATGCTGATCTTCTGCATTTCCTTTGGTGGCCAGATGGCGACATTAGTCAAGCTATGGTGGAATGTAGAATGGCTGTACACTTGTTCGGAGCCACATCATCTCCCAGCTGTGCAAGCTACGCTCACAGAAAAGCTGCAGAAGATGGCAAAGGCAAAGCACCATCAGAGGCTGTGGAGACAATCTTCAGAAACTTTTATGTCGATGACTGTCTGAAATCTGTGTCAACAGAAGGCGATGCCATTGCACTGTCAAGAGACCTTAGAACTCTGTGTTCGAATGGAGGATTTCATCTGACTAAGTGGATAAGCAACAGCAGAGCAGTTCTAGCTTCTATCCCAGAAAAGGAAAGGGCCACTGAAGTCAAAGATCTGGACCTGAGCCACGATGTCCTTCCTATCGAGAGAGCTCTTGGTGTACAATGGTGTATTGAGTCAGACACGTTCAACTTCAGAATAATGGTGAACGAAAGACCATCCACAAGACGAGGGATTCTCTCCATGGTCAGTTCCATCTATGACCCTCTTGGATTCCTGGCACCGCTCCTTCTGCCAGTGAAGCTGATCCTACGAGAGCTGTGTAGAGACAAGAGAGGTTGGGATGAAGATATCCCAGATGGTCAAGCTCAGAGATGGCTCAGATGGTTGACAGATTTGCAACAACTTTCTAGCTTCAATGTCAGCAGATGCATCAGGCCTGTGAGTTTTGGAGTTACAAAGGCGGCTCAACTATATCATTTCTCGGACGCCAGTGAGGACGGCTATGGCACGGCTACTTACCTCTTGCTGACAAATCAAAAGGGCCAGAAACATTGTTCCTTCCTCATGGGGAAACCCAGGGTGGCTCCGTTGAAGCAGGTCACCATCCCGAGACTGGAGTTGACGGCAGTGGTTGTTGCAGTTAAAGTTGACAAGGTGATGCGGAAAGAGTTACAGCTCCCACTAGAAGAATCTGTCTTCTGGACGGATAGCACGACGGTGCTGAAGTATATAGAGAATGAGAAGATATGCTTCAAGACCTTCGTAGCAAACAGAATCTCATCCATTAGAGAAGCTACACAACCATCTCAATGGAGGTATGTAAACACCTCATTAAACCCAGCAGATTAAGCCTCACGGGGATTGAAGGCTGAAAACTTCATGAGGAGTGAAACTTGGATACAAGGCCCAAGTTATCTGCTGGAAACAGAGAGATCATGGCCAGAAAGACCAGATATGCCAAGTCAGATTGCTGAAGACGACTTCGCAGTCAAGAGATCAGTCACAGCAAATCTCATAACTACGAAAGAGAACTTTGACACAGTGAACAAGCTTGTTAACCATTTCTCAGTATGGCACCAGTTGAGGAAAGCAGTTGCATGGTTTCTAAGGTTGAAAGAGTTGCTGCTACACCTGAGCGGTAAGAGAAAAGAGTATCGAGCCACTATCCATCAGTCTGAAAGTAACCCTGATAAGCAGAGAATGCTTCTACAGCAATATATGCACCAGCACAAGACCACATTGGGTAAGAATTCATTGACCGTGGAGGATTTGGCCAAGGCTGAGATGGAGATAGATTGCTTCAGTCAAAGACAAAGATATCCAGAAGAAATCGAAGCTTTACAGCGAAATACTCCAATCAAGAAAGGTAGTCATATCTACAAGCTGGACCCTACACTGCAAGATGGAGTACTGAGGGTGGGAGGGCAACTAAACAAATCTGCTATGCCAAAGGAGGCCAAGCATCCTGCTATCCTTTCTAAGGACCTCCGGGTTGCTACTCTCATTCTTCAGCATATACACCAGAGTATTGGACACAGTGGGAGGAACCACGTGCTTGCGAAGCTAAGACAAAGATACTGGATTCCAGGAGCTAATTCTGTAATAAGAAAAATACTCTCTGAATGCATTGTTTGCAGATGGTTACACGGCCCAGGAAAGACCGATCACAAAGCTGTGCCTGCTACAAGAAGCAGCGTGATGGGTTCCTGAACAAAAACAAAAGTGGACATTTATATTGTAAATATGTTGAATTCATTAGTTATGACTCTTAAGAATGTTTGAGTAATTGATATGCTTCATGTGCCTAGTCAACTAGGGGCCGGAATGTAAGTGTCATGAAAGTTTAAGAAAGAAAATACTTTAAAATATTGGCTAAATAGTATAATACAGTTAATTTACCTGACTGACTTATTGTATTGAGAAACCCCCTCTTTTCTTGTTACAATAGCATAGGCTGAGTGACCCCCTTTTTTCTTGCTACAATGGTACAGTCCTTAAGCTTGTCACATGGTATCCAGCCATTTTACAGTTCAAGCACCACGAGGCTGGAGAAGGTAGAAGCTTTGAGGGCTGGAGCAATACAGTTTTTGACCGTGTGCGTTTAAACGTGTTTTGCTTTGTAATTCTGTTTGTAAGGTGTTACAGTAAACAGTTTAAAGACAAAGGTATGGTTTGCAACATTTTATTTCGACACGCATCTACTCGTTGCTAAAGCCTCAAAGCTCAGTGGCTGCATGTTTGGAAATTACGAAGCGCCACTGCACAGGTCAATACTGAAATATTGATCTAGACATGTCAGTACTGAAGCATTGATCTGGACAGGTCAGTAATGAAATATTGATCTTTACAAGTCAGTGTTGAAGCACAGATCTATATAGGTTTGTAAGGAAGCATTGATCTAGACTTGTCAGTACTGAAATATTGATCTGGACAGGTCAGTATTGAAGCACAGATCTAGACAGGTTTGTAATGAAGCAATGAACTAGAATCGTCAGTACTGATACATTGATCTAGACAGCTGTGTACTGAAGCATTGATTTAGACAGGCCAGTATTGAACCATTGAACTGGACCGGTCAGTACTGAAGCATTGATTTAGACAGTTCTGTACTGGAATGCTTATCTAGACAGGTAAGTACTGAAGCATTGATCTAGACAGGTCAGAACTGAATCGTTGATCTAGACAGGTCAGTACTGAAAGACTGACCTAGGCCAGTCAGTACTGAAGCATTCATTTAGACAGTTCTGTACTGGAACATTTATCTACACAGGTCAGTGCTGAAGCATTGACCTAGACAGGTCAGTACTGAAACATTGAACTAGACATGTCTGTAGTGAAGCCATGATTCGGACGTTTCAGTACTGAAACATTGATCTGGACAGATCAGTACTGAAACATTGGACTAGACATGTCTGTAGTGAAGAATTGATTCAGACGTTTCAGTACTGAAACATTGATCTAGACAGGTCAGTACTGAAACATTGAGCTAGACAGGTATTTCATGCAGCATTGACATAGACAGATCCGTACTGAAACGTTGAAGTAGAAAGGTATGTACTGAAACTTTGATCTAGAAAGGTCAGTACTGAAGTATTGAACTAGACAGGTCAGTACCGAAACATTGACGTAGACATGTCTTTCATGAAGCATTGATCTAGACTGGTCTGTACTGAAGTATTGAACTAGACAGGACTTTAATGAAGCACTGATATAGTCTGGTCAGTACTGAAACTTTGACTTAGACAGTTCAGTACTGAAGCATTGATCTAGACAGGTCTGTACTGAAACATTGATCTAGACATGTCAGTACTGAAGCATTGATCTAGACAGGTTTCTACTGAAACATTGATCTAGAAAGGACAGTACAGAAGCATTGATCTAGACAGCTCAGTACTGAAGCTTTGATCTATACAGTTCAGTAATGAAGCATTGATCTAGACAGGCAATTACTGAAGGCTTGATCGAGACAGGTCAGTTCTGAAATATTGGTCTGGACAGGTCAGTGTTGAAGCACAGATCTATAAAGATTTCTAAGAAAGCATTGATCTAGAATCATCTGTCTCGATACATTGATCTAGACAGGTCAGTACCGAAACATTGATCTAGACCGGTTAGTACTGAAGCTTTGATCTAGACAGGTCAGTACTTAAACATTGATCTAGACCAGTTAGTACTGAAGCATTGATCTAGACAGTTCAGTGCTGAAGCATTGATCTAGGCAGGTCTGTAATGAAACATTGATCTAGCCTGGTCTGTACTGAAACATTGCTGTAGGCAGGTCTGTACTGATACATTGATCTAGACATGTCTGTGCTGCAGCATTGATTGAGACATGTCAGAACAGAAACATTAATCTAGACAATTCGGTGATGAAGCATTGATCTAGACAGGTCAGTAGAGAAAAATTGATTTAGACAATTCTGTACTGAAACATTGATCCAGACAAGTCAGTACTGAAGCATTGATTTGGACATGTCTTTAATGAAGCATTGCTCTAGACTGGTCAGTACTGAAACATTTATCTAGACAGATCAGTAATGAAACATTGAGCTAGACAGGTCAGTACTGAAGCATTGATCTAGACAGCTGTGTACTGATGCAATGATCTAGACAGGGCAATATTGAAAAATTGATCTAGACAGGTCAGCACTGAAGCATTGGTCTAGACAGCTGTGTACTGAAACAGTTATCTTGATAGGTCAGTACTGAAGCATTGATCTAGACAGGTCAGCACTGAAACATTGATATAGACATGTCTGTTGTGAAGCATTGAATCAGACATCTCTTTAATGAATCAATGATCTAGACTGGTGAGTAGTGAAACATTGATCTACACAGGCCGGTACTGAAGCATTGATCTTGACAGGTTTGTCATGAAGCATTGATCTAGACTGCTCAGTAGTGAAAAATTGATCTAGGCAAGGTCAGTTTTAAAACATTAATCTAGACATGTCAGTACTGAAGCATTGATCTAGACAGGTCTTTAGTGAAACATTGATCTAGACAGGTCAGTACTGAAGCATTGATCTAGACTGATCTGTACTCAAACATTGATATAACAGGTCTTTACAGAAACATTGATCTAGACATGTCAGTATTGAAGCATTGAACTAGACAACTCAATATTGATAAATTGATCTGGACACATCAGTATTGAAGCACAGATCTAGACATGTTTGTAATGAAGCATTGATCTAGACTGGTCAGTACTGAAACATTGATCTAGACAGGTGAGTACAGGAGCATTGATCTAGACAGAGCCGTATTGAAACATTGAGCTAGACAGGTCTTTCACATAGCATTGATCTAGACAGGTAAGTAATGAAACTTTGAGGTAGAAAGGACTGTACTGAATTCTTGATCTAGGCAGGTCAGTACTGAAGCTTTGATCTATACAGTTCAGTAATGAAGCATTGGTCTAGACAGGTTTCTACTGGAACATTGATCTGGAAAGGACAGCACAGAAGCATTGATCTAGACAGCTCAGTACTGAAGCTTTGATCTGTACAGTTCAGTAATGAAGCATTGATCTAGACAGCTAATTACTGAAGGCTTGGTCTAGACAGGTCAGTACTGAAATATTGGTCTGGACAGGTCAGTGTTCAAGCACAGATCTATAAAGGTTTCTAAGAAAGCATTGATCTAGAATCATCTGTTCTGATACATTGATCTAGACAGGTCAGTAACGAAACATTGATCTAGACCGGTTAGTACTGAAGCTTTGATCTAGACAGGTCAGCACTTAAACATTGATCTAGACCAGTTAGTACTGAAGCATTGATCTAGACAGTTCAGTACTGAAGCATTGATCTAGGCAGGTCTGTACTGAAACATTGATCTAGTCTGGTCTGTACTGAAACATTGCTGTAGGCAGGTCTGTACTGAAACATTGATCTAGACATGTCTGTGCTGCAGCATTGATTGAGACATGTCAGAACAGAAACATTAATCTGGACAATTTGGTAATGAAGCATTGATCTAGACAGGTCAGTAGAGAAACATTGATCTAGACAATTCGGTACTGAAACATTGATCTAGACAAGTCAGTACTGAAGCATTGATTTGGACATTTCTTTAATGAAGCATTGCTCTAGACTGGTCAGTACTGAAACATTGATCTAGACAGATCAGTAATGAAACATTGAGCTAGACAGGTCAGTACTGAAGCATTGATCTAGACAGCTGTGTACTGATGCAATGATCTAGACAGGGCAATATTGAAAAATTGATCTAGACAGGTCAGCACTGAAGCATTGGTCTAGACAGCTGTGTACTGAAACAGTTATCTTGATAGGTCAGTACTGAAGCATTGATCTAGACAGGTCAGCACTGAAACATTGATATAGACATGTCTGTTGTGAAGCATTGAATCAGACATCTCTTTAATGAATCAATGATCTAGACTGGTGAGTAGTGAAACATTGATCTACACAGGCCGGTACTGAAGCATTGATCTTGACAGGTTTGTCATGAAGCATTGATCTAGACTGCTCAGTAGTGAAAAATTGATCTAGGCAAGGTCAGTTTTAAAACATTAATCTAGACATGTCAGTACTGAAGCATTGATCTAGACAGGTCTTTAGTGAAACATTGATCTAGACAGGTCAGTACTGAAGCATTGATCTAGACTGATCTGTACTCAAACATTGATATAACAGGTCTTTACAGAAACATTGATCTAGACATGTCAGTATTGAAGCATTGAACTAGACAACTCAATATTGATAAATTGATCTGGACACATCAGTATTGAAGCACAGATCTAGACATGTTTGTAATGAAGCATTGATCTAGACTGGTCAGTACTGAAACATTGATCTAGACAGGTGAGTACAGGAGCATTGATCTAGACAGAGCCGTATTGAAACATTGAGCTAGACAGGTCTTTCACATAGCATTGATCTAGACAGGTAAGTAATGAAACTTTGAGGTAGAAAGGACTGTACTGAATTCTTGATCTAGGCAGGTCAGTACTGAAGCTTTGATCTATACAGTTCAGTAATGAAGCATTGGTCTAGACAGGTTTCTACTGGAACATTGATCTGGAAAGGACAGCACAGAAGCATTGATCTAGACAGCTCAGTACTGAAGCTTTGATCTGTACAGTTCAGTAATGAAGCATTGATCTAGACAGCTAATTACTGAAGGCTTGGTCTAGACAGGTCAGTACTGAAATATTGGTCTGGACAGGTCAGTGTTCAAGCACAGATCTATAAAGGTTTCTAAGAAAGCATTGATCTAGAATCATCTGTTCTGATACATTGATCTAGACAGGTCAGTAACGAAACATTGATCTAGACCGGTTAGTACTGAAGCTTTGATCTAGACAGGTCAGCACTTAAACATTGATCTAGACCAGTTAGTACTGAAGCATTGATCTAGACAGTTCAGTACTGAAGCATTGATCTAGGCAGGTCTGTACTGAAACATTGATCTAGTCTGGTCTGTACTGAAACATTGCTGTAGGCAGGTCTGTACTGAAACATTGATCTAGACATGTCTGTGCTGCAGCATTGATTGAGACATGTCAGAACAGAAACATTAATCTGGACAATTTGGTAATGAAGCATTGATCTAGACAGGTCAGTAGAGAAACATTGATCTAGACAATTCGGTACTGAAACATTGATCTAGACAAGTCAGTACTGAAGCATTGATTTGGACATTTCTTTAATGAAGCATTGCTCTAGACTGGTCAGTACTGAAACATTGATCTAGACAGATCAGTAATGAAACATTGATCTAGACAGGTCAGTACTGAAGCATTGATCTAGACAGCTGTGTACTGATGCAATGATCTAGACAGGGCAGCATTGAAATATTGATCTAGACAGGTCAGTACTGAAGCATTGGTCTAGACAGCTGTGTACTGAAACAGTTATCTTGATAGGTCAGAACTGAATCATTGATCTAGACAGGTCAGTACTGAAACATTGATATAGACTTGTCTGTTGTGAAGCATTGAATCAGACGTGTCTTTAATGAATCATTGATCTAGACTGGTGAGTACTGAAACATTGATCTACACAGGTCAGTACTGAAGCATTGATCTAGACAGGTTTGTCATGAAGCATTGATCTAGACTGCTCAGTAGTAAAAAATTGATCTAGACAGGTCAGTTTGAAAACATTAATCTAGACATGTCAGTACTGAAGCATTGATCTAGACAGGTCTTTAGTGAAACATTGATCTGGACAGGTCAGTACTGAAGCATTGATCTAGACTGATCTGTATTGAAACATTGATATAACAGGTCTTTACAGAAACATTGATCTAGACATGTCAGTATTGAAGCATTGAACTAGACAATTCAATATTGATATATTGATCTGGACACGTCAGTATTGAAGCACAGATCTAGACATGTTTGTAATGAAGCATTGATCTAGACAAGTCAGTAATGAAACATTGATCTAAGCAGCTCAGTAATGAAACATTGGTTTAGACAGGCCTGTACTGATACATTGATCTAGACAGGTCCTTGCCGAAACATAAATCTAGACATGTCAGTACTGAAACATTGATCTAGACAGGTCAGTACTGAAACATTGATCTAGACAGGTGAGTACAGGAACATTGATCTAGACAGAGCTGTATTGAAACATTGAGCTAGACAGGTCTTTCACGTAGCATTGATCTAGACAGGTAAGTAATGAAACTTTGAGGTAGAAAGGACTGTGCTGAATTATTGATCTAGGCCGGTCAGTACTGAAGCATTGATGTAGACAGGTCTGTAGTGAAGCATTGATCTAGACAGGTCTGTAGTGAAGCAATGATCTAGACAAGTCAGTAGAGAAGCATGGATGTAGACAGGTTTATACTGAAACATTGATCTAGACATGTCAGTACTGAAGCTTTGATCTAGGCAGGTCAATACTGAAATATTGGTCTGGACAGGTCAGTACTGAAGCATTAATCTAGACAGGTCTATACTGAAACATTAATCTAGACATGTCAGTACTGAAGCATTGATCTAGACAGGTTTCTACTGAAACATGGATCTAGAAAGGACAGTACAGGAGCATTGATCTAGACAGCTCAGTATTGAAGCTTTGATCAATACAGTTCAGTAATGAAGCACTGATCTAGGCAGGTAATTACTGAAGGCTTGATCTAGACAGGTCAGTACTGATCATTGATCTAGACAGGTCAGTACTGAAACACTGATCTAGGCCAGTCAGTACTGAAGCATTGATTTAGTGAGTTCTGTACTGGAACATTTATCTACAAAGGTAAGTACTGAAGGATTGATCTAGACAGATCAGTACTGAAACATTGGACTAGACATGTCTGTAGTGAAGCATTGATTCAGACGTTTCGGCACTGAAACATTGATCTAGACAGATCAGTACTGAAACATTGAGCTAGACAGGTATTTCATGCAGCATTGATATAGAGAGGTCAGTACTGAAACGTTGAAGTAGAAAGGTATGTATTGAAACTTTGATCTAGACGGGTCAGTACTGAAGTATTGAACTAGACAGGTCAGTACTGAAACATTGATGTAGACATGTATTTAATGAAGCATTGATCCAGACTGGCCTGTACTGAAGTATTGAGCTAGACAGGACTTTAATGAAGCACTGACATAGTCTGGTCAGTACTGAAACTTTGACTTAGACAGTTCAGTACTGAAGCATTCATCTAGACAGTTCAGTACTGAAGCATTGATCTAGGCAGGTCTGTACTGAAACATTGATCTAGACATGTCAGTACTGAAGCATTGCTCTAGACAGGTTCCTACTGAAACATTGATCTAGAAAGGACAGTACAGAAGCATTGATCTAGACAGCTCAGTACTGAAGCTTTGATTTATACTCTTCAGTAATGAAGCATTGATCTAGACATGTAATTACTGAAGGCTTGATCTAGACAGGTCAGTGCGGAGATATTGGTCTGGACAGGTCAGTGCTGAAGCACAGATCTATAAAGGTTTGTAAGAAAGCATTGATCTAGAATCATCTGTTCTGATACATTGATCTAGACAGGTCAGTAATAAAACATTTATCTTGACATGTCAGTACTGAAACATGGATCTACACAGGTCAGTACTGAAGAATTGATCTAGACAGATCTATATTGAAACATCGATCTAAGCAGGTCATTACCAAAACATTGATCTAGACATGTCAGTACTGAAGCATTGGTCTAGACATGTCAGTACTGAAATATTGATCTGGACACATCAGTATTGAAGCACAGATCTAGCCAGGTTTGTAATGAAGCATTGATCGAGACAGGTTTGTACTGAAACATTGATCTAAGCAGCTGAATAATGAAACATTGATTTAGACAGATCAGTACTGAAACATTGATCTAGACAGGTGTGTAATGAAGCATTGATCTAGACAGGTTAGTACTGAAACATTGATCTAGACAGGTGTGTAATGAAGCATTGATCTAGACAGGTTAGTACTGAAACATTGATCTAGACTGGTTAGTACTGAAGTATTGATCTAGACAGTTCAGTACAGAAGCATTGATCTAGACATGTCTGTGCTGCAGCATTAATCTAGGCAGGTCAGTACAGAAACATTGATCTAGACATTTCAGTGTTGAAGCATTGATCTAGACAAGTCAGTACAGAAGCATTGGTTTGGACATGTCTTTAATGAAGCATTGACCTAGACTGGTCAGCACTGAAACTTTTTCTAGACAGGTCAGTACTGAAACAATGATCTTGACATGTTTCTACTGAAACTTTGATCCAGAAAGGACAGTACAGAAGCATTGATCTAGATAGCTCAGTACTGAAGCTTTGATCTGTACAGTTCAGTAATAAAACATTGATCTAGACAATTCAGTGCTGAAGCATTGATCTAGACAAGTCAGTACAGAAGCCTTGATTTGGACATATCTTTAATGAAGCATTGACCTAGACAGGTCTTTAATGTAGCATTGATCTAGACAGGTCAGAACTGAAACTTTGAAGTTGAAAGGTCTGTTGCGAAATATTGTTCTGGACAGGTCAGTACATAGGCATTGATCTAGACAGGTCTGTACTGAAGCCTTGATCAAGACAAGTCAGTTTTGAAGCACAGATCTTTAAAGATTTGTAAGGAAGCATTGATCTAGAATAGTCTGTACTGATACATTGATCTAGACAGGTGAGTACTGATAAATTGATCTAGACAGGTCAGTACGGAAGCATTGATCTAGACAGCTGTGTACTGAAGCATTGATCTAGACAGGTCAGTAATGAAACATTGAGCTAGACCAATCAGTACTGCAGCATTGATCTAGACAGTTCAGTACAGAAGCATTGATCTCGACTTGTCTGTACTGAAACATTTATCTAAACAGGTCAGTACTGAAGCATTGATCTAGGCAGGTCTGTATTGAAACATTGATCTAGTCTGGTCTGTACTGAAACATTGCTGTAGGCAGGTCTGTACTGAAACATTGATCTAGACATGTCTGTGCTGCAGCATTGATTGAGACATGTCAGAACAGAAACATTAATCTAGACAGTTCAGTAATGAAGCATTGATCTAGACAGGTCAGTAGAGAAACTTTGATCTAGACAATTTGGTACTGAAACATTGATCTAGACAAGTCAGTACTGAAGCATTGCTCTAGACTGGTCAGTACTGAAGCATTGATCTAGACAGGTCTTTAGTGAAGCATTGATCTAGACAGGTCTGTAGTGAAGCAATGATCTAGACAGGTCAGTACAGAAGCATGGACGTAGACAGGTTTATACTGAAACATTGATCTAGACATGTCAGTACTGAAGCTTTGATCTAGACAGGTCTGTACTGAAATATTGGTCTGGACAGGTCAGTACTGAAGCATTGATCTAGACAGGTCTATACTGAAACATTGATCTAGACATGTCAGTACTGAAGCATTGATCTAGACAAGTTTCAACTGAAACATGGATCTAGAAAGGACAGTACAGAAGCATTGATCTAGACAGCTCAGTACTGAAGCTTTGATCAATAAATTTCAGTATGAAGAATTGATCTAGGCAGGTAATTACTGAAGGCTTGATCTAGACAGGTCAGTACTGAATCGTTGATCTAGACAGGTCAGTACTGAAACACTGATCTAGGCCAGTCAGTACTGAAGCATTGATTTAGAGAGTTCTGTACTGGAACATTTATCTACACAGGTAAGTACTGAAGCATTGATCTAGACAGATCAGTACTGAAACATTGGACTAGACATGTCTGTAGTGAAGCATTGATTCAGACGATTCAGTACTGAAGCATTGATATAGACAGATCAGTATTGAAACATTGAGCTAGACAGGTATTTCATGCAGCATTGATATAGAGGTCAGTACTGAAACGTTGAAGTAGAAAGGTATGTACTGAAACATTGATCTAGACAGGTGAGTACTGAAGTATTGAACTAGACAGGTCAGTACTGAAACATTGATGTAGACATGTATTTAATGAAGCATTGATCCAGACTGTTCTGTACTGAAGTATTGAGCTAGACAGGACTTTAATGAAGCACTGATATAGTCTGGTCAGTACTGAAACTTTGACTTAGACAGTTCGGTACTGAAGCATTGATCTAGACAGTTCAGTACTGAAGCATTGATCTAGACAGGTCTGTACTGAAACATTGATCTAGAAAGGACAGTACAGGAGCATTGATCTAGACAGCTCAGTACTGAAGCTTTGATCTATACTGTTCAGTAATGAAGCATTGGTTTAGACAGGTAATTACTGAAGGCTTGATCTAGACAGGTCAGTACTGAGATATTGGTCTGGACAGGTCAGTGCTGAAGCACAGATCTATAAAGGTTTGTAAGAAAGCATTGATCTAGAATCGTCTGTTCTGATACATTGACCTAGACAGGTCAGTAATAAAACATTTATCTTGACATGTCAGTACTGAAACATTGATCTACACAGGTCAGTACTGAAGAATTGATCTAGACAGATCTATATTGAAACATCGATCTGAACAGGTCTTTACCAAAACATTGATCTAGACATGTCAGTAATGAAGCATTGGTCTATACATGTCAGTACTGAAATATTGATTTGAACACATCAGTATTGAAGCACAGATCTAGCCAGGTTTGTAATGAAACATTGATCTAGATAGGTGTGTAATGAAGCATTGATCTAGACAGGTTAGTACTGAAACATTGATCTAGACTGGTTAGTACTGAAGTATTGATCTAGACAGTTCAGTACTGAAGCATTGATCTAGGCAGGTCTGTACTGAAACATTGATCTCGACAGGTCTGCACTGAAGCATTGATCTAGACATGTCTCTGCTGCAGCATTGATCTAGGCAGGTCAGTACAGAAACATTGATCTAGACATTTCAGTGCTGAAGCATTGATTTAGACAAGTCAGTACAGAAGCATTGATTTGGACATGTCATTAATGAAGCATTCACCTAGACTGGTCAGTACTGAAACTTTGATCTAGACAGGTCAGTACTGAAACATTGATCTTGACAAGTTTCTACTGAAACATTGATCTAGAAAGGACAGTACAGAAGCATTGATCTATATAGCTCAGTACTGAAGCTTTGATCTATACAGTTCAGTAATGAAACATTGATCTAGACAATTCAGTGCCGAAGCATTGATCTAGACAAGTCAGTACAGAAGCATTGATTTGGACATGTCTTTAATGAAGCATTCAACTAGATAGGTCTTTAATGTAGCATTGATCTAGACAGGTCAGAACTGAAACTTTGAAGTTGAAAGGCCTGTTGCAAAATATTGTTCTGGACAGGTCAGTACATAGGCATTGATCTAGACAGGTCTGTACTGAAGCCTTGTTCTAGACAGGTCAGTTTTGAAGCACAGATCTATAAAGATTTGTAAGGAAGCATTGATCTAGAATAGTCTGTAATGATACATTGATCTAGACAGGTCAGTACTGATAAATTGATCTAGACAGGTCAGTACTGAAGCATTGATCTAGACAGCTGTGTACTGAAGCATTGATCTAGACAAGTCAGTAATGAAACATTGAGCTAGACCAATCAGTACTGCAGCATTGATCTAGACAGTTCAGTACTGAAGCATTGATCTCGACTTGTCAGTACTGAAACATTTATCTAGACAGGTCAGTACTGAAGCATTGATCTAGACAGCTCTGTATTGGAACATTTATCTAGACAGTTCAGAACTGTATCATTGATCTAGACAGGTCAATACTGAAACATTGATCTGGACATGTCTATAGTGAAGCATTGATTCGGACATGCCTTTAATGAAGCATTGATCTAGACTGGTCAGTACTGAAACTTTGAGCTAGACAGGTCAGTAATGAAGCACTGATCTAGACTGGTCGGTACTGAAACATTGATCTAGACAGATCTGTACTGAAACATCGATTTAAACAGGTCTTTACCAAAACCTTGATCTAGGCATGTCGGTACTGAAGCATTGATATAGACAGGTCAGCACTGAAATATTGATCTAGACTGGCTAGTACTGAAGCATTGATCTGGACAGTTCAGTATTGAAGCATTGGTCTGGGCTAGTCTGTACTGAAACATTGATCTGACAGGTCTGTACTGAAGCATTGATCTAGACATGTCCTTGTTGCGGCATTGATCTAGACAGGTCAGTACTGAAACATTGATCTAGGCAATTCAGAACTGAAGCATTGATCTGGACAGGTCAGTACAGAAACATTGAATCAGACAATTCGGTATGAAACATTGATCTAGACAAGTCAGTACTGAAGCATTGATTTGGACATGTCTTTAATGAAGCATTGATCTAGATTGGTCAGTACTGAAACAATGATCTAGACAGGTCAGTACTGAAACATTGATCTAGATAGATCAGTACTGGAACATTGAGCTAGACAGGTCTATAATGTTGCATTGATCTAGATAGGTCACAACTGAAACTTTGAAGTCGTTATGTCTGTAGTGAAACATTGTTCTGGGCAGGTCAGCACTTAGGCATTGATCTAGACAGGTCTGTACTGAAGCTTTGTTCTAGACAGATCTGTAAAGGAGTATTGATTTAGAGAAGTCAGTACTGGAGCATTGATCTAGACTAGTCGGTACTGAAGTATTAATATAGACAGGTCAGTAATGAAATATTGATCTAGACATGTCAGTACTGAAGCATTGACCTGGACAGTTCAGTACTGAAATATTGCTCTTTACAGGTCAGTGTTGAAGCACAGATCTATATAGGTTTGTAAGGAAGCATTGATCTAGACTTGTCAGTACTGAAATATTGATCTGGACAGGTCAGTATTGAAGCACAGATCTAGACAGGTTTGTAATGAAGCATTGAACTAGAATCATCAATACTGATACATTGATCTAGACAGGTCAGTACTGAAGCATCGATCTAGACAGCTGTGTACTGAAGCATTGATCTAGACAGGTCAGAACTGAATTGTTGATCTAGGCAGGTCAGTACTGAAAGACTGATCTAGGCCAGTCAGTACTGAAGCATTGATTTAGACAGTTCTGTACTGGAACATTTATCTACACAGGTCAGTACTGAAGCATTGATCTAGACAGATCAGTACTGAAACATTGAACTAGACATGTCTGTAGTGAAGCATTGATTCAGACGTTTTAGTACTGAAACATTGATCTAGACGGATCAGTACTGAAACATTGGACTAGACATGTCTGTAGTGAAGCATTGATTCATACGTTTCAGTACTGAAACATTGATCTAGACAGATCAGTACTGAAACATTGAGCGAGACAGGTATTTCATGCAGCATTGATATAGACAGATCAGTACTGAAACGTTGAAATAGAAAGGTATGCACTGAAACTTTGATCTAGACAGGTCAGTACTGTAGTATTGAACTAGACAGGTCAGTACCGAAACATTGACATAGACATGTCTTTAATGAAGCATTGATCTAGACTGGTCTGTACTGAAATATTGACCTAGACATGTCAGTACTGAAGCATTCATCTAGACAGGTTTCTACTGAATCATTGATCTAGAAAGGACAGTAAAGAAGCATTGATCTAGACAGCTCAGTACTGAAGCTTTGATCTAGACAGGTCAGTTATGAAGCATTCATCTAGACAAGTAAGTACTGAAGCATTGATCTAGACAGGTCAGTACTGAAGGTTTGCTCAAGAAAGGTCAGAAATGAAACATTGATCTAGACAGGACCTTACTGTAACATAGATCTACACAAGTCAGTACTGAAATATTGATCTGGAAACATCAGCACTGATGCATTGATCTTGACAGGTCAGTGCTGAAAAATTGATCTAGACATGTCAGTATTGAAGCATTGATCTAGACAGGTGTGTTCTGAAGCATTGATCTAGATGGGTCAGAACTGAATCAGTGATCTAGTCCAGTTAATAGTGAAATATTGACCTAGACATGTCGGTATTGAAGCAAGCATTTAGACCTGTCTTTAATGAAGCATTGATCTAGACTGGTGAGTATTGAAACATTGATCTAAGCAGCTCAGTAATGAAACATTGTTTTAGACAGGTCAGTACAGATACATTGATCTAGACTTGTCAGTACTGGAGCTTTGATCTAGACTGGTCAGCACTGATGCATTAATATAGACAGGTATTTACTGCAACATTAATCTAGACAAGTCAGTACTAAAACAGTGAACTAGACATGTCAGTACTGAAACATTGATCTAGAATGGTCTTTACTGAAACATTGATCTAGACAGGTCAGTACTGAAGCATTGATGTAGACAGATCTGTACTGAAACATTGCTCTAAGCAGGTCTTTACTGAAACATTGTTCAAGGCATGTCAGTACTGAAGCATATATCTAGACAGGTCAGTACTGAAATATTGATTTGGACAGGTCAGTACTGAAACATTGATCTAAGCAGCTCAGTACTGAAGCATTGATCTAGACAGGTCAGAGCCGAATCATTGATCAAGACAGGTCAGTTCTGAAACATTGTCCTAGAAAGGTCAGTACTGAAAAATTGATCTAGACAAGTCAGTGCTGAAGCGTTGAAATGGACAGATGTGTACTGAAGCATTGATCTAGACAGGTCAGAATGGAATCATTGATCTAGACAGGTCAGTACTGAAACATTGATGTAGACCTGTCGGTATTGAAGCATTCCTTTGGACATGTCTTTAATGACACATTGATCTAACTGGTGAGTATTGAAACATTGATCTAGACAGGTCAGTACTGAAGCATAGATCTAGACAGATTTGTCATGAAGCATTGATCTAGACTGGTCAGTGCTGAAACATTGATCTACACAGGTCAGTGCTGAAAAAATGATCTAGACATGTCAATATTGAAACATTGATGTGTCCTTAATGAACCATTGATCTAGAATGGTGAATACTGAAACATTGATCTAGACAGGGCAGTAGTGAAGCATTGATCTGGACAGGTCAGTACTGAAATATTGACCTTGACAGTTCAGTACTGAAGCATTCATCTAGTCGGGCCAGTAGTGAAACATTGACTTAGACAGTTCAGTACTGAAGCATTGATCTAGACAGATCTGTGCTGAAACATTGATCTATACATGTCAGTACTGAAACATTGATCTAGACATGTCAGTACAGAAGCATTGATCTAGATAGGTTTCTACTGAAACATCTATCTAGAAAGAACAGTACGGAATCATTGAGCTAGACAGCTCAGTACTGAAGCTTTGAGCTAGACAGTTCAGTAATAAAGCATTGATCTAGACAGGTAAGTACTGAAGCCCTAATCTAGAGACATCTGTATTGAAACATTGATCTAGACATGTCAGTACTGAAGCATTGACAAGTCAGTACTGAAACTTTCATCAAGAGCTGTCAGTATTGAAGCATTCATTTGGACGTGTCCTTAATGAACCATTGATCTAGAATGGTGAGTACTGAAACATTGATCTAGACAGGTCAGTACTGAAGGTTTGATCTAGACAGGTCAGTACTGAAACATTGATCTAGACAGGTCAGTACTGAAGGTTTGATCTAGACAGGTCAGAAATGAAACATTGATCTAGACAGGTCAGTACTGAAGCATTGATGTAGACAGATCTGTACTGAAACATTGCTCTAAGCAGGTCTTTACTGAAACATTGTTCAAGGCATGTCAGTACTGAAGCATATATCTAGACAGGTCAGTACTGAAATATTGATCTGGACAGGTCAGTACTGAAACATTGATCTAAGCAGCTCAGTACTGAAGCATTGATCTAGACAGGTCAGAGCCGAATCATTGATCAAGACAGGTCAGTTCTGAAACATTGTCCTAGAAAGGTAAGTACTGAAAAATTGATCTAGACAAGCCAGTGCTGAAGCGTTGAAATGGACAGATGTGTACTGAAGCATTGATCTAGACAGGTCAGAATGGAATCATTGATCTAGACAGGTCAGTACTGAAACATTGATGTAGACCTGTCGGTATTGAAGCATTCCTTTGGACATGTCTTTAATGACACATTGATCTAACTGGTGAGTATTGAAACATTGATCTAGACAGGTCAGTACTGAAGCATAGATCTAGACAGATTTGTCATGAAGCATTGATCTAGACTGGTCAGTGCTGAAACATTGATCTACACAGGTCAGTGCTGAAAAAATGATCTAGACATGTCAATATTGAAACATTGATGTGTCCTTAATGAACCATTGATCTAGAATGGTGAATACTGAAACATTGATCTAGACAGGGCAGTACTGAAATATTGACCTTGACAGTTCAGTACTGAAGCATTCATCTAGTCGGGCCAGTAGTGAAACATTGACTTAGACAGTTCAGTACTGAAGCATTGATCTAGACAGATCTGTGCTGAAACATTGATCTATACATGTCAGTACTGAAACATTGATCTAGACATGTCAGTGCAGAAGCATTAATCTCGACAGGTTTCTAATGAAACATCTATCTAGAAAGAACAGTACGGAATCATTGAGCTAGACAGCTCAGTACTGAAGCTTTGATCTAGACAGTTCAGTAATAAAGCATTGATCTAGACAGGTAAGTACTGAAGCCCTAATCTAGAGACATCTGTATTGAAACATTGATCTAGACATGTCAGTACTGAAGCATTGACAAGTCAGTACTGAAACTTTCATCAAGAGCTGTGAGTATTGAAGCATTCACTTGGGCGTGTCCTTAATGAACCATTGATCTAGAATGGTGAGTACTGAAACATTGATCTAGACAGGTCAGTACTGAAGGTTTGATCTAGACATGTCAGTACTGAAACATTGATCTAGACAGGTCAGTACTGAAGGTTTGATCTAGACAGGTCAGAAATGAAACATTGATCTAGACAGGTCCATATGGTAACATTGATATACACATGTCAGTACTGAAATATTGATCTGGAAGCATCAGTACTAAAGCATTGATCTAGACAGGCCAGAACTGAAAAATTGATCTTGACACGTCAGTACTGAAGCATTGATCTAGACAGGTGTGTCTTGAAGCAATGATCTAGACAGGTCAGAACTGTATCAGTGATCTAGACCAGTCAGTACTGAAACATTGATCTACACCTGTCGGCACTGAAGCTCTCATTTGGACCTGTCTTTAATGAAGCATTGATCTAGACTGGTGAGTATTGAAACATTGGTCTAGACAGGTCAGTACTGAAACATTGATCTAGACATGTCAGTACTGAAGCATTGATCTAGACAGCTCAGTACCAAAGCATTGATCTAGACAGATCTGTACTGAAACATTGATCTAATCAGGTCTTTACTGAAACATTGCTCTAGGCATGTCAGTACCGAAGCATTGATCTAGACAGGTCAGCACTGAAACATTGATCTAAGCAGCTCAGTAATGTAACATTGATTTAGACAGGTCAATACTGATACATTGATCTAGACTGGTCAGTACTGAAACATTGATCTAGGCAGGTTAGTGCTGAAAAATTGATCTAGACATGTCAGTATTGAAGCATTGATCTAGACATTTCAGTAGTGAAGCATTGATCTAGGCAGGTTTCTACTGAAACATTGATCAAGACAGGTCAGTACTGAAACATTCATCAAGACCTGTCAGTATTGAAGCATTCACTTGGACGTGTTCTTAATGAACCATTGGTCTAGAATGGTGAGTACTGAAACATTGATATAGACAGGTCAGTACTGAAGGTTTGATCTAGACAGGTCAGAAAAGAAACATTGATCTAGACAGGTCCGTATGATAACATTGATCTACACATGTCAGGACTGAAATATTGATCTGGAAACATCAGTACTGAAGCATTGATCTAGACAGACAAGTAGTGAATATTTGATTTTGACATGTCAGTACTGAAGCATTGATCTAGACAGGTGTGTATTGAAGCAATGATCTAGACAGGTCAGAACTGTATCAGTGATCTAGACCAGTCAGTACTGAAACATTGATCTACACCTGTCGGCATTGAAGCTCTCATTTGGACCTGTCTTTAATGAAGCATTGATCTAGACTGGTGAGTATTGAAACATTGGTCTAGACAGGTCAGTACTGAAACATTGATCTAGACATGTCAGTACTGAAGCATTGATCTAGACAGCTCAGTACCAAAGCGTTGATCTGGACAGATCTGTACTGAAACATTGATCTAATCATGTCTTTACCGAAACATTGCTCTAGGCATGTCAGTACCGAAGCATTGATCTAGACAGGTCAGCACTGAAACATTGATCTAAGCAGCTCAGTAATGTAACATTGATTTAGACAGGTCAGTACTGATACGTTGATCTAGACTTGTCAGTGCTGAAGCATTGAGCTAGACAGGGCAGTACTGATGCATTAATATAGACAGGTCTTTACTAAACATTAATCTAGACAGGTCAATACTGAAACATGGATCTAGATATGTCAGTGCTGAAGCATTGATCTAGACAGGTCTATACTGAAAATTTGCTCTTGACTGATGTATACAGACGCATTGATCTAGGCAGATCTGTACTGAAACTTTAATCAAGACAGGTCTTTACCAAAACATTGATCTAGACAGGTCAGTACTGAAGCATTGGTTTTGACAGGTAAGTACTGTTATATTGATCTAGACAGGTCAGTACTGAAACATAGATCTAGACAGGTTTGTCATGAAGTATTGATCTAGACTATTCTGCAATGAAACATTGATCTAGACAAGTCAGTACTAAAACAGTGATCTAGACATGTCAGTACTGAAGCATTGGTCTAGACAGGTCTTTATAGAAACATTGATCTAGACAGGTCAGTACCAAAGTACCGGTCAGACAGGAAACACGGTGGCATAGTGGTTAGCACTGTTGCCTCACAGCGCCAGGGACCCGGGTTCAAATCCAGCCTCGGGTGACTGTCTGTGTGGAGTTTGCACATTCTCCCCGTGTTTGCATGGGTTTCCTCCGGGTGCTCCGGTTTCCTCCCACAGTCCAAAGATGTGCGGGTTAGGTTGATTGGCCATGATAAAAATTGGCCCTTAGTGTTAGGGGGGATTAAATACGTGGGGTTACGGGGATAGGGCTTGGGTGGGATGGCTGTCGGTGTAGGGACCGGGTGCTAGGGTTTGGATGATCAGCCATGATCTCGTTGAATGGCGGAGCAGGCTCGAAGGGCCGAATGGCCTATTCCTGCTCCTAGTTTCTATGTTTCTATGTTTCTAAAGCATTGATGTAGACAGATCTGTACTGAAACATTGATCTAAACAGGTCTTTAGCGAAACATTGTTCAAGGCATGTCAGTACTGAAGCATATATCTGGACAGATCAGTATTGAAATATTGATCTGGACAGGGAAGTATTGAAGCACAGATCTAGACAGGTTTGTAATGAAGCACTGAACTAGACTGGTCAGTACTCAAAAATTGATCTAGACAGGTCAGTACTGAAACATTGATCTAAGCAGCTCAGCACTGAAGCATTGATCTAGACAGGGGAGTACTGAAGCATTGATCTAGATAGGTCAGAACCGAATCATTGATCTAGACAGGTCAGTTCTGAAACATTGATCTAGATAGGTCAGTACTGAAAAATTGATCTAGACAGGGCAGTACTGAAGCATTGATCTGGACAGGTGTGTACTGAAACATTGACCTAGACAGGTCAGTACTGAAGCATAGATCTAGACAGATTTGTCAGGAAGCATTGATCTAGACTTGTCAGTACTGAAACATTGATCTAGGCAGTTTAGTGCTGAAAAATTGATCTAGACATGTCAGTATTGAAGCATTGATCTAGACATTTCAGTACTGAAGCATTGATCTAGGCAGGTTTCTACTGAAACATTGATCAAGAGAGGTCAGTATAGAAACATTCATCAAGACCTGTCAGTATTGAAGCATTCACTTGGACGTGTTCTTAATGAACCATTGGTCTAGAATGGTGAGTACTGAAACATTGATCTAGACAGGTCAGTACTGAAGCATTGATCTAGACAGATCTGTACTGAAACATTGTTCTAGACATGTCAGTACTGAAACATTGATCTACACTTGTCAGTACTGATGCATTGATCTAGACAGGTTTCTACTGATACATTTGTCTAGAAAGGACGGTACAGAGCATTGATCTGGACAGCTCAGTACTGAAGCTTTCATCTGGACAGGTCAGTAATAAAGCATTTTTCGAGAAAAGTAAGTACTGAAGCATTGACCTAGACAGGTCAGTACTGAAGCATAGATCTAGACAGGTTTGTCATGAAGCATTGATCTAGACTGGCCAGTACTGAAACATTGATCTAGGCAGGTTAGTGCTGAAAAATTGATCGAGACATGTCAGTATTGAAGCATTGATCTAGACATTTCAGTACTGAAGCATTGATCTAGGCAGGTTTCTACTGAAACTTTGATCAAGACAGGTCAGTACTGAAACATTCATCAAGACCTGTCAGTATTGAAGCATTCACTTGGACGTGTTCTTAATGAACCATTGGTCTAGAATGGTGAGTACTGAAACATTGATCTAGACAGGTCAGTACTGAAGCATTGATCTAGACTTGTCAGTACTGAAGCATTGAGTTAGACAGGTCAGTACTGGAGCTGTGATCTCGACTGGTCAGTACTGGTGCATTAAAATAGACAAGTCTTTACTGAAACATTAATACAGGCAAGCCAGTACTGAAACATTGATCTAGACATGTCAGTGCTGAAGCATTGATCTAGACAGGTCTTTACTGAAACATTGATCTAGACATGTCAGTACAGAAGCATTGATTTTGACAGGTAAGTACTGATATATTGGTTTCGGCAGGTCATTACTGAAGCATAGATCAAGACAGGTTTGTCATGAAGCATTGATCTAGACTGGTCTGTACTGAAACATTGATCTAGATAAGTCAGTACTAAAAGAGTGATCTAGACATGTCAGTACTGAAGCATTGATCTAGACATGTGTTTACTGAAACATTGATCTAGACAGGTCAGAACTGAAACATTGATCTAAACAGGTCTTTACCGAAACATTGTACAAGGCATGTCAAGTCTGAAGCATATATCTAGACAGGTCAGTATTGAAATATTGACCAGGACAGGTCAGTATTGAAGCACAGATCTAGACAGGTTTGTAAAGAATTAGTGACCTAGACTGGTCAGTACTCAAACATTGATGTAGACAGGTCAGTATTGATGCATTGATCTAAGCAGCTCAGTACTGAAGCATTGATCCAGACAGGTGTGTACTGAAGCATTGATCTAGACAGGTCAGAACTGAATCGTTGATCTATACAGGTCTGTTCTGAAACATTGATCTAAAATGGTCAGTACTGAAAAATTGATCTAGACAGGGCAGTACTGAAGCATTGATCTGGACAGGTGTGTACTGAAGCATTGATCTGGACAGGTCAGAACGGAATCATTGATCTAAACAGGTCAGCACTGAAACATTGATCTAGACCTGCCGGTATTGAATCATCCATTTGGACGTGTCTTCAATGAAGCTTTGATCTAGACGGGTGAGTATTGAAATATTGATCTAGAAAGGTCAGTACTGAAACATTGATCTAGACAGATCAGTACTGAAACATTGACCTAGACAGGTCAGTACTGAAGCATAGATCTAGACAGATTTGTCATGAAGCATTGATCTAGACTGGTCAGTACTGAAACATTGATCTAGACATGTTAGTGCTGAGAAATGGATCTAGACATGTCAGTATTGAAGCATTGATCCAGACATGTCAGTACTGAAGCATTGATCTAGAGAGGCTTCTACTGAAACATTGATCAAGACAGGTCAGTACTGAAACATTCATCAAGACCTGTCAGTATTGAAGCATTCACTTGGACGTGTCCTTAATGAAGCATTGGTCTAGAATAGTGCGTACTGAATCATTGATCTAGACATGTCAGTGCTGAAGCATTGATCTATACAGGTCTTTACTGAAACATTGATCTAGACAGGTGTATACTGATGCATTGATCGAGACAGATCTGTACTGAAACATTGATCTAGACAAGTCAGTACTAAAACAGTGATCTAGACATGTCAGTGCTGAAGCAATGATCTAGACATGTGTTACTGAAACATTGATCTAGAAAGGTCAGTACTGAAACATTGATCAAGACCTGTCTGTATTGAAGCATTAAATTGGATGTTTCCTTAATGAAGCATTGATCTAGACTGGTGATTAATGTAACATTGATGTAGAGTGGTCAGTACTGAAGCATTGATCTGGACAGGTCAATACTGAAGCGTTAATTTTGACAGGTAAGTACTGATATATTGATCTAGACAGATCAGTACTGAAGCATAGATCTAGACAGGTTTGTCATGAAGCATTGATCTAGACTGGTCAGTACTGAAACATTGATCTAGACAATCAGTACTAAACAGTGATCTAGACCTGTCAGTACTGAAGCATTGATCTAGTCAGGTCTTTACTGAAACATTGCTCTAGACAGGTCAGTACCAAAGCATTGATATAGACAGGTCTGTACTGAAACATTGATCAAAACAGTTCTTTACCAAAACATTGCTCAAGGCATGTCAGTACTGAAGCATTGATCTAGACAGGTCTGTACTGAAATATTGATCTGGACAGGTCAGCATTGAAGCACAGATCTAGACAGGTTTGTAATGAAGCATTGATCTAGACTGGTCAGTACTGAAACATTAATCTAGACAGGTCAATACTGAAACATTGACAAAGAAAGATCTGTACTGAAACATTGATCTAGACAGGTCAGTGCTGATGCATTGATCTAGACAGGTCAGTAATGAAGCATTGAGCTAGAAAGGTCAGTAACGAATCATTGATCTAGACTGGTCTGTACTGAAACATTTATATAGACAGGTCAGTACTGAAGTATTGATCTTGACAGGTCTTTAATGAGGCATTGATCTAGACTGCTCAGTACTGAAACATTGAACTAGAAAGTTCGGTACTGAAACATTGATCTAGACAGCTCAGTACTGAAGCTATGTCCTGGACAGGTCATTAATGAAGCATTGATCTAGACAGGTAAGTACTGAAACAGTGATCTAGACATGTCAGTACTGAAGCATTCATCTAGACAGGTCTATACTGAAACATTGATCTAGACAGGTGTGTACTGATGCATTGATGTAGACAGATCTGTACTGAAACATTGATCTAGATAGGTCTTTACCGAAACATTAATCTAGACATGTCAGTACTGAAGCATTGACTTAGACAGGTCAGTACTGAAATATTGATCTAAACAGGTCAGTACTGAAGCATAGATCTGGACAGGTTTGTCATGAAGCATTGATCTAGACAGGTCTTTAGCGAAACATTAATCTAGACATGTCAGTACTGAAGCATTGACTTAGACAGGTCAGCACTGAAATATTGATCTAGACATGTCAGTACTGAAGCATAGATCTGGACAGGTTTCTAATGAAGCATTGATCTAGACTGGTCAGTACTGAAACATTGATCTAGACATGTCAGTACTGAAGCAGTCATCTATACAGGTCTTTACTGAAGCATAGATCTGGACAGGTTTGTCATGAAGCATTGATATTGAGAGGGCAGTACCAAAGCATTGATCTAGACAGATCTGTTCTGTAACATTGATCTAAACAGGTCTTTACCGAAACATTGATCTAGACATGTCAGTGCTGAAGCATTAATCTAGACAGGTCATTATTGAAGCACAGATCTAGACAGGTTTTAATGAAGCATTGATCTAGACTGATCAGTACTGAAACATTGATATACATGGGTCTGTATTGAAACATTTATAAAAGCAGCTCAGTAATGAATCATTGATTTAGACAGGTCAGTACTGATATATTGATCTAGACAGGTCAGTACAGAAGCATTGATCTAGACAGGTGTGTACTCAAGCATTGATCTGGACAGGTCAGTAGTGAACCATTGATCTAGACATGTCAGTACTGAATCACTGATCTAAGCAACTCAGTAATGAAACATTGATTTAGACACGTCTGTGATGAAACATTGATCTAGACTGAAAAATTGATCTAGACAGTTCAGTACTGAAGCATTGATCTAGAGAGGTGTGTACTGAAGCATTGATCTAGACAGGTCAGAACTGAATCATTGATCTAGAGAGGTCTGTACTGAAACATTGATCAAGATCTGTCGGTATTGAAGCATTCATTTGGATGTGTCCTTAATGAAGCATTGATCTAGACTGGTGAGTACTGAAACATTGATCTAAACAGTTCAGTACTGAATCATTGATCTACACATGTCTGTATTGAAGCTTTGATTTTGATGTGCATTTAATGAAGCATTGATCTAGACTGGTGAGTACAGAAACATTGATGTAGACTGATCAATACTGAAACATTGATCCAAACAGATCAGTACTGAAGCATTGAGCCAGACAGGTATTTAATGTAGCATTGATCTAGACAGGTCACTACTGAAACTATGAAGTAGAAAGGTCTGTACTGAAACATTGGTCTAGACAGGTCAGTGGTGAAGCATTGATCTAGACAGGTCTGTACTGAAGCATTGATATAGACAGGTTGGTAATGAAGCATTGATCTACACTGGTATGTACTGAAACATTGCTCTAGACAGGTCTATACGGAAACATTGTTCTAGACAGGTCAGTACTGAAACATTGATCTAGACATGTAAGTAATGAATCATTGATCTAGACAGGTTTCTACTGAAACGTAGATCTAAACAGGTCAGTACAGAAATATTGAGCAGGACAGGTCAGTATTGAAGCACAGATCTAGACAGGTTTGCAATGAAGCATTGATCTACACTGGGCAGTACCAAACCATTGATCTAGACAGGTCAGTACTGAAACATTGATCTAAGCAGCTCATTAATGAAACATTGATTTAGACAGGTCACTAATAAAAATTGATCTAGACAGGTCCGAACTGAATCATTGATCTAGACTGGTGAGTATTGAAACATTGATCTAGACAGGTCAGCACTGAAACATTGATCTAGACAGATCAGTGCTGAAGCATTGATCTAGACCAGTCAGTACTGAAACATTGATCTAGACAGATCAGTGCTGAAACATTGATCTGGATAGATCAGTGCTGAAACATTGATCTGGATAGGTCAGTACTGAAACATTGATCTAGACAGGTTTATCATGAAGCATTGATCTGGACCAGTCAGTACTGAAACATTGATCTAGACAGATCAGTGCTGAAACATTGATCTAGACAGATCAGTGCTGAAGCATTGATCTGGATAGGTCAGTACTGAAACATTGATCTAGACAGGTTTATCATGAAGCATTGATCTAGCCTGGTCAGTACAGAAATATTGATCTAGACCAGTCAGTATTGAAACAGTGATCTAGACAGGTTAGCACTGAAGCATTGATCTAGAGAGATTTGTACTGAAACATTGATCTAAACAGGTCTTTAACAAAACATTGCACTAGGCATGTCAGTACTGAAGCATATATCTAGAGAGGTCAGTAATGAAATATTGATCAGGACAGGTCAGTATTGAAGCACAGATTTGGAAGGTTTGTAATGAAACATTGTTCTAGACAGGTCACTACTTAAACATTGATCTAAGCAGCTCCGTAATAAAACATTGATTTAGACAGGTCAGTACTGAAATTTTGAAGTAGAATGATCTGCATTGAAACATTGATCTAGACAGGTCTGTACTGAACCATTGATCTAGACAGGTCTGTACTGATGCATTGATCTAGACAGGTCAGTGCTGAAACATTGATGTAGACAGTTCAGTACTGAAACATTGACGTAGACAGGTCTTTAATGAAGCATTGATCTAGACTGGTATGTACTGAAACATTGCTCTAGAGAGGTCTATACTGAAAAATTGATCTAGACAGATTTCCACTGAAACATTGATCTAGACAGATTTCTACTGAAACATTGATCTAGACAGGTCAGTACTGAAGCTTAGATCTAGACATGTATGAAATGAAACATTGATCTAGACAGGTCAGTACTGAAGCATAGATCTAGACAGGTATGTAATGAAGCATTGATCTAGACTAGTCAGTACTGAAACATTGCTCTAGACAGGTCAGTACTGAAGTTTAGATCTAGACAGGTTTGTCATGAAGCATTGATCTAGAACAGTCAGTACTGAATCTTTGATCTAGACAGGTCGGTACTGAAGCATTGATCTATAAATATCAGTACTGAAGCAGTCATCTACACAGGTCTTTACTGAAACTTTGATCCAGACAGGTCAGTATTGAAATATTGATCTGGACAGGTCAGTATTGAAGCACAGACCGAGATAGGTTTTAATGAAGCATTGATCTAGGCGTTAGTACTGAAACATTGATCTAGACAGGTCAGTGATGATGCATTGCTCTAGACAGGCCTGTACTGAAGCATTGATTTAGACAGGTCTGTAATGAAGCATTGAGCTAGAAAGGACAGTAATGAATCATTGATCTAGACTGGTCTGTACTGAAACATTTAAATAGACAGGTCAGTACTGAAGTATTGAGCTTGACAGGTCTTTAATGAGGCATTGATCTAGGCTGGTCAGTACTGAAACATTGAATTGGAGAGCTCAGTATTAAGCATTGACCTAGACAGGTCAGTAATGAAGCATTGATCTAGACAGATAAGTACCGAAGCAGTGACCTTGACTCGTCAGTACTGAAGTATTGATTAGGAAACGTCAGTACTGAAGCATTAATCTAGACAGGTAAGTACTGAAACAGTGATCTAGACATGTCAGTACTGAAGAATTCATCTAGACAGGTCTTTACTGAAACATTGATCTAGACAGGTGTGTACTGACGCATTGATCTAGACAGATCTGTACTGAAACATTGATCTAGACAGGACTTTACCAAAACATTAATCTAGACATGTCAGTACTGAAGCATTAATCTAGACATGTCAGTACTGAAGCATTGACTTAGACAGTTCAGTACTGAAATATTGATCTAGACAGGTCAGTACTGAAGAATAGATCTGGACAGGTTTGTCATGAAGCATTGATCTAGACAGGTCTTTACCAAAACATTAATCTAGACATGTCATTACTGAAGCATTGACTTAGACAGGTCAGTACTGAAATATTGATCTAGACATGTCAGTCCTAAAGCATAGATCTGGACAGGTTTCTCATGAAGCATTGATCTAGACTGGTCAGTACTGAAACATTGATCTAGACATGTCAGTACTGAAGCAGTCATCTACACAGGTCTTTACTGAAGCATAGATCTGGACAGGTTTGTCATGAAGCATTGATATTGACAGGTCAGTACCAAAGCATTGATCTAGACAGATCTGTACTGAAACATTGATCTAAACTGGCCTTTACCGAAACATTGATCTAGACATGTCAGTGCTGAAGCATTAATCTAGACAGGTCAGTATTGAAGCACAGATCTAGACAGGTTTTTAATGAAGCATTGATCTAGACTGATCAGTACTGAAACATTGATATACACGGGTCAGTACTGAAACATTGATATAAGCAGCTCAGTAATGAATCATTGATTTAGACAGGTCAGTACTGATATATTGATCTAGACAGGTCAGTACAGAAGCATTGATCTAGACAGGTGTGTACTCAAGCATTGATCTGGACAGGTCTGTACTGAAACATTGTTCTAGGCCAGACAGTATGGAAGCATTGACCTAGACAGTTCAGTACTGAAGCATTGATCTAGACAGGTCTGTTCTGAAATATTTATCTAGGCATGGCACTACTGAAGCATTGATCTATACAGATCAGTATTGAAACATTGATCTAGACAGATCAGTACTGAAACATTGAGCTAGACCTGTATTTATTGTAGAATTGATCTAGACAGGTCAGTACTGAAAATTTGAAGTAGAAAGATCTGTACCGATACATTGATCTAGACAGGTCAGTACTGAAGCATTGATTTAGACAGGTCTGTACTAAAGCATTGATATGGAAAAGTCTGTAAAGAAGCATTGATCTAGACTGGTCTGTACTGAAACATTGCTCTAGACAGGTCTATACTGAAACATTGATCTTGACAGGTCAATATTGAAGTATTGGTCTAGACAGGCATTTACTGCTGCATTGACCTAGACTGTTCAGTACTGAAACATTGATTTAGTCAGTTCATTACTGAAGCATTGATCTAGACAGGTCTGTACAGGTTTTGCTTCCTGGGACACTGGCACCAGTACTGGGGCAGGAGGGAGCTGTTCCATTGGGACGGGCTTCACTTGGCCAGTGCTGGGACTAGAGTCCTGGTGGATCATATAACTAGGGCTGTAGAGAGGGCTTTAAACTAACTAGTGGGGGGGGGGAGGTTCCTGGAGAGCAAATAATAAAAATGACAACAGAGAAGGTCATAGACTTAAGTAGCAGTGGGGAAATTAAAAACCAGAGCGTGTCAGGAAGGGGCAGAAGGTATGGAGTAAAAGGTAAAGTAATAAAAAAGGGCAAAAGCAGGAACTAAGTGTCACAAAACATATTTGAAAGTTCTCTATCTGAATGCACATAGCATTCATAACAAAATAGACGAGTTAATGGCACAAATAACTACATATGGGTATGATCTTGTGGCCATTACAGAAATATGGCTGCAGGGTGACAATGCCTGGGAATTAAACATACCAGGTTATTTAACAATCAGGAAGGACAGGCAGGAAGGAAGGGGAGGTGGGGTGGCTATGTTAATAAAGGAAGGGATCATTGTAATACAGAGAAATGATATTGGGTCAAAAGATCAGGATAATGAAACAGTTTAGGTGGAGGTAAGGAATAATAAGGGGAAAACAACACTAGTGGGCGTAGTCTATAGGCCTCCGAACAGTTGCAACTCTGTTGGACGGAGTATCAATCAGGAAATAGTAGAGGCTTGTAATAAGGGAACATCTATAATCATGGGGGATTTTAACTATCATATTAATTGGACAAATCAAATTGGGCAGGGCTGCCTTGAGGATGAGTTCATTGAGTGTATTAGTGATGGGTTTCTTGAGCAGTATGTAACTGAACCGACCAGGGGGCAAGCAACCTTAGATCTGGTCCTGTGTAATGAGACAGGATTAATTAAAAATGTCCTAGTAAAGGATCCCCTTGGAATGAGTGACCATAACATGGTTGAATTCCATATTCAATTAGAGGGTGAGAAGTTTGGATCTCAAACAAGCGTGCTAAGCTTGAATAGAGGAGGCTATGAAGGTATGAGAGTGGAATTAAGTAGAGTGGATTGGGAAAATAGATTAAAGGGTAAGACGATACATGATCAGTGGTGTACATTTAAGGAGTTATTTTACAACTTCCAAAAAATATATATTCCACTGAGAAGAAAAGGGTGTAAAAGAAAAGACAGCCATCCGTGGCTAAGTAAAGAAATTAAGGATAGTATTCAATGAAAAACAAGGGCATATAAGGTAGCCAAATCTAGTGGGAGGATAGAGGATTGGGAAAACTTTAAAAGACAGCAAAAAATAACAAAAAGATTGATTAAGAAAGGGAAGATAGATTATGAAAGTAAATTAGCAAAAAATATAAAAACAGATAGTAAGAGTTTTTATAGTTATATAAAAAGAAAAAGGGTGGCTAAAGTAAATGTTGGTCCCTTAGAGGATGAGACCGGGAAATTAATGGTGGGAAATATGGAGATGGCAAAAACACTGAATTAATATTTTGTATCAGTCTTTACAGTAGAGGACACTAAGGGCTAGAAATTCAGTCGGCTTTGCGCCCAGTTTTCGCCCAAAGAGGGCTTTTGCGCCACTTGCTGAGCTTTCGCCGATATTCAGCGCTGCGGTAATGGCGGCATTAGCCAGTAGCGCTGCGCCGCCACCGATGACGTCATCAGTGTGCGCAGTGCCCCGCTCCCGCCCCGCTACCGGCCCGACCGCCATATTTAGTTGCGGCCGCCTCTTCCGCAGCGGCCGCAAACAGCGATCAGAAAACGGGGCTGTCCTGTAGCGTTAGTGGGGCGAGTTAAGGCGGAGGTGCGATCGGCTGCTTTTTCGGCGGCCGCCTGCCTGCACCTCCTTACCCGGCCTCCTCCACCCCCTCCCCGCGGCATTGCCGGCTGTTTTCCGGGAGCCCGGCACTTCTCCGTGGTGCCGGGCTCATTTGCCGGCACTAGTGAGCGGCGATCTCGCTGTTGCAGGCACCTCCCCCTTAAGAGAGGGAGGAAGGCCTGCAGTACCGCAGCCTGCCGCTCCGCAGTGGGTGGCGCTGCGGCACCTAGCGCGCCGATATTCAGTTTCAGTGCCCCAAGCGGGGGCGCCGAAACCCTTGAATAGCGGCCGCCTTCGAGTTGGGGCGCTGAAACTGAATTTCCGGCGGGCGCAAGTGGCTACGCGCGCAGCGGTACTTTCTGGGCGCGAGCGAGCTGGCCGCCCCAAACTGAACTTCTAGGCCATAGAATATCCCAACACTAGACAAACAGAGGGCTATGGGGGGGGGAGGAGCTAAACACGATCAAAATCAGTAAGGAAGTGGTACTCGGTAAAATAATGGGACTCAAGGCGGATAAATCACCTGGACCTGATGGCTTACATCCTAGGGTCTTGAGGGAAGTGGCGGTAGGGATTGTGGATGCATTGGTAATAATTTTCCAAAACTCCCTGGATTCAGCAAAGGTCCCAGAAGACTGGAAAACTGCTAATGTAGCACCCTTATTTAAAAAGGGCAGTAGACAGAAGGCTGGAAACTATAGACCGGTTAGCCTAACATCTGTGGTAGGTAAAATTTTGGAGTTCATTATTAAGGAGACAGTAACAGGACATTTGGATAATCATAATTTAATAGGACAAAGTCAGCATGGTTTTATGAAGGGGAAGTCATGTTTGACAAATTTGCTGGAGTTCTTTGAGGAAGTAACATATAGGGTGGATAAAGGGGAACCAGTGGACGTAGTGTATTTAGACTTCCAAAAGGCATTTGACAAGGTGCCACACAAAAGATTATTGCTTACGATAAAAAATCATGGGATTGGGGGTAATATTCTGGCATGAATAGAGGATTGGCTATCTAACAGAAGGCAGAGAGTTGGGATAAATGGTTCATTCTCAGACTGGCAATCAGTAACTAGTGGTGTTCCGCAGGGGTCAGTGCTGGGTCCCCAACTCTTTACAATCTATATTAACGATTTGGAGGAGGGGACCGAGTGTAACATATCAAAGTTTGCAGATGATACTAAGATGGGAGGGAAAGCAGTGAGTGAGGAGGACATAAAAAACCTGCAAGGGGACATAGACAGGCTAAGTAAGTGGACAGAGATTTGGCAGATGGAATACAATACTGGAAAGTGTGAGGTTATGCACTTTGGCAGGAAAAATCGTAGAGCAAGTTATTATCTTAATGGCAAGAAACTGGAAAGTACTGAAGTACAAAGGGATCTGGGGGTCCTGGTGCACGAAACTCAAAAGGTTAGTATGCAGGTGCAGCAAGTGATTAAGAAGGCCAATGGAATGTTGGTTTTCATTGCTAGGGGGATAGAATATAAAAATAGGGAGGTATTGCTTCAGTTGTACAAGGTATTGGTGAGACCGCATCTGGAATATTGCATACAGTTTTGGTGTCCATACTTAAGAAAATACATACTTGCTCTCGAGTCAGTACAAAGAAGGTTCACTCGGTTAATCCCGGGGATGAGGGGATGGACATATGAGGAGAGGTTGAGTAGATTGGGACTCTACTCATTGGAGTTCAGAAGAATGAGAGGCGATCTTATTGAAACATATAAGATTGTGAAGGGATTGGATCGGGTGGATGCGGGGAGGATGTTCCCGATGATGGGTGAAACTAGAACTAGGGGGCATAGTCTTAGAATAAGGGGCTGCTCTTTCAAAACTGAGATGAGGAGGAACTACTTCACTCAGAGGGTGGTAGGTCCATGGAATATGCTGCCCCAAAAAGCTGTAGAAGCTACATCATTACATAAATTTAAAACAGAAATAGACAGTATCCTAGAAGTAAAGGGAATTAAGGGTTATGGGGAGCGGGCTGGAATTTGGACAGGAGTCTAGGTTCCGATCGGACATGGCCCTGTGGGTAGCGGAGCGGGCCCAGGGGCCGTGTAGCCTGATCCTGCTCCTATTTCGTGTGTCTAACTCTGTTAGATTCAGGAGATGGTTCTGTGATAGTAGATTGGCGGTTAGGATCAGATCAGCCATGATCTTATTGAATGGCGGAGCAGGCTCGAGGGGCCGATTGGCCTACTCCTGCTCCTATTTCTTATGTTCTTATATTCTTATGTACTGAAACATTGATCTAGGCATGTCAGTACTGAAACATTGATCTGCACATGTCAGTACTGAAATATTGATCTGGAAAAGTCAGTGCTGAAGCATTGATCTAGACAGGTCAGTAATGGAGCTTTAATCTAGACTTGTCAGTACTGAAGCATTAATCTAGACATGTCAGTACTGAAGCATTGATCTGGACAGGCCTTTACTGAAACATTGATCTTGACAGGTGTGTACTGACGCATTGATCCAGACAGATCTTTCCTGTAACATTGATCTAGACATGTCAGTACTCTAGCAATGATATAGGCAGATAATTACTGATATATTGATCTAGACAGGTGATGCGCCATCAATTACTCAAAAGACTGAGGTTAAGCGAGTAACAATCAGGCTTTTATTAACTAGAGAATGAAGGTCTTGCCTCGAGTGGTCGACCCGTCCAGAATACCAAGGGACTGAGAGGCAGTCACTTATATACCTGGAATAGTGGGAGGAGTCAGCCGAGGCATGTACAGACCTGTACCTAGTGGAGTACACGCACACATGCAGGCAGGTATAACAGTGGTTTACCACATTCACCCCTTGTTTAAAAATGAGTCCGGCGGGGTGAAGTGTATTTAGAAGTTCGTGCATTGGAGTCTCTCCAGAGGTCTTGTCTGCCGCTGTGATCGACGTGGCGACGGCAGGGGTGGTGGAGCTTCTGGCGTCGCATCCCGCGTAGGCTGGTGCACTGGGGTGTAGTCCTCGTGGGTGACGGGCCCAGGCGTGCCGGCTGCTGGGGTTGGATATCGGGTCGTGGGGGGGTGTGGTAATGTGTAGTGGGTTATTGCGGCCCCCGAGGGTGCGAGGTCTCGTATGGAGACTGAGTCCTCCCGCCCGTCCGGGTACGCAATGTAAGCGTACTGGGGGTTGGAGTGGAGGAGGTCGACCCTCTCGACCAGGGGGTCCATTTTATGGGTCCTCACGTGTCTTCTCAGTAGTACCGGCCCTGGGGACGTCAGCCATGGTGGCAACGATGTCCCCGATGTGGACTTCCTTGGGAAGACAAACATTTTCTCGTGGGGGGTGGCATTGGTGGCAGTGCAGAGCAGTGACCGAATCGAGTGGAGTGCACCGGGGAGCACCTCCTGCCAGCGGGAGGTCGGAAGGCCCCTAGACTTTAAGGCTAGTAGGGCGGCCTTCCAAACTGTCGCATTCTCTCTTTCCACCTGTCCGTTCCCCCGGGAGTTGTAACTGGTGGTCCTGCTTGTGGCTATACCCCTAGCGAGCAGGTACTGGTGGAGTTCGTCGCTCATAAACGATGAGCCCCGGTCGCTATGGATATAGCTGGGGAAACCGAACAGGGTGAAGAGGTTGTTCAGACATTTAATGACCGTGGCACTGGTCATGTCTGGGCAGGGGATAGCGAACGGGAAACGAGAGTACTCGTCAATGATGTTGAGGAAGTACACATTGCGGTCACGGGAGGGGAGAGGCCCTTTAAAATCGACGCTCAGGCGTTCGAAAGGGCGAGTGGCTTTTATCAGGTGGGCCCTGTCTGGTCTATAAAAGTGCGGTTTGCACTCAGCGCAGACTTGACAGTTCCTGGTCATGGTCCTGACCTCCTCAATGGAGTAAGGCAGGTTGCGGGCCTTGATGAAGTGGAAGAACCTGGTGACCCCCGGGTGGCAGAGGTCATTGTGGAGGGCCGTCAGCCTTACGATCTGCGCGCTGGCGCAGGTGCCATGCGATTGAGCATCTGGGGGTTCATTGAGCTTCCCAGGCTGGTACAAGATCTCGTAATTGTAGGTGGAAAGTTCGATTCTCCACCTCAAGATCTTGTCATTTTTGATTTTGCCCCTCTGCTTGTTGTTGAACATAAAAGCAACTGAACGCTGGTCAGTGAGCAGGGTAAATCGTTTTCCGGCCAGGTAGTGCCTCCAATGGCACACAGCCTCCACAATGGCCTGGGCCTCCTTCTCGACTGCGGGGTGTCTGGTCTCCGGGCCCTGGAGGGTTCGTGAGAAGAAGGCCACCGGTCTCCCCGCCTGATTAAGGGTGGCGGCCAGAGCGAAGTCGGACGCATCGCTTTCCACCTGGAAGGGGATGGATTCGTCCACTGCGTGCATGGTGGCTTTGGCAATGTCCTCCTTGATACGGTGGAAGGCCAAGCGGGCCTCTGCCGTCAGGGGAAAAGAGGTGCACTTGATCAGCGGACCGGCTTTGTCTGCATAGTAGGGGACCCACTGAGCGTAGTAGGAAAAAAACCCTAGGCACCTCTTCAGAGCTTTTAGGCAGTGGGGCAGTGGGAGTTCCATAAGGGGACGCATCCGGTCCGGGTCGGGACCGATGACCCCGTGTTCCACAAAACAGCCAAGGATGGCGAGGCGGTCTGTGCGGAATATGCACTTCTCCTTGTTATATGTCAGGTTCAGGAGTTGGGCGGTGCGGAGGAATTTCTCGAGGTTTGCGTCATGGTCCTGCAAGTCATGGCCGCAGATGGTCACATTGTCTAGGTAAGGGAAAGTGGCCTGCAGCGCATTTTGATCGACCATCCGGTCCACCTCCCTTTGGAAGACGGAGACCCCATTGGTAACGCCAAAGGGAACCCTAAGGAAGTGATAGAGGCGGCCGTTTGCCTCAAAGGCAGTATACTGGCGGTCTTCAGGGCGGATGGGGAGCTGGTGGTACGCTGATTTCAGGTCAATGGTCGAAAAGACGCGGTACTGCGCGATCTGGTTGACCATGTCAGCTATGCGGGGGAGTGGGTAGGCATCCAGCAGGGTGTAGCGGTTAATTGTTTGGCTGTAGTCGATGACCAGGCGTTGTTTCTCACCGGTCTTAACGACCACAACCTGGGCTCACCAGCGGCTGGAGCTGCCCTCAATAATCCCCTCCTTCAGGAGCCGCTCCACTTCGGTTTTGATGAAAACCCTGTCCCCGGCACTGTATCGCCTGCTCTTTGTGGCGATGGGCTTACAGTCGGGGGTGAGATTAGCAAACAGTGGCGGGGGGGGGGGACTCTGAGTGTGGAGAGGTTGCATCTGGTGCGCGGCGGGCAATTTGGAAGCTGCTGGCTGCGGACTGTGAGTGGGGGGAGGGGGCCACCGTACGCCATCGTAACACTTTTGAGGTGGCACTGGAAATCCAACACCAGTAGAATGGCAGCGCAAAGTTGGGGCAGGACCAGGAGTTTAAAATTATTGAACACAGTCCCGTCTACTACTAGTGTCACCATGCAGTAGTCGCCAATGTCCGCTGACTGGGACTCGGAGGCCATAGAAATCCGCTGGTGCGCAGGCAGGACTGGGAGAGAGCAACGCCGCACCGTGTCGGGGTGGATGAAGCTCTCTGTGCTCCCGGAGTCAAAAAGGCAGTTTATTCCATGGCCGTTTACCTTAACGTCCATTTTGGACCGAGCTTGTTGGTGCGGTCTCGTTTGGTCCAGCCTAACAGAGGCCAGCGTAGGGGTCGGTGTGTCGCTGTGGGTATCAGATGGGGGGGAGTTGGCGGCCTGCTGCGTCCCGGCTGGTGTCCAAGATGGCTGCTGTTGCGGTGGTTCGCACGTGGCTGGGGAGGCCCAAGATGGCGGCCCGCATGGCCCACACGCGGCGCTGTTGGGGGCCCAAGATGGCGGCTCGCACGGCCCACACGCGGCGCTGCTGGCGTTCGGGGTGGCTTTGGCCCTGCAGACGCTGGCGTAATGTCCCTTTTTCCCGCAGCCTGAGCAGGTCACATTCTTCGCCGGGCAGCGCACTCTGGGGTGTTTGGCCTGGCCACAGAAGTAGCATTTCTGGCCTTGGGATACTGCTGTCTGGCCTTGGGACACTGCTGCGGTAGTTGGGCCGTTGTTGGGATGTGGCTGGGGTGGCACGGTGCTATGGGGCTGTCCTACCGTGTCCCAGGTTGTTGTTCCCCACGGCGTCCATGGTGCAGAGTAGGCGTCCATGCCCCGGTAGGCTGCGTCCAGCGTTAGTGCGATTTCGGAGGCTTTGTTGAGGGTGAGGTCGCTCTGCTCCAGCAGTCGCTGTCGGGTGTAGTTGGACCTGTGGCCCGCTACGAAGGCATCCCGGATCAGTTCCTCCGTGGACTTAGCGGGCGTTACCACCTTACACCCACAGGCCCGGCCAAGCACGGACAGTGCTTGGAGGTATTCCTCAGTCGATTCCCCAGGTTGTTGCTTGCGACTCCCCAGGAGGTGCCTGGCATACACTTCGTTCACAGGGCGTGCGTACTGGGTCTTGAGGAGCTGGAGGGCGGCTGTGTACGAGGTCGCATCCCGGATGACAGAGTACACTCGGTGGTTCACCTTGGAGATCAGGACAGACAGTTTGTCCGCATCCGTTACGACCGCAGTGGAGGCAGTCAGGAATGTCTTGAAGCACATGAGCCAGTGAGCAAACTTGGTGGAAGCGTCCACTTCCCGACTGTCCAGGTCCAGGCATGCTGGTGTGAGGATCTTCTCCATTATAAAAAAATCTAGTTAATAAAATTGATGCGCCATCAATTACTCAAAAGACTGAGGTTAAGCGAGTAACAATCAGGCTTTTATTAACTAGGGAATGAAGGTCTTGCCTCGAGTGGTCGACCCGTCCAGAATACCAAGGGACTGAGAGGCAGTCACTTGTATACCTGGAATAGTGGGAGGAGTCAGCCGAGGCATGTACAGACCTGTACCTAGTGGAGTACACGCACACATGCAGGCAGGTATAATAGTGGTTTACCACAACAGGTCAGTACTGAAGCATAGATCTAGACAGGTTTGTCTTGAAGCATTCATCTAGACTGGTCAGTACTGAAACAGTGATCTGGACAATTCAGCACTGAAACAGTGATCTAAATATATCAGTACTGAAGCATTGATCTAGACAGGTCTTTACTGAAACATTGATCTAGACAGATCTGTACTGAAACATTGATCTAAACAGGTCTTTACCGAAACATTGCTCTAGGCATGTCAGTACTGAAGCATATATCTAGACATGTCAGTACTGAAATATTGATCTGGACATGTCAGTATTGAAGCACAGATCGAAACAGGTTTGTAATGAAGCTCTGACCTAGACTAGTCAGTACTGAAACATTAATCTAGACAGGTCAGTACTGAAAAAATTGATCTAAGCAGCTCAGTAATTACACATTTATCTAGACAGGTCAGTATTGAAACATTGATCTAGAAAGGACTGTACTGAAGCTTTGATCTAGAAAGGTCAGTACTGAAGCATTGATCTAGACTGGTCATTACTGAAACATTGACGTTGACATGTCATTAATGAAGCATTGATCTAGACTGGTTTGTTCTGAATCACTGCTCTAGACAATCCTGTACTGAAACATTGATCTAGACAGGTCAGTACTGAAGTATTGATATATACAGGTCTTTAATGGAGCATTGAACTAGACAGGTCAGTACTGAAACATTGATCTAGACTGCTTTCTACTGAAACGTTGATCTATAAACGTCATTACTAAAGCATTGATCTAGACATCTCAGTACTGAAGTTTTGATCAAGACAGGTCTTTAGTGGAGCATTGAACTCGACAGGTCTGTACTGAAACATTGAACTAGACAGGGCAGTACGGAAACATTGGTCTAGACAGGTCAGTACTGAAACATTGACCTAACAGGTCAGAAATGAAACATTGATCTAGACAGGTCAGTACTGAAAATTGATCTACACATGTCATTACTGTAGTATTGATTTGGAAACGTCATTATTGAAGCATTGATCTAGATTTGTCAATACTGAAGCATTGATCTAGACAGGTCAGTACTGAAAAATTGTTTTAGACAGATAAGTTCTGAAGCATTGAGCTAGAGATGTCTTTAATGTAGCATTATCTAGACAGGTCAGTTCTGAAACTTTGAAGTAGAAAGGTCTTTACTAAAACATTGATCTAGACAGGTCAATACTGAAGCATTGATCTAGACAGGCCAGTACTGAAGTCTTGATCTAGACATGTCTTTAGTGGAGCATTGATCTCGACAGGTCTGTACTGAAACATTGATCTAGACAGGTCAGTACTGAAACATTGATCTAGACAGGTCAGTACTGAAACATTGATCTAGACAGGTCAGTACTGAAACATTGATCTAGACAGGTCTGTACTGAAACATTGATCTAGACAGGTCATTACTGAAACATTGATCTAGACAGGTCAGTACTGAAACATTGATCTAGACAGGTCAGTACTGAAACATTGATCTAGACATGTCAGTACTGAAACATTGATCTAGACAGGTCAATAATGAAGCATTGATCTAGACAGGTTTGTACTGAAACTTTGATCTAGAAAGGACAGTACTGAAGCATTGATCTCGACAGCTCAGTACTGAAGCTTTTATCTAAACAGGTCAGTACCGAAACATTGATCTAAACAGGTCAGTGCCGAAGCATTCATCTGGACAGATTTGAATTGTAACATTGATCTACAAAGGACAGTACTGAAGCATTGATCTAGACAGCTCAGCACAGAGGCTTTGATCTAGACAGGCCAGTACTGAAGCATTGATCTAGACAGGTAAGTATTGAAGCATTGATCTTGACTGGTCAGTGCTGAAGCTTTGATCTAGACAGGTCAGAAATGAAACTTTGATCTAGACAGGTCAGTACTGAAGCATATACCTAGACAGCTATGTCATGAAGCATTGATCTAGATTGGTCAGTAGTGAAACATTGATCTAGACAGGTCAGTTTATTTTTATTATTCGTTTATTGGATCTGGGTATCTCTGGCAATGCCAGGCTTCATTGCCCATCCCTAGCTGATCTTGAGAAGGTGCTGTTGAGCCACCTTCTTGAACCGCTGCAGTGTGTGTGGTGATGGTACACCCCAGTGCTGTTAGGTAGGGAATTCCAGGATTTTACCCAATGATGATGAAGGATTGGTGATATACTTCTAAATCAGGGTGGTGTGTGACTTGAAGGGGAACTTGGAGGTGGTGGTGTTCCCATGTGCCTGCTGCCCTTGTCCTTCTAGGTGGAAGAGGTCGTGGGTTTGAAACGTGCTGCCGAAGTAGACTTGGCGAGTTGCTGCAGTGCATTTTGTAGATGGTACACATTGCAGCCACGGTACACCGGTGTTGGAGGGAGTGAATGTTTAAGGTGGTGGATAGGGTGCCAATCAAGTGGGCTGCTTTGTCCTGGATGGTGTCTAGCTTCTTGAGCGCTGTTGGAGCTGCACTCATCCAGGCAAGTGGAGAGTATTCCATCACACTCCTTACTTGTGCCTTGTAGATGGTGGAAAGGCTTTGGGGAGTGATGAGGTGAGACACTCGCCACAGAATACCTAGCCTCTGACCTGCTCTTGTTGACACTGTATTTATGTGGCTGGTCCAGTTAAGTTTCTGGTTAATGGTGACCCCCAGGATGTTGATAGTGGGGATTTGGCAATGGTAATGCCATTGAATGTCAAGGGGAGGTGGTTAGACTCTCACTTGTTGGAGCTAGTCATTGCCTGACACTTCTGTGGTGCAAATGTTATCTGCCACTTATCAGCCCAAGTAGTCCAGGTCTTGTTGCATGTGGTCATGGACTGCTTCAGTATCTGTGGAGTTGTGAATGGTGCTGAACACTGTGCAGTCTTCAGCGAACATCCCCATTTCTGACCTTATGTTGGAGGTAAGGTCTTTGATGAAGCAGCTGAAAATGGTTGGACCTAGGACATTGCTCTGAGGAACTCCTGCAGTGATGTCCTGGGGCTGTGATGATTGACATTCAACCACCACTACCATCTTCCTTTGCGCTAGGTATGACTCCAGCCAGTGGAGCATTTTCCCCCTGATTCCTATTGAGCTAATTGATCTAAGCAGTTCGGTAATGAAACATTGATTTAGACAGGTCTGTAGTGATACATTGATCTAGACAGGTCAGTATTGGAGCATTGATATAGACAGGTCTGCACTGAAACATTTATCTAGACAGGTCAGTACTGTAGCATTGATCAAAACAGGCCAGTACTGGAACATTGATGTAGACAGGTCAGTGCTGAATCAACTAGCCATGACTTTACTGAAGCATTGATCTAGAATGTCCAGTGCAGAAACATTGACCAGCCAATTCAGTATTGAAAAATTGATCTAGACATTTCAGTACTGAAGCATTTATTTGGACATGTCTTTAATGAAGCATTGATCTAGACTAGTGAGTACTGAAACATTGACCGAGACAGGTCAGTACTGAAACATTGATCTAGAGAGATCTGTTCTGAAACATTGAGCTAGACAGGTCTTTAATGTAGCATTGATGTAGACAGGTCAGTACTGAACGTTTGAAGTAGAAAGGTCTGTACTGAAGCATTGATGTAGACAGGTCTGTACTGAAGCATTGATCTAGACAGGTCTGTAATGAAGTACTGATCAAGACTGGTCAGTAATGAAACAATGATCTAAACTGGTGTGTACTAAGCATTCATCTAGACTGGTCTGTATGGAAACATTGGTCTAGACAGGTCAGTACTGATACATTGATCTAGACAGGTGTGTACTGAAGCATTCATCTGGACTGGTCTGCATGGAAACATTGGACTAGACCGGTCAGTACTGAAAAATTGATGTAGACAGGCCAGTACTGGAGCCTTGATCTAGACTGGTCGGTACTGAAACATTGATCTAGACAGGTCAGTACTGAAACATTGATCTCAACGGGTCTTTACTGAAACATTGATCTAGACATGTCAGTACTGAAGCACTGACCTAGACAGGTCAGTACTGAAATACTGATCCAGACCGGTCAGTTTTGAAACATAGATCTAGACAGGTTTGTAATGAAGCATTCATCTAGACTGGTCAGTACTGAAACATTGATCCAAGCAGCTCAGTAAGGAAACATTGTTCTATACAGGTCTTTACTGATACATTGATCTAGGCAGGTCAGTACTGAAGCATTGATCTCAACAGGTCTTTACTGATACATTGATCTAGACAGGTCAGTACTGAAGTGTTGATCTAGACAGGTGTGTACTGAAGTCTTGATCTAGACAGGTCAGTACTGAAATAAAAATCTAGACAGGTCAGTATTGAAGCATAGATCTAGACAGGTTTGTAATGAAGCATTCATCTAGACTGGTCAGTACTGAAACATTGATCTAGACAGGTCAGTACTAAAGCATCGATTTGGACATGTCTTTAATGAAGCATTAATCTAGACTGGTGAGTACTGAAACATTGATCTAGACACATGAGTACTGAAACATTGATCACGACAGATCACTAATGAAACATTGATTTAGACAAGTCTGTACTGATACATTGATCTAGACAGATGAGTACTGAAGCATTCATCTTGAGTGGTCTGTATGGAAACATTGGTCTAGACAGGTCAGTACTAAAACATTGATCTAGACAGGTGTGTATGGAAGCATTCGTCTAGACTGGTCGGTATGGAAACATTGGTCTGGGCAGGTCAGTACTGAAATATTGATGTAGACAGGGCAGTACTGGAGCTTTGATCTAGACTGCTCGGTACTGAAACATTGATCTAGACAGGTCAGTACTGAAACATTCATCTAGACTGGTGAGTACTGAAACATTGATCTAGACAGGTCAGTACTAAAACATTGATTTGAATGTGTCTTTAATGAAGCATTGATCTAGACTGGTGAGTGCTGAAACATTGATCTAGACACATGAGTACTGAAACATTGATCAAGACAGATTAATAATGAAACATTGATTTAGATAAGTCTGTACTGATACACTGATCTAGACAGCTCAGTACTGAAGCATTGATCTAGACAGGTCAGTACTGAAACATTGGTCTAGACAGGACTGAACTGAAACATTTATCTACCTGGTCATTACTGAAACATTGATCCAGACATGTCTGTACTGATGCATTGATCTAGAATGGTCATTACAGAAACATTGATCTCGACAATTCAATACTGAAACATTGATATAGACAGGTCAGTACTGAAGCATTGATGTGGACGTGACTTTAATGAAGCTTTGATCTAGACTGGTGAGTACTGAAGCATTGAGCTAGACAGATCAGTACTGAAACATTAATCTAGACAGATCAGTGCTGCAACATTGAGCTAGACAGGTCTTTAATGTAGCATTGATATAGACAGGTCAGGACTGAAACTTTGAAGTAGAAAGGTCTGTACTGAAACATTGTTCTAGACAGTTGTGTACTGAAACATTCATCTAGACTGCTCTGTACTGAAACATTGGCCAAGACAAGTCAGTACTGAAGCATTGATCTAGACAGGTCTGCACTGGAACATTGAGCTAGACATGTCAGTACTGAAACATTGGTCTAGACAGGTCAGTGCTAACGCATTGATCTAGACATGTCAGTGCTGAAACATTGAACTAGAAAGGTCAGTAATGAAACATTGATCTAGTCAGATCAGTATGAAACATTTATCTGGGCAGGTCAGTTCTGAAGCTTTGATCTAGACAGCTCAGTACAGAAGCTTTGATCTAGGCAGGTCAGAAATGAAGCATTGATCTAGACAGGTCAGTGCTAACGCATTGATCTAGACAGGTCAGTACTGAAACATTGATCTGGACAGGTCTGTACTGAAACATTGTCCTAGAGAGGTCTGTACTGAAACATTGATCTAGGCAGGTCAGTACTGAAACATTGATTTAGACAGGTCAGTACTGAAGTGTTGATCTAGACATGTCTTTAATGAAGCATTGATCTAGGCTGCTCAGTACTGAAGTATTGATCTAGACAGGTCTTTAATGAAGCATTGATCTAGACTTGTCAGTACTGAAACATTGATTTAGACTAGTCAGTACTGAAGCATGGAGCTAGACATTTCAGTTCAGAAGCATTGATCTAGACAGGTTTGCACTGAAACATTGATCTTGAATAGTCAGTACTGAAACATTCATCTAGAAAGGTCAGTACTGAAACATTCATCTAGAAAGGTCAGTACTGAAACATTCATCTAGAAAGGTCAGTACTGGAACATTGATTGATGCAGCTCACTACTGAAGCTTTGATCTAGTCAGGTCAAAAGTGAAACATTGATCTAGACAGGTCAGTACTGAAGCATTGATATAAATAGGTCAGTACTGAAACATTGATCTAGTCAGGTCCATGCTGAAACATTGATCTAGACATGTCAGTTCTGAAACACTGATCTAGCCAGGTCAGTACTGAATCATTGATCTAGAGAGGTCTGTACTAAAACAGTGATCTAGACAGGTCAGTACTAAAACATTGATCTAGACAGGTCAGTACTGAAACCGTGACCTAAACAGTTCAGTACTGAAGCATTGATCTAGATAGGTCTGTACTAAAACAGTGATCTAGGCAGGTCAGTACTAAAACATTGATTCAGACAGGTCAGTAATGAAGCATTGATCTAGATAGGTCTGTACTAAAACAGTGATCTAGGCAGGTCTGTTCTCAAACAGTGATCTAGACAGGTCTGTACCAAAACAGTGCTCCAGGCAGGTCAGTATTGAAGCATTGATCTACACAGGTCTGTACTAAAGCAGTGATCCAGACAGGTCAGTATTGAAGCTTTGATCCAGACAGGTCAGTACTGAAGCATTGATCTAGATAGGTCAGTACTAAAACATTGATCCAGACAGGTCAGTAGTGAAGCATTGATCTAGACAGGTCAGTGCTGAATCATTGATCTAGGCAGTTCAGTACTGAAGCATTGATCTAGATAGGTCAGTACTAAAACATTGATCCAAACAGGTCAGTATTGAAGCATTGATCTAGACAGGTCAGTACTGAATCATTGATCTAGGCAGTTCAGTACTGAATCATTGATCTAGACAGGTCAGTACTGAAGCATAGAATCATAGAATCATAGAAAGTTACAGCACAGAAGGAGGCCATTTCGGCCCATCATGTCCTCGTCAGCCACCAAAGAGCTATCCAGCCTAATCCCACTTCCCAGCTCTTGGTCCGTAGCCCTGCAGGTTGGAGCATTCCAAGTGCACAGCCAAGTACTTTTCAAATGTGGTTAGGGTTCCTGCCTCTACCACCCTTTCAGGCAGTGAGTTCCAGACCCCCACAACCCTCTAGGTGAAGAAATTTCCCCTCAAATTCCCTCTAAACCTTCCACCAATTACTTTAAATCTGTGCCTCCTGGTTTTTGACCCCTCTGCTAAGGGAAGTAGGTCCTTTTCTCCACTTTATCTATGCCCCTCATAATTTTATACACCTCAATAAGGTCTCCCCTCAGCCTCCTCTGTTCCAAGGAAAACAGACCCAGCCTATTCAGTCTTTCCTCATAGCTAAGATTCTCCAATTCCGGCAACATCCTTGTAAATCTCCTCTGTACCCTCTCTAGTGCAATCACATCGTTCCTGTAATGTGGTGACCAGAACTGCACGCAGTACTCTAGCTGAGGACTAAATATAGTTTTATACATAAACCCCTTGCTCTTGTATTTTATGCCATGGCTAATAAAGGCAAGCATTCCGTATGCCTTCTTAACCACTTTATCTACCTGGCCTGCTACCTTCAGGGATCTGTGGACATGCACTCCAAGGTCCCTTTGTTCCTCTACACTACTCAGTGTCCTACCATTTAATGTGTATTCCCTTTCCTTGTTAGCCCTCCCCAAATGCATTACCTCACACTTCTCCAGATTGAATTCCATTTGCCACTGTTCTACCCATCTGACCAATTTATTGATATCTTCCTGCAGTCTGCAGCGTCCTTCTTCAGTATCAACCACACAGCCGATTTTAGTTTCATCTGCAAACTTCTTAATCATACCCCCTATATTCAAGTCTAGATCATTGATATATACCACAAAAAGCAAGGGACTTAGTACTGAGCCCTGCGGAACCCCACTGGAAACAGCCTTCCAGTCACAAAAACACCCATCAACCATTACCCTCTGCTTCCTGTCTCTGAGCCAGTTTTGAAACCAACTTCACACTTTGCCCTGGATCCTATGAGTTTTTAACTTCGTGACCAGTCTGCCATGTGGAGCCTTATCCAAAGCCTTGCTAAAGTCCATATAAACTACATTAAATTGATTGATCTAAACAGGTCAGTACTGAAGCATTGATATAAATAGCTCAGTACTGAAACATTGATCCAGACAGGTCAGTACTGAACTGTTGATATAAATAGGTCAGTACTGAAGCATTGATCTAGACAGGTCAGTACTGAAGCACTGATCTAGACAAGTCAGTACTGAAGCATTGATCTAGAGAGGGCAGTACTGAACGATTGATATAAATTGGTCAGTTCTGAAACATTGATCTAGATAGATCCATACTGAAGCATTGATCTAGACAGGTCAGTACTGAAACATTGATCTAGACGGGTCAGTACTGACACATTGATATAGACAGGCCAGTACAGAAACATTGGTATAAATAGGTCAGTACTGATACATTCATCTAGACAAGTCAGTACTGAATCATTGATCTAGACAGGTCAGTACTGAAACATTGATCTAGACAGGTCAGTGCTGAAACATTGAGCTAGAAAGGACCATACTGAAACATTGATCTAGACAGGTCAGTACTGAAACATTGATCTAGACAGGTCAGTAGTGAAGCATTGATCTAGACAGGTCAGTACTGAAACATTGAGCTAGAAAGGACCATACTGAAACATTGATCTAGAGATACCAGTACTGAAACATTGATATATAAATAGGTCAGTACTGAAGCATTGATCTAGAGAGGGCAGTACTGAAGCATTGATCTAGACAGGTCAGTACTGAAACATTGATCTAGATAGATCAGTACTGAAACATTGATCTAGACAGGTCAGTACTGAAACATTGAGCTAGAAAGGACCATACTGAAACATTGATCTAGAGATACCAGTACTGAAACATTGATATATAAATAGGTCAGTACTGAAACATTGATCTAGACAGGTCAGTACTGACACATTGATCTAGACAGGTCAGTACTGAAACACTGATCTAGACAAGGCAGTACTGAAGCATTGATCTGGACAGGTCAGTACTGAAACATTGATCTAGAGAGGGCAGTACTGAAACATTGATCTAAATTGGTCAGTACTGAAACATTGAGCTAGACAGGTCAGTACTGAAACATTGATCTAGATAGATCAGTACTGAAGCATTGATCTAGACAGGTCAGTACTGAAACATTGAGCTAGACAAGGCAGTACTGAAGCATTGATCTAGAGAGGGCAGTACTGAAGCATTGATCTAGACAGGTCAGTACTGAAACATTGATCTAGATAGATCAGTACTGAAGCATTGATCTAGACAGGTCAGTACTGAAACATTGATCTAGAAAGGACTGTACTGAAACATTGATCTAGATAGATCAGTACTGAAACATTGATCTAGACAGGCCAGTACAGAAACATTGATATAAATAGGTCAGTACTGATACATTCATCTAGACAGGTCAGTACTGAATCATTGATCTAGACAGGTCAGTACTGAAACATTGATCTAGACAGGTCAGTACTGAAACATTGACCTAGGCAGGTCAGTACTGAAGCATTGATCTAGACAGGCCAGTACTGATACATTGATCTAGAAAGGACTGTACTGAAACATTGATCTCGAGATGCCAGCACTGAAACATTGATATAAATAGTTCAGTACTGAAACATTGATCTAGACAGGTTAGTGCTGAAACATTGATCTAGCCAGGTCAGCACTGAAGCATTGATCTAGACAGTTCAGTACTGAAACATTGATTTAAATAGGTCAGTACAGATCCATTAATTTATAGCCTGGTATGTACTGTTGTTTTGATCTTGGCTTATCAGTAGTGAAGCTTACATCTAGTCTTCTGAGTACTGAACCGTGGACCTGTCAGCGGCATATGACACAGTATGGAATCATGGACTGCTTGTCAAACTGTTCACCATTTTACCCTGCAGATCCACGATCCATCTTCTATAAGTCCATGCTCAGCAACCAACACTTCCATGTGTACACTGGCACCCAGAAGAGCAGATATAGGACATTGAACAATGGACTCCCACAGTGTTATGTCCTGGCACCCATGTTATTCAACGTTTACACCAATGACCTGCCGAAACAGAGTCCTGCAAATTTGTATACGCTGATAACATTGTCTTGGCCATGCAAAACATGAACCTGTCTGACACCACAGAGGCACTGACCAGTGATTTACAGCAGATGGCGGCCTACCTCCGCTGATGGCGACTTCGGCCAAACCTGCAAAAGACCGTCATCTTGACATTATCCCACAACACCCATCAAGCAACCAAGCTTTGAAGGCGGTGCAGAGGTAAACCATGCCAAAACCGCTCCCCCTACTTAGGAGTCACACTCAATCACACCCTGTCATATAGACAGCATTTCCAGAACCTTGGGAAGAAACTAAAGAGTAGGATCAACTTGATCCAGAAACTCGCTGGAACCTCACGGGAAGCAGATGCTCAAACCCTCTGTATGGCAGCACTTGCCCTGGTGTACTCTACAGCGGAGTACTGCTCTCTGGCATGGCTATCAAGTCCGCATGTCATATCTGTTGATGTCCAGCTGAATTCTACTATGAGAATTATCACCGGTATGCTTTTATTGAAACCAACACACTTACGCCGTGAACATGCAGTCTCCAGAGAATACAACCGTTACATCAGCAAAGACATGCCGATCCAAGCCTACTTGAACAACCTAACACCAACCCATCTCAAATCTAGAAGGCAATTTTGGACCATCGCTGAAGCCCTTCAGCAATCTCCCCGCAGCATTGATGACCGATGGTGAAATGCTTGGAAGAACTGTGACACACGGAATGGATTCCTTTTAGAGGATTCCACAGTACAACCTGAAGGATCAGGTTCAGGTTCAGAATGAAACTAGAAAATTTCCTTCACTTTGCTTCCAATTTCCACCCTTCCCTCACCTTCACATGGTCCATCTCTGACTCTTCCTCAACGTCTCTGTCTCCATTTCTGGGGATAAGCTATTGACCAACATCCACTATAAGCCCACTGACTCCCACAGCTACCTGGACTACACTTCCTCTCAACCCGCTTCCTGTAAGGACTCTATTCCATTCTTCCCATTTCTCCATCTCCACCACATCTGTTCTGATGATGCCACCTTTCATACTAATGCTTTCAATATGCCTTCCTTTTTCCTCAACTGAGGATTCCCCTCTACCATGGTTGACATGGCCCTTGACTGTACCCATTCTATTTCCCACACTTCTGCTCTCACCCCTTCCCCTCCCTCCCAGAACCACGATAGTGTTCCCCTTGTCCTCACCTTTCACCCCACCAGCCTCCACATTCAACGAATCATCCTCCGCCATTTCCACCACCTCCAATGTGATCCCACTAATAAACACATCTTCCCCTCCCCCCCGCTTTCAGCATTCTGAAGGGAACGCTCGCTCCGCGACACCCTGGACCACTCCTCTATCACCCCTAACACCCCTTCACCTTCACCCAGCACCTTCCTGTGCAAGCACAGGAGATGCAACACCTGCCCTTTTACCTCCTCCCTTCCCTCTGTCCAGGGCCCCAAACACTCCTTCCAGGTGAAACAGCGATTTACTTGTACTTCTTACAATTTAGTATAGGGTATTTGCTGCTCACGATGCAGCCTCCTCTACATTGGGGAGACCATACGCAGATTGGGTGACCGCTTTGCGGAACAGAACACCTCCATTCAGTCTGTAAGTGTGACCCCCAAGCTCCCGGTCGCCTGTCACTTTAATTCTCCACTCCACTCCCACTCAGACCTTTCTGTCCTCAGCCCCTTACACTGTTCCAACAAAGCTCAACGTAAGCTCGAGGAACAGCACCTCATCTTTCGATTTGGCACTTTACGGCCTTCTGGACTCAACATCGAGTTCAACAATTTCAGGCTATAATCTCATCCCCTATATCTTTTCCCCTTTTCTTCTCACACGGCAGCTGTTGATGTTACTGCCATCGCCATTTGCACCTCATCTAGAGCCATCTTTTGTTTCTTAACTTGTCCCATTACCTCTCCTTTTGCCTTGCACCATCATCCCTTTCATCAGTCAATCTTTCCTGCTTTCCATCCTATCACAGACCTTCCCTTTGTTCTTTCCTCCATTCCTCCCTGCCCCTGTTTAAAAATCTCTCTTCTTTAACCTTTTCCAGTTCTGACGAAGGGTCTTCGACCCAAAACGTTAAATCTGTTTCTCTCTCCTCAATGCTGCCTGACCTGCTGAGTGTTTCCAGCATTTCCTGCTGTTATTTCTGAAGGATCAAACAGTGGACAACCATCAAGCACCTCAGACCACAATGGAACTGAATATTAGGTGCTGCGTATAACGGGCGGCCGATCGATACCTCCCGTTTTGCGCCACCGCCCGGGATGAATTTCTAGGCACTGGAGGTTTAAAGAATTTCCCCATGGATCTCTTCCCGCACCATACTGACTCTCACATTTGCAGTGGCATTGTTTCCCTGGGACAGAGGAAATGGAGGGGTGCATTAAACTACATCCACCCACCAGCATTTAGCCTGAGCGTGCAGCTGAGCTTAGGGCAGGAAGTTAAAGTCACTATTGGGTTCAGAAGGAGATATCGATAGAATGCTGTATTTCCCTTTGTTTACTGCTGGCAAAACATGCGAAACCAGGTTGATTGAAAGAGGATTTGACATGATGTTGGGTTTTTGGAATATAAATACATTCATCATTGTAATATATTAATATGTTATTCCTGACATGAGTTGCAGGTATCACTTTGAGACCATTTTGTCTCTCAGCGGAATTTTCATTGATTTGGAATGCTGTCATTGTGTGAGATCTTTGTTAAATCTTTGACTAAGTTTGTTCTGGAAAGTCCCAGGTAATAAGCTGACATTCCCTGAACCACAGCTTCATAGCAACCAGTCACGTTGCCCAGGGTCAGGTTTCCATTGGCTCAAGCTCCTTCTGATCCCCAACCACCTCACTGAGGGACGTGTTAAACTGCAGATGGATCAGTCTCCTATAGATGGTGTCCGGGGCCTCGGTATCACACAGGGTGAGACGAATCTGAAAGCTTGCAGAACATGCTCTACCTGACAGTAAGTGAGGCGGTGAGGGCTGGCTCCTCATTGGCTGTTAACGTGTAACTGACAGGTGGATGTTGTTGAGCTTGAGTTTCTGATACCATACTGTTGTGGCGTACCGATCACAGAACAGACACAATCCGCTTTCCGGTCCGTAGACTATAAATCAGGCGTCATGCCTTTAAGAAGCATCACACCTTTAAGAAACTCGGTCTGCATATAGTTAAGCCCAGAGCGGGGGAGGAGCAGTCGAAGCTGTGCACTGATGAAAGGCAGTTGTACTTTGTGTGGTCTCTGACTCCATTTTGTGTTCAGCATGCAGCCTCAACAATTAAACCTTTTCTGTTGAACCTCTCTGAGTTCAGCATTTTTTGCTAGGAGTACGTAGACTTCTACATTGGTGACCCCGACGCTCAGGACAACTCCTAAGCGTAACCATGGCTGACACAAATGCAGTTTCTGTGAAGCTGCCGGAGTTCTGGGAGAACCTGGCCGCCGCCTGGTTCCTTCAAGCCGAATCGCAATTCCGACTCCGCGGCATCACCGCCAATGCAATGATGTACGACTACCTTCTCGCCTCCCTGGGCAGCTCCACAATCACGAAAGTCTGGACAACACTACAAAACCCTCCGGAGGAAGGCAAGTATGCACATCTCAAGGCCGCGCTCATTAAAAAATCACAGTCTCCCAATTCTTGCGCAACTGCCACCTCCTCGACCTCCCGGGCCTCGGTGACTCCACGCCGTCAGACTTGCTCTCACACATGCTAGCTCTGACCGACGAGAAACCGCCCGGCTCCCTCTTCCGCACGCTCTTTATCCGCCAACTGCCTCCCAGCATCCGCCCGGCGATCGTGGCGTCCAGCCTCACAGACCTCGAGGCCCTGGCCGACGAAGCCGATAAGCTCCTGTCCGCCAGCTCCAACCACGCCGTCACCCCCGACCTGGCCTCCGCAGCATCGGCGCACACTCCACCCTCTATCGCGCGGCCACACAGCTCGGCCACGAGGCCCCCCAGGCCCCCACATCCCCCAAGCCCTCCGACCCAGGGCTACTGCTACTTCCATACCCGGTTCGCTGCATGGGCACGCCGCTGCAGCCAACCCTGCACGTTTCCAACCGCCCCCACACCGGCCTACAGGATGGCCATGGGGCAAGCAGGAACGCTGCTGTAAGTTACGGACAGCGTCTCCGGACGCCGTTTCCTATGCGACACGGGCGTGCAGCACAGCATCATCCCCGCGTCCGCCCTCGAGATCCAGCGAGGCGGCCGCGGCCCCGCGCTGGCTTCCGCCAATGGCACTGACATCTGGACGTGCAGCACCCGCACCGTCACCATCGACCTCGCAGGCCGCCGCTACCACTGGGAGTTTATCACCACCAAGGTGTTCTCCCCGCTCCTCGGTGCGGATTTCCTGTGCGCCCACGGCCTGTTGGTCGACATGCCTCGGCGCCGCCTCGTGGACATGAACACCATGTCATCTGTCCCGGGCACCATGGCACCCCCCCCAACCCGCCGAAATGGCGTGGCAGTGCCGCGCCCACTCAACGGACGACTACTCAGCACTCCTGGCTGAGTTCCCAGCCCTCACCAACACAACCTTCTCCGCGAAGTTTGCTAAACGTGGGGTAGAATGCTTCATCCCCACCACAGGCCCACCGGTGTATGCCCACGCCCGCAGGCTGGACCCAGCCAAGCTGGAGATCGCGCGGGCCGAGCTCGCCACAATGGAACAGCTCGGCATCATCCGCCGCTCCAACAGCCCCTAGGCCTCCCCACTCCACATCATCACCAAACCCGACGGGGGATGGCGCCCCTGCGGGGACTACCGGCTCCTAAACGACGCCACCACGCCAGATCGTTACCCCATACCGCACATTCAGGACTTCTCGGCTAGACTGGCTGGCCGCTCAGTCTTATCCAAAGTCGACCTGGTGCGCGGTTACCATCAGGTGCCAGTCCACCCCACGGACCTTCCCAAGACGGCCATAATCACCCCTTTTGGGCTATTCCAGTTCCTCCGAATGCCCTTCGGCCTCAAAAACGCGGCCCAGGCTTTCCAGCGGCTCATGGACTCGGTCCTCCGGGACCTGAAGTTCCACTTTGTCTACCTGGATGACATCCTGGTAGCTAGTTCCTCCAAGCAGGAACACATCGAACACCTCCGCACCCTGTTCCAGCGGCTCAGTGAGCACGGGCTCATCATCAGCCCAGCCAAGTGCCAGTTCGGCCTCAGCAGGATCGAATTCCTCGGCCACCACATCACGCAGGACGGAGCCGTTCCCCTGCCCGCCAAGGTGCAAGCCGTCCAGCAGTTCCCCCGGCCTACCACCATCAAAGGCCTCCAGGAGTTCTTGGGGATGATCAACTTTTACAACCGCTGCATTCCCGGAGCGGCCTCCCTCATGCGGCCCCTATACGAAGCCCTCTGGGGTAAGAAAGACAGAATGGCGATCGAGTGGTCGGCGGACATGTTGACCGCTTTCGACTCGACCAAAAAGGCACTCGCCGACGCCACCATGCTCGCTCACCCACAGCCCAACGCCAGGGTGGCCCTCACCACAGACGCCTCCAAACACGCAGTTGGCGCCGTGTACGAACAGTGGGTCGACGGGGCCTGGCAACCACTGGCCTTTTTCAGCCGCCAACTGCGCCCCCCGGAGGCCAAATACAGCGCCTTTGACCGCGAGCTCCTCGCACTGTAACTGGCAGTCCGCCATTTTAGATTTCTTCTGGAGGGCCGCCCCTTCACCACGTTTGTCGACCACAAACCCCTGACATTCGCGATGGCGAAATCTGCGGACCCGTGGTCAGCCAGGCAACAACACCAGCTCGCCGCGGTGTCCGAATTCACCACAGACATCCGGCACGTCTCCGGTCGAGACAACATGGTGGCCGACTGCCTATCCCGCCCCGCTGTCCACGGCGCCCACCTGGCAGTGGACTATGCTCAACTGGCAGTGGAGCAACGCACCGACCCCGATCTGCTCTCCGCACCCACAACCCTCCCAGGGATGCGACTGACCGAGGTTGCCTGCGGCCCGTCCGCCGTCACAGTCAAATGCGACACCTCCTTGGTGCAACCCCACCCCGTAGTCCCGGCGTCCTGGCGAAAACGGGTGTTCGACATCGTTCACGGCCTCTCACACCCCGGCACCCGCGCATCCATTAGACTGGTGTCCAACCAATTTGTCTGGCGCGGCCTGCGCAAAGATGTGCGTGCCTGGGCCAGCTCCTGCATAGCTTGCCAGCATGCCAAAATCCACCAGCACGTCAAAGCCCCACTCGAGGAGTTCACCGTGCCAGAAAGGAGTTTCGACCACCTCCACATCGACCTCATCGGCCCCCTGCCACCATCACAAGGTCACATGCACCTGCTGACAATCGTGGACCATACCACCCGCTGGCCCGAGGTCATTCCACTGATGGCCACCACCACTGCCGACATCGCGAGGGCGTTCATTGGTACCTGGGTCGCTCGGTTCGGCGTCCCCTCCGACATGACGTCGGATAGAGGCCCGCAGTTCACCTCTGATCTGTGGGCCGCCATCGCCCGAAACCTCGGGGTGGCCATTCACCGCACCACGGCTTACCACCCCCAAGCCAACGGACTGTGCGAGCGATTCCACAGGTCCATGAAGGCGTCCCTCCGCGCCAGCCTCAAGGACGAGGCTTGGATCGACCGCCTTCCGTGGGTGCTACTCGGCCTACGCTCCGCGGTCAAGGAAGACCTGCAAGCCTCGGCGGCGGAACTCGTGTACGGCCAGCCGCTGCGCGTACCCGGAGAGTTCCTGCCCACCGCGCCGACCCCCTGGTCGGCTGACCAGCAACGCCGCGCTTTCGCCAACCGAGCCCAACTGTTCGCTCCGGTACCCACCGGCCGGCACGGTGAACCAGCAACCAGCGTACCACCTAGCCTGCACATGGCCAAATTTGTTTTCGTGCACCATGACGCCCACCGAGGACCTCTACGGCCCCCATACGACGGACCCTACAAGGTACTCCAGACGGGGAACAAGTTCTTCCTCCTCGAAGTGGGCGGCAGAACTGACAAGGTGTCGGTCGACCGGCTCAAGCTGGTGCACCTAGAGCCCGACGAACCCGTTCGAGTGGGTCAACCCTCACCGCAGGGCACACCGCCTAAGAGCCCGATGCGTCCAACCGCCCCGCTCCCGACACCAACTGCCAAGAGCCGTTCCGGCCGTGCCATCAAGCCGCCAGGCCGGTTCGTATACTCCCTACTAGCGGATTCTGGGGGGAGCTGTGTGGCGTACCGATCACAGAATGGACACAATCTGCTATCCGGTCTGTAGACTATAAATCAGGCGTCATGCCTTTAAGAAGCATCACACCTTGAAGAAACTCGGTCTGCATATAGTTAAGCCCAGAGCGGGGGAGGAGCAGTCGAAGCTGTGCACTGATGAAAGGCAGTCGTACTTTGTGCGGTCTCTGACTCCATTTTGTGTTCAGCGTGCAGCTTCAACAATTAAACCATTTCTGTTGAACCTCTCTGAGTTCAGTATTTTTTGCTAGGAGTTCGTAGACTCCTACACTGTCTCATTTCCTGTTACACAATCACACCCCAAATAACGAGAGAGAACAATGAGCCAGCTTTTGTGTGATCTGCAGTTTGATCCGATGTGATTGAGTGGGAATGAGAATGTGGGCGTCTGGTGTCAGTCTCAGCACAACATGAATCAGAGCTAAACATTTAACCGCGTCACACCAGGTATCAGACAAAAACACAATCCCCATCCACACATAGTGCACAGTGAGACAGAGACAAATACAATCCCCATCCACACACAGTGCACAGTGAGACAGACACAAACACAATCCCCATCCACAGACAGTGCACAGTGAGACAGACACAAACACAATCCCCATCACATAGTGTGCACAGTGAGACAGACACAAACACAATCCCCATCCACAGGCAGTGCACAGTGAGACAGACACAAACACAATCCCCATCACATAGTGTGCAGAGAGAGAGACACAAACACAATTTCCCTCCACACACATTGCACAGTGAGACAGACACAAACATAAACCCCATCCACACACAGTGCTCAGTGAGACAGACACAAACACAATCCCCATCCACACACATTGCACAGTGAGACAGATACAAACACAATCCCCATCCACACAAAGTGCACAGTGAGACAGACACAAACACAATCCACACCCACACACAGTGCACAGTGAGACAGACACAAACAAAATCCACATCCACACACAGTGCACAGTGAGACAGACACAAACACAATCCCCATCCGCACACAGTGCACAGTGAGACAGACACAAATACAATCCCCATCTACACAAACTGCGCACAGTGAATCAGGCAAAACACAATCCCCATCCACACAGTGCACAGTGAGACAGAGAAAAAGACAATCCCCATGCACACACAGTGCACAGTGAGACAGACACAAACACAATCCCCATCCACACACAGAGCACAGTGAGACAGACACAAACACAATCCCCAATCACACACAGGGCGCAGTGTGACAGACACAAAAACAATCCCCATCCACACACAGTGCACAGTGAGACAGAAACAAACACAATCCCCTACCACATACAGTGCACTGTGAGTCAGACAAAAACAAAACCCCCATTCACACACAATGCACAGTGAGACAGAAACAAACACAATCCCCATCCGCACACAGTGCACAGTGAGACAGACACAAACACAATCCCCATCCACACACAGTGCACAGTGAGACAGACACAAACAAAACCCCTATTCACACACAGTGCACAGTGAGACAGACACAAACACAATCCTCATCCACGCAGAGTGCACAGTGAGACAGACACAAATAAAATCCCATCCACTCACAGTGCCCAGTGAGACAGACACAAACACAATCCCCATCCACACACAGTGCACAGTGAGACAGACACAAACACAATCCCCATCCACGCACAGTGCACAGTGAGACAGACACAAACACAATCCCCATCCACACACAGTGCACAGTGAGACAGACACAAACACAAACCCAAACCGTGCACAGTGAGACAGACACAAACACAACCCCCATCCACGCACAGTGCACAGTGAGACAGACACAAATACAATCCCCATCTACACAAACTGTGCACAGTGAATCAGGCAAAACACAATCCCCATCCACACAGTGCACAGTGAGACAGAGATAAAGACAGTCCCCATGCACACACAGTGCACAGTGAGACAGACACAAACACAATCCCCATCCACACACAGTGCACAGTGAGACAGACACAAACACAATCCCCATTCACACACAGGGCGCAGTGTGACAGACACAAAAACAATCCCCATCCGCACACAGTGCACAGTGAGACAGACACAAACACAATCCCCTACCACACACAGTGCACTGTGAGTCAGACACCAACAACACCCCCAGTCACACACAATGCACAGTGAGACAGAAACAAACACAATCCCCATCCGCACACAGTGCACAGTGAGACAGACACAAACACAATCCCCATCCACGCACAGTGCACAGTGAGACAGACACAAACAAAATCCCCATCCACACACAGAGCACAGTGAGACAGACACAAACACAATCCCCATCCACGCACCATGCACAGTGAGACAGACACAAACAAAACCCCTATTCACACACAGTGCACAGTGAGTCAGACACAAACACAATCCTCATCCACGCAGAGTGCACACTGAGACAGACACAAATAAAATCCCATCCACTCACAGTGCCCAGTGAGACAGACACAAACACAATCCCCATCCACACACAGTGCACAGTGAGACAGAAACAAACACAATCCCCATCCACGCACAGTGCACAGTGAGACAGACACAAACACAATCCACATCCACACACAGTGCACAGTGAGACAGACACAAACACAAACACAAACCGTGCACAGTGAGAAAAACACAAAGACAATCCCCATCCACGCACAGTGCACAGTGAGACAGACACAAACACAATCCCCATCTTCATACAGTGCACTGAGACAGACACAAACACAAACCTCATCCACACCCATTGCACAGTGAGACAGAAGCAAACACAATCCCCATCCACTCAGTGCACAGTGAGACAGACACCAACACAAACCCCATCACACACAGTGTACAGTGAGAGAGACACAAACACAAACCCCCTCCACACACAGTGCCCAGTGAGACAGACACAAACACAATCCCCATCCACACACAGTGCACAGTGAGACAGACACAAACACAATCAACATCCACACACAGTGCCCAGTGAGACTGGCAAAAACACAATCCCCATCTACGCACAGTGCACAGTGAGACAGACACAAACACAATCCCCATCCACACACAGTGCACAGTGAGACAGACACAAACACAATCCCCATCCACACACAGTGCACAGTGAGACAGACACAAACATTATTCCCCTCCACACACATTGCACAGTGAGACAGACACAAACATATTCCTCATCCACACACAGTGCACTGTGAGACAGACACAAACACAATCCCCCTCCACACACATTGCAGAGTGAGACAGACACAAACAAAATCCCAACCCACACACAGTGCCCGGTGAGACAGATACAAACTCAATCCCCATCCACACACAGTGCACTGTGAGACTGACACAAACACAATCCCCATCTACACAAACTGCACACAGTGAATCAGGCAAAACACAATCCCCATCCACACAGTGCACAGTGAGACAGACACAAACACAAACCCCATTCACACCCACTGCACAGTGAGGCAGAAACAAGCACAATCCCCATCCACTCACAGTGCACAGTGAGACAGACACCAACACAATCCCCATCACACACAGTGCACAGTGAGACAGACACAAACACAAATCCCCTCCACACACAGTGCCCAGTGAGACAGGCAAAAACACAATCCCCATCTACGCAGAGTGCACAGTGAGACAGACTCAAGCACAATCCCCATCCATACACAGTGCACAGTAAGACAGAGACAAACACAATCCCCATCCACACACAATGCACAGTGAGACAGACACAAACACAATCCCCATCCGCACACAGTGCAGAGTGAGACAGACACAAACACAAATTCCATCCACACACAGTGCACAGTGTGACAGACACAAACACAATCCCCATCTGCATACAGTGCACAGAGAGACAGACAAAAACACATTCCCCCACCACACACAGTGCACAGTGAGTCAGACACAAAGAAAACCCACATTCACAAACAGTGCACAGTGAGACAGAAAAAAACACAATCCCCATCCGCACAAAGTGCACAGTGAGACAGACACAAACACAATCCCGATCCACACACAGTGCACAGTGAGACAGACACTAACACAATCCCCATCCACACACCATTCACAGTGAGACAGACACAAACAAAATCCCCATTCACACACAGTGCACAGTGAGACAGACACAAACACAATCCCCATCCACGCAGAGTGCACAGTGAGACAGACACAAATACAATCCCCATCCACTCACAATGCCCAGTGAGACAGACACAAACACAATCCCCATCCACACACAGTGCACAGTGAGACAGACACAAACACAATCCCCACCCATGCACAGTGCACAGTGAGACAGACAGAAACACAATTCCCATCCACACACAGTGCACAGTGAGATAGACACAAACACAATCCCCAACCGTGCACAGTAAGACAGACACAAACACAATCCCCATCCACACACAGTGCACAGTGAGACAGACACAAACACAATCCCCATCTTCATACAGTGCACTGTGAGACAGACACAAACACAAACCCCATCCACACTCACTGCACAGTGAGACAGACACAAACACAATCCCAATCGATGCACAGTGCACAGTGAGACAGACACAAACACAATCCCCATCTTCATACAGTGCACTGTGAGACAGACACAAACACAATCCCCATCCACACACAGTGCACAGTGAGACAGACACAAACACAATCCACATCCACACACAGTGCACAGTGAGACTGGCAAAAAAACAATCCCCATCTACGCAGAGTGCACAGTGAGACAGACACAAACACAATCCCCATCCACACGTAGTGCACAGTGAGACAGACACAAACACAATCCCCATCCACAAACAGTGCACAGTGAGACAGACAGAAACACAATTCCCCTCCACACATATTGAACAGTGAGACAGACACAAACATAATCCCCATCCACACACACTGCACAGCGAGACAGACACAAACACAATCCCCATCCACACAAAGTGCACAATGAGACAGGCACAAACACAATCCCCGTCCACACACAGTGCACAATGAGACAGACACAAAAACAATCCCCCTCCACACACATTGCAGGGTGAGACAGACACAAACAAATTCCCAATCCACACACAGAGCCCGGTGAGACAGACACAAACACAATCCCCATCCACACACAGTGCACTGTGAGACTGACACGAACACAATCACCATCTACACAAACTGTGCACAGTGAATCAGGCAAAACACAATCCCCATCCACACAGTGCACAGTGAGACAGACACAAACACAAACCCCATCCATACCCACTGCACAGTGAGGCAGAAACAAGCACAATCCCCATCCACTCAGAGTGCACAGTGAGACAGACACCAACACAATCCCCATCACACACAGTGCACAGTGAGACAGTCACAAACACAAACCCCCTCCACACACAGTGCCCAGTGAGACAGACACAAACACAATCCCCATCTTCATACAGTGCACTGAGACAGACACAAACACAAACCTCATCCACACCCATTGCACAGTGAGACAGAAGCAAACACAATCCCCATCCACTCAGTGCACAGTGAGACAGACATCAACACAAACCCCATCACACACAGTGTAAAGTGAGAGAGACACAAACACAAACCCCCTCCACACACAGTGCCCAGTGAGACAGACACAAACACAATCCCCATCCACACACAGTGCACAGTGAGACAGACACAAACACAATCAACATCCACACACAGTGCCCAGTGAGACTGGCAAAAACACAATCCCCATCTATGCACAGTGCACAGTGAGACAGACACAAACACAATCCCCATCCACACACAGTGCACAGTGAGACAGACACAAACACAATCCCCATCAACACACAGTGCACAGTGAGACAGACACAAACATTATTCCCCTCCACACACATTGCACAGTGAGACAGACACAAACATATTCCTCATCCACACACAGTGCACTGTGAGACAGACACAAACACAATCCGCCTCCACACACATTGCAGAGTGAGACAGACACAAACAAAATCCCAACCCACACACAGTGCCCGGTGAGACAGATACCAACTCAATCCCCATCCACACACAGTGCACTGTGGGACTGACACAAACACAATCCCCATCTACACAAACTGCGCACAGTGAATCAGGCAAAACACAATCCCCATCCACACAGTGCACAGTGAGAAAGACACAAACACAAACCCCATTCACACCCACTGCACAGTGAGGCAGAAACAAGCACAATCCCCATCCACTCACAGTGCACAGTGAGACAGACACCAACACAAACCCCATCACACACAGTGCACAGTGAGACAGACACAAACACAAATCCCCTCCACACACAGTGCCCAGTGAGACAGACACAAACACAATCCCCATTCACACACAGTGCACAGTGAGACAGACACAAACACAATCCACATCCACACACAGTACCCAGTGAGACAGGCAAAAACACAATCCCCATCTACGCAGAGTGCACAGTGAGACAGACACAAGCACAATCCCCATCCATACACAGTGCACAGTAAGACAGAGACAAACACAATCCCCATCCACGCACAATGCACAGTGAGACAGACACAAACACAATCCCCATCCGCACACAGTGCAGAGTGAGACAGACACAAACACAAATTCCATCCACACACAGTGCACAGTGTGACAGACACAAACACAATCCCCATCTGCATACAGTGCACAGAGAGACAGACACAAACACAGTCCCCCACCACACACAGTGCACAGTGAGTCAGACACAAAGAAAACCCACATTCACAAACAGTGCACAGTGAGACAGAAACAAACACAATCCCCATTCACACACAGTGCACAGTGAGACAGACACAAATACAATCCCCATCCACTCACAATGCCCAGTGAGACAGACACAAACACAATCCCCATCCACACACAGTGCACAGTGAGACAGACACAAACACAATCCCCACCCATGCACAGTGCACAGTGAGACAGACAGAAACACAATTCCCATCCACACACAGTGCACAGTGAGATAGACACAAACACAATCCCCAACCGTGCACAGTAAGACAGACACAAACACAATCCCCATCCACGCACAGTGCACAGTGAGACAGACACAAACACAATCCCCATCTTCATACAGTGCACTGTGAGACAGACACAAACACAAACCCCATCCACACTCACTGCACAGTGAGACAGACACAAACACAATCCCAATCGATGCACAGTGCACAGTGAGAAAGACACAAACACAATCCCCATCTTCATACAGTGCACTGTGAGACAGACACAAACACAATCCCCATCCACACACAGTGCACAGTGAGACAGACACAAACACAATCCACATCCACACACAGTGCACAGTGAGACTGGCAAAAAAACAATCCCCATCTACGCAGAGTGCACAGTGAGACAGACACAAACACAATCCCCATCCACACGTAGTGCACAGTGAGACAGACACAAACACAATCCCCATCCACAAACAGTGCACAGTGAGACAGACAGAAACACAATTCCCCTCCACACATATTGAACAGTGAGACAGACACAAACATAATCCCCATCCACACACACTGCACAGCGAGACAGACACAAACACAATCCCCATCCACACACAGTGCACAATGAGACAGGCACAAACACAATCCCCGTCCACACACAGTGCACAGTGAGACAGACACAAAAACAATCCCCCTCCACACACATTGCAGGGTGAGACAGACACAAACAAATTCCCAATCCACACACAGTGCCCGGTGAGACAGACACAAACACAATCCCCATCCACACACAGTGCACTGTGAGACTGACACGAACACAATCACCATCTACACAAACTGTGCACAGTGAATCAGGCAAAACACAATCCCCATCCACACAGTGCACAGTGAGACAGACACAAACACAAACCCCATCCATACCCACTGCACAGTGAGGCAGAAACAAGCACAATCCCCATCCACTCAGAGTGCACAGTGAGACAGACACCAACACAATCCCCATCACTAACAGTGCACAGTGAGACAGTCACAAACACAAACCCCCTCCACACACAGTGCCCAGTGAGACAGACACAAACACAATCCCCATTCACACACAGTGCGTAGTGAGACAGACACAAACACAATCCATATCCACACACAGTGCCCAGTGAGACTGGCAAAAATACAATCCCATCTACGCAGAGTGCACAGTGAGAAAGACACAAACACAATCCCCATCCACACACAGTGCACAGTGAGAAAGAGACAAACACAATCCCGATCCACACACAGTGCACAGTGAGACAGACACAAACACAAACTCCATCCACACACAGCGCAGTGAGACAGAGACAAACAAAATCCCCATCCACACACATTGCAGAGTGTGACAGACACAAACACAATCACCATCCGCACACAGTGCACAGTGAGACAGACACAAACACAATCACCATCCGCACACAGTGCACAGTGAGACAGGCTGAAACACAATCCCCATCCACACACACTGCACAGTGAGACAGACACAAACACAAATCCCCTCCACACACAGTGCCCAGTGAGACAGACACAAACACAATCCCCATTCACACACAGTGCACAGTGAGACAGACACAAACACAATCCACATCCACACACAGTACCCAGTGAGACAGGCAAAAACACAATCCCCATCTACGCAGAGTGCACAGTGAGACAGACACAAGCACAATCCCCATCCATACACAGTGCACAGCAAGACAGAGACAAACACAATCCCCATCCACACACAATGCACAGTGAGACAGACACAAACACAATCCCCATCCGCACACAGTGCAGAGTGAGACAGACACAAACACAAATTCCATCCACACACAGTGCACAGTGTGACAGACACAAACACAATCCCCATCTGCATACAGTGCACAGAGAGACAGACACAAACACAATCCCCCACCACACACAGTGCACAGTGAGTCAGACACAAAGAAAACCCACATTCACAAACAGTGCACAGTGAGACAGAAAAAAACACAATCCCCATCCGCACAAAGTGCACAGTGAGACAGACACAAACACAATTCCGATCCACACACAGTGCACAGTGAGACAGACACAAACACAATCCCCATCCACACACCATTCACAGTGAGACAGACACAAACAAAATCCCCATTCACACACAGTGCACAGTGAGACAGACACAAACACAATCCCCATCCACGCAGAGTGCACAGTGAGACAGACACAAATACAATCCCCATCCACTCACAATGCCCAGTGAGACAGACACAAACATATTCCTCATCCACACACAGTGCACTGTGAGACAGACACAAACACAATCCGCCTCCACACACATTGCAGAGTGAGACAGACACAAACAAAATCCCAACCCACACACAGTGCCCGGTGAGACAGATACAAACTCAATCCCCATCCACACACAGTGCACTGTGAGACTGACACAATCACAATCCCCATCTACACAAACTGCGCACAGTGAATCAGGCAAAACACAATCCCCATCCACACAGTGCACAGTGAGACAGACACAAACACAAACCCCATTCACACCCACTGCACAGTGAGGCAGAAACAAGCACAATCCCCATCCACTCACAGTGCACAGTGAGACAGACACCAACACAATCCCCATCACACACAGTGCACAGTGAGACAGACACAAACACAAATCCCCTCCACACACAGTGCCCAGTGAGACAGACACAAACACAATCCCCATTCACACACAGTGCACAGTGAGACAGACACAAACACAATCCACATCCACACACAGTACCCAGTGAGACAGGCAAAAACACAATCCCCATCTACGCAGAGTGCACAGTGAGACAGACACAAGCACAATCCCTATCCATACACAGTGCACAGTAAGACAGAGACAAACACAATCCCCATCCACACACAATGCACAGTGAGACAGACACAAACACAATCCCCATCCGCACACAGTGCAGAGTGAGACAGACACAAACACAAATTCCATCCACACACAGTGCACAGTGTGACAGACACAAACACAATCCCCATCTGCATACAGTGCACAGAGAGACAGACACAAACACAATCCCCCACCACACACAGTGCACAGTGAGTCAGACACAAAGAAAACCCACATTCACAAACAGTGCACAGTGAGACAGAAAAAAACACAATCCCCATCCACACACCATTCACAGTGAGACAGACACAAACAAAATCCCCATTCACACACAGTGCACAGTGAGACAGACACAAACACAATCCCCATCCACACACCATTCACAGTGAGACAGACACAAACAAAATCCCCATTCACACACAGTGCACAGTGAGACAGACACAAACACAATCCCCATCCACGCAGAGTGCACAGTGAGACAGACACAAATACAATCCCCATCCACTCACAATGCCCAGTGAGACAGACACAAACACAATCCCCATCCACACACAGTGCACAGTGAGACAGACACAAACACAATCCCCACCCATGCACAGTGCACAGTGAGACAGACAGAAACACAATTCCCATCCACACACAGTGCACAGTGAGATAGACACAAACACAATCCCCAACCGTGCACAGTAAGACAGACACAAACACAATCCCCATCCACGCACAGTGCACAGTGAGACAGACACAAACACAATCCCCATCTTCATACAGTGCACTGTGAGACAGACACAAACACAAACCCCATCCACACTCACTGCACAGTGAGACAGACACAAACACAATCCCAATCGATGCACAGTGCACAGTGAGAAAGACACAAACACAATCCCCATCTTCATACAGTGCACTGTGAGACAGACACAAACACAATCCCCATCCACACACAGTGCACAGTGAGACAGACACAAACACAATCCACATCCACACACAGTGCACAGTGAGACTGGCAAAAAAACAATCCCCATCTACGCAGAGTGCACAGTGAGACAGACACAAACACAATCCCCATCCACACGTAGTGCACAGTGAGACAGACACAAACACAATCCCCATCCACAAACAGTGCACAGTGAGACAGACAGAAACACAATTCCCCTCCACACATATTGAACAGTGAGACAGACACAAACATAATCCCCATCCACACACACTGCACAGCGAGACAGACACAAACACAATCCCCATCCACACACAGTGCACAATGAGACAGGCACAAACACAATCCCCGTCCACACACAGTGCACAGTGAGACAGACACAAAAACAATCCCCCTCCACACACATTGCAGGGTGAGACAGACACAAACAAATTCCCAATCCACACACAGTGCCCGGTGAGACAGACACAAACACAATCCCCATCCACACACAGTGCACTGTGAGACTGACACGAACACAATCACCATCTACACAAACTGTGCACAGTGAATCAGGCAAAACACAATCCCCATCCACACAGTGCACAGTGAGACAGACACAAACACAAACCCCATCCATACCCACTGCACAGTGAGGCAGAAACAAGCACAATCCCCATCCACTCAGAGTGCACAGTGAGACAGACACCAACACAATCCCCATCACTAATAGTGCACAGTGAGACAGTCACAAACACAAACCCCCTCCACACACAGTGCCCAGTGAGACAGACACAAACACAATCCCCATTCACACACAGTGCGTAGTGAGACAGACACAAACACAATCCATATCCACACACAGTGCCCAGTGAGACTGGCAAAAATACAATCCCATCTACGCAGAGTGCACAGTGAGAAAGACACAAACACAATCCCCATCCACACACAGTGCACAGTGAGAAAGAGACAAACACAATCCCGATCCACACACAGTGCACAGTGAGACAGACACAAACACAAACTCCATCCACACACAGCGCAGTGAGACAGAGACAAACAAAATCCCCATCCACACACATTGCAGAGTGTGACAGACACAAACACAATCACCATCCGCACACAGTGCACAGTGAGACAGACACAAACACAATCCCTTACCACACACAGTGCACAGTGAGTCAGACACAAACAAAACCCCCATTCACAAATAGTGCACAGAGACAGAAACAAACACAGTCCCCATCCAAACACAGTGCACAGTGAGACAGGCTGAAACACAATCCCCATCCACACACACTGCACAGTGAGACAGACACAAACACAAATCCCCTCCACACACAGTGCCCAGTGAGACAGACACAAACACAATCCCCATTCACACACAGTGCACAGTGAGACAGACACAAACACAATCCACATCCACACACAGTACCCAGTGAGACAGGCAAAAACACAATCCCCATCTACGCAGAGTGCACAGTGAGACAGACACAAGCACAATCCCCATCCATACACAGTGCACAGTAAGACAGAGACAAACACAATCCCCATCCACACACAATGCACAGTGAGACAGACACAAACACAATCCCCATCCGCACACAGTGCAGAGTGAGACAGACACAAACACAAATTCCATCCACACACAGTGCACAGTGTGACAGACACAAACACAATCCCCATCTGCATACAGTGCACAGAGAGACAGACACAAACACAATCCCCCACCACACACAGTGCACAGTGAGTCAGACACAAAGAAAACCCACATTCACAAACAGTGCACAGTGAGACAGAAAAAAACACAATCCCCATCCGCACAAAGTGCACAGTGAGACAGACACAAACACAATCCCGATCCACACACAGTGCACAGTGAGACAGACACAAACACAATCCCCATCCACACACCATTCACAGTGAGACAGACACAAACAAAATCCCCATTCACACACAGTGCACAGTGAGACAGACACAAACACAATCCCCATCCACGCAGAGTGCACAGTGAGACAGACACAAATACAATCCCCATCCACTCACAATGCCCAGTGAGACAGACACAAACATATTCCTCATCCACACACAGTGCACTGTGAGACAGACACAAACACAATCCGCCTCCACACACATTGCAGAGTGAGACAGACACAAACAAAATCCCAACCCACACACAGTGCCCGGTGAGACAGATACAAACTCAATCCCCATCCACACACAGTGCACTGTGAGACTGACACAATCACAATCCCCATCTACACAAACTGCGCACAGTGAATCAGGCAAAACACAATCCCCATCCACACAGTGCACAGTGAGACAGACACAAACACAAACCCCATTCACACCCACTGCACAGTGAGGCAGAAACAAGCACAATCCCCATCCACTCACAGTGCACAGTGAGACAGACACCAACACAATCCCCATCACACACAGTGCACAGTGAGACAGACACAAACACAAATCCCCTCCACACACAGTGCCCAGTGAGACAGACACAAACACAATCCCCATTCACACACAGTGCACAGTGAGACAGACACAAACACAATCCACATCCACACACAGTACCCAGTGAGACAGGCAAAAACACAATCCCCATCTACGCAGAGTGCACAGTGAGACAGACACAAGCACAATCCCCATCCATACACAGTGCACAGTAAGACAGAGACAAACACAATCCCCATCCACACACAATGCACAGTGAGACAGACACAAACACAATCCCCATCCGCACACAGTGCAGAGTGAGACAGACACAAACACAAATTCCATCCACACACAGTGCACAGTGTGACAGACACAAACACAATCCCCATCTGCATACAGTGCACAGAGAGACAGACACAAACACAATCCCCCACCACACACAGTGCACAGTGAGTCAGACACAAAGAAAACCCACATTCACAAACAGTGCACAGTGAGACAGAAAAAAACACAATCCCCATCCGCACAAAGTGCACAGTGAGACAGACACAAACACAATCCCGATCCACACACAGTGCACAGTGAGACAGACACAAACACAATCCCCATCCACACACCATTCACAGTGAGACAGACACAAACAAAATCCCCATTCACACACAGTGCACAGTGAGACAGACACAAACACAATCCCCATCCACGCAGAGTGCACAGTGAGACAGACACAAATACAATCCCCATCCACTCACAATGCCCAGTGAGACAGACACAAACATATTCCTCATCCACACACAGTGCACTGTGAGACAGACACAAACACAATCCGCCTCCACACACATTGCAGAGTGAGACAGACACAAACAAAATCCCAACCCACACACAGTGCCCGGTGAGACAGATACAAACTCAATCCCCATCCACACACAGTGCACTGTGAGACTGACACAATCACAATCCCCATCTACACAAACTGCGCACAGTGAATCAGGCAAAACACAATCCCCATCCACACAGTGCACAGTGAGACAGACACAAACACAAACCCCATTCACACCCACTGCACAGTGAGGCAGAAACAAGCACAATCCCCATCCACTCACAGTGCACAGTGAGACAGACACCAACACAATCCCCATCACACACAGTGCATAGTGAGACAGACACAAACACAAATCCCCTCCACACACAGTGCCCAGTGAGACAGACACAAACACAATCCCCATTCACACACAGTGCACAGTGAGACAGACACAAACACAATCCACATCCACACACAGTACCCAGTGAGACAGGCAAAAACACAATCCCCATCTACGCAGAGTGCACAGTGAGACAGACACAAGCACAATCCCTATCCATACACAGTGCACAGTAAGACAGAGACAAACACAATCCCCATCCACACACAATGCACAGTGAGACAGACACAAACACAATCCCCATCCGCACACAGTGCAGAGTGAGACAGACACAAACACAAATTCCATCCACACACAGTGCACAGTGTGACAGACACAAACACAATCCCCATCTGCATACAGTGCACAGAGAGACAGACACAAACACAATCCCCCACCACACACAGTGCACAGTGAGTCAGACACAAAGAAAACCCACATTCACAAACAGTGCACAGTGAGACAGAAAAAAACACAATCCCCATCCACACACCATTCACAGTGAGACAGACACAAACAAAATCCCCATTCACACACAGTGCACAGTGAGACAGACACAAACACAATCCCCATCCACACACCATTCACAGTGAGACAGACACAAACAAAATCCCCATTCACACACAGTGCACAGTGAGACAGACACAAACACAATCCCCATCCACGCAGAGTGCACAGTGAGACAGACACAAATACAATCCCCATCCACTCACAATGCCCAGTGAGACAGACACAAACACAATCCCCATCCACACACAGTGCACAGTGAGACAGACACAAACACAATCCCCACCCATGCACAGTGCACAGTGAGACAGACAGAAACACAATTCCCATCCACACACAGTGCACAATGAGATAGACACAAACACAATCCCCAACCGTGCACAGTAAGACAGATACAAACACAATCCCCATCCACGCACAGTGCACAGTGAGACAGACACAAACACAATCCCCATCTTCATACAGTGCACTGTGAGACAGACACAAACACAAACCCCATCCACACTCACTGCACAGTGAGACAGACACAAACACAATCCCAATCGATGCACAGTGCACAGTGAGACAGACACAAACACAATCCCCATCTTCATACAGTGCACTGTGAGACAGACACAAACACAATCCCCATCCACACACAGTGCACAGTGAGACAGACACAAACACAATCCACATCCACACACAGTGCACAGTGAGACTGGCAAAAAAACAATCCCCATCTACGCAGAGTGCACAGTGAGACAGACACAAACACAATCCCCATCCACACGTAGTGCACAGTGAGACAGACACAAACACAATCCCCATCCACAAACAGTGCACAGTGAGACAGACAGAAACACAATTCCCCTCCACACATATTGAACAGTGAGACAGACACAAACATAATCCCCATCCACACACACTGCACAGCGAGACAGAAACAAACACAATCCCCATCCACACACAGTGCACAATGAGACAGGCACAAACACAATCCCCGTCCACACACAGTGCACAGTGAGACAGACACAAAAACAATCCCCCTCCACAAACATTGCAGGGTGAGACAGACACAAACAAATTCCCAATCCACACACAGTGCCCGGTGAGACAGACACAAACACAATCCCCATCCACACACAGTGCACTGTGAGACTGACACGAACACAATCACCATCTTCACAAACTGTGCACAGTGAATCAGGCAAAACACAATCCCCATCCACACAGTGCACAGTGAGACAGACACAAACACAATCCCCATCCATACCCACTGCACAGTGAGGCAGAAACAAGCACAATCCCCATCCACTCAGAGTGCACAGTGAGACAGACACCAACACAATCCCCATCACACACAGTGCACAGTGAGACAGTCACAAACACAAACCCCCTCCACACACAGTGCCCAGTGAGACAGACACAAACACAATCCCCATCTTCATACAGTGCACTGAGACAGACACAAACACAAACCTCATCCACACCCATTGCACAGTGAGACAGAAGCAAACACAATCCCCATCCACTCAGTGAACAGTGAGACAGACACCAACACAAACCCCATCACACACAGTGTACAGTGAGAGAGACACAAACACAAACCCCCTCCACACACAGTGCCCAGTGAGACAGACACAAACACAATCCCCATCCACACACAGTGCACAGTGAGACAGACACAAACACAATCAACATCCACACACAGTGCCCAGTGAGACTGGCAAAAACACAATCCCCATCTACGCACAGTGCACAGTGAGACAGACACAAACACAATCCCCATCCACACACAGTGCACAGTGAGACAGACACAAACACAATCCCCATCCACACACAGTGCACAGTGAGACAGACACAAACATTATTCCCCTCCACACAAATTGCACAGTGAGACAGACACAAACATATTCCTCATCCACACACAGTGCACTGTGAGACAGACACAAACACAATCCGCCTCCACACACATTGCAGAGTGAGACAGACACAAACAAAATCCCAACCCACACACAGTGCCCGGTGAGACAGATACAAACTCAATCCACATCCACACACATTGCACTGTGAGACTGACACAAACACAATCCCCATCTACACAAACTGCGCACAGTGAATCAGGCAAAACACAATCCCCATCCACACAGTGCACAGTGAGACAGACACAAACACAAACCCCATTCACACCCACTGCACAGTGAGGCAGAAACAAGCACAATCCCCATCCACTCACAGTGCACAGTGAGACAGACACCAACACAATCCCCATCACACACAGTGCACAGTGAGACAGACACAAACACAAATCCCCTCCACACACAGTGCCCAGTGAGACAGACACAAACACAATCCCCATTCACACACAGTGCACAGTGAGACAGACACAAACACAATCCACATCCACACACAGTACCCAGTGAGACAGGCAAAAACACAATCCCCATCTACGCAGAGTGCACAGTGAGACAGACACAAGCACAATCCCCATCCATACACAGTGCACAGTAAGACAGAGACAAACACAATCCCCATCCACACACAATGCACAGTGAGACAGACACAAACACAATCCCCATCCGCACACAGTGCAGAGTGAGACAGACACAAACACAAATTCCATCCACACACAGTGCACAGTGTGACAGACACAAACACAATCCCCATCTGCATACAGTGCACAGAGAGACAGACACAAACACAATCCCCCACCACACACAGTGCACAGTGAGTCAGACACAAAGAAAACCCACATTCACAAACAGTGCACAGTGAGACAGAAAAAAACACAATCCCCATCCGCACAAAGTGCACAGTGAGACAGACACAAACACAATCCCGATCCACACACAGTGCACAGTGAGACAGACACAAACACAATCCCCATCCACACACCATTCACAGTGAGACAGACACAAACAAAATCCCCATTCACACACAGTGCACAGTGAGACAGACACAAACACAATCCCCATCCACGCAGAGTGCACAGTGAGACAGACACAAATACAATCCCCATCCACTCACAATGCCCAGTGAGACAGACACAAACACAATCCCCATCCACACACAGTGCACAGTGAGACAGACACAAACACAATCCCCACCCACGCACAGTGCACAGTGAGACAGACACAAACACAAATCCCCTCCACACACAGTGCCCAGTGAGACAGACACAAACACAATCCCCATTCACACACAGTGCACAGTGAGACAGACACAAACACAATCCACATCCACATGCAGTACCCAGTGAGACAGGCAAAAACACAATCCCCATCTACGCAGAGTGCACAGTGAGACAGACACAAGCACAATCCCCATCCATACACAGTGCACAGTAAGACAGAGACAAACACAATCCCCATCCACACACAATGCACAGTGAGACAGACACAAACACAATCCCCATCCGCACACAGTGCAGAGTGAGACAGACACAAACACATATTCCACCCACACACAGTGCACAGTGTGACAGACACAAACACAATCCCCATCTGCATACAGTGCACAGAGAGACAGACACAAACACAATCCCCATCCACACACAGTGCACAGTGAGTCAGACTCAAAGAAAACCCACATTCACAAACAGTGCACAGTGAGACAGAAAAAAACACAATCCCCATCCGCACAAAGTGCACAGTGAGACAGACACAAACACAATCCCGATCCACACACAGTGCACAGTGAGACAGACACAAACACAATCCCCATCCACACACCATTCACAGTGAGACAGACACAAACAAAATCCCCATTCACACACAGTGCACAGTGAGACAGGCACAAACACAATCCCCATCCACGCAGAGTGCACAGTGAGACAGACACAAATACAATCCCCATCCACTCACAATGCCCAGTGAGACAGACACAAACACAATCCCCATCCAGACACAGTGCACAGTGAGACAGACACAAAAACAATCCCCACCCATGCACAGTGCACAGTGAGACAGACAGAAACATAATTCCCATCCACACACAGTGCACAGTGAGATAGACACAAACACAATCCCCAACCGTGCACAGTGAGACAGACACAAACACAATCCCCATCCACGCACAGTGCACAGTGAGACAGACACAAACACAATCCCCATCTTCATACAGTGCACTGTGAGACAGACACAAACACAAACCCCATCCACACTCACTGCACAGTGAGACAGACACAAACACAATCCCAATCGATGCACAGTGCACAGTGAGACAGACACAAACACAATCCCCATCTTCATACAGTGCACTGTGAGACAGACACAAACACAATCCCCATCCACACACAGTGCACAGTGAGACAGACACAAACACAATCCACATCCACACACAGTGCACAATGAGACTGGCAAAAAAACAATCCCCATCTACGCAGAGTGCACAGTGAGACAGACACAAACACAATCCCCATCCACACGTAGTGCACAGTGAGACAGACACAAACACAATCCCCATCCACAAACAGTGCACAGTGAGACAGACAGAAACACAATTCCCCTCCACACATATTGAACAGTGAGACAGACACAAACATAATCCCCATCCACACACACTGCACAGCGAGACAGTCACAAACACAATCCCCATCCACACACAGTGCACAATGAGACAGGCACAAACACAATCCCCGTCCACACACAGTGCACAGTGAGACAGACACAAAAACAATCCCCCTCCACACACATTGCAGTGTGAGACAGACACAAACAAATTCCCAATCCACACACAGTGCCCGTTGAGACAGACACAAACACAATCCCCATCCACACACAGTGCACTGTGAGACTGACACGAACACAATCACCATCTACACAAACTGTGCACAGTGAATCAGGCAAAACAGAATCCCCATCCACACAGTGCACAGTGAGACAGACACAAACACAATCCCCATCCATACCCACTGCACAGTGAGGCAGAAACAAGCACAATCCCCATCCACTCAGAGTGCACAGTGAGACAGACACCAACACAATCCCCATCACACACAGTGCACAGTGAGACAGTCACAAACACAAACCCCCTCCACACACAGTGCCCAGTGAGACAGACACAAACACAATCCCCATCTTCATACAGTGCACTGAGACAGACACAAACACAAACCTCATCCACACCCATTGCACAGTGAGACAGAAGCAAACACAATCCCCATCCACTCAGTGCACAGTGAGACAGACACCAACACAAACCCCATCACACACAGTGTACAGTGAGAGAGACACAAACACAAACCCCCTCCACACACAGTGCCCAGTGAGACAGACACAAACACAATCCCCATCCACACACAGTGCACAGTGAGACAGACACAAACACAATCAACATCCACACACAGTGCCCAGTGAGACTGGCAAAAACACAATCCCCATCTACGCACAGTGCACAGTGAGACAGACACAAACACAATCCCCATCCACACACAGTGCACAGTGAGACAGACACAAAAACAATCCCCATCCACACACAGTGCACAGTGAGACAGACACAAACATTATTCCCCTCCACACACATTGCACAGTGAGACAGACACAAACATATTCCTCATCCACACACAGTGCACTGTGAGACAGACACAAACACAATCCGCCTCCACACACATTGCAGAGTGAGACAGACACAAACAAAATCCCAACCCACACACAGTGCCCGGTGAGACAGATACAAACTCAATCCCCATCCACACACAATGCACTGGGAGACTGACACAAACACAATCCCCATCTACACAAACTGCGCACAGTGAATCAGGCAAAACACAATCCCCATCCACACAGTGCACAGTGAGACAGACACAAACACAAACCCCATTCACACCCACTGCACAGTGAGGCAGAAACAAGCACAATCCCCATCCACTCACAGTGCACAGTGAGACAGACACCAACACAATCCCCATCACACACAGTGCACAGTGAGACAGACACAAACACAAATCCCCTCCACACACAGTGCCCAGTGAGACAGACACAAACACAATCCCCATTCACACACAGTGCACAGTGAGACAGACACAAACACAATCCACATCCACACACAGTACCCAGTGAGACAGGCAAAAACACAATCCCCATCTACGCAGAGTGCACAGTGAGACAGACACAAGCACAATCCCCATCCATACACAGTGCACAGTAAGACAGAGACAAACACAATCCCCATCCACACACAATGCACAGTGAGACAGACACAAACACAATCCCCATCCGCACACAGTGCAGAGTGAGACAGACACAAACACAAATTCCATCCACACACAGTGCACAGTGTGACAGACACAAACACAATCCCCATCTGCATACAGTGCACAGAGAGACAGACACAAACACAATCCCCCACCACACACAGTGCACATTGAGTCAGACACAAAGAAAACCCACATTCACAAACAGTGCACAGTGAGACAGAAAAAAACACAATCCCCATCCGCACAAAGTGCACAGTGAGACAGACACAAACACAATCCCGATCCACACACAGTGCACAGTGAGACAGACACAAACACAATCCCCATCCACACATCATTCACAGTGAGACAGACACAAACAAAATCCCCATTCACACACAGTGCACAGTGAGACAGACACAAACACAATCCCCATCCACGCAGAGTGCACAGTGAGACAGACACAAATACAATCCCCATCCACTCACAATGCCCAGTGAGACAGACACAAACACAATCCCCATCCACACACAGTGCACAGTGAGACAGACACAAACACAATCCCCACCCACGCACAGTGCACAGTGAGACAGACAGAAACACAATTCCCATCCACACACAGTGCACAGTGAGATAGACACAAACACAATCCCCAACCGTGCACAGTAAGACAGACACAAACACAATCCCCATCCACGCACAGTGCACAGTGAGACAGACACAAACACAATCCCCATCTTCATACAGTGCACTGTGAGACAGACACAAACACAAACCCCATCCACACTCACTGCACAGTGAGACAGACACAAACACAATCCCAATCGATGCACAGTGCACAGTGAGAAAGACACAAACACAATCCCCATCTTCATACAGTGCACTGTGAGACAGACACAAACACAATCCCCATCCACACACAGTGCACAGTGAGACAGACACAAACACAATCCACATCCACACACAGTGCACAGTGAGACTGGCAAAAAAACAATCCCCATCTACGCAGAGTGCACAGTGAGACAGACACAAACACAATCCCCATCCACACGTAGTGCACAGTGAGACAGACACAAACACAATCCCCATCCACAAACAGTGCACAGTGAGACAGACAGAAACACAATTCCCCTCCACACATATTGAACAGTGAGACAGACACAAACATAATCCCCATCCACACACACTGCACAGCGAGACAGACACAAACACAATCCCCATCCACACACAGTGCACAATGAGACAGGCACAAACACAATCCCCGTCCACACACAGTGCACAGTGAGACAGACACAAAAACAATCCCCCTCCACACACATTGCAGGGTGAGACAGACACAAACAAATTCCCAATCCACACACAGTGCCCGGTGAGACAGACACAAACACAATCCCCATCCACACACAGTGCACTGTGAGACTGACACGAACACAATCACCATCTACACAAACTGTGCACAGTGAATCAGGCAAAACACAATCCCCATCCACACAGTGCACAGTGAGACAGACACAAACACAAACCCCATCCATACCCACTGCACAGTGAGGCAGAAACAAGCACAATCCCCATCCACTCAGAGTGCACAGTGAGACAGACACCAACACAATCCCCATCACTAACAGTGCACAGTGAGACAGTCACAAACACAAACCCCCTCCACACACAGTGCCCAGTGAGACAGACACAAACACAATCCCCATTCACACACAGTGCGTAGTGAGACAGACACAAACACAATCCATATCCACACACAGTGCCCAGTGAGACTGGCAAAAATACAATCCCCATCTACGCAGAGTGCACAGTGAGAAAGACACAAACACAATCCCCATCCACACACAGTGCACAGTGAGAAAGAGACAAATACAATCCCGATCCACACACAGTGCACAGTGAGACAGACACAAACACAAACTCCATCCACACACAGCGCAGTGAGACAGAGACAAACAAAATCCCCATCCACACACATTGCAGAGTGTGACAGACACAAACACAATCACCATCCGCACACAGTGCACAGTGAGACAGACACAAACACAATCCCTTACCACACACAGTGCACAGTGAGTCAGACACAAACAAAACCCCCATTCACAAATAGTGCACAGAGACAGAAACAAACACAGTCCCCATCCAAACACAGTGCACAGTGAGACAGGCTGAAACACAATCCCCATCCACACACACTGCACAGTGAGACAGACACAAACACAAATCCCCTCCACACACAGTGCCCAGTGAGACAGACACAAACACAATCCCCATTCACACACAGTGCACAGTGAGACAGACACAAACACAATCCACATCCACACACAGTACCCAGTGAGACAGGCAAAAACACAATCCCCATCTACGCAGAGTGCACAGTGAGACAGACACAAGCACAATCCCCATCCATACACAGTGCACAGTAAGACAGAGACAAACACAATCCCCATCCACACACAATGCACAGTGAGACAGACACAAACACAATCCCCATCCGCACACAGTGCAGAGTGAGACAGACACAAACACATATTCCACCCACACACAGTGCACAGTGTGACAGACACAAACACAATCCCCATCTGCATACAGTGCACAGAGAGACAGACACAAACACAATCCCCATCCACACACAGTGCACAGTGAGTCAGACTCAAAGAAAACCCACATTCACAAACAGTGCACAGTGAGACAGAAAAAAACACAATCCCCATCCGCACAAAGTGCACAGTGAGACAGACACAAACACAATCCCGATCCACACACAGTGCACAGTGAGACAGACACAAACACAATCCCCATCCACACACCATTCACAGTGAGACAGACACAAACAAAATTCCCATTCACACACAGTGCACAGTGAGACAGGCACAAACACAATCCCCATCCACGCAGAGTGCACAGTGAGACAGACACAAATACAATCCCCATCCACTCACAATGCCCAGTGAGACAGACACAAACACAATCCCCATCCACACACAGTGCACAGTGAGACAGACACAAAAACAATCCCCACCCATGCACAGTGCACAGTGAGACAGACAGAAACATAATTCCCATCCACACACAGTGCACAGTGAGATAGACACAAACACAATCCCCAACCGTGCACAGTGAGACAGACACAAACACAATCCCCATCCACGCACAGTGCACAGTGAGACAGACACAAACACAATCCCCATCTTCATACAGTGCACTGTGAGACAGACACAAACACAAACCCCATCCACACTCACTGCACAGTGAGACAGACACAAACACAATCCCAATCGATGCACAGTGCACAGTGAGACAGACACAAACACAATCCCCATCTTCATACAGTGCACTGTGAGACAGACACAAACACAATCCCCATCCACACACAGTGCACAGTGAGACAGACACAAACACAATCCACATCCACACACAGTGCACAATGAGACTGGCAAAAAAACAATCCCCATCTACGCAGAGTGCACAGTGAGACAGACACAAACACAATCCCCATCCACACGTAGTGCACAGTGAGACAGACACAAACACAATCCCCATCCACAAACAGTGCACAGTGAGACAGACAGAAACACAATTCCCCTCCACACATATTGAACAGTGAGACAGACACAAACATAATCCCCATCCACACACACTGCACAGCGAGACAGTCACAAACACAATCCCCATCCACACACAGTGCACAATGAGACAGGCACAAACACAATCCCCGTCCACACACAGTGCACAGTGAGACAGACACAAAAACAATCCCCCTCCACACACATTGCAGTGTGAGACAGACGCAAACAAATTCCCAATCCACACACAGTGCCCGTTGAGACAGACACAAACACAATCCCCATCCACACACAGTGCACTGTGAGACTGACACGAACACAATCACCATCTACACAAACTGTGCACAGTGAATCAGGCAAAACACAATCCCCATCCACACAGTGCACAGTGAGACAGACACAAACACAATCCCCATCCATACCCACTGCACAGTGAGGCAGAAACAAGCACAATCCCCATCCACTCAGAGTGCACAGTGAGACAGACACCAACACAATCCCCATCACACACAGTGCACAGTGAGACAGTCACAAACACAAACCCCCTCCACACACAGTGCCCAGTGAGACAGACACAAACACAATCCCCATCTTCATACAGTGCACTGAGACAGACACAAACACAAACCTCATCCACACCCATTGCACAGTGAGACAGAAGCAAACACAATCCCCATCCACTCAGTGCACAGTGAGACAGACACCAACACAAACCCCATCACACACAGTGTACAGTGAGAGAGACACAAACACAAACCCCCTCCACACACAGTGCCCAGTGAGACAGACACAAACACAATCCCCATCCACACACAGTGCACAGTGAGACAGACACAAACACAATCAACATCCACACACAGTGCCCAGTGAGACTGGCAAAAACACAATCCCCATCTACGCACAGTGCACAGTGAGACAGACACAAACACAATCCCCATCCACACACAGTGCACAGTGAGACAGACACAAACACAATCCCCATCCACACACAGTGCACAGTGAGACAGACACAAACATTATTCCCCTCCACACACATTGCACAGTGAGACAGACACAAACATATTCCTCATCCACACACAGTGCACTGTGAGACAGACACAAACACAATCCGCCTCCACACACATTGCAGAGTGAGACAGACACAAACAAAATCCCAACCCACACACAGTGCCCGGTGAGACAGATACAAACTCAATCCCCATCCACACACAATGCACTGGGAGACTGACACAAACACAATCCCCATCTACACAAACTGCGCACAGTGAATCAGGCAAAACACAATCCCCATCCACACAGTGCACAGTGAGACAGACACAAACACAAACCCCATTCACACCCACTGCACAGTGAGGCAGAAACAAGCACAATCCCCATCCACTCACAGTGCACAGTGAGACAGACACCAACACAATCCCCATCACACACAGTGCACAGTGAGACAGACACAAACACAAATCCCCTCCACACACAGTGCCCAGTGAGACAGACACAAACACAATCCCCATTCACACACAGTGCACAGTGAGACAGACACAAACACAATCCACATCCACACACAGTACCCAGTGAGACAGGCAAAAAAACAATCCCCATCTACGCAGAGTGCACAGTGAGACAGACACAAGCACAATCCCCATCCATACACAGTGCACAGTAAGACAGAGACAAACACAATCCCCATCCACACACAATGCACAGTGAGACAGACACAAACACAATCCCCATCCGCACACAGTGCAGAGTGAGACAGACACAAACACAAATTCCATCCACACACAGTGCACAGTGTGACAGACACAAACACAATCCCCATCTGCATACAGTGCACAGAGAGACAGACACAAACACAATCCCCCACCACACACAGTGCACATTGAGTCAGACACAAAGAAAACCCACATTCACAAACAGTGCACAGTGAGACAGAAAAAAACACAATCCCCATCCGCACAAAGTGCACAGTGAGACAGACACAAACACAATCCCGATCCACACACAGTGCACAGTGAGACAGACACAAACACAATCCCCATCCACACATCATTCACAGTGAGACAGACACAAACAAAATCCCCATTCACACACAGTGCACAGTGAGACAGACACAAACACAATCCCCATCCACTCACAATGCCCAGTGAGACAGACACAAACACAATCCCCATCCACACACAGTGCACAGTGAGACAGACACAAACACAATCCCCACCCACGCACAGTGCACAGTGAGACAGACAGAAACACAATTCCCATCCACACACAGTGCACAGTGAGATAGACACAAACACAATCCCCAACCGTGCACAGTAAGACAGACACAAACACAATCCCCATCCACGCACAGTGCACAGTGAGACAGACACAAACACAATCCCCATCTTCATACAGTGCACTGTGAGACAGACACAAACACAAACCCCATCCACACTCACTGCACAGTGAGACAGACACAAACACAATCCCAATCGATGCACAGTGCACAGTGAGAAAGACACAAACACAATCCCCATCTTCATACAGTGCACTGTGAGACAGACACAAACACAATCCCCATCCACACACAGTGCACAGTGAGACAGACACAAACACAATCCACATCCACACACAGTGCACAGTGAGACTGGCAAAAAAACAATCCCCATCTACGCAGAGTGCACAGTGAGACAGACACAAACACAATCCCCATCCACACGTAGTGCACAGTGAGACAGACACAAACACAATCCCCATCCACAAACAGTGCACAGTGAGACAGACAGAAACACAATTCCCCTCCACACATATTGAACAGTGAGACAGACACAAACATAATCCCCATCCACACACACTGCACAGCGAGACAGACACAAACACAATCCCCATCCACACACAGTGCACAATGAGACAGGCACAAACACAATCCCCGTCCACACACAGTGCACAGTGAGACAGACACAAAAACAATCCCCCTCCACACACATTGCAGGGTGAGACAGACACAAACAAATTCCCAATCCACACACAGTGCCCGGTGAGACAGACACAAACACAATCCCCATCCACACACAGTGCACTGTGAGACTGACACGAACACAATCACCATCTACACAAACTGTGCACAGTGAATCAGGCAAAACACAATCCCCATCCACACAGTGCACAGTGAGACAGACACAAACACAATCCCCATCCACACACAGTGCACTGTGAGACTGACACGAACACAATCACCATCTACACAAACTGTGCACAGTGAATCAGGCAAAACACAATCCCCATCCACACAGTGCACAGTGAGACAGACACCAACACAATCCCCATCACTAACAGTGCACAGTGAGACAGTCACAAACACAAACCCCCTCCACACACAGTGCCCAGTGAGACAGACACAAACACAATCCCCATTCACACACAGTGCGTAGTGAGACAGACACAAACACAATCCATATCCACACACAGTGCCCAGTGAGACTGGCAAAAATACAATCCCCATCTACGCAGAGTGCACAGTGAGAAAGACACAAACACAATCCCCATCCACACACAGTGCACAGTGAGAAAGAGACAAATACAATCCCGATCCACACACAGTGCACAGTGAGACAGACACAAACACAAACTCCATCCACATACAGCGCAGTGAGACAGAGACAAACAAAATCCCCATCCACACACATTGCAGAGTGTGACAGACACAAACACAATCACCATCCGCACACAGTGCACAGTGAGACAGACACAAACACAATCCCTTACCACACACAGTGCACAGTGAGTCAGACACAAACAAAACCCCCATTCACAAATAGTGCACAGAGACAGAAACAAACACAGTCCCCATCCAAACACAGTGCACAGTGAGACAGGCTGAAACACAATCCCCATCCACACACACTGCACAGTGAGACAGACACAAACACAAATCCCCTCCACACACAGTGCCCAGTGAGACAGACACAAACACAATCCCCATTCACACACAGTGCACAGTGAGACAGACACAAACACAATCCACATCCACACACAGTACCCAGTGAGACAGGCAAAAACACAATCCCCATCTACGCAGAGTGCACAGTGAGGCAGACACAAGCACAATCCCCATCCATACACAGTGCACAGTAAGACAGAGACAAACACAATCCCCATCCACACACAATGCACAGTGAGACAGACACAAACACAATCCCCATCCGCACACAGTGCAGAGTGAGACAGACACAAACACAAATTCCATCCACACACAGTGCACAGTGTGACAGACACAAACACAATCCCCATCTGCATACAGTGCACAGAGAGACAGACACAAACACAATCCCCCACCACACACAGTGCACAGTGAGTCAGACACAAAGAAAACCCACATTCACAAACAGTGCACAGTGAGACAGAAAAAAACACAATCCCCATCCGCACAAAGTGCACAGTGAGACAGACACAAACACAATCCCGATCCACACACAGTGCACAGTGAGACAGACACAAACACAATCCCCATCCACACACCATTCACAGTGAGACAGACACAAACAAAATCCCCATTCACACACAGTGCACAGTGAGACAGACACAAACACAATCCCCATCCACGCAGAGTGCACAGTGAGACAGACACAAATACAATCCCCATCCACTCACAATGCCCAGTGAGACAGACACAAACACAATCCCCATCCACACACAGTGCACAGTGAGACAGACACAAACACAATCCCCACCCACGCACAGTGCACAGTGAGACAGACAGAAACACAATTCCCATCCACACACAGTGCACAGTGAGATAGACACAAACACAATCCCCAACCGTGCACAGTAAGACAGACACAAACACAATCCCCATCCACGCACAGTGCACAGTGAGACAGACACAAACACAATCCCCATCTTCATACAGTGCACTGTGGGACAGACACAAACACAAACCCCATCCACACACACTGCACAGTGAGACAGACACAAACACAATCCCAATCGATGCACAGTGCACAGTGAGACAGACACAAACACAATCCCCATCTTCATACAGTGCACTGTGAGACAGACACAAACACAATCCCCATCCACACACAGTGCACAGTGAGACAGACACAAACACAATCCACATCCACACACAGTGCACAGTGAGACTGGCAAAAAAACAATCCCCATCTACGCAGAGTGCACAGTGAGACAGACACAAACACAATCCCCATCCACACGTAGTGCACAGTGAGACAGACACAAACACAATCCCCATCCACCAACAGTGCACAGTGAGACAGACAGAAACACAATTCCCCTCCACACATATTGAACAGTGAGACAGACACAAACATAATCCCCATCCACACACACTGCACAGCGAGACAGACACAAACACAATCCCCATCCACACACAGTGCACAATGAGACAGGCACAAACACAATCCCCGTCCACACACAGTGCACAGTGAGACAGACACAAAAACAATCCCCCTCCACACACATTGCAGGGTGAGACAGACACAAACAAATTCCCAATCCACACACAGTGCCCGGTGAGACAGACACAAACACAATCCCCATCCACACACAGTGCACTGTGAGACTGACACGAACACAATCACCATCTACACAAACTGTGCACAGTGAATCAGGCAAAACACAATCCCCATCCACAAAGTGCACAGTGAGACAGACACAAACACAAACCCCATCCATACCCACTGCACAGTGAGGCAGAAACAAGCACAATCCCCATCCACTCAGAGTGCACAGTGAGACAGACACCAACACAATCCCCATCACACAAAGTGCACAGTGAGACAGTCACAAACACAAACCCCCTCCACACACAGTGCCCAGTGAGACAGACACAAACACAATCCCCATTCACACACAGTGCGTAGTGAGACAGACACAAACACAATCCATATCCACACACAGTGCCCAGTGAGACTGGCAAAAACACAATCCCCATCTACGCAGAGTGCACAGTGAGAAAGACACAAACACAATCCCCATCCACACACAGTGCACAGTGAGAAAGAGACAAACACAATCCCGATCCACACACAGTGCACAGTGAGACAGACACAAACACAAACTCCATCCACACACAGCGCAGTGAGACAGAGACAAACAAAATCCCCATCCACACACATTGCAGAGTGTGACAGACACAAACACAATCACCATCTGCACACAGTGCACAGTGAGACAGACACAATCACAATCCCTTACCACACACAGTGCACAGTGAGTCAGACACAAACAAAACCCCCATTCACAAATAGTGCACAGTGAGACAGAAACAAACACAGTCCACATCCACACACAGTGCACAGTGAGATAGGCTGAAAAACAATCCCCATCCACACACACTGCACAGTGAGACAGACACAAGCACAATCCTCATCCACACACAGAGCACAGTTAGACAGACACAAACACAATCCCCACCCACACACCATGCACAGTGAGACAGACACAAACAAATTCCCCATTCACACACAGTGCACAGTGAGACAGACACAAACACAATCCCCATCCACACACAGTGCACAGTGAGACAGACAGAAACACAATCCCCATCCACACACAGTGCACAGTGAGACAGACACAAACACAATCCCCATCCACACACAGAGCACAGTGAGACAGACACAAACACAATCACTATCCACACAGCATGCACAGTGAGACAGACAGAAACAAAATCCCCATTCACAAACAGTGCACAGTGAGACAGACACAAACACAATCCCCATCTTCATACAGTGCACTGTGAGACAGACACAAACACAAACCCCATCCCCACCCACTGCACAGTGAGACAGACACAAACACAATCCACATCCACACACTGTGCACAGTGAGACAGACACAAACACAAACTCCATCCACACACAGCGCACAGTGAGACAGACACAAATACAATCCCCATCCACTCACAATGCCCAGTGAGACAGACATAAACACAATCCCCATCCACACACAGTGCACAGTGAGACAGACACAAACACAAACCCCACCCACGCACAGTGCACAGTGAGACAGACACAAACACAAACCCCATTCACACCCACTGCACAGTGAGGCAGAAACAAGCACAATCTCCATCCACTCACAGTGCACAGTGAGACAGACACCAACACAATCCCCATCACACACAGTGCACAGTGAGACAGACACAAACACAAACCCTCTCCACACAGAGTGCCCAGTGAGACAGACACAAACACAGTCCCCATTCACACACAGTGCACAGTGAGACAGACACAAACACAATCCATATCCACACACAGCGCCCAGAGAGACTGGAAAAACACAATCCCCATCTACGCACAGTGCACAGTGAGACAGACACAAACACAATCCCCATCCATACACAGTGCACAGTATGACAGGGACAAACACAATCCCTATCCACATACAATGCACAGTGAGACAGACACAAACACAATCCCCATCCGCACACAGTGCAGAGTGAGACAGGCACAAACACAAACTCCATCCACACACAGTGCACAGTGTGACAGACGCAAACACAATCCCCATCTGCACACAGTACACAGTGAGACAGACACAAACACAATCCCCCACCACACACATTGCACAGTGAGTCACACACAAACAAAACCCACATTCACAAACAGTGCACAGTGAGACAGACACAAACACAATCCCCATCCACAAACAGTGCACAGTGAGACAGACAGAAACACAATTCCCCTCCACACATATTGAACAGTGAGACAGACACAAACATAATCCCCATCCACACATACTGCACAGCGAGACAGACACAAACACAATCCCCATCCACACACAGTGCACAATGAGACAGGCACAAACACAATCCCCGTCCACACACAGTGCACAGTGAGACAGACACAAAAACAATCCCCCTCCACACACATTGCAGGGTGAGACAGACACAAACAAATTCCCAATCCACACACAGTGCCCGGTGAGACAGACACAAACACAATCCCCATCCACACACAGTGCACTGTGAGACTGACACGAACACAATCACCATCTACACAAACTGTGCACAGTGAATCAGGCAAAACACAATCCCCATCCACACAGTGCACAGTGAGACAGACACAAACACAAACCCCATCCATACCCACTGCACAGTGAGGCAGAAACAAGCACAATCCCCATCCACTCAGAGTGCACAGTGAGACAGACACCAACACAATCCCCATCACTAACAGTGCACAGTGAGACAGTCACAAACACAAACCCCCTCCACACACAGTGCCCAGTGAGACAGACACAAACACAATCCCCATTCACACACAGTGCGTAGTGAGACAGACACAAACACAATCCATATCCACACACAGTGCCCAGTGAGACTGGCAAAAATACAATCCCCATCTACGCAGAGTGCACAGTGAGAAAGACACAAACACAATCCCCATCCACACACAGTGCACAATGAGAAAGAGACAAATACAATCCCGATCCACACACAGTGCACAGTGAGACAGACACAAACACAAACTCCATCCACACACAGCGCAGTGAGACAGAGACAAACAAAATCCCCATCCACACACATTGCAGAGTGTGACAGACACAAACACAATCACCATCCGCACACAGTGCACAGTGAGACAGACACAAACACAATCCCTTACCACACACAGTGCACAGTGAGTCAGACACAAACAAAACCCCCATTCACAAATAGTGCACAGAGACAGAAACAAACACAGTCCCCATCCAAACACAGTGCACAGTGAGACAGGCTGAAACACAATCCCCATCCACACACACTGCACAGTGAGACAGACACAAACACAAATCCCCTCCACACACAGTGCCCAGTGAGACAGACACAAACACAATCCCCATTCACACACAGTGCACAGTGAGACAGACACAAACACAATCCACATGCACACACAGTACCCAGTGAGACAGGCAAAAACACAATCCCCATCTACGCAGAGTGCACAGTGAGACAGACACAAGCACAATCCCCATCCATACACAGTGCACAGTAAGACAGAGACAAACACAATCCCCATCCACACACAATGCACAGTGAGACAGACACAAACACAATCCCCATCCGCACACAGTGCAGAGTGAGACAGACACAAACACAAATTCCATCCACACACAGTGCACAGTGTGACAGACACAAACACAATCCCCATCTGCATACAGTGCACAGAGAGACAGACACAAACACAATCCCCCACCACACACAGTGCACAGTGAGTCAGACACAAAGAAAACCCACATTCACAAACAGTGCACAGTGAGACAGAAAAAAACACAATCCCCATCCGCACAAAGTGCACAGTGAGACAGACACAAACACAATCCCGATCCACACACAGTGCACAGTGAGACAGACACAAACACAATCCCCATCCACACACCATTCACAGTGAGACAGACACAAACAAAATCCCCATTCACACACAGTGCACAGTGAGACAGACACAAACACAATCCCCATCCACGCAGAGTGCACAGTGAGACAGACACAAATACAATCCCCATCCACTCACAATGCCCAGTGAGACAGACACAAACACAATCCCCATCCACACACAGTGCACAGTGAGACAGACACAAACACAATCCCCACCCACGCACAGTGCACAGTGAGACAGACAGAAACACAATTCCCATCCACACACAGTGCACAGTGAGATAGACACAAACACAATCCCCAACCGTGCACAGTAAGACAGACACAAACACAAACCCCATCCACACTCACTGCACAGTGAGACAGACACAAACACAATCCCAATCGATGCACAGTGCACAGTGAGACAGACACAAACACAATCCACATCTTCATACAGTGCACTGTGAGACAGACACAAACACAATCCCCATCCACACACAGTGCACAGTGAGACAGACACAAACACAATCCACATCCACACACAGTGCACAGTGAGACTGGCAAAAAAACAATCCCCATCTACGCAGAGTGCACAGTGAGACAGACACAAACACAATCCCCATCCACACGTAGTGCACAGTGAGACAGACACAAACACAATCCCCATCCACAAACAGTGCACAGTGAGACAGACAGAAACACAATTCCCCTCCACACATATTGAACAGTGAGACAGACACAAACATAATCCCCATCCACACACACTGCACAGCGAGACAGACACAAACACAATCCCCATCCACACACAGTGCACAATGAGACAGGCACAAACACAATCCCCGTCCACACACAGTGCACAGTGAGACAGACACAAAAACAATCCCCCTCCACACACATTGCAGGGTGAGACAGACACAAACAAATTCCCAATCCACACACAGTGCCCGGTGAGACAGACACAAACACAATCCCCATCCACACACAGTGCACTGTGAGACTGACACGAACACAATCACCATCTACACAAACTGTGCACAGTGAATCAGGCAAAACACAATCCCCATCCACAAAGTGCACAGTGAGACAGACACAAACACAAACCCCATCCATACCCACTGCACAGTGAGGCAGAAACAAGCACAATCCCCATCCACTCAGAGTGCACAGTGAGACAGACACCAACACAATCCCCATCACACACAGTGCACAGTGAGACAGTCACAAACACAAACCCCCTCCACACACAGTGCCCAGTGAGATAGACACAAACACAATCCCCATTCACACACAGTGCGTAGTGAGACAGACACAAACACAATCCATATCCACACACAGTGCCCAGTGAGACTGGCAAAAACACAATCCCCATCTACGCAGAGTGCACAGTGAGAAAGACACAAACACAATCCCCATCCACACACAGTGCACAGTGAGAAAGAGACAAACACAATCCCGATCCACACACAGTGCACAGTGAGACAGACACAAACACAAACTCCATCCACACACAGCGCAGTGAGACAGAGACAAACAAAATCCCCATCCACACACATTGCAGAGTGTGACAGACACAAACACAATCACCATCTGCACACAGTGCACAGTGAGACAGACACAATCACAATCCCTTACCACACACAGTGCACAGTGAGTCAGACACAAACAAAACCCCCATTCACAAATAGTGCACAGTGAGACAGAAACAAACACAGTCCCCATCCACACACAGTGCACAGTGAGACAGGCTGAAAAACAATCCCCATCCACACACACTGCACAGTGAGACAGACACAAGCACAATCCTCATCCACACACAGAGCACAGTTAGACAGACACAAACACAATCCCCACCCACACACCATGCACAGTGAGACAGACACAAACAAATTCCCCATTCACACACAGTGCACAGTGAGACAGACACAAACACAATCCCCATCCACACACAGTGCACAGTGAGACAGACAGAAACACAATCCCCATCCACACACAGTGCACAGTGAGACAGACACAAACACAATCCCCATCCACACACAGAGCACAGTGAGACAGACACAAACACAATCACTATCCACACAGCATGCACAGTGAGACAGACACAAACAAAATCCCCATTCACAAACAGTGCACAGTGAGACAGACACAAACACAATCCCCATCTTCATACAGTGCACTGTGAGACAGACACAAACACAAACCCCATCCCCACCCACTGCACAGTGAGACAGACACAAACACAATCCACATCCACACACTGTGCACAGTGAGACAGACACAAACACAAACTCCATCCACACACAGCGCACAGTGAGACAGACACAAATACAATCCCCATCCACTCACAATGCCCAGTGAGACAGACATAAACACAATCCCCATCCACACACAGTGCACAGTGAGACAGACACAAACACAAACCCCACCCACGCACAGTGCACAGTGAGACAGACACAAACACAAACCCCATTCACACCCACTGCACAGTGAGGCAGAAACAAGCACAATCTCCATCCACTCACAGTGCACAGTGAGACAGACACCAACACAATCCCCATCACACACAGTGCACAGTGAGACAGACACAAACACAAACCCTCTCCACACAGAGTGCCCAGTGAGACAGACACAAACACAGTCCCCATTCACACACAGTGCACAGTGAGACAGACACAAACACAATCCATATCCACACACAGCGCCCAGAGAGACTGGAAAAACACAATCCCCATCTACGCACAGTGCACAGTGAGACAGACACAAACACAATCTCCATCCACTCACAGTGCACAGTGAGACAGACACCAACACAATCCCCATCACACACAGTGCACAGTGTGACAGACGCAAACACAATCCCCATCTGCACACAGTACACAGTGAGACAGACACAAACACAATCCTCCACCACACACATTGCACAGTGAGTCACACACAAACAAAACCCACATTCACAAACAGTGCACAGTGAGACAGAAACAAACACAATCCCCATCTGCACACAGTGCACAGTGAGACAGACACAAACACAATCCCCATCCACACACAGTGCACAGTGAGACGGACATGAACACAATCCCCATCCACACACAGATCACAGTGAGGCAGACACAAACACAATCCCCATTCACACACAGTGCACAGTGAGACAGACACAAATACAATCCCCATCCACGCACAGTGCACAGTGAGACAGACAAAAATACAATCCCCATCCACTCACAATGCCCAGTGAGACAGACACAAACACAATCCCCATCCACACACGGTGCACAGTGAGACAGACAGAAACACAATTCCCATCCACACACAGTGCACAGTGAGACAGTCACAAACACAATCCCCAAACGTGCACAGTGAGACAGACACAAACACAATCCCCATCCACGCACAGTGCACAGTGACACAGACACAAACACAATCCCCATCTTCCTACAGTGCACTGCGAGACAGACAGAAACACAAACCCCATCCACACCCACTGCACAGTGAGACAGACACAAACACAATCCCCATCGACGCACAGTGCACAGTGAGGCAGACACAAACACAATCCACATCTTCATACAGTGCACTGTGAGACAGACACAAACACAATCCCCATCCACACGCAGTGCACAGTGAGACAGACACAAACAGAATCCCCATCCACACACATTGCGCATTGAGACAGACACAAACACAATTCCCCTCCACACATATTGCACAGTGAGACATACAGAAACATAATCCCCATCCACACACAGTGCACAATGAGACAGACACAAACACAATCCCCGTCCACACACAGTGCACAGTGAGACAGACACAAAAACAATCCCCCCCAACACATATTGCAGGGTGAGACAGACACAAACAAAATCCCAATCCACACACAATGCCCGGTGAGACAGAAACAAACACAATCCCCATCCACACAGAGTGCACAGTGAGACAGACACAAACACAGTCCCCATCCACACACAGAGAACAGTGAGACAGACACAAACACAATCCCCATCCACACACCATGCACAGTGAGACAGACACAAACAAATTCCCCATTCACACACAGTGCACAGTGAGACAGACACAAACACAATCCCCATCCACACACAGTTCACAGTGAGACAGACAGAAACACAATCCCCATCCACACACAGTGCACAGTGAGACAGACACAAACACAATCCCCATCCACACACAGAGCACAGTGAGACAGACACAAACACAATCACTATCCACACAACATGCACAGTGAGACAGACACAAACAAAATCCCCATTCACACACAGTGCACAGTGAGACAGACACAAACAAAATCCCCATCCACGCACAGTGCACAGTGAGACAGACACAAATACAATCCCCATCCACTCACAATGCCCAGTGAGACAGACACAAGTACAATCCCCATCCACACACAGTGCACACTGAGACAGACACAAACCCAATCCACATCCACACACAGTGCCCAGTGAGACTGGCAAAAACACAATCCTCATCTACGCACAGTGCACAGTGAGACAGACAAAAACAAAATCCCCATTCACACACAGTGCACAGTGAGACAGACACAAACACAAACCCCCTCCACACACAGTGCCCAGTGTGACAGACACAAACACAATCCCCATTCACACACAGTGCACAGTGAGACAGACACAAACACAATCCATATCCACACACAGTGCCCAGTGAGACTGGCAAAAACACAATCCTCATCTACGCACAGTGTACAGTGAGACAGACAAAAACAAAATCCCCATTCACACACAGTGCACAGTGAGACAGACACAAACACAATCCCCATCCATGCACAGTGCACAGTGAGACAGACACAAATACAATCCCCATCCACTCACAATGCCCAGTGTGACAGACACAAACACAATCCCCATCCACACACAGTGCACAGTGAGACAGACACAAACACAATCCCCACCCACGCACAGTGCACAGTGAGACAGACAGAAACACAATTCCCATCCACACACAGTGCACAGTGAGACAGGCACAAACACAATCCCCAACTGTGCACAGTGAGACAGACACAAACACAATCCCCATCCACACACAGTGCACAGTGAGACAGACACAAACACAATCCCCAACTTCATACCGTGCACTGCGAGACAGACACAAGCACAAACCCCATCCACAGCCACTGCACAGTGAGACAGACACAAACACAATCCCCATCGATGCACAGTGCACAGTGAGACAGACACAAACACAATCACTATCCAGACACCATGCACAGTGAGACAGACACAAACAAAATTCCCATCCACACACAGAGCACAGTGAGACAGACACAAACACAATCACTATCCACACAACATGCACAGTGAGACAGACACAAACAAAATCCCCATTCACACACAGTGCACAGTGAGACAGACACAAACAAAATCCCCATCCACGCACAGTGCACAGTGAGACAGACACAAATACAACCCCATCCACTCACAATGCCCAGTGAGACAGACACAAGTACAATCCCCATCCACACACAGTGCACAGTGAGACAGACACAAACACAATCCCCACCCACACACAGTGCACAGTGAGACAGACAGAAACACAAACCCCATTCACACACAGTGCACAGTGAGACAGACACAAACACAAACACCAACCGTGCACAGTGAGACAGAGACAAACACAATCCCCATCCATGCACAGTGCACATTGAGACAGACACAAACACAATCCCCATCTTCATAAAGTGCACTGTGAGACCGACACAAACACAAACCCCATCCACACCCACTGCACAGTGAGACAGACACAAACACAATCCCCATCCACGCACATTGCACAGTGAGACAGACACAAACACAATCCCCATCTTCATACAGTGCACTGTGAGACAGACACAAACACAATCCCCATCTGCACACAGTGCACACTGAGACAGACACAAACCCAATCCACATCCACACACAGTGCCCAGTGAGACTGGCAGAAACACCATCCCCATCTATGCACAGTGCACAGTGAGACAGACACAAACACAAACCCCATCCACACCCACTGCGCAGTGAGGCAGAAACAAGCACAACCCCATCCACTCACAGTGCACAGTGAGACAGACACCAACACAATCCCCATCACACACCGTGCACAGTGAGACAGACACAATCACAATCCATATCCACACACAGTGCCCAGTGAGACTGGCAAAAACACAATCCTCATCTACGCACAGTGCACAGTGAGACAGACAAAAACAAAATCCCCATTCACACACAGTGCACAGTGAGACAGACACAAACACAAACCCCCTCCACACACAGTGCCCAGTGTGACAGACACAAACACAATCCCCATTCACACACAGTGCACAGTGAGACAGACACAAACACAATCCATATCCACACACAGTGCCCAGTGAGACTGGCAAAAACACAATCCTCATCTACGCACAGTGTACAGTGAGACAGACAAAAACAAAATCCCCATTCACACACAGTGCACAGTGAGACAGACACAAACACAATCCCCATCCATGCACAGTGCACAGTGAGACAGACACAAATACAATCCCCATCCACTCACAATGCCCAGTGAGACAGACACAAACACAATCCCCATCCACACACAGTGCACAGTGAGACAGACACAAACACAATCCCCACCCACGCACAGTGCACAGTGAGACAGACAGAAACACAATTCCCATCCACACACAGTGCACAGTGAGACAGGCACAAACACAATCCCCAACCGTGCATAGTGAGACAGACACAAACACAATCCCCATCCACGCACAGTGCACAGTGAGACAGACACAAACACAATCCCCAACTTCATACCGTGCACTGTGAGACAGACACAAGCACAAACCCCATCCACACCCACTGCACAGTGAGACAGACACAAACACAATCCCCATCGATGCACAGTGCACAGTGAGACAGACACAAACACAATCCCCATCTTCATGCAGTGCACTGTGAGACAGAATCAAACACAATCCCCATCCACACACAGTGCACAGTGAGACAGACACAAACACAATCCACATCCACACACAGTGCCCAGTGAGACTGGCAAAACACAATCCTCATCTACGCAGAGTGCACAGTTAGACAGACACAAACACAATCCCCATCCACACGCAGTGCACAGTGAGGCAGACACAAACACAATCCCATTCCACACACAGTGCACATTGAGACAGACACAAAAACAATTCCCCTCCACACATATTGCACCGTGAGACAGACACAAACATAATCCCAATACACACATAGTGCACAGTGAGACAGACACAAACATAATCCCCATCCACACACAGTGCACAATGAGACAGACACAAACACAATCCCCATCCACACACAGTGCACAGTGAGACAGACACAAAAACAATCCCCCTCCACACATATTGCAGGGTGAGACAGACACAAACAATATCCCAATCCACACACAGTGCCCGGTGAGACAGACACAAACACAATCCCCATCCACACACAGTGCACAGTGAGACAGACACAAACACAATCCCCATCCACACACAGAGCACAGTGAGACAGACACAAACACTATCCCCATCCACACACCAAGCACAGTGAGACAGACACAAACAAATTCCCCATTCACACACAGTGCACAGTGAGACAGACACAAACACAATCCCCATCCACACACAGTGCAAAGTGAGACAGACAGAAACACAATCCCCATCCACACACAGAGCACAGTGAGACAGACACAAACACAATCACCATCCAGACACCATGCACAGTGAGACAGACACAAACAAAATTCCCATTCACACACAGTGCACAGTGAGACAGACATAAACACAATCCCCATCCATGCACAGTGCACAGTGAGACAGACACAAATACTATCCCCATCCACTCACAATGCCCAGTGAGGCAGACACAAACACAATCCCCATCCACACACAATGCACAGTGAGACAGACAATAACACAATCCCCACCCACGCACAGTGCACAGTGAGACAGACAGAAACACAATTCCCATCCACACACAGTGCACATTGAGACAGACACAAACACAAACACCAACCGTGCACAGTGAGACAGACACAAACACAATCCCCATCCACGCACAGTGCACATTGAGACAGACACAAACACAATCCCCATCTTCATACAGTGCACTGTGAGGCAGACACAAACACAAACCCCATCCACACCCACTGCACAGTGAGACAGACACAAACACAAACCCCATCCACACACCATGCACAGTGAGACAGACACAAACAAATTCCCCATTCACACACAGTGCACAGTGAGACAGACACAAACACAATCCCCATCCACACACAGTTCACAGTGAGACAGACAGAAACACAATCCCCATCCACACACAGTGCACAGTGAGACAGACACAAACACAATCCCCATCCACACACAGAGCACAGTGAGACAGACACAAACACAATCACTATCCACACAACATACACAGTGAGACAGACACAAACAAAATCCCCATTCACACACAGTGCACAGTGAGACAGACACAAACAAAATCCCCATCCACGCACAGTGCACAGTGAGACAGACACAAATACAATCCCCATCCACTCACAATGCCCAGTGAGACAGACACAAGTACAATCCCCATCCACACACACTGCACAGTGAGACAGACACAAACACAATCCCCACCCACACACAGTGCACAGTGAGACAGACAGAAACACAAACCCCATTCACACACAGTGCACAGTGAGACAGACACAAACACAAACACCAACCGTGCACAGTGAGACAGAGACAAACACAATCCCCATCCATGCACAGTGCACATTGAGACAGACACAAACACAATCCCCATCTTCACACAGTGCACTGTGAGACAGACACAAACACAAACCCCATCCACACCCACTGCACAGTGAGACAGACACAAACACAATCCCCATCCACGCACATTGCACAGTGAGACAGACACAAACACAATCCCCATCTTCATACAGTGCACTGTGAGACAGACACAAACACAATCCCCATCCGCACACAGTGCACACTGAGACAGACACAAACCCAATCCACATCCACACACAGTGCCCAGTGAGACTGGCAGAAACACCATCCCCATCTATGCACAGTGCACAGTGAGACAGACACAAACACAAACCCCATCCACACCCACTGCGCAGTGAGGCAGAAACAAGCACAACCCCATCCACTCACAGTGCACAGTGAGACAGACACCAACACAATCCCCATCACACACAGTGCACAGTGAGACAGACACAAACACAATCCATATCCACACACAGTGCCCAGTGAGACTGGCAAAAACACAATCCTCATCTACGCACAGTGCACAGTGAGACAGACAAAAACAAAATCCCCATTCACACACAGTGCACAGTGAGACAGACACAAACACAAACCCCCTCCACACACAGTGCCCAGTGTGACAGACACAAACACAATCCCCATTCACACACAGTGCACAGTGAGACAGACACAAACACAATCCATATCCACACACAGTGCCCAGTGAGACTGGCAAAAACACAATCCTCATCTACGCACAGTGCACAGTGAGACAGACACAAATACAATCCCCATCCACTCACAATGCCCAGTGAGACAGACACAAACACAATCCCCATCCACACACAGTGCACAGTGAGACAGACACAAACACAATCCCCACCCACGCACAGTGCACAGTGCGACAGACAGAAACACAATTCCCATCCACACACAGTGCACAGTGAGACAGGCACAAACACAATCCCCAACCGTGCACAGTGAGACAGACACAAACACAATCCCCATCCACGCACAGTGCACAGTGAGACAGACACAAACACAATCCCCAACTTCATACCGTGCACTGTGAGACAGACACAAGCACAAACCCCATCCACACCCACTGCACAGTGAGACAGACACAAACACAATCCCCATCGATGCACAGTGCACAGTGAGACAGACACAAACACAATCCCCATCTTCATGCAGTGCACTGTGAGACAGAATCAAACACAATCCCCATCCACACACAGTGCACAGTGAGACAGACACAAACACAATCCACATCCACACACAGTGCCCAGTGAGACAGGCAAAACACAATCCTCATCTACGCAGAGTGCACAGTTAGACAGACACAAACACAATCCCCATCCACACACAGTGCACAGTGAGACAGACACAAAAACAATCCCCCTCCACACATATTGCAGGGTGAGACAGACACAAACAAAATCCCAATCCACACACAGTGCCCGGTGAGACAGACACAAACACAATCCCCATCCACACACAGAGCACAGTGAGACAGACACAAACACTATCCCCATCCACACACCAAGCACAGTGAGACAGACACAAACAAATTCCCCATTCACACACAGTGCACAGTGAGACAGACACAAACACAATCCCCATCCACACACAGTGCACAGTGAGACAGACAGAAACACAATCCCCATCCACACGCAGTGCACAGTGAGACAGACACAAACACAATCCCCATCCACACACAGAGCACAGTGAGACAGACACAAACACAATCACTATCCAGACACCATGCACAGTGAGACAGACACAAACAAAATTCCCATTCACACACAGTGCACAGTGAGACAGACATAAACACAATCCCCATCCATGCACAGTGCACAGTGAGACAGACACAAATACAATCCCCATCCACTCACAATGCCCAGTGAGGCAGACACAAACACAATCCCCATCCACACACAATGCACAGTGAGACAGACAATAACACAATCCCCACCCACGCACAGTGCACAGTGAGACAGACAGAAACACAATTCCCATCCACACACAGTGCACATTGAGACAGACACAAACACAAACACCAACCGTGCACAGTGAGACAGACACAAACACAATCCCGATCCACGCACAGTGCACATTGAGACAGACACAAACACAATCCCCATCTTCATACAGTGCACTGTGAGACAGAATCAAACACAATCCCCATCCACACACAGTGCACAGTGAGACAGACACAAACACAATCCACATCCACACACAGTGCCCAGTGAGACTGGCAAAACACAATCCTCATCTACGCAGAGTGCACAGTTAGACAGACACAAACACAATCCCCATCCACACGCAGTGCACAGTGAGGCAGACACAAACACAATCCCATTCCACACACAGTGCACATTGAGACAGACACAAAAACAATTCCCCTCCACACATATTGCACCGTGAGACAGACACAAACATAATCCCAATACACACATAGTGCACAGTGAGACAGACACAAACATAATCCCCATCCACACACAGTGCACAATGAGACAGACACAAACACAATCCCCATCCACACACAGTGCACAGTGAGACAGACACAAAAACAATCCCCCTCCACACATATTGCAGGGTGAGACAGACACAAACAATATCCCAATCCACACACAGTGCCCGGTGAGACAGACACAAACACAATCCCCATCCACACACAGTGCACAGTGAGACAGACACAAACACAATCCCCATCCACACACAGAGCACAGTGAGACAGACACAAACACTATCCCCATCCACACACCAAGCACAGTGAGACAGACACAAACAAATTCCCCATTCACACACAGTGCACAGTGAGACAGACACAAACACAATCCCCATCCACACACAGTGCAAAGTGAGACAGACAGAAACACAATCCCCATCCACACACAGAGCACAGTGAGACAGACACAAACACAATCACCATCCAGACACCATGCACAGTGAGACAGACACAAACAAAATTCCCATTCACACACAGTGCACAGTGAGACAGACATAAACACAATCCCCATCCATGCACAGTGCACAGTGAGACAGACACAAATACTATCCCCATCCACTCACAATGCCCAGTGAGGCAGACACAAACACAATCCCCATCCACACACAATGCACAGTGAGACAGACAATAACACAATCCCCACCCACGCACAGTGCACAGTGAGACAGACAGAAACACAATTCCCATCCACACACAGTGCACATTGAGACAGACACAAACACAAACACCAACCGTGCACAGTGAGACAGACACAAACACAATCCCCATCCACGCACAGTGCACATTGAGACAGACACAAACACAATCCCCATCTTCATACAGTGCACTGTGAGGCAGACACAAACACAAACCCCATCCACACCCACTGCACAGTGAGACAGACACAAACACAAACCCCATCCACACACCATGCACAGTGAGACAGACACAAACAAATTCCCCATTCACACACAGTGCACAGTGAGACAGACACAAACACAATCCCCATCCACACACAGTTCACAGTGAGACAGACAGAAACACAATCCCCATCCACACACAGTGCACAGTGAGACAGACACAAACACAATCCCCATCCACACACAGAGCACAGTGAGACAGACACAAACACAATCACTATCCACACAACATACACAGTGAGACAGACACAAACAAAATCCCCATTCACACACAGTGCACAGTGAGACAGACACAAACAAAATCCCCATCCACGCACAGTGCACAGTGAGACAGACACAAATACAATCCCCATCCACTCACAATGCCCAGTGAGACAGACACAAGTACAATCCCCATCCACACACACTGCACAGTGAGACAGACACAAACACAATCCCCACCCACACACAGTGCACAGTGAGACAGACAGAAACACAAACCCCATTCACACACAGTGCACAGTGAGACAGACACAAACACAAACACCAACCGTGCACAGTGAGACAGAGACAAACACAATCCCCATCCATGCACAGTGCACATTGAGACAGACACAAACACAATCCCCATCTTCACACAGTGCACTGTGAGACAGACACAAACACAAACCCCATCCACACCCACTGCACAGTGAGACAGACACAAACACAATCCCCATCCACGCACATTGCACAGTGAGACAGACACAAACACAATCCCCATCTTCATACAGTGCACTGTGAGACAGACACAAACACAATCCCCATCCGCACACAGTGCACACTGAGACAGACACAAACCCAATCCACATCCACACACAGTGCCCAGTGAGACTGGCAGAAACACCATCCCCATCTATGCACAGTGCACAGTGAGACAGACACAAACACAAACCCCATCCACACCCACTGCGCAGTGAGGCAGAAACAAGCACAACCCCATCCACTCACAGTGCACAGTGAGACAGACACCAACACAATCCCCATCACACACAGTGCACAGTGAGACAGACACAAACACAATCCATATCCACACACAGTGCCCAGTGAGACTGGCAAAAACACAATCCTCATCTACGCACAGTGCACAGTGAGACAGACAAAAACAAAATCCCCATTCACACACAGTGCACAGTGAGACAGACACAAACACAAACCCCCTCCACACACAGTGCCCAGTGTGACAGACACAAACACAATCCCCATTCACACACAGTGCACAGTGAGACAGACACAAACACAATCCATATCCACACACAGTGCCCAGTGAGACTGGCAAAAACACAATCCTCATCTACGCACAGTGCACAGTGAGACAGACACAAATACAATCCCCATCCACTCACAATGCCCAGTGAGACAGACACAAACACAATCCCCATCCACACACAGTGCACAGTGAGACAGACACAAACACAATCCCCACCCACGCACAGTGCACAGTGCGACAGACAGAAACACAATTCCCATCCACACACAGTGCACAGTGAGACAGGCACAAACACAATCCCCAACCGTGCACAGTGAGACAGACACAAACACAATCCCCATCCACGCACAGTGCACAGTGAGACAGACACAAACACAATCCCCAACTTCATACCGTGCACTGTGAGACAGACACAAGCACAAACCCCATCCACACCCACTGCACAGTGAGACAGACACAAACACAATCCCCATCGATGCACAGTGCACAGTGAGACAGACACAAACACAATCCCCATCTTCATGCAGTGCACTGTGAGACAGAATCAAACACAATCCCCATCCACACACAGTGCACAGTGAGACAGACACAAACACAATCCACATCCACACACAGTGCCCAGTGAGACAGGCAAAACACAATCCTCATCTACGCAGAGTGCACAGTTAGACAGACACAAACACAATCCCCATCCACACACAGTGCACAGTGAGACAGACACAAAAACAATCCCCCTCCACACATATTGCAGGGTGAGACAGACACAAACAAAATCCCAATCCACACACAGTGCCCGGTGAGACAGACACAAACACAATCCCCATCCACACACAGAGCACAGTGAGACAGACACAAACACTATCCCCATCCACACACCAAGCACAGTGAGACAGACACAAACAAATTCCCCATTCACACACAGTGCACAGTGAGACAGACACAAACACAATCCCCATCCACACACAGTGCACAGTGAGACAGACAGAAACACAATCCCCATCCACACGCAGTGCACAGTGAGACAGACACAAACACAATCCCCATCCACACACAGAGCACAGTGAGACAGACACAAACACAATCACTATCCAGACACCATGCACAGTGAGACAGACACAAACAAAATTCCCATTCACACACAGTGCACAGTGAGACAGACATAAACACAATCCCCATCCATGCACAGTGCACAGTGAGACAGACACAAATACAATCCCCATCCACTCACAATGCCCAGTGAGGCAGACACAAACACAATCCCCATCCACACACAATGCACAGTGAGACAGACAATAACACAATCCCCACCCACGCACAGTGCACAGTGAGACAGACAGAAACACAATTCCCATCCACACACAGTGCACATTGAGACAGACACAAACACAAACACCAACCGTGCACAGTGAGACAGACACAAACACAATCCCGATCCACGCACAGTGCACATTGAGACAGACACAAACACAATCCCCATCTTCATACAGTGCACTGTGAGGCAGACACAAACACAAACCCCATCCACACCCACTGCACAGTGAGACAGACACAAACACAAACCCCATCCACACACCATGCACAGTGAGACAGACACAAACAAATTCCCCATTCACACACAGTGCACAGTGAGACAGACACAAACACAATCCCCATCCACACACAGTTCACAGTGAGACAGACAGAAACACAATCCCCATCCACACACAGTGCACAGTGAGACAGACACAAACACAATCACCATCCACACACAGAGCACAGTGAGACAGACACAAACACAATCACTATCCACACAACATGCACAGTGAGACAGACACAAACAAAATCCCCATTCACACACAGTGCACAGTGAGACAGACACAAACAAAATCCCCATCCACGCACAGTGCACAGTGAGACAGACACAAATACAATCCCCATCCACTCACAATGCCCAGTGAGACAGACACAAGTACAATCCCCATCCACACACAGTGCACAGTGAGACAGACACAAACACAATCCCCACCCACACACAGTGCACAGTGAGACAGACAGAAACACAAACCCCATTCACACACAGTGCACAGTGAGACAGACACAAACACAAACACCAACCGTGCACAGTGTGACAGAGACAAACACAATCCCCATCCATGCACAGTGCACATTGAGACAGACACAAACACAATCCCCATCTTCATACAGTGCACTGTGAGACAGACACAAACACAAACCCCATCCACACCCACTGCACAGTGAGACAGACACAAACACAATCCCCATCCACGCATATTGCACAGTGAGACAGACACAAACACAATCCCCATCTTCATACAGTGCACTGTGAGACAGACACAAACACAATCCCCATCCGCACACAGTGCACACTGAGACAGACACAAACCCAATCCACATCCACACACAGTGCCCAGTGAGACTGGCAGAAACACCATCCCCATCTATGCACAGTGCACAGTGAGACAGACACAAACACAAACCCCATCCACACCCAATGCGCAGTGAGGCAGAAACAAGCACAACCCCATCCACTCACAGTGCACAGTGAGACAGACACCAACACAATCCCCATCACACACAGTGCACAGTGAGACAGACACAAACACAATCCATATCCACACACAGTGCCCAGTGAGACTGGCAAAAACACAATCCTCATCTACGCACAGTGCACAGTGAGACAGACAAAAACAAAATCCCCATTCACACACAGTGCACAGTGAGACAGACACAAACACAAACCCCCTCCACACACAGTGCCCAGTGTGACAGACACAAACACAATCACCATTCACACACAGTGCACAGTGAGACAGACACAAACACAATCCATATCCACACACAGTGCACAGTGAGACAGACAAAAACAAAATCCCCATTCACACACAGTGCACAGTGAGACAGACACAAACACAATCCCCATCCATGCACAGTGCACAGTGAGACAGACACAAATACAATCCCCATCCACTCACAATGCCCAGTGAGACAGACACAAACACAATCCCCATCCACACACAGTGCACAGTGAGACAGACACAAACACAATCCCCACCCACGCACAGTGCACAGTGAGACAGACAGAAACACAATTCCCATCCACACACAGTGCACAGTGAGACAGGCACAAACACAATCCCCAACCGTGCACAGTGAGACAGACACAAACACAATCCCCATCCACGCACAGTGCACAGTGAGACAGACACAAACACAATCCCCAACTTCATACCGTGCACTGTGAGACAGACACAAGCACAAACCCCATCCACACCCACTGCACAGTGAGACAGACACAAACACAATCCCCATCGATGCACAGTGCACAGTGAGACAGACACAAACACAATCCCCATCTTCATGCAGTGCACTGTGAGACAGAATCAAACACAATCCCCATCCACACACAGAGCACAGTGAGGCAGACACAAACACAATCCACATCCACACACAGTGCCCAGTGAGACTGGCAAAACACAATCCTCATCTACGCAGAGTGCACAGTTAGACAGACACAAACACAATCCCCATCCACACGCAGTGCACAGTGAGACAGACACAAACACAATCCCCATCCACACACAGTGCACAGTGAGACAGACACAAACACAATCCCATTCCACACACAGTGCACATTGAGACAGACACAAAAACAATTCCCCTCCACACATATTGCACCGTGAGACAGACACAAACATAATCCCCATCCACACACAGTGCACAGTGAGACAGACACAAACACAATCCCCATCCACACACAGTGCACAGTGAGACAGACACAAACAAAATCCCATTCCACACACAGTGCACATTGAGACAGACACAAAAACAATTCCCCTCCACACATATTGCACCGTGAGACAGACACAAACATAATCCCCATCCACACACAGTGCACAGTGAGACAGACACAAACACAATCCCCATCCACACACAGTGCACAATGAGACAGACACAAACACAATCCCCATCCACACACAGTGCACAGTGAGACAGACACAAAAACAATCCCCCTCCACACATATTGCAGGGTGAGACAGACGCAAATAAAATCCCAATCCACACACAGTGCCCGGTGAGACAGACACAAACACAATCCCCATCCACACACAGTGCACAGTGAGACAGACACAAACACAATCCCCATCCACACACAGAGCACAGTGAGACAGACACAAACACTATCCCCATCCACACACCAAGCACAGTGAGACAGACACAAACAAATTCCCCATTCACACACAGTGCACAGTGAGACAGACACAAACACAATCCCCATCCACACACAGTGCACAGTGAGACAGACAGAAACACAATCCCCATCCACACACAGTGCACAGTGAGACAGACACAAACACAATCCCCATCCACACACAGAGCACAGTGAGACAGACACAAGCAAAATCACTATCCAGACACCATGCACAGTGAGACAGACACAAACAAAATTCCCATTCACACACAGTGCACAGTGAGACAGACATAAACACAATCCCCATCCATGCACAGTGCGCAGTGAGACAGACACAAATACAATCCCCATCCACTCACAATGCCCAGTGAGGCAGACACAAACACAATCCCCATCCACACACAATGCACAGTGAGACAGACAATAACACAATCCGCACCCATGCACAGTGCACAGTGAGACAGACAGAAACACAATTCCCATCCACACACAGTGCACATTGAGACAGACACAAACACAAACACCAACCGTGCACATTGAGACAGACACAAACACAATCCCCATCCACGCACAGTGCACATTGAGACAGACACAAACACAATCCCCATCTTCATACAGTGCACTGTGAGGCAGACACAAACACAAACCCCATCCACACCCACTGCACAGTGAGACAGACACAAACACAAACCCCATCCACACACCATGCACAGTGAGACAGACAGAAACACAATCCCCATCCACACACAGTGCACAGTGAGACAGACACAAACACAATCCCCATCCACACACAGAGCACAGTGAGACAGACACAAACACAATCACTATCCACACAACATGCACAGTGAGACAGACACAAACAAAATCCCCATTCACACACAGTGCACAGTGAGACAGACACAAACAAAATCCCCATCCACGCACAGTGCACAGTGAGACAGACACAAATACAATCCCCATCCACTCACAATGCCCAGTGAGACAGACACAAGTACAATCCCCATCCACACACAGTGCACAGTGAGACAGACACAAACACAATCCCCACCCACACACAGTGCACAGTGAGACAGACAGAAACACAAACCCCATTCACGCACAGTGCACAGTGAGACAGACACAAACACAAACACCAACCGTGCACAGTGAGACAGAGACAAACACAATCCCCATCCATGCACAGTGCACATTGAGACAGACACAAACACAATCCCCATCTTCATACAGTGCACTGTGAGACAGACACAAACACAAACCCCATCCACACCCACTGCACAGTGAGACAGACACAAACACAATCCCCATCCATGCACATTGCACAGTGAGACAGACACAAACACAATCCCCATCTTCAAACAGTGCACTGTGAGACAGACACAAACACAATCCCCATCCGCACACAGTGCACACTGAGACAGACACAAACCCAATCCACATCAACACACAGTGCCCAGTGAGACTGGCAGAAACACCATCCCCATCTATGCACAGTGCACAGTGAGACAGACACAAACACAAACCCCATCCACACCCACTGCGCAGTGAGGCAGAAACAAGCACAACCCCATCCACTCACAGTGCACAGTGAGACAGACACCAACACAATCCCCATCACACACAGTGCACAGTGAGACAGACACAAACACAAACCCCCTCCACACACAGTGCCCAGTGTGACAGACGCAAACACAATCCCCATTCTCACACAGTGCGCAGTGAGACAGACACAAACACAATCCATATCCACACACAGTGCCCAGTGAGACTGGCAAAAACACAATCCTCATCTACGCACAGTGCACAGTGAGACAGACAAAAACAAAATCCCCATTCACACACAGTGCACAGTGAGACAGACACAAACACAATCCCCATCCGTGCACAGTGCACAGTGAGACAGACACAAATACAATCCCCATCCACTCACAATGCCCAGTGAGACAGACACAAACACAATCCCCATCCACACACAGTGCACAGTGAGACAGACACAAACACAATCCCCACCCACGCACAGTGCACAGTGAGACAGACAGAAACACAATTCCCATCCACACACAGTGCACAGTGAGACAGGCACAAACACAATCCCCAACCGTGCACAGTGAGACAGACACAAACACAATCCCCATCCACGCACAGTGCACAGTGAGACAGACACAAACACAATCCCCAACTTCATACCGTGCACTGTGAGACAGATACAAGCACAAACCCCATCCACACCTACTGCACAGTGAGACAGACACAAACACAATCCCCATCGATGCACAGTGCACAGTGAGACAGACACAAACACAATCCCCATCTTCATGCAGTGCACTGTGAGACAGAATCAAACACAATCCCCATCCACACACAGTGCACAGTGAGACAGACACAAACACAATCCACATCCACACACAGTGCCCAGTGAGACTGGCAAAACACAATCCTCATCTACGCAGAGTGCACAGTTAGACAGACACAAACACAATCCCCATCCTCACGCAGTGCACAGTGAGACAGACACAAACACAATCCCATTCCACACACAGTGCACATTGAGACAGACACAAAAACAATTCCCCTCCACACATATTGCACAGTGAGACAGACACAAACATAATCCCCATCCACACACAGTGCACAGTGAGACAGACACAAACACAATCCCCATCCACACAGAGTGCACAATGAGACAGACACAAACACAATCCCCATCCACACACAGTGCACAGTGAGACAGACACAAAAACAATCCCCCTCCACACATATTGCAGGGTGAGACAGACACAAACAAAATCCCAATCCACAAACAGTGCCCGGTGAGACAGACACAAACACAATCCCCATCCACACACAGTGCACAGTGAGACAGACACAAACACAATCCCCATCCACACACAGAGCACAGTGAGACAGACACAAACACTATCCCCATCCACACACCAAGCACAGTGAGACAGACACAAACAAATTCCCCATTCACACACAGTGCACAGTGAGACAGACACAAACACAATCCCCATCCACACACAGAGCACAGTGAGACAGACACAAACACAATCACTATCCAGACACCATGCACAGTGAGACAGACACAAACAAAATTCCCATTCACACACAGTGCACAGTGAGACAGACATAAACACAATCCCCATCTTCATGCAGTGCACTGTGAGACAGAATCAAACACAATCCCCATCCACACACAGTGCACAGTGAGACAGACACAAACACAATCCACATCCACACACAGTGCCCAGTGAGACTGGCAAAACACAATCCTCATCTACGCAGAGTGCACAGTTAGACAGACACAAACACAATCCCCATCCTCACGCAGTGCACAGTGAGACAGACACAAACACAATCCCATTCCACACACAGTGCACATTGAGACAGACACAAAAACAATTCCCCTCCACACATATTGCACAGTGAGACAGACACAAACATAATCCCCATCCACACACAGTGCACAGTGAGACAGACACAAACACAATCCCCATCCACACAGAGTGCACAATGAGACAGACACAAACACAATCCCCATCCACACACAGTGCACAGTGAGACAGACACAAAAACAATCCCCCTCCACACATATTGCAGGGTGAGACAGACACAAACAAAATCCCAATCCACACAAAGTGCCCGGTGAGACAGACACAAACACAATCCCCATCCACACACAGTGCACAGTGAGACAGACACAAACACAATCCCCATCCACACACAGAGCACAGTGAGACAGACACAAACACTATCCCCATCCACACACCAAGCACAGTGAGACAGACACAAACAAATTCCCCATTCACACACAGTGCACAGTGAGACAGACACAAACACAATCCCCATCCACACACAGAGCACAGTGAGACAGACACAAACACAATCACTATCCAGACACCATGCACAGTGAGACAGACACAAACCAAATTCCCATTCACACACAGTGCACAGTGAGACAGACATAAACACAATCCCCATCCATGCACAGTGCACAGTGAGACAGACACAAATACAATCCCCATCCACTCACAATGCCCAGTGAGGCAGACACAAACACAATCCCCATCCACACACTATGCACAGTGAGACAGACAATAACACAATCCCCACCCACGCACAGTGCACAGTGAGACAGACACAAACACAATCCCCATCCACGCACAGTGCACATTGAGACAGACAGAAACACAAACCCCATCTTCATACAGTGCACTGTGAGGCAGACACAAACACAAACCCCATCCACACCCACTGCACAGTGAGACAGACACAAACACAAACCCCATCCACACACCATGCACAGTGAGACAGACACAAACCCAATCCACATCCACACACAGTGCCCAGTGAGACTGGCAGAAACACCATCCCCATCTATGCATAGTGCACAGTGAGACAGACACAAACACAAACCCCATCCACACCCACCGCACAGTGAGGCAGAAACAAGCACAATCCCCATCCACTCACAGTGCACAGTGAGACAGACACCAACACAATCCCCATCACACACAGTGCACAGTGAGACAGACACAAACACAAACCCCATCCACAACCACTGCACAGTGAGGCAGAAACAAGCACAATCCCCATTCACACACAGTGCACAGTGAGACAGACACCAACACAATCCCCATCACACACAGTGCACAGTGAGACAGACACAAACACAAACCCCCTCTACACACAGTGCCCAGTGAGACAGACACAAACACAATCCCCATCCACACACAATGCACAGTGAGACAGACACAAACATAATCCCCACCCATGCACAGTGCACAGTGAGACAGACAGAAACACAATTCCCATCCGCACACAGTGCACAGTGAGACAGACACAAACACAAACACCAACCGTGCACAGTGAGACAGACACAAACACAATCCCCATCCACGCACAGTGCACATTGAGACAGACACAAACACAATCCCCATCTTCATACAGTGCACTGTGAGGCAGACACAAACACAAACCCCATCCACACCCACTGCACAGTGAGACAGACACAAACACAATCCCCATCCACGCACATTGCACTGTGAGACAGACACAAACACATCCCCATCCACACACAGTGCACAGTGAGACAGACACAAACCCAATCCACATCCACACACAGTGCCCAGTGAGACTGGCAGAAACACCATCCCCATCTATGCATAGTGCACAGTGAGACAGACACAAACACAAACCCCATCCACACCCACTGCACAGTGAGGCAGAAACAAGGACAATCCCCATCCACTCACAGTGCACAGTGAGACAGACACCAACACAATCCCCATCACACACAGTGCGCAGTGAGACAGACACAAACACAAACCATCTCTACACACAGTGCCCAGTGAGACAGACACAAACACAATCCCCATTCACACACAGTGCACAGTGAGACAGACACAAACACAATCCATATCCACACACAGTGCCCAGTGAGACTGGCAAAAACACAATCCCCATCTACGCACAGTGCACAGTGAGACAGACACAAACACAATCCCCATCCACACACAGTGCACAGTGAGACAGAAACAAACACAATCCCCATCCACACACAGTGCACAGTGAGACAGAGACAAACACAATCCTCATCCACACACAATGCACAGTGAGACAGACACAAACATAATCCGCACCCGCACATAGTGCACAGTGAGACAGACACAAACACAAACTCCATCCACAAACAGCGCAGTGAGACAGAGACAAACAAAATCCCCATCCACAAACAGTGCACAGTGAGACAGACACAAATACTGTCCCCATCCACTCACAATGCACAGTGAGACAGACACAAACAAATCCCCCATTCACACACAGTGCACAGTGAGACAGACACAAACACAATCCCCATCCACAAACAGTGCACAGTGAGACAGACACAAATACAATCCCCATCCACACACAATGCCCAGTGAGACAGACACAAACAAAATCCCCATCCACACAGAGTGCACAGTGAGACAGACACAAACACAATCCCCACACACGCATAGTGCACAGTGAGACAGACAGAAACACAATTCCCATCCACACACAGTGCACAGTGAGACAGACACAAACACAAACCCCAACCGTGCACAGTGAGACAGACACAAACACAATCCCCATCCAAGCACAGTGCACAGTGAGACAGACACAAACACAATCCCCATCTACATACAATGCACTGTGAGACAGACCCAAACACAAACCCCATACAAACCCACTGCACAGTGAGACAGATAGAAACACAGTCCCCATCCACTCGCAGTGCACAGTGAGACAGACACCAACAGAAACCCCATCACACACCGTGCACAGTGACAGAGACACAAACACAAAACACCTCCACACACACTGCCCAGTGAGACAGACACAAACACAATCCCCATCCACACACAGTGCACAGTGAGACAGACACAAACACAATCCCCATCCACACACAGTGCACAGTGAGGCAGACACAAACACAACATTTTCAGAACCTCTCTGGCCACAGGGGATGTACCAGAGTACTGGAGAACAGCTAATGTAATACCATTATACAAGAAGGGTAGCAGGGATAAACCAGGGAATTACAGGCCAGTGAGCCTAACATCTGTGGTAGGGAAATTATTGGAAAAAATTCTGAGGGACAAAATTAGTCTCCACTTGGAGAGGCAAGGATTAATCGGGGATAGTCAGCATGGCTTTGTCAAGGGTAAATCATGTCTGACAAATCTGATTGAATTTTTCGAGGGGGTGACTAGGGGGGTGGATGAGAGAAATGCTGTGGATGTGGTTTACATGGACTTCAGTAAAGCTTTTGACAAAGTCCCGCATAGGAGACTGGTCAAGAAGGTAAGAGCCCATGGGATCCAGGGTGCCTTGGCGCATTGGATCCTAAACTGGCTGAGTGGCAGGAGGCAGAGGGTGATGGTCGAAGGATGCTTTTGTGACTGGAAGCCTGTGTCCAGTGGGGTACCTCAGGGATCGGTGTTGGGTCCCTTGTTGTTTGTGATCTACATAAATGATTTGGATGAGAATGTAAAAGGTATGATCAGTAAGTTCGCAGATGACACGAAAATTGGTGGGGTGGTAAATTGCGAGGAGGAGAGCCTCAGGCTACAGGACGATATAAATGGGTTGGTCAGATGGGCGGAAAAGTGGCAAATGGAATTTAACCCTGAAAAGTGCGAGGTGATGCATTTTGGACGGACAAATAAGGCAAGGGAATACACAATGAGTGGTAGGACCCTAGGAAGTACAGAGGGTCAGAGGGACCTTGGTGTACATGTACATAGATCTCTGAAGGCAGCGGAACAGGTAGATAAGGTGGTTAAAAAGGCATATGGGATACCTGCCTTCATTAGCCGAGGCATAGAATATAAGAGCAGGGAGGTTATGATGGAGCTGTACAAAACGCTGGTGAGGCCACAGCTGGAGTACTGTGTGCAGTTCTGGTCGCCTCACTATAGGAAGGATGTGATTGCTTTGGAGAGGGTGCAGAGAAGATTCACCAGGATGTTACCTGGGATGGAGCGCCTCAGCTATGAAGAAAGACTAAACAGGCTGGGGTTGTTTTCCTTGGAGCAAAGAAGGCTGAGGGGGGACCTGATTGAGGTGTACAAAATGATGAGGGGCATAGATAGGGTAGATAAAGAAGAACTTTTCCCCTTAGTAGGGGGGTCAATAACAAGGGGGCATAGATTCAGGGTAAGGGGCAGGAGATTTAGAGGGGATTTGAGGGGGAACTTTTTCACCCAGAGGGTGGTTGGAATCTGGAACTCACTGCCTGAAAGGGTGGTAGAGGCAGGAACCCTCACAACATTCAAGAAGCATTTGGATGAGCACTTGAAATGCTATTGCATACAAGGCTATGGACCAAATGCTGGAAAATGGGATTAGACAGGACAGGGGTGGATGGGCGGCGCGGACACGATGGGCCGAAGGGCCTCTTTCTGTGCTGTAGAACTCTATGACTCTATGACTCTATGACAATTCCCCTCCACACACATTGCACAGTGAGACAGACACAAACAGAATCCCCTTCCACACACAGTGCACACTGAGATAGACACAAACCCAATCCCCATCCGCACACAGTGCACAGTGAGACAGACAGAAACACAATTTCCATCCACACACAGTGCACAGTGAGACAGAGACAAACACAATCCACATCCACACACAGTGCAGAGCGAGACAGACACAAACACAATCCCCATCTATGCACAGTGCACAGTGAGACAAACACAAACACAATCCCCATCCACACACAGAGCACAGTGAGACAGACACAAACGCAATCACCAGCCACACACAGAGCACAGTGAGGCAAGACACAAACACAATCCCCATCCACACACAGTGCAGAGTGAGACAGACACAAACACAATCCACATCCATACAGAGTGCACAGTGAGATAGACAGAAACACAAACCCCATCCACACACAGTGCACAGTGAGACAGAGACAAACACAATCCCCATCCACACACAGTGCCCAGTAAGATAGAAACAAACACAATCCCCATTCACACAGTGCACAGTAAGACAGACACAAATACAATCCCCATCCACTCACAATGCCCAGTGAGACAGACACAAACAAAATCCCCATCCACACACAGTGCACAGTGAGACAGACACAAACACAATCCCCACACACGCATAGTGCACAGTGAGACAGACAGAAACACAATTCCCATCCACACACAGTGCACAGTGAGACAGACACAAACACAAACCCCAACCATGCACAGTGAGACAGACACAAACACAATCCCCATCCAAGCACAGTGCACAGTGAGACAGACACAAACACAATCCCCATCTGCATACAATGCACTGTGAGACAGACCCAAACACAAACCCCATACAAACCCACTGCACAGTGAGACAGATAGAAACACAGTCCCCATCCACTCGCAGTGCACAGTGAGACAGACACCAACACAAACCCCATCACACACAGTGCACAGAGACAGAGACACAAACACAAAACACCTCCACACACACTGCCCAGTGAGACAGACACAAACACAATCCCCATCCACACACAGTGCACAGTGAGACAGACACAAACACAATCCACATCCACACACAGTGCCCAGTGAGACTGGCAAAAACATAATCCCCATCTATGCACAGTGCACAGTGAGACAGACACAAACACAATCCCCATCCACACACAGTGCACAGTGAGACAGACACAAACACAATCCCCATCCACACACAGTGCACAGTGAGGCAGACACAAACACAACATTTTCAGAACCTCTCTGGCCACAGGGGATGTACCAGAGTACTGGAGAACAGCTAATGTAATACCATTATACAAGAAGGGTAGCAGGGATAAACCAGGGAATTACAGGCCAGTGAGCCTAACATCTGTGGTAGGGAAATTATTGGAAAAAATTCTGAGGGACAAAATTAGTCTCCACTTGGAGAGGCAAGGATTAATCGGGGATAGTCAGCATGGCTTTGTCAAGGGTAAATCATGTCTGACAAATCTGATTGAATTTTTCGAGGGGGTGACTAGGGGGGTGGATGAGGGAAATGCTGTGGATGTGGTTTACATGGACTTCAGTAAAGCTTTTGACAAAGTCCCGCATAGGAGACTGGTCAAGAAGGTAAGAGCCCATGGGATCCAGGGTGCCTTGGCGCATTGGATCCTAAACTGGCTGAGTGGCAGGAGGCAGAGGGTGATGGTCGAAGGATGCTTTTGTGACTGGAAGCCTGTGTCCAGTGGGGTACCTCAGGGATCGGTGTTGGGTCCCTTGTTGTTTGTGATCTACATAAATGATTTGGATGAGAATGTAAAAGGTATGATCAGTAAGTTCGCAGATGACACGAAAATTGGTGGGGTGGTAAATTGCGAGGAGGAAAGCCTCAGGCTACAGGACGATATAAACGGATTGGTCAGATGGGCGGAAAAGTGGCAAATGGAATTTAACCCTGAAAAGTGCGAGGTGATGCATTTTGGACGGACAAATAAGGCAAGGGAATACACAATGAGTGGTAGGACCCTAGGAAGTACAGAGGGTCAGAGGGACCTTGGTGTACATGTACATAGATCTCTGAAGGCAGCGGAACAGGTAGATAAGGTGGTTAAAAAGGCATATGGGATACCTGCCTTCATTAGCCGAGGCATAGAATATAAGAGCAGGGAGGTTATGATGGAGCTGTACAAAACGCTGGTGAGGCCACAGCTGGAGTACTGTGTGCAGTTCTGGTCGCCTCACTATAGGAAGGATGTGATTGCTTTGGAGAGGGTGCAGAGAAGATTCACCAGGATGTTACCTGGGATGGAGCGCCTCAGCTATGAAGAAAGACTAAACAGGCTGGGGTTGTTTTCCTTGGAGCAAAGAAGGCTGAGGGGGGACCTGATTGAGGTGTACAAAATGATGAGGGGCATAGATAGGGTAGATAAAGAGGAACTTTTCCCCTTAGTAGGGGGGTCAATAACAAGGGGGCATAGATTCAGGGTAAGGGGCAGGAGATTTAGAGGGGATTTGAGGAGGAACTTTTTCACCCAGAGGGTGGTTGGAATCTGGAACTCACTGCCTGAAAGGGTGGTAGAGGCAGGAACCCTCACAACATTCAAGAAGCATTTGGATGAGCACTTGAAATGCCATTGCATACAAGGCTATGGACCAAATGCTGGAAAATGGGATTAGACAGGACAGGGGTGGATGGGCAGCGCGGACACGATGGGCCGAAGGGCCTCTTTCTGTGCTGTAGAACTCTATGACTCTATGACTCTATGACAATTCCCCTCCACACACATTGCACAGTGAGACAGACACAAACATAATCCCCTTCCACACACAGTGCACACTGAGATAGACACAAACCCAATCCCCATCCGCACACAGTGCACAGTGAGACAGACAGAAACACAATTTCCATCCACACACAGTGCACAGTGAGACAGAGACAAACACAATCCCCATCCACACACAGAGCACAGTGAGACAGACACAAACGCAATCACCAGCCACACACAGTGCACAGTGAGGCAAGACACAAACACAATCCCCATCCACACACAGTGCAGAGTGAGACAGACACAAACACAATCCACATCCATACAGAGAGCACAGTGAGATAGAGAGAAACACAAACCCCATCCACACACAGTGCACAGTGAGACAGAGACAAACACAATCCCCATCCACACACAGTGCCCAGTAAGATAGAAACAAACACAATCCCCATTCACACAGTGCACAGTAAGACAGACACAAACACAATCACCAGCCACACACAGAGCACAGTGAGGCAAGACACAAACACAATCCCCATCCACACAAAGCGCAGAGTGAGACAGACACAAACACAATCCCCATCCATCCACAGTGCACAGTGAGACAGACACAAACACAATCCCCTACCACACACAGTGCACAGTGAGACAGACAGAAACATAATCCCCATCCACACAGAGTGCCCAGTGAGACAGACACAAACACAATCCCCACCCACACACAGTGCACAGTGAGACAGACACCAACACAATCCCCATCACACACAGTGCACAGTGAGACAGACACAAACACAAACACCCTCCACACACAGTACCCAGTGAGACAGACAGAAACATAATCCCCATCCACACACAGTGCACAGTGAGACAGAAACAAACACAATCCCCATCCACACACAGTGCACAGTGAGACAGACACAAGCACAATCCCCATTCACACACTGTTCACAGTGAGACAGACACAAACACAATCCCCATCCACACAGTGCACAGTGAGACAGACAAAAACACAATCCCCATCCACACACAGTCCACAGTGAGACAGACACAAACACAATCCACATCCACACACAATGCCCAGTGAGATTGGCAAAAACACAAGCCCCATCTAAGCACAGTGCACAGTGAGTTAGACACAAATATAATCCACATCCACACACGGAGCACAGTGAGACAAGATACAAACACAATCCCCATCCACAAACAGTGCACAGTGAGACAGACACAAACACAATCCCCGTCCACACACAGTGCACAGTGAGACAGACACAAATACAATCCCCCTCCACACACACTGCAGAGTGAGTCAGACACAAACAAAATCCCAATCCACACACAAGTGCCCGGTGAGACAGACACGAACACAATCCCCATCCACACACAGTGCACTGTGACACTGACACAAGCACAATCCCCATCTACACAAACTGTGCACAGTGAATCAGGCAAAACACAATCCCGATCCGCACAGTGCACAGTGAGACAGACACGAACACAAACCACATCCACACCCACTGCACAGTGAGACACAGACAAACAAAATCCCCATCCACACACAGTGCAAAGTGTAACAGACACAAACACAATCCCCATCCACACACAGTGCACAGTGACACAGACACAAACACAATCCCTATCCACACAACATGCACAGTGAGACAGACACAAACAAAATCCCCATTTCACACAAAGTGCACAGTGAGACAGACACAAACACAATCCCCATCCACGCACAGTGCACAGTGAGACAGACACAAATACAATCCCCATCCACTCACAATGCCCAGTGAGACAGACACAAACACAATCCCCATCAACACACAGTGCACAATGAGACAGACACAAACTCAATCCCCACCCACGCACAGTGCACAGTGAGACAGACAGAAACACAATTCCCATCCACACACAGTGCACAGTGAGACAGACACAAACAGAATCCCCATCCACGCACAGTGCACATTGAGACAGACACAAACACAATCCCCATCTTCATACAGTGCACTGTGAGACAGACACAAACACAAACCCCATCCACACCCACTGCACAGTGAGACAGACACAAATACAATCCCCATCCACGCACATTGCACAGTGAGACAGACACAAACACAATCCCCATCTTCATACTGTCCTCTGTGAGACAGACACAAACACAATCCCCATCCACAGACAGTGCACAGTGAGACAGACACAAACCCAATCCACATCCACAAACAGTGCCCAGTGAGACTGGCAGAAACACCATCCCCATCTACGCACAGTGCACAGTGAGACAGACAAAAACACAAACCCCATCCACACCCACTGCACAGTGAGGCAGAAACAAGCACAATCCCCATCCACTCACAGTGCACAGTGAGACAGACACCAACACAATCCCCATCACACACAGTGCACAGTGAGACAGACACAAACACAAACCACCTCCACACACAGTGCCCAGTGTGACAGACACAAACACAATCCCCATTCACACACAGTGCACAATGAGACAGACACAAACACAATCCATATCCACACACAGTGCCCAGTGAGACTGGCAAAAACACAATCCCCATCTACGCACAGTGCACAGTGAGACAGACACAAACACAATCCCCATCCACACACAGTGCACAGTGAGACAGACACAAACACAATCCCAATCCACACACAGTGCACAGTGAGACAGACACAAACACAATCCCCATCCGCACACAGTGCACAGTGAGACAGACACAAACACAAACTCCATCCACACACAGCGCACAGCGAGACAGAGACAAACAAAATCCCCATCCACACACAGTGCTCAGTGTGACAGACACAAACACAATCCCCATCTGCACACAGTGCACATTGAGACAGACACAAACACAATCCCCTACCACACACAGTGCACAGTGAGTCAGACACAAACAAAACCCCCATTCACACACAGTGCACAGTGAGACAGAAACAAACACAATCCACATCCGCACACAGTGCACAGTGAGGCAGACACAAACACAATCCCCATCCACACACAGTGCACAGTGAGACAGACACAATCACAATCCCCACCCACACACAGTGCACAGTGAGACAGACAGAAACACAAACCCCATTCACACACAGTGCACAGTGAGACAGACACAAACACAAACACCAACCGTGCACAGTGAGACAGACACAAACACAATCCCCATCCATGCACAGTGCACATTGAGACAGACACAAACACAATCCCCATCTTCATACAGTGCACTGTGAGACAGACACAAACACAAACCCCATCCACACCCACTGCACAGTGAGACAGACACAAACACAATTCCCATCCACGCACATTGCACAGTGAGACAGACACAAACACAATCCCCATCTTCATACAGTGCACTGTGAGACAGACACAAACACAATCCCCATACGCACACAGTGCACAGTGAGACAGGCACAAACCCAATCCACATCCACACACAGTGCCCAGTGAGACTGGCAGAAACACCATCCCCATCTATGCACAGTGCACAGTGAGACAGACACAAACACAAACCCCATCCACACCCACTGCGCAGTGAGGCAGAAACAAGCACAACCCCATCCACTCACAGTGCACAGTGAGACAGACACCAACACAATCCCCATCACACACAGTGCACAGTGAGGCAGACACAAACACAAACCCCCTCCACACACAGTGCCCAGATTGACAGACACAAACACAATCCGCATTCACACACAGTGCACAGTGAGACAGACACAAACACAATCCATATCCACACACAGTGCCCAGTGAGACTGGCAAAAACACAATCCTCATCTACGCACAGTGCACAGTGAGACAGACAAAAACAAAATCCCCATTCACACACACTGCACAGTGAGACAGACACAAACACAATCCCCATCCATGCACAGTGCACAGTGAGACAGACACAAATACAATCCCCATCCGCACACAGAGCACAGTGAGACAGACACAAACACAATGCCCATCCACACACAGTGCACAGTGAGGCAGACACAAACACAACATTTTCAGAACCTCTCTGGCCACAGGGGATGTACCAGAGTACTGGAGAACAGCTAATGTAATACCATTATACAAGAAGGGTAGCAGGGATAAACCAGGGAATTACAGGCCAGTGAGCCTAACATCTGTGGTAGGGAAATTATTGGAAAAAATTCTGAGGGACAAAATTAGTCTCCACTTGGAGAGGCAAGGATTAATCGGGGATAGTCAGCATGGCTTTGTCAAGGGTAAATCATGTCTGACAAATCTGATTGAATTTTTCGAGGGGGTGACTAGGGGGGTGGATGAGGGAAATGCTGTGGATGTGGTTTACATGGACTTCAGTAAAGCTTTTGACAAAGTCCCGCATAGGAGACTGGTCAAGAAGGTAAGAGCCCATGGGATCCAGGGTGCCTTGGCGCATTGGATCCTAAACTGGCTGAGTGGCAGGAGGCAGAGGGTGATGGTCGAAGGATGCTTTTGTGACTGGAAGCCTGTGTCCAGTGGGGTACCTCAGGGATCGGTGTTGGGTCCCTTGTTGTTTGTGATCTACATAAATGATTTGGATGAGAATGTAAAAGGTATGATCAGTAAGTTCGCAGATGACACGAAAATTGGTGGGGTGGTAAATTGCGAGGAGGAAAGCCTCAGGCTACAGGACGATATAAACGGATTGGTCAGATGGGCAGAACAGTGGCAAATGGAATTTAACCCTGAAAAGTGCGAGGTGATGCATTTTGGACGGACAAATAAGGCAAGGGAATACACAATGAGTGGTAGGACCCTAGGAAGTACAGAGGGTCAGAGGGACCTTGGTGTACATGTACATAGATCTCTGAAGGCAGCGGAACAGGTAGATAAGGTGGTTAAAAAGGCATATGGGATACCTGCCTTCATTAGCCGAGGCATAGAATATAAGAGCAGGGAGGTTATGATGGAGCTGTACAAAACGCTGGTGAGGCCACAGCTGGAGTACTGTGTGCAGTTCTGGTCGCCTCACTATAGGAAGGATGTGATTGCTTTGGAGAGGGTGCAGAGAAGATTCACCAGGATGTTACCTGGGATGGAGCGCCTCAGCTATGAAGAAAGACTAAACAGGCTGGGGTTGTTTTCCTTGGAGCAAAGAAGGCTGAGGGGGGACCTGATTGAGGTGTACAAAATGATGAGGGGCATAGATAGGGTAGATAAAGAGGAACTTTTCCCCTTAGTAGGGGGGTCAATAACAAGGGGGCATAGATTCAGGGTAAGGGGCAGGAGATTTAGAGGGGATTTGAGGAGGAACTTTTTCACCCAGAGGGTGGTTGGAATCTGGAACTCACTGCCTGAAAGGGTGGTAGAGGCAGGAACCCTCACAACATTCAAGAAGCATTTGGATGAGCACTTGAAATGCCATTGCATACAAGGCTATGGACCAAATGCTGGAAAATGGGATTAGACAGGACAGGGGTGGATGGGCAGCGCGGACACGATGGGCCGAAGGGCCTCTTTCTGTGCTGTAGAACTCTATGACTCTATGACTCTATGACAATTCCCCTCCACACACATTGCACAGTGAGACAGACACAAACATAATCCCCTTCCACACACAGTGCACACTGAGATAGACACAAACCCAATCCCCATCCGCACACAGTGCACAGTGAGACAGACAGAAACACAATTTCCATCCACACACAGTGCACAGTGAGACAGAGACAAACACAATCCCCATCCACACACAGAGCACAGTGAGACAGACACAAACGCAATCACCAGCCACACACAGTGCACAGTGAGGCAAGACACAAACACAATCCCCATCCACACACAGTGCAGAGTGAGACAGACACAAACACAATCCACATCCATACAGAGTGCACAGTGAGATAGAGAGAAACACAAACCCCATCCACACACAGTGCACAGTGAGACAGAGACAAACACAATCCCCATCCACACACAGTGCCCAGTAAGATAGAAACAAACACAATCCCCATTCACACAGTGCACAGTAAGACAGACACAAACACAATCACCAGCCACACACAGAGCACAGTGAGGCAAGACACAAACACAATCCCCATCCACACAAAGCGCAGAGTGAGACAGACACAAACACAATCCCCATCCATCCACAGTGCACAGTGAGACAGACACAAACACAATCCCCTACCACACACAGTGCACAGTGAGACAGACAGAAACATAATCCCCATCCACACAGAGTGCCCAGTGAGACAGACACAAACACAATCCCCACCCACACACAGTGCACAGTGAGACAGACACCAACACAATCCCCATCACACACAGTGCACAGTGAGACAGACACAAACACAAACACCCTCCACACACAGTACCCAGTGAGACAGACAGAAACATAATCCCCATCCACACACAGTGCACAGTGAGACAGAAACAAACACAATCCCCATCCACACACAGTGCACAGTGAGACAGACACAAGCACAATCCCCATTCACACACTGTTCACAGTGAGACAGACACAAACACAATCCCCATCCACACAGTGCACAGTGAGACAGACAAAAACACAATCCCCATCCACACACAGTCCACAGTGAGACAGACACAAACACAATCCACATCCACACACAATGCCCAGTGAGATTGGCAAAAACACAAGCCCCATCTAAGCACAGTGCACAGTGAGTTAGACACAAATATAATCCACATCCACACACGGAGCACAGTGAGACAAGATACAAACACAATCCCCATCCACAAACAGTGCACAGTGAGACAGACACAAACACAATCCCCGTCCACACACAGTGCACAGTGAGACAGACACAAATACAATCCCCCTCCACAGACACTGCAGAGTGAGTCAGACACAAACAAAATCCCAATCCACACACAAGTGCCCGGTGAGACAGACACGAACACAATCCCCATCCACACACAGTGCACTGTGACACTGACACAAGCAAAATCCCCATCTACACAAACTGTGCACAGTGAATCAGGCAAAACACAATCCCGATCCGCACAGTGCACAGTGAGACAGACACGAACACAAACCACATCCACACCCACTGCACAGTGAGACACAGACAAACAAAATCCCCATCCACACACAGTGCAAAGTGTAACAGACACAAACACAATCCCCATCCACACACAGTGCACAGTGACACAGACACAAACACAATCCCTATCCACACAACATGCACAGTGAGACAGACACAAACAAAATCCCCATTTCACACAAAGTGCACAGTGAGACAGACACAAACACAATCCCCATCCACGCACAGTGCACAGTGAGACAGACACAAATACAATCCCCATCCACTCACAATGCCCAGTGAGACAGACACAAACACAATCCCCATCAACACACAGTGCACAATGAGACAGACACAAACTCAATCCCCACCCACGCACAGTGCACAGTGAGGCAGACAGAAACACAATTCCCATCCACACACAGTGCACAGTGAGACAGACACAAACAGAATCCCCATCCATGCACAGTGCACATTGAGACAGACACAAACACAATCCCCATCTTCATACAGTGCACTGTGAGACAGACACAAACACAAACCCCATCCACACCCACTGCACAGTGAGACAGACACAAATACAATCCCCATCCACGCACATTGCACAGTGAGACAGACACAAACACAATCCCCATCTTCATACTGTCCTCTGTGAGACAGACACAAACACAATCCCCATCCACAGACAGTGCACAGTGAGACAGACACAAACCCAATCCACATCCACAAACAGTGCCCAGTGAGACTGGCAGAAACACCATCCCCATCTACGCACAGTGCACAGTGAGACAGACAAAAACACAAACCCCATCCACACCCACTGCACAGTGAGGCAGAAACAAGCACAATCCCCATCCACTCACAGTGCACAGTGAGACAGACACCAACACAATCCCCATCACACACAGTGCACAGTGAGACAGACACAAACACAAACCACCTCCACACACAGTGCCCAGTGTGACAGACACAAACACAATCCCCATTCACACACAGTGCACAATGAGACAGACACAAACACAATCCATATCCACACACAGTGCCCAGTGAGACTGGCAAAAACACAATCCCCATCTACGCACAGTGCACAGTGAGACAGACACAAACACAATCCCCATCCACACACAGTGCACAGTGAGACAGACACAAACACAATCCCAATCCACACACAGTGCACAGTGAGACAGACACAAACACAATCCCCATCCGCACACAGTGCACAGTGAGACAGACACAAACACAAACTCCATCCACACACAGCGCACAGCGAGACAGAGACAAACAAAATCCCCATCCACACACAGTGCTCAGTGTGACAGACACAAACACAATCCCCATCTGCACACAGTGCACATTGAGACAGACACAAACACAATCCCCTACCACACACAGTGCACAGTGAGTCAGACACAAACAAAACCCCCATTCACACACAGTGCACAGTGAGACAGAAACAAACACAATCCACATCCGCACACAGTGCACAGTGAGACAGACACAAACACAATCCCCATCCACACACAGTGCACAGTGAGACAGACACAATCACAATCCCCACCCACACACAGTGCACAGTGAGACAGACAGAAACACAAACCCCATTCACACACAGTGCACAGTGAGACAGACACAAACACAAACACCAACCGTGCACAGTGAGACAGACACAAACACAATCCCCATCCATGCACAGTGCACATTGAGACAGACACAAACACAATCCCCATCTTCATACAGTGCACTGTGAGACAGACACAAACACAAACCCCATCCACACCCACTGCACAGTGAGACAGACACAAACACAATCCCCATCCACGCACATTGCACAGTGAGACAGACACAAACACAATCCCCATCTTCATACAGTGCACTGTGAGACAGACACAAACACAATCCCCATACGCACACAGTGCACAGTGAGACAGACACAAACCCAATCCACATCCACACACAGTGCCCAGTGAGACTGGCAGAAACCCCATCCCCATCTATGCACAGTGCACAGTGAGACAGACACAAACACAAACCCCATCCACACCCACTGCGCAGTGAGGCAGAAACAAGCACAACCCCATCCACTCACAGTGCACAGTGAGACAGACACCAACACAATCCCCATCACACACAGTGCACAGTGAGGCAGACACAAACACAAACCCCCTCCACACACAGTGCCCAGATTGACAGACACAAACACAATCCGCATTCACACACAGTGCACAGTGAGACAGACACAAACACAATCCATATCCACACACAGTGCCCAGTGAGACTGGCAAAAACACAATCCTCATCTACGCACAGTGCACAGTGAGACAGACAAAAACAAAATCCCCATTCACACACACTGCACAGTGAGACAGACACAAACACAATCCCCATCCACACACAGTGCACAGTGAGACAGACACAAACACAATCCCAATCCACACACAGTGCACAGTGAGACAGACACAAACACAATCCCCATCACACACAGTGCACAGTGAGGCAGACACAAACACAAACCCCCTCCACACACAGTGCCCAGATTGACAGACACAAACACAATCTGCATTCACACACAGTGCACAGTGAGACAGACACAAACACAATCCATATCCACACACAGTGCCCAGTGAGACTGGCAAAAACACAATCCTCATCTACGCACAGTGCACAGTGAGACAGACACAAACACAATCCCCGTCCACACACAGTGCACAGTGAGACAGACACAAATACAATCCCCCTCCACAGACACTGCAGAGTGAGTCAGACACAAACAAAATCCCAATCCACACACAAGTGCCCGGTGAGACAGACACGAACACAATCCCCATCCACACACAGTGCACTGTGACACTGACACAAGCACAATCCCCATCTACACAAACTGTGCACAGTGAATCAGGCAAAACACAATCCCGATCCGCACAGTGCACAGTGAGACAGACACGAACACAAACCACATCCACACCCACTGCACAGTGAGACACAGACAAACAAAATCCCCATCCACACACAGTGCAAAGTGTAACAGACACAAACACAATCCCCATCCACACACAGTGCACAGTGACACAGACACAAACACAATCCCTATCCACACAACATGCACAGTGAGACAGACACAAACAAAATCCCCATTTCACACAAAGTGCACAGTGAGACAGACACAAACACAATCCCCATCCACGCACAGTGCACAGTGAGACAGACACAAATACAATCCCCATCCACTCACAATGCCCAGTGAGACAGACACAAACACAATCCCCATCAACACACAGTGCACAATGAGACAGACACAAACTCAATCCCCACCCACGCACAGTGCACAGTGAGACAGACAGAAACACAATTCCCATCCACACACAGTGCACAGTGAGACAGACACAAACAGAATCCCCATCCACGCACAGTGCACATTGAGACAGACACAAACACAATCCCCATCTTCATACAGTGCACTGTGAGACAGACACAAACACAAACCCCATCCACACCCACTGCACAGTGAGACAGACACAAATACAATCCCCATCCACGCACATTGCACAGTGAGACAGACACAAACACAATCCCCATCTTCATACTGTCCTCTGTGAGACAGACACAAACACAATCCCCATCCACAGACAGTGCACAGTGAGACAGACACAAACCCAATCCACATCCACAAACAGTGCCCAGTGAGACTGGCAGAAACACCATCCCCATCTACGCACAGTGCACAGTGAGACAGACAAAAACACAAACCCCATCCACACCCACTGCACAGTGAGGCAGAAACAAGCACAATCCCCATCCACTCACAGTGCACAGTGAGACAGACACCAACACAATCCCCATCACACACAGTGCACAGTGAGACAGACACAAACACAAACCACCTCCACACACAGTGCCCAGTGTGACAGACACAAACACAATCCCCATTCACACACAGTGCACAATGAGACAGACACAAACACAATCCATATCCACACACAGTGCCCAGTGAGACTGGCAAAAACACAATCCCCATCTACGCACAGTGCACAGTGAGACAGACACAAACACAATCCCCATCCACACACAGTGCACAGTGAGACAGACACAAACACAATCCCAATCCACACACAGTGCACAGTGAGACAGACACAAACACAATCCCCATCCGCACACAGTGCACAGTGAGACAGACACAAACACAAACTCCATCCACACACAGCGCACAGCGAGACAGAGACAAACAAAATCCCCATCCACACACAGTGCTCAGTGTGACAGACACAAACACAATCCCCATCTGCACACAGTGCACATTGAGACAGACACAAACACAATCCCCTACCACACACAGTGCACAGTGAGTCAGACACAAACAAAACCCCCATTCACACACAGTGCACAGTGAGACAGAAACAAACACAATCCACATCCGCACACAGTGCACAGTGAGGCAGACACAAACACAATCCCCATCCACACACAGTGCACAGTGAGACAGACACAATCACAATCCCCACCCACACACAGTGCACAGTGAGACAGACAGAAACACAAACCCCATTCACACACAGTGCACAGTGAGACAGACACAAACACAAACACCAACCGTGCACAGTGAGACAGACACAAACACAATCCCCATCCATGCACAGTGCACATTGAGACAGACACAAACACAATCCCCATCTTCATACAGTGCACTGTGAGACAGACACAAACACAAACCCCATCCACACCCACTGCACAGTGAGACAGACACAAACACAATTCCCATCCACGCACATTGCACAGTGAGACAGACACAAACACAATCCCCATCTTCATACAGTGCACTGTGAGACAGACACAAACACAATCCCCATACGCACACAGTGCACAGTGAGACAGACACAAACCCAATCCACATCCACACACAGTGCCCAGTGAGACTGGCAGAAACACCATCCCCATCTATGCACAGTGCACAGTGAGACAGACACAAACACAAACCCCATCCACACCCACTGCGCAGTGAGGCAGAAACAAGCACAACCCCATCCACTCACAGTGCACAGTGAGACAGACACCAACACAATCCCCATCACACACAGTGCACAGTGAGGCAGACACAAACACAAACACCCTCCACACACAGTGCCCAGATTGACAGACACAAACACAATCCGCATTCACACACAGTGCACAGTGAGACAGACACAAACACAATCCATATCCACACACAGTGCCCAGTGAGACTGGCAAAAACACAATCCTCATCTACGCACAGTGCACAGTGAGACAGACAAAAACAAAATCCCCATTCACACACACTGCACAGTGAGACAGACACAAACACAATCCCCATCCATGCACAGTGCACAGTGAGACAGACACAAATACAATCCCCATCCGCACACAGAGCACAGTGAGTCAGACACAAACACAATCCCCATCCACACACAGTGCACAGTGAGACAGACACAAACACAATCCATATCCACACACAGTGCCCAGTGAGACTGGCAAAAACACAATCCTCATCTACGCACAGTGCACAGTGAGTCAGACAAAAACAAAATCCCCATTCACACACAGTGCACAATGAGACAGACAAAAACAAAATCCCCATTCACACACACTGCACAGTGAGACAGACACAAACACAATCCCCATCCACACACAGTGCACAGTGAGACAGACACAAACACAATCCCCATCCGCACACAGAGCACAGTGAGTCAGACACAAACACAATCCCCATCCACACACCATGCACAGTGAGACAGACACAAACAAAATCCCCATTCACACACAGTGCACAGTGAGTCAGACACAAACACAATCCCCATCCACAAACAGTGCACAGTTAGACAGACACAAATACAATCCCCATCCACTCACAATGCCCAGTGAGACAGACTAAAACACAATCCCCATCCACACACAGTGCACAGTGAGACAGAGACAAACACAATCCCCATCCACAATCTGTGCAAAGTGAGACAGAGACAAACACAATCCCCACCCACACACAATGCACAGTGAGACAGACACAAACACAATCCCCATCCACACACAGTGCACAGTGAGACAGACACAAACACAATCCCAATCCACACACAGTGCACAGTGAGACAGACACAAACACAATCCCCATCCGCACACAGTGCACAGTGAGACAGACACAAACACAAACTCCCTCCACACACAGCGCACAGTGAGACAGAGACAAACAAAATCCCCATCCACACACAGTGCTCAGTGTGACAGACACAAACACAATCCCCATCCGCACACAGTGCACATTGAGACAGACACAAACACAATCCCCTACCACACACAGTGCACAGTGAGTCAGACACAAACAAAACCCCCATTCACACACAGTGCACAGTGAGACAGAAACAAACACAATCCCCATTCGCACACAGTGCACAGTGAGACAGACACAAACACAATCCCCATCCACACACAGTGCACAGTGAGACAGACACAAACACAATCCCCATCCGCACACAGAGCACAGTGAGTCAGACACAAACACAATCCCCATCCACACACCATGCACAGTGAGACAGACACAAACAAAATCCCCATTCAGACACAGTGCACAGTGAGTCAGACACAAACACAATCCCCATCCACAAACCGTGCACAGTGAGACAGACACAAATACAATCCCCATCCACTCACAATGCCCAGTGAGACAGACACAAACACAATCCCCATCCACACACAGTGCATAGTGAGACAGACACAAACACAATCCCCACACACGCATAGCGCACAGTGAGACAGACAGAAACACAATTCCCATCCACGCACAGTGCACAGTGAGACAGACACAAACACAAACCCCAACCGTGCACAGTGAGACAGACACAAACACAATCCCCATCCAAGCATAGTGCACAGTGAGACAGACACAAACACAATCCCCATCTACATACAATGCACTGTGAGACAGGCCCAAACACAAACCCCATACAAACCCACTGCACAGTGAGACAGAAACAAAGACAGTCCCCATCCACTCGCAGTGCACAGTGAGACAGACACCAACACAAATCCCATCACATACAGTGCACAGTGACAGAGACACAAACACAAAACACCTCCACACACACTGCCCAGTGAGACAGACACAAACACAATCCCCATCCACACACAGTGCACAGTGAGACAGACACAAACACAATCCACATCCACACACAGTGCCCAGTGAGACTGGCAAAAACATAATCCCCATCTACGCACAGTGCACAGTGAGACAGACACAAACACAATCCCCATCCACACACAGTGCACAGTGAGACAGACACAAACACAATCCCCATCCACACACAGTGCACAGTGAGGCAGACACAAACACAATTCCGCTCCACACACATTGCACAGCGAGACAAACACCAACATAATCCCCATCCACACACAGTGCAAACTGAGATAGACACAAACACAATCCCCATCCGCACACAGTGCACAGTGAGACAGACAAAAACACAATTTCCATCCACACACAGTGGACAGTGAGACAGAGACAAACACAATCCACTTCCACACACAGTGCACAGTGAGACAGACACAAACACAATCCCCATCTACGCACAGTGCACAGTGAGACAAACACAAACACAATCCCCATCCACACACAGAGCACAGTGAGACAGACACAAACACAATCACCAGCCACACACAGAGCACAGTGAGGCAAGACACAAACACAATCCCCATCCACACACAGTGCAGAGTGAGACAGACACAAACACAATCCACATCCATACAAAGTGCACAGAGAGATAGACAGAAACACAAACCCCATCCACACACAGTGCACAGTGAGACAGAGACAAACACAATCCCCATCCACACACAGTGCCCAGTAAGCTAGACACAAACACAATCCCCATTCACACAGTGCGCAGTAAGACAGACACAAACACAATCACCAGCCACACACAGAGCACAGTGAGGCAAGACACAAACACAATCCCCATCCACACACAGTGCAGAGTGAGACAGACACAAACACAATCCACTTCCATCCACAGTGCACAGTGAGACAGACACAAACACAAACACCCTCCACACACAGTACCCAGTGAGACAGACAGAAACATAATCCCCATCCACACACAGTGCACAGTGAGACAGACACAAACACAATCCCCATCCACACACAGTGCACAGTGAGACAGACACAAACACAATCCCCATCACACACAGTGCACAGTGAGACAGACACAAACACAAACACCCTCCACACACAGTACCCAGTGAGACAAACAGAAACATAATCCCCATCCACACACAGTGCACAGTGAGACAGACACAAACACAATCCCCATCCACACACAGTGCACAGTGAGACAGACACAAACACAATCCCCATTCACACACAGTTCACAGTGAGACAGACACAAACACAATCCACATCCACCCACAGTCCACAGTGAGACAGACACAAGCACAATCCACATCCACACACAATGCCCAGTGAGATTGGCAAGAACACAATCCCCATCTACGCACAGTGCACAGTGAGACAAACACAAACACAATCCCCATCCACACACAGAGCACAGTGAGACAGACACAAACACAATCACCAGCCACACACAGAGCACAGTGAGGCAAGATACAAACACAATCCCCATCCACACACAGTGCAGAGTGAGACAGACACAAACACAATCCACATCCATACAGAGTGTGTGATAAAAATAATAACTTCCGGGAAGTTATGTCATCACTTCCTGTGAACTATGAACTGTGAACTATGAACTGTGTACATACCTCACTTCCTGTCGTATGTCACTTCCTGTTGGACTGGTATAAATACTGGTCTGTTCAGTATTGTAAGAGGCTTCTACCAGAGGCATGGTAAAGACCTCTCTTGTATATAGTGTGTTTATAAGTTACTTAAAGCTTACTTTAAAGTTACTTGATGGTAAGTTTCCTTTTTCTTACATCAATTTAAGTAACTTAGTATTTCCACTGACAAATACTAGACCTTCAGACAAACTCGGAAGTTAAGGATCCAGGGAACCACCCATCATGGAGAAAATCCTTAGACCTATTCGTCTGGACTTGGACCCGAATACTCCAGCAGCTGGCAGGGTATGGAAGCATTGGTATCGTACTTTTGAGAATTTTCTGGATGAATGTAAAGCGGATGCTCCTGCTAAATTGAAGATACTTGTCAATTATGTGACCCCAAAAGTGTTCGAATATGTTGATGACTGGGATAATTACGAAGAGGTGATTCGGGCACTTCAGAAACTGTATGCGAAGACCCCAAATGAGGTCTATGCTAGACATCTACTGGCCACAGCCCGACAAGGGCCAGGGGAATCAATTGACGAATTCCTGCAAGAACTTCGCAGGCTCACCATAGATTGTAACTTTCAGGCAGCCTCAGCTGAGCTGTACCGCCAAGAAATGATTCGTGATGCTTTCATCTGCGGGATTGCCTCTCCATTTATACGCCAGCGTCTACTAGAAAGTAAAACACTTGAGCTACAAAAAGCTTTTGACCTAGCTTGTTCACTGGATTTGGCAACGAGAAATGCAGACCTCTATCAGCTGCCCAGATCTCGATCTGCTGCTGTAGCTGCAACCAGACAATTCAAGCGGTCTCAGGTGAACCCTATCATGGGGGAATCTAATTCTGATAATTCTGATGAAGAAGAGGAGGACGACCCCACTTTAGCAGCCTCTTGGCAATCTAGGAAGGAATGCTTCTTTTGTGGAGATGCTTTTCACCCTCGGAAAACCTGCCCTGCTCGCAATGCAATCTGCAGTTATTGCGGGAAAAAAGGACACTTTGCTAAAGTTTGCCTATCAAGGGCCTCTACGAGGGCCAATCCAGCTAAGGCCTACCGAACTGCCCCAATTAGGGCCTATCAAGATGCTCCAGCTAGGACCTATCAAGCTTCCTCTCGAGCTCTCTCCCGAAGAAGCACACCGAGAGTTTTAGCCACTCTCTGTGCAACGACACCAATTACAGCTGCTTGCCCACAGAACCTGTCTCATGCAGCCACAAAAATTTCAATTAAAGGGCATACCTTAGATGCCTTAATTGACTCAGGAAGTACTGATAGTTTCATTAAGGAACAGATTGTTGCGAAATTGAAACTACATGTCTTCCCATCGGACCAGGCAATTGCGATGGCCCAGTCATCACTTAATACCAGAATCTCCGGCTTTTGTGTTGTTGATATGACACTTCATGGTCGTACGTATCCCTCCACCCGACTTTCGGTGCTCAAGGACTTATGTAGTGATCTCCTCTTAGGGCTGGACTTCCAAAAACAGCATAAGAAACTCACCATTGAGTTTGGTGGATCCAAACCCGGACTTACTATTTCTAATATACCGTCTAAATTACCATTTTGTGCATTATCAGCAGCTTCACTTGATGAACCCTCATTATTTGCCAGTATTCCGCCTCAATGCCAACCGATAATAACGAAATCGCGGCGCTTTAATCAGGAAGACCAATCTTTTATTGTGGCTGAAATCTCTCGACTTCTAGCAGAGGATATCATTGAACCATGTTCGTCGCCCTGGCGGGCTCAAGTCGTCATTGTCAAGAACCCTCTAAAACCTCACAAACGGCGACTATGCATCAATTATTCGCAAACCATCAATCAATATACCGACTTGGACGCCTACCCATTGCCACGCATTGATGATATGGTTAATAAACTGGCCGAATACACAATGTTCTCCACTTATGACTTAAAAAGTGCCTATCATCAGTTACCCTTGAAGGTCTCAGATAAGCAGTACACAGCCTTTGAGGCTAATGGACGGCTGTACCAATTTCGTCGCCTCCCATTCGGTGTTACTAATGGAGTGGCTGTCTTTCAACGGGCAATGGATGGCCTGGTTAAGCAGGAAAACCTAAGGGACACTTTTCCCTATCTTGATAACATTACCATTGCAGGTCACGATCAACAGGAACACGACTCCAACCTCCAAAAATTTCGGGATGCCCTCCATCGCCGTAATTTGACCCTGAATGAATCCAAATCTGTTGAGTCGCAACCGACCATCAACATCCTTGGCTACTGCGTAGGCAATGGTATCATTAAGCCAGACCCAGAAAGACTTCGCCCGCTCCAAGAGCTCCTGTCACCTAAGAATCTGGCTTCTTTACGTCGGGCTCTCGGTCTGTTTGCATACTACGCTAAATGGATTCCTCATTTTTCGGACAAAATCCAACCCTTGCTGCATGCTAGATCATTTCCACTGGGAACAGCGGCTGTTGCAGCCTTTAACCTTCTCAAAAAAACAGTTGGAGAAAGCGGCTCTTCACTCCATTGATGAGAATCTCCCTTTCGTGGTTGAATGTGATGCCTTGGAGGTGGCGATCTCGGCTACTCTGAATCAGGAAGGTCGTCCTGTAGCATTTATGTCCAGGACCTTACAAGGTGCCGAGCTACATTATCCTCTGGTTGAGAAAGAAGCCACAGCCATCATAGAGGCAGTACGGAAGTGGAACCATTTTCTAGCTCGCCAGCACTTTACATTGATCACGGACCAACGATCAGTCGCCTTCATGCTCGATAATCGCAAACGAACCAAAATTAAGAATAATAAAATACAACTTTGGAGGATGGAACTGGCCTCTTTTGGTTATACCATTCTCTATCGGCCTGGCAAGGAGAATGTGGCCCCGGACACCCTCACACGGGCATTCTGCTCCACTATGTCATCCTCCACTCTCATGGATGTCCACAATGGTTTGTGTCATCCTGGCGTTACGCGCATGCTACATTTCGTACGATCACGGAATCTCCCTTTTTCCACTGGAGATGTAAAGAAAATATGCTCAGAATGCCGGCTTTGTGCGGAATTAAAACCTCAGTTCTTCCGCCCCTCAGCTGGTATACTCATACATGCAACCCAACCGATGCAACGACTTAGCATCGATTTTAAGGGCCCAGTGCCCTCTTCAACTTGGAACACATATTTGCTCACCATGATCGACGAATATTCACGTTTTCCGTTTGCCTTCCCCTGCTCCAATATGCTGGTGTCCACAGTAATCTGCTGCCTTGAGCAGGTATTTTCTCTTTGTGGCATGCCGGCTTATATTCACTCAGATCGGGGTCCATCCTTTATGTCAAGGGAACTCAAGGACTACCTCTCAGAACGGGGAATTGCTACAAGCAAAACAACACCATACCATCCCATCGGAAATGGGCAGGTAGAGAGGTATAACGGTATCATCTGGAATTCCGTACGTCTCGCTTTAAGATCTCGGGGCCTACCAGACCAGCAATGGGAAACAGTGCTTCCGGATGCATTGCACTCTATACGGTCCCTGCTTTCTACAGCCACAAATACTACACCTCATGAGCGGTTCTTTGGATTCCAGCGTCGCTCATCTCATGGGACATCACTCCCGTCATGGCTAACTACTCCTGGACCTGTATTACTCCGAAGATACGTTCGGACGTCTAAAAATGACCCTCTTGTAGACGAGGTCGAACTAACCGATGCCAACCCCACCTATGCAAACATACGATATTCCGACGGCCGAGAATCTACCGTATCATTACGGGATCTGGCTCCCTGCCCACCAGGACCTAGTGGGACATCGGGTGATGGCATTTCACCAGGAAACTCTTGGGACCAATCGGGTACCCCTCTCCAGGATCCTGATCGGACACCAACTAGCTTGGTGCCGGTAGAACCCCGTGCTCAAGGTTGCGATCCTCCCAGTACCGCGCATGAAAGTACTGATCCACCACAGACCAGCTCTGCACCTCCCTCTGAACAGAGGCAGTCCGACTTTGAACCTATTGGGGCTCGTACTCGAAGCCATGATCTCCCCGACACTTCATAGGGCAATCCAGGCCACACAGACTCTGACCAATGGCCAACCGCATGTAAGCGGACCAGCGACCCTCTACGACGGGAATCCAAACGGGTGCGACTCTTCCTTGTTCGGCGGCTGCGGACCAAAAGGTAGACCACAGCCTCCTAATCCTGCAGGAGGGAAGAATGTGATAAAAATAATAACTTCCGGGAAGTTATGTCATCACTTCCTGTGAACTGTGAACTGTGAACTATGAACTGTGTACATACCTCACTTCCTGTCATATGTCACTTCCTGTTGGACTGGTATAAATACTGGTCTGTTCAGTATTGTAAGAGGCTTCTACCAGAGGCATGGTAAAGACCTCTCTTGTATATAGTGTGTTTATAAGTTACTTAAAGCTTACTTTAAAGTTACTTGATGGTAAGTCTCCTTTTTCTTACATCAGAGTGCACAGTGAGATAGACAGAAACACAAACCCCATCCACACATAGTGCACAGTGAGACAGAGACAAACACAATCCCCATCCACACACAGTGCCCAGTAAGATAGACACAAACACAATCCCCATTCACACAGTGCACAGTAAGACAGACACAAACACAATCCCCATCACACACAGTGCACAGTGAGGCAAGACACAAACACAATCCCCATCCACACACAGCGCAGAGTGAGACAGACACAAACACAATCCCCATCCATCCACAGTGCACAGTGAGACAGACACAAACACAATCCCCTACCACACACAGTGCACAGTGAGACAGACAGAAACATAATCCCCATCCACACAGAGTGCCCAGTGAGACAGACACAAACACAATCCCCATCCACACACAGTGCACAGTGAGACAGACACCAACACAATCCCCATCACACACAGTGCACAGTGAGACAGACACAAACACAAACACCCTCCACACACAGTACCCAGTGAGACAGACAGAAACATAATCCCCATTCACACACTGTTCACAGTGAGACAGACACAAACACAATCCCCATCCACACAGTGCACAGTGAGACAGACAAAAACACAATCCCCATCCACACACAGTCCACAGTGAGACAGACACAAACACAATCCACATCCACACACAATGCCCAGTGAGATTGGCAAAAACACAAGCCCCATCTACGCACAGTGCACAGTGAGTTAGACACAAATATAATCCACATCCACACACAGAGCACAGTGAGACAAGATACAAACACAATCGCCATCCACACACATTGCACAGTGAGACAGACACAATCATAATCCCCATCCACACACAGTGCACAGTGAGACAGACACAAACACAATCCCCGTCCACACACAGTGCACAGTGAGACAGACAAACACAATCCCCCTCCACACACACTGCAGAGTGAGTCAGACACAAACAAAATCCCAGTCCACACACAAGTGCCCGGTGAGACAGACATGAACACAATCCCCATCCACACACAGTGCACTGTGAGACTGACACAAACACAATCCCCATCTACACAAACTGTGCACAGTGAATCAGGCAAAACACAATCCCGATCCACACAGTGCACAGTGAGACAGACACAAACACAAACCCCATCCACACCCACTGCACAGTGAGAAAGAGACAAACAAAATCCCCATCCACACACAGTGCAAAGTGTAACAGACACAAACACAATCCCCATCCAAGCACAGTGCACAGTGAGACAGACACAAATACAATCACCATCCACTCACAATGCCCAGTGAGACAGACACAAACACAATCCCCATCCACACACAGTGCACAATGAGACAGACACAAACACAATCCCCACCCACGCACAGTGCACAGTGAGACAGACAGAAACACAATTCCCATCCACACACAGTGCACAGTGAGACAGACACAAACAGAATCCCCATCCACGCACAGTGCACATTGAGACAGACACAAACACAATCCCCATCTTCATACAGTGCACTGTGAGACAGACACAAACACAAACCCCATCCACACCCACTGCACAGTGAGACAGACACAAACACAATCCCCATCCACGCACATTGCACAGTGAGACAGACACAAACACAATCCCCATCTTCATACAGTCCTCTGTGAGACAGACACAAACACAATCCCCATCCACAGACAGTGCACAGTGAGACAGACACAAACACAATCCATATCCACACACAGTGCCCAGTGAGACTGGCAAAAACACAATCCCCATCTACGCACAGTGCACAGTGAGACAGACACAAACACCATCCCCATCCACACACAGTGCACAGTGAGACAGAGACGAACACAATCCCCATCCACACATTGTGCACAGTGAGACAGAGACAAACACAATCCCCACCCACACACAATGCACAGTGAGACAGACACAAACACAATCCCCATCCACACACAGTGCACAGTGAGACAGGCACAAACACAATCCCAATCCACACACAGTGCACAGTGAGACAGACACAAACACAATCCCCATCCGCACACAGTGCACAGTGAGACAGACACAAACACAAACTCCATCCACACACAGCGCACAGTGAGACAGAGACAAACAAAATCCCCATCTACACACAGTGCTCAGTGTGACAGACACAAACACAATCCCCATCCGTACACAGTGCACATTGAGACAGACACAAACACAATCCCCTACCACACACAGTGCACAGTGAATCAGACACAAACAAAACCCCCATTCACACACAGTGCACAGTGAGACAGAAACAAACACAATCCCCATCCGCACACAGTGCACAGTGAGACAGACACAAACACAATCCCCATCCACACACAGTGCACAGTGAGACAGACACAAACACAATCCCCATCCGCACACAGAGCACAGTGAGTCAGACACAAACACAATCCCCATCCACACACCATGCACAGTGAGACAGACACAAACAAAATCCCCATTCACACACAGTGCACAGTGAGTCAGACACAAACACAATCCCCATCCAGAAACAGTGCACAGTGAGACAGACACAAATACAATCCCCATCCACTCACAATGCCCAGTGAGACAGACACAAACACAATCCCCATCCACACACAGTGCACAGTGAGACAGACACAAACACAATCCCCACACACGCATAGTGCACAGTGAGACAGACAGAAATGCAATTCCCATCCACACACAGTGCACAGTGAGACAGACAGAAACACAAACCCCAACTGTGCACAGTGAGACAGACACAAACACAATCCCCATCCAAGCACAGTGCACAGTGAGACAGACACAAACACAATCCCCATCTACATACAATGCACTGTGAGACAGAGCCAAACACAAACCCCATACAAACCCACTGCACAGTGAGACAGAAACAAAGACAGTCCCCATCCACTCGCAGTGCACAGTGAGACAGACACCAACACAAATCCCATCACACACAGTGCACAGTGACAGAGACACAAACACAAAATACCTCCACACACACTGCCCAGTGAGAAAGACACAAACACAATCCCCATCCACACACAGTGCACAGTGAGACAGACACAAACACAATCCACATCCACACACAGTTCCCAGTGAGACTGGCAAAAACATAATCCCAATCTACGCACAGTACACAGTGAGACAGACACAAACACAATCCCCATCCACACACAGTGCACAGTGAGACAGACACAAACACAATCCCCATCCACACACAGTGCACAGTGAGGCAGACACAAACACTATTCCGCTCCACACACATTGCACAGTGAGACAAACACAAACATAATCCCCATCCACACACAGTTCCCAGTGAGACTGGCAAAAACATAATCCCCATCTACGCACAGTGCACAGTGAGACAGACAAAAACACAATTTCCATCCACACACAGTGGACAGTGAGACAGAGACAAACACAATCCACATCCACACACAGTGCACAGTGAGACAGACACAAACACAATCCCCATCTACGCACAGTGCACAGTGAGACAAACACAAACACAATCCCCATCCACACACAGAGCACAGTGAGACAGACACAAACACAATCACCAGCCACACACAGAGCACAGTGAGGCAAGACACAAACACAATCCCCATCCACACACAGTGCAGAGTGAGACAGACACAAACACAATCCCCATCCATCCACAGTGCACAGTGAGACAGACACAAACACAAACACCATCCACACACAGTACCCAGTGAGAAAGACAGAAACATAATCCCCATCCACACACAGTGCACAGTGAGACAGACACAAACACAATCCCCATCCACACACAGTGCACAGTGAGACAGACACAAACACAATCCCCATCACACACAGTGCACAGTGAGACAGAAACAAACACAAACACCCTCCACACACAGTACCCAGTGAGACAAACAGAAACATAATCCCCATCCACACACAGTGCACAATGAGACAGACACAAACACAATCCCCATCCACACACAGTGCACAGTGAGACAGACACAAACACAATCCCCATTCACACACAGTTCACAGTGATACAGACACAAACACAATCCCCATCCACACAGTGCACAGTGAGACAGACAAAAACACAATCCCCATCCACACACAGTCCACAGTGAGACAGACACAAACACAATCCACATCCACACACAATGCCCAGTGAGATTGGCAAAAACACAATCCCCATCTACGCACAGTGCACAGTGAGTTGGACACAAATATAATCCAAATCCACACACAGAGCACAGTGAGACAAGATACAAACACAATCCCCATCCACACACATTGCACAGTGAGACAGACACAAACATAATCCCCATCCACACGCAGTGCACAGTGAGACAGGCACAAACACAATCCCCGTCCACAAACAGTGCACAGTGAGACAGACACAAACACAATCCCCCTCCACACACACTGCAGAGTGAGTCAGGCACAAACAAAATCCCAATCCACACACAAGTGCCCGGTGAGACAAACATGAACACAATCCCCATCCACACACAGTGCACTTTGAGACTGACACAAACACAATCCCCATCTACACAAACTGTGCACAGTGAATCAGGCAAAACACAATCCCGATCCACACAGTGCACAGTGAGACAGACACAAACACAAACCCCATCCACACCCACTGCACAGTGAGACAGAGACAAACAAATTCCCCATCCACACACAGTGCAAAGTGTAACAGACACAAACACAATCCCCATCCGCACACAGTGCACAGTGAGACAGACACAAACACAATCCCTATCCACACACCATGCACAGTGAGACAGACACAAAGAAAATCCCCATTTCACACACAGTGCACAGTGAGACAGACACAAACATAATCCCCATCCACGCACAGTGCACAGTGAGACAGACACAAATACAATCCCCATCCACTCACAATGCCCAGTGAGACAGACACAAACACAACCCCCACCCACACACAGTGCACAGTGAGACAGACACAAACACAATCCCCACCCATGCACAGTGCACAGTGAGACAGACAGAAAAACATTTCCCATCCACACACAGTGCACAGTGAGACAGACACAAACACAATCCCCATCCATGCACAGTGCACATTGAGACAGACACAAACACAATCCCCATCTTCATACAGTGCACTGTGAGACGGACACAAACACAAACCCCATCCACACCCACTGCACAGTGAGACAGACACAAACACAATCCCCATCCACGCACATTGCACAGTGAGACAGACACAAACACAATCCCCATCTTCATACAGTCCACTGTGAGACAGACACAAACACAATCCCCATCCACAGACAGTGCACAGTGAGACAGGCACAAACCCAATCCACATCCACAAACAGTGCCCAGTGAGACTGGCAGAAACACCATCCCCATCTACGCACAGTACACAGTGAGACAGACAAAAACACAAACCCCATCCACACCCACTGCACAGTGAGGCAGAAACAAGCACAATCCCCATCCACTCACAGTGCACAGTGAGACAGACACCAACACATTCCCCATCACACATAGTGCAAAGTGAGACAGACACAAACACAAACCCCCTCCACACACATTGCCCAGTGTGACAGAGACAAACACAATCCCCATTCACACACAGTGCACAATGAGACAGACACAAACACAATCCATATCCACATAAAGTGCCCAGTGAGACTGGCAAAAACAAAATCCCCATCTACGCACAGTGCACAGTGAGAGAGACACAAACACAATCCCCATCCACACACAGTGCACAGTGAGACAGAGACAAACACAATCCCCATCCACACACAGTGCACAGTGAGACAGACACAAACACAATCCCCACACACGCATAGTGCACAGTGAGACAGACAGAAACACAATTCCCATCCACACACAGTGCACAGTGAGACAGAGAGAAACACAAACCCCAACCGTGCACAGAGACAGAAACAAACACAATCCCCATCCACGCAGAGTGCACCGTGAGACAGACACAAACACAATCCCCATCTTCATACAGTGCACTGTGAGACAGACCCAAACACAAACCCCATACACACCCACTGCACAGTGAGACAGAAACAAACACAATCCCCATCCACTCGCAGTGCACAGTGAGACAGACACCAACACAAACCCCATCACACACAGTGCACAGTGACACAGACACAAACACAAAACACCTCCACACACAGTGCCCAGTGAGACAGACACAAACACAATCCCCATCCACACACAGTGCACAGTGAGACAGAGACAAACACAATCCCCATCCACACACTGTGCACAGTGAGACAGAGACAAACACAATCCCCATCCACACACAATGCACTGTGAGACAGACACAAACACAATCCCCATCCACACACAGTGCACAGTGAGACAGACACAAACACAATCCCAAACCACACACAGTGCACAGTGAGACAGACACAAACACAATCCCAATCCACACACAGTGCACAGTGAGACAGACACAAACACAATCCCCATCCGCACACAGTGCACAGTGAGACAGACACAAACACAAACTCCATCCACACACAGCGCACAGTGAGACAGAGACAAACAAAATCCCCATCCACACACAGTGCTCAGTGTGACAGACACAAACACAATCCCCATCCGCACACAGTGCACATTGAGACAGACACAAACACAATCCCCTACCACACACAGTGCACAGTGAGTCAGACACAAACAAAACCCCCATTCACACACAGTGCACAGTGAGACAGAAACAAACACAATCCCCATCCGCACACAGTGCACAGTGAGACAGACACAAACCCAATCCCCATCCACACACAGTGCACAGTGAGACAGACACAAACACAATCCCCATCCACACACAGAGCACAGTGAGACAGACACAAACACAATTCGCATCCACACACCAGGCACAGTGAGACAGACACAAACAAAATCCCCATACACACACAGTGCACAGTGAGTCAGACACAAACACAATCCCCATCCACAAACAGTGCACATTGAGACAGACACAAATACAATCCCCATCCACTCGCAATGCCCAGTGAGACAGACACAAACACAATCCCCATCCGCACACAGTGCACAGTGAGACAGACACAAACACAATCCCCACACACGCATAGTGCACAGTGAGACAGACATAAACACAATTCCCATTCACACACAGTGCACAGTGAGACAGAGAGAAACACAAACCCCAACCGTGCACAGTGAGACAGACACAAACACAATCCCCATCCACGCACAGTGCACCGTGAGACAGACACAAACACAATCCCCATCTTCATACAGTGCACTGTGAGACAGACCCAAAAACAAATCCCATACACACCCACTGCACAGTGAGTCAGAAACAAACACAATCCCCATCCACTCGCAGTGCACAGTGAGACAGATACCAACACAAACCCCATCACACACAGTGCACAGTGACACAGACACAAACACAAAACACCTCCACACACAGTGCCCAGTGAGACAGACACAAACACAATCCCCATCCACACACAGTGCACAGTGAGACAGAAACAAACACAATCCACATCCACACACAGTGCCCAGTGAGGCTGGCAAGAACACAATCCCCATCTACGCACAGTGCACAGTGAGACAGACACAAACTCAATCCCCATCCACACACAGTGCACAATGAGACAGGCACAAACACAATCCCCATCCACACACAGTTCACAGTGAGACAGACACAAACACAATTCCCCTCCACACACATTGCACCGTGAGACAGACAAAAACACAATCTCCATCCACAAACAGTGCACAGTGAGACAGAGACAAACACAATCCCCATCTATGCACAGTGCACAGTGAGACAGACAGAAACACAATCACCAGCCACACACAGAGCACAGTGAGGCAAGACACAAACATAATCCCCATCCACACACAGTGCAGAGTGAGACAGACACAAACACAATCCACATCCATACAGAGTGCACAGTGAGACAGACACAAACACAAACCCCATCCACACACAGTGCACAGTGAGACAGAGACAAACACAATCCCCATCCACGCACAGTGCCCAGTAAGATAGACACAAACACAATCGCCAGCCACACACAGAGCACAGTGAGGAAAGACACAAACACAATCCCCATCCACACAAATTGCACAGTGAGACAGACACAAACACAAACCCCATCCACACACAGTGCACAGTGAGACAGAGACAAACACAATCCCCATCCACGCACAGTGCCCAGTAAGATAGACACAAACACAATCGCCAGCCACACACAGAGCACAGTGAGGCAAGACACAAACACAATCCCCATCCACACAAAGTGCAGAGTGAGACAGGCACAAACACAATCCCCATTCATCCACAGTGCACAGTGAGACAGACACAAACACAATCCCCTACCACACACAGTGCACAGTGAGACAGAAACAAACACAATCCCCATCCGCACACAGTGCACAGTGAGACAGACACAAACACAACCCCATCCACACACAGAGCACAGTGAGGCAGACACAAACACAATCCCCATCCACAAACAGTGCACATTGAGACAGACACAAATACAATCCCCATCCACTCACAATGCCCAGTGAGACAGACACAAACACAATCCCCATCCACACACAGTGCACAGTGAGACAGACACAAACACAATCCCCACACATGCGTAGTGCACATTGAGACAGACAGAAACACAATTCCCAACCACACACAATGCACAGTGAGACAGAGAGAAACACAAACCCCAACCGTGCACAGTGAGAGAGAAACAAACACAATCCCCATCCACGCACAGTGCACCGTGAGACAGACACAAACACAATCCCCATCTTCATACAGTGCACTGTGAGACAGACCCAAACACAAACCCCATACACACCCACTGCACAGTGAGACAGAAACAAACACAATCCCCATCCACTCGCAGTGCACAGTGAGACAGACACCAACACAAACCCCATCACACACAGTGCACAGTGACACAGACACAAACACAAAACACCTCCACACACAGTGCCCAGTGAGACAGACACAAACACAATCCCCATCCACACACCGTGCACAGTGAGACAGAGACAAACACAATCCCCATCCACACACAATGCACTGTGAGACAGACACAAACACAATCCCCATCCACACACAGTGCACAGTGAGACAGACACAAACACAATCCCAATCCACACACAATGCACAGTGAGACAGACACAAACACAATCCCAATCCACACACAGTGCACAGTGAGACAGACACAAACACAATCCCCATCCGCACACAGTGCACAGTGAGACAGACACAAACACAAACTCCATCCACACACAGCGCACAGTGAGACAGAGACAAACAAAATCCCCATCCACACACAGTGCTCAGTGTGACAGACACAAACACAATCCCCATCCGCACACAGTGCACATTGAGACAGACACAAACACAATCCCCTACCACACACAGTGCACAGTGAGTCAGACACAAACAAAACCCCCATTCACACACAGTGCACAGTGAGACAGAAACAATCACAATCCCCATCCGCACACAGTGCACAGTGAGACAGACACAAACACAATCCCCATCCACACACAGAGCACAGTGAGACAGACACAAACACAATTCGCATCCACACACCAGGCACAGTGAGACAGACACAAACAAAATCCCCATTCACACACAGTGCACAGTGAGTCAGACACAAACACAATCCCCATCCACAAACAGTGCACATTGAGACAGACACAAATACAATCCCCATCCACTCGCAATGCCCAGTGAGACAGACACAAACACAATCCCCATCCGCACACAGTGCACAGTGAGACAGACACAAACACAATCCCCACACACGCATAGTGCACAGTGAGACAGACAGAAACACAATTCCCATTCACACACAGTGCACAGTGAGACAGAGAGAAACACAAACCCCAACCGTGCACAGTGAGACAGACACAAACACAATCCCCATCCACGCACAGTGCACCGTGAGACAGACACAAACACAATCCCCATCTTCATACAGTGCACTGTGAGACAGACCCAAACACAAACCCCATACACACCCACTGCACAGTGAGACAGAAACAAACACAATCCCCATCCACTCGCAGTGCACAGTGAGACAGACACCAACACAAACCCCATCACACACAGTGCACAGTGACACAGACACAAACACAAAACACCTCCACACACAGTGCCCAGTGAGACAGACACAAACACAATCCCCATCCACACGCAGTGCACAGTGAGACAGACACAAACACAATCCACATCCACATACAGTGCCCAGTGAGGCTGGCAAGAACACAATCCCCATCTACGCACAGTGCACAGTGAGACAGACACAAACTCAATCCCCATCCACACACAGTGCACAGTGAGACAGGCACAAACACAATCCCCATCCACACACAGTTCACAGTGAGACAGACACAAACACAATTCCCCTCCACACACATTGCACCGTGAGACAGACAAAAACACAATCTCCATCCACAAACAGTGCACAGTGAGACAGAGACAAAGACAATCCCCATCCACACACAGTGCACAGTGAGACAGACACAAACACAATCCCCATCTATGCACAGTGCACAGTGAGACAGACACAAACACAATCACCAGCCACACACAGAGCACAGTGAGGGAAGACACAAAATTAATCCCCATCCACACACAGTGCAGAGTGAGACAGACACAAACACAATCCACATCCATACAGAGTGCACAGTGAGACAGACACAAACACAAACCCCATCCACGCACAGTGCCCAGCAAGATAGACACAAACACAATCGCCAGCCACACACAGAGCACAGTGAGGCAAGACACAAACACAATCCCCATCCACACAAAGTGCAGAGTGAGACAGGCACAAACACAATCCCCATCCATCCACAGTGCACAGTGAGACAGACACAAACACAATCCCTTACCACACACAGTGCACAGTGAGACAGAAACAAACACAATCCCCATCTGCACACAGTGCACAGTGAGACAGACACAAACCCAATCCCCATCCACACACAGCGCACAGTGAGACAGAAACAAACACAATCCCCATCCGCACACAGTGCACAGTGAGACAGACACAAACACAAACTCCATCCACACACAGCGCACAGTGAGACAGAGACAAACAAAATCCCCATCCACACACAGTGCTCAGTGTGACAGACACAAACACAATCCCCATCCGCACACAGTGCACATTGAGACAGACACAAACACAATCCCCTACCACACACAGTGCACAGTGAGTCAGACACAAACAAAACCCCCATTCACACACAGTGCACAGTGAGACAGAAACAAACACAATCCCCATCCGCACACAGTGCACAGTGAGACAGACACAAACCCAATCCCCATCCACACACAGTGCACAGTGAGACAGACACAAACACAATCCCCATCCACACACAGAGCACAGTGAGACAGACACAAACACAATTCGCATCCACACACCAGGCACAGTGAGACAGACACAAACAAAATCCCCATACACACACAGTGCACAGTGAGTCAGACACAAACACAATCCCCATCCACAAACAGTGCACATTGAGACAGACACAAATACAATCCCCATCCACTCGCAATGCCCAGTGAGACAGACACAAACACAATCCCCATCCGCACACAGTGCACAGTGAGACAGACACAAACACAATCCCCACACACGCATAGTGCACAGTGAGACAGACATAAACACAATTCCCATTCACACACAGTGCACAGTGAGACAGAGAGAAACACAAACCCCAACCGTGCACAGTGAGACAGACACAAACACAATCCCCATCCACGCACAGTGCACCGTGAGACAGACACAAACACAATCCCCATCTTCATACAGTGCACTGTGAGACAGACCCAAAAACAAATCCCATACACACCCACTGCACAGTGAGTCAGAAACAAACACAATCCCCATCCACTCGCAGTGCACAGTGAGACAGATACCAACACAAACCCCATCACACACAGTGCACAGTGACACAGACACAAACACAAAACACCTCCACACACAGTGCCCAGTGAGACAGACACAAACACAATCCCCATCCACACACAGTGCACAGTGAGACAGAAACAAACACAATCCACATCCACACACAGTGCCCAGTGAGGCTTGCAAGAACACAATCCCCATCTACGCACAGTGCACAGTGAGACAGACACAAACTCAATCCCCATCCACACACAGTGCACAGTGAGACAGGCACAAACACAATCCCCATCCACACACAGTTCACAGTGAGACAGACACAAACACAATTCCCCTCCACACACATTGCACCGTGAGACAGACAAAAACACAATCTCCATCCACAAACAGTGCACAGTGAGACAGAGACAAACACAATCCCCATCTATGCACAGTGCACAGTGAGACAGACACAAACACAATCACCAGCCACACACAGAGCACAGTGAGGCAAGACACAAACATAATCCCCATCCACACACAGTGCAGAGTGAGACAGACACAAACACAATCCACATCCATACAGAGTGCACAGTGAGACAGACACAAACACAAACCCCATCCACACACAGTGCACAGTGAGACAGAGACAAACACAATCCCCATCCACGCACAGTGCCCAGTAAGATAGACACAAACACAATCGCCAGACACACACAGAGCACAGTGAGGAAAGACACAAACACAATCCCCATCCACACAAAGTGCACAGTGAGACAGACACAAACACAAACCCCATCCACACACAGTGCACAGTGAGACAGAGACAAACACAATCCCCATCCACGCACAGTGCCCAGTAAGATAGACACAAACACAATCGCCAGCCACACACAGAGCACAGTGAGGCAAGACACAAACACAATCCCCATCCACACAAAGTGCAGAGTGAGACAGGCACAAACACAATCCCCATTCATCCACAGTGCACAGTGACACAGACACAAACACAATCCCCTACCACACACAGTGCACAGTGAGACAGAAACAAACACAATCCCCATCCGCACACAGTGCACAGTGAGACAGACACAAACACAATCCCCATCCACACACAGAGCACAGTGAGACAGACACAAACACAATCCCCATCCACAAACAGTGCACATTGAGACAGACACAAATACAATCCCCATCCACTCACAATGCCCAGTGAGACAGACACAAACACAATCCCCATCCACACACAGTGCACAGTGAGACAGACACAAACACAATCCCCACACATGCATAGTGCACATTGAGACAGACAGAAACACAATTCCCAAACACACACAATGCACAGTGAGACAGAGAGAAACACAAACCCCAACCGTGCACAGTGAGAGAGAAACAAACACAATCCCCATCCACGCACAGTGCACCGTGAGACAGACACAAACACAATCCCCATCTTCATACAGTGCACTGTGAGACAGACCCAAACACAAACCCCATACACACCCACTGCACAGTGAGACAGAAACAAACACAATCCCCATCCACTCGCAGTGCACAGTGAGACAGACACCAACACAAACCCCATCACACACAGTGCACAGTGACACAGACACAAACACAAAACACCTCCACACACAGTGCCCAGTGAGACAGACACAAACACAATCCCCATCCACACACAGTGCACAGTGAGACAGAGACAAACACAATCCCCATCCACACACTGTGCACAGTGAGACAGAGACAAACACAATCCCCATCCACACACAATGCACTGTGAGACAGACACAAACACAATCCCCATCCACACACAGTGCACAGTGAGACAGACACAAACACAATCCCAATCCACACACAATGCACAGTGAGACAGACACAAACACAATCCCAATCCACACACAGTGCACAGTGAGACAGACACAAACACAATCCCCATCCGCACACAGTGCACAGTGAGACAGACACAAACACAAACTCCATCCACACACAGCGCACAGTGAGACAGAGACAAACAAAATCCCCATCCACACACAGTGCTCAGTGTGACAGACACAAACACAATCCCCATCCGCACACAGTGCACATTGAGACAGACACAAACACAATCCCCTACCACACACAGTGCACAGTGAGTCAGACACAAACAAAACCCCCATTCACACACAGTGCACAGTGAGACAGAAACAATCACAATCCCCATCCGCACACAGTGCACAGTGAGACAGACACAAACACAATCCCCATCCACACACAGAGCAGTGAGACAGACACAAACACAATTCGCATCCACACACCAGGCACAGTGAGACAGACACAAACAAAATCCCCATTCACACACAGTGCACAGTGAGTCAGACACAAACACAATCCCCATCCACAAACAGTGCACATTGAGACAGACACAAATACAATCCCCATCCACTCGCAATGCCCAGTGAGACAGACACAAACACAATCCCCATCCGCACACAGTGCACAGTGAGACAGACACAAACACAATCCCCACACACGCATAGTGCACAGTGAGACAGACAGAAACACAATTCCCATTCACACACAGTGCACAGTGAGACAGAGAGAAACACAAACCCCAACCGTGCACAGTGAGACAGACACAAACACAATCCCCATCCACGCACAGTGCACCGTGAGACAGACACAAACACAATCCCCATCTTCATACAGTGCACTGTGAGACAGACCCAAACACAAACCCCATACACACCCACTGCACAGTGAGACAGAAACAAACACAATCCCCATCCACTCGCAGTGCACAGTGAGACAGACACCAACACAAACCCCATCACACACAGTGCACAGTGACACAGACACAAACACAAAACACCTCCACACACAGTGCCCAGTGAGACAGACACAAACACAATCCCCATCCACACGCAGTGCACAGTGAGACAGACACAAACACAATCCACATCCACATACAGTGCCCAGTGAGGCTGGCAAGAACACAATCCCCATCTACGCACAGTGCACAGTGAGACAGACACAAACTCAATCCCCATCCACACACAGTGCACAGTGAGACAGGCACAAACACAATCCCCATCCACACACAGTTCACAGTGAGACAGACACAAACACAATTCCCCTCCACACACATTGCACCGTGAGACAGACAAAAACACAATCTCCATCCACACACAGTGCACAGTGAGACAGAGACAAAGACAATCCCCATCCACACACAGTGCACAGTGAGACAGACACAAACACAATCCCCATCTATGCACAGTGCACAGTGAGACAGACACAAACACAATCACCAGCCACACACAGAGCACAGTGAGGGAAGACACAAAATTAATCCCCATCCACACACAGTGCAGAGTGAGACAGACACAAACACAATCCACATCCATACAGAGTGCACAGTGAGACAGACACAAACACAAACCCCATCCACACACAGTGCACAGTGAGACAGAGACAAACACAATCCCCATCCACGCACAGTGCCCAGCAAGATAGACACAAACACAATCGCCAGCCACACACAGAGCACAGTGAGGCAAGACACAAACACAATCCCCATCCACACAAAGTGCAGAGTGAGACAGGCACAAACACAATCCCCATCCATCCACAGTGCACAGTGAGACAGACACAAACACAATCCCTTACCACACACAGTGCACAGTGAGACAGACACAAACACAATCCCCATCCACACACAGAGCACAGTGAGACAGACACAAACACAATCTCCATCCACACACCAGGCACAGTGAGACAGACACAAACAAAATCCCCATTCACACACAGTGCACAGTGAGTCAGACACAAACACAATCCCCATCCACAAAGAGTGCACATTGAGACAGACACAAATACAATCCCCATCCACTCACAATGCCCAGTGAGACAGACACAAACACAATCCCCCTCCACACACAGTGCACAGTGAGACAGACACAAACACAATCCCCACACACGCATAGTGCACAGTGAGACAGACAGAAACACAATTCCCATCCACACACAGTGCACAGTGAGACAGAGAGAAACACAAACCCCAACCGTGCACAGTGAGACAGAAACAAACACAAACCCCATCCACGCACAGTGCACCATGAGACAGACACAAACACAATCCCCATCTTCATACAGTGCACTGTGAGACAGACCCAAACACAAACCCCATACACACCCACTGCACAGTGATACAGACACAAACACAATCCCCATCCACTCGCAGTGCACAGTGAGACAGACACCAACACAAACCCCATCACACACAGTGCACAGTGACACAGACACAAACACAAAACACCTCCACACACAGTGCCCAGTGAGACAGACACAAACACAATCCCCATCCACACACAGTGCACAGTGAGACAGGGACAAACACAATCCCCATCCACACACAATGCACAGTGAGACAGACACAAACACAATCCCCATCCACACACAGTGCACAGTGAGACAGACACAAACACAATCCCAATCCACACACAGTGCACAGTGAGACAGACACAAACACAATCCCAATCCACACACAGTGCACAGTGAGACAGACACAAACACAAAACACCTCCACACACAGTGCCCAGTGAGACAGACGCAAACACAATCCCCATCCACACACTGTGCACAGTGAGACAGAGACAAACACAATCCCCATCCACACACAATGCACAGTGAGACAGACACAAACACAATCCCCATCCACACACAGTGCACAGTGAGACAGACACAAACACAATCCCAATCCACACACAGTGCACAGTGAGACAGACACAAACACAATCCCCATCCGCACACAGTGCACAGTGAGACAGACACAAACACAAACTCCATCCACACACAGCGCACAGTGAGACAGAGACAAACAAAATCCCCATCCACACACAGTGCTCAGTGTGACAGACACAAACACAATCCCCATCCGCACACAGTGCACATTGAGACAGACACAAACACCATCCCCTACCACGCACAGTGCACAGTGAGTCAGACACAAACAAAACCCCCATTCACACACAGTGCACAGTGAGACAGAAACAAACACAATCCCCATCCGCACACAGTGCACAGTGAGACAGACACAAACCCAATCCCCATCCACACACAGTGCACAGTGAGACAGACACCAACACAATCCCCATCCACACACAGAGCACAGTGAGACAGACACAAACACAATTCCCATCCACACACCAGGCACAGTGAGACAGACACAAACAAAATTCCCATTCACACACAGTGCACAGTGAGTCAGACACAAACACAATCCCCATCCACAAACAGTGCACATTGAGACAGACACAAATACAATCCCCATCCACTCACAATGCCCAGTGAGACAGACACAAACACAATCCCCATCCACACACAGTGCACAGTGAGACAGACACAAACACAATCCCCACACACGCATAGTGCACAGTGAGACAGACAGAAACACAATTCCCATTCACACACAGTGCACAGTGAGACAGAGAGAAACACAAACCCCAACCGTGCACAGTGAGACAGACACAAACACAATCCCCATCCACGCACAGTGCACCGTGAGACAGACATAAACACAATCCCCATCTTCATACAGTGCACTGTGAGACAGACCCAAACACAAACCCCATACACACCCACTGCACAGTGAGACAGAAACAAACACAATCCCCATCCACTCGCAGTGCACAGTGAGACAGACACCAACACAAACCCCATCACACACAGTGCACAGTGACACAGACACAAACACAAAACACCTCCACACACACTGCCCAGTGAGACAGACACAAACACAATCCCCATCCACACACAGTGCACAGTGAGACAGACACAAACACAATCCACATCCACACACAGTGCCCAGTGAGGTTGGCAAGAACACAATCCCCATCTACGCACAGTACACAGTGAGACAGACACAAACTCAATCCCCATCCACACACAGTGCACAGTGAGACAGGCACAAACACAATCCCCATCCACACACAGTTCACAGTGAGACAGACACAAACACAATTCCCCTCCACACACATTGCACCGTGAGACAGACAAAAACACAATCTCCATCCACACACAGTGCACAGTGAGACAGAGACAAACACAATCTCCATCCACACACAGTGCACAGTGAGACAAACACAAACACAATCCCCATCTATGCACAGTGCACAGTGAGACAGACACAAACACAATCACCAGCCACACACTGTATGGATGTGGATTGTGTTTGTGTCTGTCTCACTCTGCACTGTGTGTGGATGGGGATTATGTTTGTGTCTTGCCTCACTATGCTCTGTGTGTGGCTGGTGATTGTGTTTGTGTCTGTCTCACTGTGGACTGTGTGTGGATGGGGATTGTGTTTGTGTCTGTCTCACTGTGCACTGTGTGTGATGGGGATTGATTTGGTGTCTGTCTCACTGTGCACTCAGTGCACAGTGAGACAGACACAAACACAATCCCCATCCACACACAGTCCACAGTGAGACAGACACAAACACAATCCCCATTCACACACAGTGCGCAGTGAGACAGACACAAACACAATCCACATCCACACACAGTGCCCAGTGAGACTGGCAAAAACACAATCCCCATCTGCGCACAGTGCACAGTGAGACAGACACAAACATAATCCCCATCCACACACAGAGCACAGTGAGACAAGACACAAACACAATCCCCATCCACACACAGTGCACAGTGAGACAGACACAAACACAATCCCCATCCACACACAAAGTGCACAGTGAGACAGACACAAACACAATCCCCATCCAAACACAGAGCACAGTGAGACAGACACAAACACAATCCCCATCCACACACAGCGCACAGTGAGACAGACACAAACGCAATCCCCATCCACACACAGTGCGCAGTGAGACAGACACAAACACAATCCACATCCATACAGAGTGCACAGTGAGACAGACACAAACACAATCCCCTACCACACACAGTGCCCAGTAAGACAGACACAAACACAATCCCTATTCACACACAGTGCGCAGTGAGACAGACAAAAACACAATCCCCATCCACACACAGTGCGCAGTGAGACAGACACATACACAAACCCCATCCACACACAGTGCACGATGAGTCAGACACAAACACAATCCCCATCCACACACAGTGCGCAGTGAGTCAGACACAAACACAATCCCTATAAGGCCTATTGGGGGAAAAAATTCAGTTGGTAGCGCCAACCATTAGCGCCTGAAGAGTGCGCTAAGTGGGGCGCCAACCAACTAGCGCCCGGGCGCGGCGATACCTGCACCTTTCATGAAATTGACCGGACATTTTGCTGCTGCGTTAAACAATGGCGCCCGATCTCTTGCGCACGCAGATCTAGATGTCATTCGAGAGTGCAACGCCCTTGGGGCACCCCGGACCGGAAATTCAGTGGCGCCCCCTCCTTTCCGCCTGGCGCTACCAATGACAAGTTGACTGGAACGCTTCCCAGTCGCTGTGGGGCTGGGGCGGCGCTATTTAAATGGGGCCTTGTCCTGGCTTTTTTGTGATGGCCATTTTTGCACCACTCATTCTGAGAGAGAGTGAGAGATTTGGAGAGAGACAAAGAGAGAAAGAGAGACTTCTGCATTGAGTCAACGGTGTCTGAGGTAGTTTTGGCTTCTGTCGATAACTTTGCAGGTACTTTGCTTTTTGACCTTCATAACTTTGATTACCCAGATACTATGGGGGCTGCAATGGATGGGAATGTCGTCTTTCTCCATCACATTCAGAGGGCACAGAGACGCAGAGAGAGAGTGGCAATCATGGCCAGATGGAGAAGGTCCAACAGGCCTCGGTACAGGAGACCTTACTGTAGTGTATGTGCTTTAAGTCAGAACTACTTTTTACAGCTCCTGTATACTGTAGTACCGGCAGTAACCACACCGGTATATAAGCTGTGCGCATGCCTCTGTACTCCAGTCTAGAGATGACCCTCCTCCAGTAAAGACCTGTTGTTTGTTTATGTACAGCATCCGTGTAATTCTTTATCCACTGAACCACGGATCTAACAGTGGCGATGAGTGTTGATGCGAATCTACTTGCAACATTAAACAAAAAAAATAAATAAAAAAATTTAAATAGTCGTGTCCAGGAACACGGGCGTCGACCGCGAGCAACCGCCCAGCAGTCAGGCAGAGATCCAACTTCGCATGGAGAGGCTGTGGAGAGCCGGGCTTGGCTCCCCAGCCACAACGAGCAGTAAGAGACCGACGACAGGTCCTGAGCAGATCCTTCCCGAGCAGCAGCGGCTGGAGCCGACCGACGGCAGAGAGAGAGAGCCGGGCAGCATCGACGGGGTAAGAAAAAGGGTGAAGAGAGCAGGGCGCAGCCGGGGGTTGATCACCGAGCGGCGTCGTGGAAAAATACTGCAAAACCGGAGAGAGAGAGGGTAAGAAACAGTCGGGTTCTAGACCGAGCGGCATTGACAAATATCAAGAGAAGAACGCGCAGAGCACAGCCAGGGATCACGGGCTGATCAGGGTCCGCGGGGCGAAGCAAGGGGAGACGCCATTGAGCCGCGGAGAAGCAGGGAGAGCGCGGGAGACGCCATTGAGCTGCGGAGAAGCAGGGAGAGCGCAGGAGGCGCCATTGAGCCGCGGAGAAGATGGAAGAGCGCGGGAGACGCCATTTTGCGAAGCTGCAGCGGAGAAGACGGGCGAGCGCAGGAAGGAAGGAAAGCGCGGGAGATGCCATTTTGTGCCAGCGGAAAAGAAGGGGAAGCGCGGGAGGCGCCATTGGTGATACTTAATGCACAACCAAGGATGCCGAAGAGTGGCAGTATCTCTATGTTCGACAATGAAGTCGAAGATTGGGCGACATATGTGGAACGTATTGAGGTGTACTGCAGGGCGAATGAAATGCCAGATGCTAATAAAGCACTGGTTCTGTTAAATTCCATGGGTGCAAAAACTTATGGGTTACTGCGGAATCTAATAACCCCAGAGAAGCCGGTAAACAAGGATTTTGGAAGCATAGTAGAAATCCTACAGGACCACTTAAGCCCCACACTGCTGCTGATAGCAGAACGATTTAAGTTCTATAAAAGGAACCAACACAAAGACAAAAGCAATGCTGAGTACCTAACGGAACTGCGCAAGCTATCGAAATACTGCCAGTTTGGAGCGGGAATAGCAGACACGTTAAGGGACAAGTTTGTGTGTGGGCTACAAAGTGAAGGAACCCAGAAATGGCTTCTATCAGAAAAGGACCTTATGCTGGACAAAGCTTTCAGTATGGCAGTATCACACGAAGCAGCCGCAAGGGGCGCTGCAGAGATAAAACAGAGACTGCAAGAATACGGCACCAATGAAATGGCCTATGGAATAGGGAAGTGCTATCGCTGCGGCAGAACAACACATGACCAGAAAGATGGTTGGTTCAAGGACCAAGTGTGCAGACAGTGTGGCAAAGCAGGACACATAGCAAGAGTCTGCAGGTCTGGGAAGAAAACCAACAGTAAGAAATCTCCACAGGAGAAGTACAAAAAGGTACACCAGGTGATGGACAGTGGTTCAGATGAACAGAAAAGTGACACAGAGTCCGGAAGCAAGGAGCTGGGTTGTCTGAAACTACATAATGTAATCGAAATAGAGGATCACCAGACTATCTGGGTCACACTCAAGATAGACGGAGTCCAAGTGGAAATGGAATTGGACACAGGGTCAGCTCTAACAGTCATAAATCAAAGAGACTACAAGCGGCTATTTTCACACATACTCTTGAAAGCTACAGAGATTGTCTTGAAGATGTATACAGGGCAAAAAGTCTACCCCAAAGGAAAAATAAGGCTGAAAGTGAAATATAAAGGTCAGGAAATACCTAAAATGGATATATATGTATTGCCAAATGGAGGACCACCACTGCTAGGACGTGAGTGGATCCGGAAGATACATTTAGATTGGCATTCCATACAGGCACTGAAGGTGGAGGCCAAAATGGATGATGACGTCACACCTGGACGACTGTCAAAAATGCTAACTAACGCAAAAGAAGTGTTCCAGGAGGGACTAGGAACACTGAAAGGAATAACAGCAACAATTAAAATAGAGGATAATGCAAGCCCAAAGTTTCTGAAGGCCAGACCAGTGCCTTATGCGATCAGACCAGCTGTTGAAGCAGAGCTGGAAGGGTTGGAACGTTCAGGAGTACTGTCCAAAGTGGACTGGAGCGAGTGGGCTACACCCATCATCCCTGTAATGAAGAGGTTGTTGAGTAATACGCCTGGGGAACCAAAGAAGATTCGCATCTGTGGGGATTTTAAGGTGACAGTGAACCCAATCCTTCACACGGTGCAATATCCGCTTCCACGAATTGAGGATATTTTCACCTCGCTATCTGGTGGTAAACGCTTCACCAAAATTGATCTAGCCCAGGCGTACTTGCAAATGGAGGTAGAAGAAGCTTCGAAGCATTATGTAACGATCAACACCCATGAAGGTCTCTATCAATACAACCGGCTGGTGTTTGGAGTAGCCTCGGCTCCGGCAATCTGGCAAAGGGTGATGGATCAGGTCCTGAAAGGGATTCCAGGGACCCAGTGTTATTTGGACGACATCTTGGTCACGGGCGAAAATGACGGTGATCACCTCGCTAACTTGGAGAAGGTGCTCGCCAGATTAAAGGAATATGGGCTACAAGCTAATCGCCACAAGTGCGAGTTTTTCCAGAAACAGATCTCGTATTGCAGCCACGTCATCGATGAAGAGGGGTTACATAAGTCCCCTGACAAGATTGAGGCAGTAGTCAAGGCTCCAGCACCGGAAAATGTGTCACAACTGAGGTCGTTCCTCGGGCTGGTAAACTATTACCACAAGTTCTTACCAAATTTGTCTATGGTACTACACCCGCTGAACACCCTACACCAGGGGTACCGTGGAAGTGGGATGATGAACGTAGACGAGCTTTCCAGAAGTGTAAAGAATTGATCACATCAAAAGAGGTGTTGGCCCATTTCAACCCAGCACTACCAATTCGTTTGGCATGTGATGCATCACCCTATGGTATTGGAGCGGTGCTGTCGCACAAATGCCCAGACGGGTTGGAGAGGCCAGTGGCCTTTGCGTCTCAGTCACTAACCTCAGCCGAGCGCAACTACGCCCAGATTGACAGGGAAGCCCTCAGCCTAGTATGGGGAGTAAAAAAAATTCAACCATTATCTGCATGGGCAGAAGTTCACCTTGCTGACTGACCACCAACCACTTGTCTCCATCTTTAATCCTAAGAAGGGCGTGCCAGTAATGACTGCACAGCGGTTACAAAGATGGTCCCTGTTTCTAGGGGCGAATCAATATGAAATAGAATATAAAGGCACGAAACAGCATGGGAACGCTGATGGGCTATCGCGCCTGCCACTGCCTACGGTGGAGGAAGCACCAGCAGTGGACCCTATCGAGATATTTTATTCGTCGATAATTGAACGATTGCCAGTAACAAACGCGGATATAGAGAAGGAGACCCGCAATGATCCGACGCTGTCACGGGTATATGAATTGACGGTGAGGGGATGGCCAACACATGGCGACTCACTGTTGCCAGCATTCTCATCCAGAAGAGAACAGCTGTCAGTATGCCAGGGTACAGTGATGTGTGGATCCAGAGTGGTGATTCCACCCAAGTTAAGGGAGAGTGCTAAAGGAGCTACATGAAGGTCATCTGGGGGGAGTGAAAATGAAAACCCTTGCTAGGGCTTATGTGTGGTGGCCGGGAATCGATCAACAAATCGAAGACCTAACTAAGAGCTGCTTAGGATGCCATAAGGTCCAAAATGCACCACCACATGCCCCTCTACACCCATGGGAGTGGCCCTCCTCTCCATGGCAACGGGTGCACATTGATTTTGCTGGTCCATTCATGGACTCAATGTTCTTAATAGCAGTGGATGCTCATTCAAAGTGGCCTGAGGTGATAAAGATGTCTTCAACCACTACAGAGAAAACGATTGCAGTCCAATGGATCATATTTGCCAGAAACGGTTTGCCAGAGCAGATCTGCTCTGATAATGGACCACAGTTTGTGCCCGACGAGTTCCAAAAATTCATGAAAAGGAATGGGGTAAGGCATTACACATCTGCCCCATATCATCCAGCCACCAATGGATTGGCTGAGAGGTTCGTACAAACCTTTAAGAAGGCGATAAATGCCATGTGCGACAAGGAAATTCCACTACAGCATAAGATGGACAATTTCTTATTAGCCTACCGAAACGCGACACATGCAGTTACCAACCAGACCCCGGCCATCATGTTCTTTAACAGAAGGTTGAGATCTCGTCTGGATTTGCTCAGACCAAATGTGCGAAGAAATGTTGAGGACAAACAATTCCAGCACATCAACGAGAAGCCGACAAGGAGCTTCAATGTAGGGCAACCAGTCTTGGCCCGTGACTATCGAACAGAGAAGTGGCAACCCGGAACGATATGTACAAGGCAGGGGCCATTAATGTACACAGTGGATGTCGGGGAGAACATTGTGAGATGCCACGTCGATCAGATCTTAGCGTCACAGGAAGGCGTCAACCCCATGTCTCGAGTACCTGGGGATGAACCCGACATACCAGTAGCATCTACTTCAGACCCAGTAGCAGTGGAACCCGATGAACTACCCGATGAAAAGGGGTCAGAATCGCCTCTGCACCAAGAACAAGAACCTCCGGAAAGGCGCTATCCCGAAAGGGTCAGGAAGCCGCCCCAAAGACTGAATCTATAAATGGACTTTTTGTTATTGAATGTACATGTAAAAATGTAATTGTTATTTGAATATTAAGGGGGTATTATTAATCTAAAAAGGGAGGGATTGTAGTGTATGTGCTTTAAGTCAGAACTACTTTTTACAGCTCCTGTATACTGTCGTACCGGCAGTAACCACACCGGTATATAAGCTGTGCGCATGCCTCTGTACTCCAGTCTAGAGATGACCCTCCTCCAGTAAAGACCTGTTGTTTGTTTATGTACAGCATCCGTGTAATTCTTTATCCACTGAACCACGGATCTAACACTTACCCTCCCAGGGTTTTTTGCCAACAGTTCTCCTACATTAATATGTCTGAGGAGCAGTGTTTGCGAAGGCTGCGATTCAGCAAGGAGGTGGTCACTGAGCTCTGCCACCTGCTTCAGCCAGATCTGCAACCTCAACTGAGGAGCAGGACGTCTCTGTCAGTGGCAGTGAAGATCACAGTGGCTCTGCACTTTTATGACACCGGCTCCTTTCAATCCGCTACTGGGGATCGCCAATATCTCCCCGTTCGTAGTGCATTGCTGCATCCGTCAGGTCACAAATGCCCTCTTTAAAAGGAGACGAGAGTACATCTCTTTCCCCATGACCCCGGACAAGCAGCAAGAACGTGCAACGGGCTTTGCGAAGATAGTGGGCTTCCCCATGGTGCAGGGCGCCATTGACTGCATGCATGTGGCTTTGCGGGCGCCGCAAGAGAATGCCGAGGATTTCCGCAACCGAGAGGGCTTCCATTCCTTAAACGTCCAGTTGGTCTGTGACCACAGACAGCTGATACTCGCTGTCAATGCCCACTTTCCTGGCAGCAGCCACGATGCCTTCATCCTGCGCCAGACTTCTGTGGCAGACCTTTTCCAGGCACTGCATCACCCAGGAGGTTGGCTTCTCGGGGACAAGGGATATCCACTGTGCACCTGGCTGATGACACCGCTCCGTTCGCCCAGCACCCCTGCTGAGCTACGATACAACGAGAGCCATCAAGCTACCAGGAACATCGTTGAGCACACAATCGGCGTGCTCAAGCAATGGTTCCACTGTCTGGACCATTCTGGAGGAGCCCTGCAGTACTCGCCTGAGCGAGTCTCCCACTTTGTTATTGTGTGCCGCATGCTGCATAACCTTGCAATCCTCAGGACCCAGCCAATGCCACCAGACATTGAAGCACCAGCAGAGGAGGAGGAGGAGGAGGATGGGGAGGATGATTATCAGCAGCACCAAGGCGGGAGGGAGGCACAAAGTGGAAGGGCCATCCGTCAAAGGCTCATAGCAAGTCACTTCTAGGCCCCCTCTGAGGTAATGGCTTCTGCCATTCAAACAACCTGAACGAAACCATCCCGCAACCCCTAAGCCGGTCAAGGCAACAATGACTGCAAAGACCAAACATGCACATTTTGAATACAGACACTTCTTTATTTCCCAAACTGTGTCTCATTTCCGCATGACAAAGTAATAGAAAGAAACACAAAAAAAAGCAGTCAGTCACATAACTGGCTCTCACAACCTAGAGACAATGTCCAAAACAGTAACAAAAATTTGACCACGAACCTCGGCCTTCAATAAAACAATGAAATACATTTTGCCACATCTCCTACTTTTTGCCCTTTGAGGGTGATCTGCTTCCCTTGCGAAATTGCCCCTTCCCACCCTGCAGCACCTCCGTAATGGGATCCCAGTGGCTGGAGCAAGGCTGGGGGAAGGCTGCAGAGTGTCAGAAACTGAGACTGCAGATGCCCTTGAGGGACGACCTGGACCAGCTCTGGGCCTGGAGGGCCCGGCTGCTGACTGCTCCAAATCTGCATGAGCGGCAGCAGTCTGTCCTACAGGTGGTGGCAACTGCAGTGGAGAAGTGCCAGTGTTGGCAGCAGGAATGCTGTCTTCTTGAGAGAGGACAGCAACTCCCTGCTCGACCGACACACTGGCACTCCCACGGGGCAGTACTTCAGCATCCGGCGCAATCTGCTGGAGCACAGATTGCTGGCCTGCTGCGGCGTGGTGAGAGCCCCGGGGAAATCTGCCCGATCCAACGAGGGTGGCAGCAGTCAGTGCTCGCGTGGCCTCAATCTGCATCTGCATGAGACCAGCCACTGACTGCATTGCAGCACTTAGCATTTGCGTGGCAGCCGCCTGTGCTACACCGAAGTGCTCCACACTCCCTGCCAGTGATTCAATGGATTCGGGCATCCTTGCCACTGCAGCTATGAGTTCAGTGTGCCTTTGCTCCGCCTGGGTGCTCATTTCAGCGAGGACCCGCACCTCGTCTGCGTTCAGTGCAGCAGGACTCGAGGCCATACTCTCCCTCCGGGGAGAAGGCCCCCAAGCTTCCCTACCCCCCTCGCGTTGCTGCAGCCCGCTGGGTCCTGGAGTTTCACCCTCATCAGACCATTCCCCCCTGCTCCCCTCCAGGGAAGGCGTGTCCCCAGTATGGCCATGGGCTGCCTTGGTAGAGGGTGGCACTGATGCTCCGGCTTCCTCTTCCTCCTCGCCTTCAGCTTCACTCCCACTGGCAGCTTGAGGGCCCGTCTCCTCACCTGGTGAATCACCATCTGAAAGCAGGGAGGTACAAGAGTGGCTTTAGCATGAGGACAGGGTGGCAGTAAGGGAGGCATAAGCACAGCGATGTAGTGATTTGGATGGAAAGTGTCAAAGGCTGCTGTTGTGAGGAACAAGTGGAAGGAGAGAGGACAGAAAGGTGATGACCTTACCACTGCTGTCCAGAACGGGGTCGGCGTCTCCAGTGGCGACGGGACCAAGCATCCGGCTTGCCTCAATCCTGTGGATGCGCTGCTCAAGATCGCTGAGGGGTTGCAGCTGAGGCCGCCCTCCACCGGTCCATTGCTGCTGTCTCCTATTATGAGCCAGCTTGGCCTGCAAGAAAAAGGGCGGCGTCTGAGTAAATATGCAGCCATGATCTTGCCTGAAATGCCTCCCATGGTTGAATAGCCCTTACTGTATGCAGCCATGATCTTACCTGAAATGCCTCCCATGGTTGAATAGTCCTTACTGTATGCAGCCATGATCTTGCCTGAAATGCCTCCCATGGTTGAATAGCCCTTACTGTATGTAAAGTGTGGAATGTGCGTGTGTGTTTCATGAAAGGGCCATAGGTGTTGGATGAGTGCTGGGCATTGGGGCTTTCAAGATCCTCTGGCCATAAAGTGAAGTGGAGATGGAGGGATGAAGAGATTTTGAAAAAAAGGCACTCACCCTGACGCCCCGAGTGAGGTCGTTGAACTTTTTCCTGCATTGCACATGGGTCCTAGGCACCATGCTGCTTGAGGTCACTCTGTGAGCCACCTCTATCCACGCTTTTCTGTATTCACTTGACAAAGGCCTCCTGCCACTCTCTGGGTACAGTAGAGATCTTCTGCGCTCCACCGTGCCAACCAGAGCCTCCAAGGCCCCCTCGCTGAAGCGCTGTGCTCGCTCCCTGGCCCTCTCCATAGTCCTTGGCTGCAAGATTTAGCCACAGGTCTGTCCAGGCCGAGATTCAAGGCTCTAATGAGCAGGGTGTGGCTGTAGAACAAGATCGACCCTCCCCTTTAAGAACTGACTGGCGCCAGTGTGTCTGTGTGCAATCGCTAACTGACAGCACCTGCGCTGCGCCCGCCCTCTGAGGTAGCGCCTCGCTCCTCGGCCTTAGCGCCTTAAGAGAGTTGTGTAGCGCCTGATTTAGCGCTCCAATCACCTCCAGGGGCGATAGAGGCAAATTTTGCAGTCGGAGGTGATAATTAGCGCCGGGCGCTAAACTTTGCGCCCGGCCGATATTCGCGCCTCAAAGTGGGCGATACCGAATTTCTCCCCCATTATGTTTTTATTCAGATTCATAACATGGAATCTATATTAGTTAATTGTTTCCAGATAAATCTTCCCTGCTTTTTTATCACATGCACATTGGATTGAGATCTGTCATTCACATCTAAGTTTATAAAATGTGTATATTATCTCGCCTTTGTACTGCTCCACATACCTGAGTCAAAATTCTAGTTGCACAAGGCAAACCAATTACAGCAGCGCTGCAGTGATTATGAAGTGTTAATTATCGAATACTAGATGAAGTCCGACACGGAGCTGTTTTAACTACTGCAGCTTTATTTAAGATCTCTGGTGACACCATATATTCCATCTCAAGGTTAATCATTGAGGGCTAGTATAACCAATGGACAAAAGCTAAAGAATTCAAGTATATCACAATATTGTAAAATTAACTGGGTTTTGTTTCGTAACAATCTTTCAATATCATTGTTGACAGCACGGCTTAGCAAGGCTAAGATAAAAGAAATTGGCATTTATATAACACCTTTCACGACACAATAAAGCGCTTACAGCCAATGAAGTAGTTTTGAATTGTAGTCAATTCAAATGAGGGGAAGTTGCACATAGCGAGGGTTCCACAAAGAGCAATGAGATAATGACCAGATAATCAGTTTTAGTGATGATGGTTGAGAGGTAAATATTGGCCAGGACACCAGTGAGAATTCCCCTGTTCTTCTATCAACACTGTCATGCGATCTTTTACATCCACTTGAGGGAGCCTGAGTTTCACATCTCATCTGAAACAGCACCTCCAACACTCCCTCAGTGCAGCAGGTCCTCAGTACTACACTGAAGAATCAGACTGGATTATCTGCTCAAACCTCTGGAGAGGGTCTTGAACCCATGATCTTCTGATACAGACAATAGTGCTCCCACTGATCCAAGGCTGACACCTCACATAATGGTTTGGACCCAGTGCAGTGTTTATATGGAGCCCAGTACTGTGTACAGTGAATGCTCTGTTTTACCCAGTGATTGCTGACACTGTCTCAGGGTCTGTACCTGGTGCAGTGTTTCTTTGGAGCCCAGTACTGTGTACAGTGAACGCTCTGTGTTCCCCAGTGATTAATGACACTGTCTCAGGGTCTGTAGCTGATGCAGTGTTTATATGGAGCCCAGTACTGTGTACAGTGAATGCTCTGTTTTACCCAGTGATTGCTGACACTGTCTCAGGGTCTGTACCTGGTGCAGTGTTTATATGGAGCCCAGTGCTGTGTACAGTGAACGCTCTGTGTTCCCCAGTGATTAATGACACTGTCTCAGGGTCTGTACCCAGTGCAGTGTTTATATGGAGCCCAGTACTGTGTACAGTGAACGCTCTGTTTTACCCAGTGATTGCTGACACTGTCTCAGGGTCTGTACCTGGTGCATTGTTTATATGGAGCCCAGTGCTGTGTACAGTGAATGCTCTGTGTGACCCAGTGATTAATGACACTGTGTGAGTATCTGCTCCTGTTTGTCATTCACTGTAGCTGATGTAGAAGTTTTGTTTACATTCAGTTCTGTTTTTGAGACTTGTTGCTTACTTCCTATTTAACCACAGCCCTGGTGTCACTTCTGCATGAGTTCCTTCTGCACCGCTGTACTGTTTACTGTGGTAGTCTGAATTGTGTAGAGGTAGTTCCACTTCAAGAGACTACATAGAATTACATATAGGATATACAGCACAGAAACAGGCCATTTTCCCCAACCAGACAATGATGACGTTTATGCTCCACTCGTCTTTCCTCATCTAACTCTATCAGCATAACCCTCTATTCCGTTCTCCCTCATATGCTTGTCTAGCCTCCCCTTCAATACATCTATACTATTTGCTTCAACTCCCTGTGGTAGCTGTAATGATATCAGCAAATAGAGATGGTATTTGCCTGTTTGATTATGATGCCTTACCAGCATGTATTGATTGCTTGTGCCTGACCAGCAGAGGGCATGTGACAGAGACAAGCAAGGCAGTTTGGTTTGGTTTCAGTTTCGTTCTAGATGCATCACTAGCATTATGTCTCCTGTAAATGCTGTATAAAGAGTTGAACAGACTTTCGATTAAAAGACATTCTCTTTCATAAATGTCTCGTCATTGCAGTGAGAAAGAACGGATACAAACCGTTTAACAAAAAGAGCGCCAATGTGAAAAAAGAGGCGTGGCCAGCGAACGAAAATGAAAGGGACTATCGAAAGACATGTAGTCGATGCGGTACACAGCATCCACCAAGAAAGTGTCCAGCATATGGTAAAACATGCAATAATTGCAACAAAAACAACCATTATGCCCGTTGCTGTAAGAACCAAGCGCAACAAAGCAAGGTCCATGCAGTAGATGAAAGCGAGATAGAGGAATTCTATGTAGATGTTGTGTCTGAAAACAAAAAAGAAGAAAGAGACTGGATGTTGACACTAAAAGTGAATGACATACACATTCCATTTAAATTGGATACTGGAGCACAAGTTAATGTGATATCAGAGACTGATTTTAAGAAAATTAGACCCAGACCAAAGATACATGGAATAAAAGTGAAAGTGACAGGATACTCAGGTACTGATATACCAGTGAAAAGAAGATGCATTGTCAAAGTGACACACAAGGACAAAGAGCACACGCTAGCATTAATCATGGTGCCAAAGGATGTGCAGGCCATACTAGGTTTAAAAGCCTGTGAGAGACTGAACCTGGTAAAGAGAGTCCTCGTTGTGGAAAGCGAAGGAGAGACAGTCTATGATGAACTCATGAAAGAGTACACCAACCTATTTAAGGATCTAGGCTGCATTCCAGGAGAACACACGATCAGAGTAGATAAAAGTATGACACCGGTCATACATCCATGCAGAAAAGTTCCGTTTGCTCTTCAAAAGCAACTGAAGGCAGAGTTGGACAGGATGGAAAGCCTGAACGTGATTCAGAAGATAGATGAGCCAACTGAGTGGGTGAGTTCCCTCGTCGTAGTGGACAAAAAGAATGGAAAGCTCAGAATTTGCCTGGATCCAAGAGATCTAAACAGAGCAATAAAGAAAGAGCACTTCAAGCTTCCTACACGTGAGGAAATCATGGCACAGTTTGCAAATGCAAAGTATTTCAGCAAGTTAGATGCATCATCAGGATTTTGGCAGATGAAATTGGACGAAGCAAGTTCAAGACTGTGCACGTTCAACAGTCCATTTGGCAGATACAGATTCCTAAGTTTACCATTTGGCATTGCCTCAGCTCCTGAAGTGTATCACAAAACTATCCATATGATCTATGAGCACCTGGAGGGAGTTGATACATCAATGGATGACATCATAGTATGGGGAACCACGAGAACTGAGCATGACGAGAGACTGAAAAAAGTGCTGGAAGCAACAAGGAAAACAAACCTGAAGCTGAATAGAGAGAAATGCCAGCTCGAGGTGACAGAACTGACATTCGTGGGAGATATCCTTAGCAGTGAGGGCATCAGACCAGATCCCAGAAAGGTGTCCGCCATTGAGAATATGCCAAAGCCCCAATGCAAAAAGGACGTGAAGAGGTTTAATGGAATGATCAACTACATGGGGAAATGCATATCCAACCTCTCAGAAAAGATGGCACCACTGAGAAGACTAACTGAAAAGAACATAGAATGGGAATGGAATCATGAGCATGAGAAGTCATGGAGCGATCTAAAGAAACTGCTCACAGAGGAACCAGTTCTGAGGTTTTATGACCCAGCGAGACCCATCAAGATATCATCAGATGCATCACAGAGTGGGCTCAGTGCAGTTCTTCTGCAAAAATATGACTACTGGCAACCTATTGCATATGCATCGCGCTCAATGACAGACGCGGAGACACGATATGCTCAAATAGAAAAGGAGCTGCTCAGCATCACATACACCTGTGAAAGATTTCACCAGTTTGTCGCAGGACAAGCAATCAGTGTAGAGACTGACCATAAGCCCTTGATTGCATTGTTCCAAAAGCCACTAAATAGCTGTCCGCTTAGAATACAAAGAATGATGATCAGGCTGCAATGCTATACACTGAATGTTGCGTACACACTGATGCGCTATCAATTACTGCGAAAGACTGGAAGATAAGTGAGTAACAAACAGGCTTTTATTAGCTAAAGAACGAAGGCATGCCGCTAGTGGTCGACCGGTCCTGAATGCCTGGGGGACTGCAGAGCAGCCGCCTTTATACCAGGGCATATGGGTGGAGCCAGGGGCAGAGCCAGCTGAGGCATGCACAGACAGGTACAACAATGGGCAAGAGTGAACAACAGTGAAGTGAACAACAGTGAAGTGAACAACAGTGGTTTACCACATTCACCCCTTGCTTAAAATGAGTCCGACAGGGTGAAGTGTATTAAAAGTTCGTATAATTGAGTCTTTCTGGGGGTCTTGTATGCCGTCGTGATCGTCGTGGCGACGGCAGAGGTGGTGCAGCTTCCGACGCCGAGTCCCGCGTGGGCCGGCGCACTGGCGTGTCGTCCTCCTCGGTGTTGGGTTGGTTGGTGATCAATGGCGGGTCACAGGGCCACGGCGTGCCGTCTACAGGGGTTAGGTATGGGTCCGTTGCCGCCGGTACATTGTGGGTAGCGGTGATGTTGGTTTCAGGGGCCCCCGAGGGTGCGAGGTCTCGTATGGAGACTGTGTCCTCCCGCCCGTCCGGGTATGCAATGTAAGCGTACTGGGGGTTGGCGTGGAGGAGGTCGACCCTCTCAACCAGGGGGTCCGTTTTATGGGTCCTCACGTGTCTTCTCAGTAGGGCCGGCCCTGGGGACGTCAGCCATGGCGGTAGCGATGTCCCCGATGTGGACTTCCTTGGGAAGACAAACATTTTCTCGTGAGGGGTGGAGTTAGTGGCAGTGCAGAGCAGTGATTGAATAGAGTGAAGCGCATCGGGGAGCACATCCTGCCAGCGGGAGGTCGGAAGGCCCCTAGACTTTAAGGCTAGCAGGGCGGCCTTCCAAACTGTCGCATTCTCTCTTTCCACCTGTCCGTTCCCCCGGGGGTTGTAACTGGTGGTCCTGCTTGTGGCAATACCCCTAGCGAGCAGGTACTGGTGGAGTTCGTCGCTCATAAATGATGAGCCCCGGTCGCTATGGATATAGCTGGGGAAACCGAACAGGGTGAAGAGATCGTTCAGACATTTAATGACCGTGGCACTGGTCATGTCCGGGCAGGGGATGGCGAATGGGAAGCGCGAGTACTTGTCAATAATGTTGAGGAAGTACACATTGCGGTCGGAGGAGGGGAGAGGCCCTTTAAAATCAACACTCAGGCGCTCGAAGGGGCGAGTGGCTTTTATCAGGTGAGCCCTGCCTGGTCTATAAAAGTGCGGTTTGCACTCAGCGCAGACTTGTCAGTTCCTGGTCATGGTCCTGACCTCCTCAATGGAGTAAGGCAGGTTGCGGGCCTTGATAAAATGGAAGAACCTGGTGACCCCCGGGTGGCAGAGGTCATTGTGGAGGGCCCGCAGTCTATCAACCTGCGCGTTGGCGCAGGTGCCACGCGATAGAGCATCTGGGGGCTCATTGAGTTTCCCGGGCCGGTACAAGATATCGTAATTGTAGGTGGAAAGTTCAATTCTCCACCTCAAAATCTTGTCATTTTTGATTTTGCCCCTCTGCTTGTTATTAAACATAAAAGCAACTGAACGCTGGTCAGTTAGTAGGGTGAATCGTTTTCCGGCCAGGTAATGCCTCCAATGTCTCACAGCTTCCACAATGGCCTGGGCCTCCTTTTCGACAGAGGAGTGTCTGATTTCGGAGCCTTGGAGGGTTCGTGAAAAGAAGGCCACGGGCCTTCCCGCCTGGTTAAGGGTAGCGGCCAGGGCGAAGTCGGACGCATCGCTCTCCACCTGGAAGGGGATGGACTCGTCCACCGCGTGCATGGTGGCTTTAGCGATGTCCTCTTTGATACGGTGGAAGGCTAAGCCGGCCTCTGCCGCCAGGGGAAAAGAGGTGGACTTGATAAGTGGACGGGCTTTGTCCGCATAATTAGGGACCCACTGGGCGTAGTAGGAGAAAAACCCCAGGCATCTCTTCAGGGCCTTGAGGCAGTGGGGCAGGGGAAGGTCCATAAGAGGACGCATGCGGTCGGGGTCGGGGCCGATGACTCCGTGTTCCACAACACAGCCAAGGATAGCGAGGCGGTTCATGCGGAATATGCACTTCTCCTTGTTATACGTAAGGTTTAGGAGTTGGGCAGTGCGGAGGAATTTGTCGAGGTTGGCGTCATGGTCCTGCAGGTCATGGCCGCAGATGGTCACATTGTCCAGGTAGGGAAAAGTGGCCTGCAACGCATTTTGGTCGACCATCCGGTCCATCTCCCTTTGGAAAACGGAGACCCCGTTGGTGACGCCGAAGGGGACCCAAAGGAAGTGGTAGAGGCGGCCGTTTGCCTCGAAGGCAGTATATTGGCGGTCCTCATAGCGGATAGGGAGTTAGTGATATGCTGACTTAAGGTCAATAGTGGAGAATACGCGGTATTGCGCGATCTGATTGACCATATCAGATATGCGGGGGAGGGGGTATGCGTCCAGCTGGGTATATCGATTTATTGTTTGGCTGTAGTCAATGACCAGGCGCTGCTTCTCGCCGGTCTTGACGACTACAACCTGGGCTCGCCAGGGGCTGGTGCTAGCTTCGATAATCCCCTCCTTCAGGAGCCGCTCCACCTCAGATTTAATAAAAACTCTGTCACCAGCGCTGTATCGCCTGCTTTTGGTGGCGATTGGCTTACAGTCTGGGGCGAGGTTGGCGAACAACGGGGGGGGGGTGACTTTAAGCGTGGAAAGGCTGCAAAAGGCGCGCGGCGGGCAATTTGAAAACTGCTGGTTGCAGACTGTGAGTGGGGGAAGGGGTCCACCGTACGCCATCGTGACACTCTTAAGGTGGCACTGAAAATCCAACCCCAGTAGAACGGCAGCGCAGAGATCGGGTAGGACAAGCAGTTTAAAGTTTCTGTACTCTGTGCCCCTCACCGAAAGGGTCACCATGCAGTAGCCGCCGACGTCCGCTGAATGGGACTTGGAGGCCATAGAGACCCGGTGGCGCGCTGGCAGGACCGGGAGAGAGTAACGCCGCACCGTGTCAGGGTGGATAAAGCTCTCCGTGCTCCCGCAGTCGAAAAGACAGGTCGTGGCGCGGCCGTTTACCTTTATGTCCATCATGGACCTGGCTAGTTGGTGAGGTCTAGACTGGTCCAGTGTAACGGAGGCCAGCGTAGGGTCAGGCGCGTCGCTGTAGTCATCAGGTGAGGCGGTGGGTGAGTCGGGGGCCCGTTGCAAAGATGGCGGTCGGAACGGATCACACATGGTCAAGGGCATCCAAGATGGCGTCCAAGATGGCGGAACCCATGATCCACATGCGGCTGGAAGCGTACAAGATGGCGTCCAAGATGGCGGCATCCAAGATGGCGGCCCGCTCGGCCCACACGCGGCACTGCTGGAGTCTGGGGTAGGTTTAGCCTTGCAGATGCTGGCGTAGTGCCCTTTCTTCCCACAACCAGAGCAGGTAGCGTTTTTCGCCGGGCAGCGCGCTCTGGGGTGTTTGGCTTGGCCACAGAAGTAACACTTCGGGCCCCGGGATATCGCTGCAGAAGTTGGGCCGTTGGCGGGATGTGGCGGGGGTGGTGCGGTGCCGGGTGGCGGTCCTACCGTGTCCCAGGATGGCGGCGCTCGCGCCATCCACGATGCGGTCGTGCGGTCAGGTGAGTAGGCGTCCATATTCCGTTGGGCCACGTCTAGCAAAAGTGCGAGGGCCGTGGCCTTCTTCAGGTCGAGTTCGCCCTGCTCTAACAGTCTCTGCCGGGTGTAGTTGGACCTGAGGCCCGCGACGAAGGCGTCCCGGACGAGTTCCTCCGTGTACACCGCGGCCGACACCTCTTTACATTTGCAGGCCCGGCCGAGCACCTTCAGCGCCCGTAGGTATACCTCCATCGATTCCCCGGGTTGCTGTTTGCGGGACCCCAGGAGGTGTCTGGCGTAAACTTCATTTACCGGGCGTGCGTACTGTTCTTTAAGAAGGTCAAGGGCACTCTCATAGGATGAGCGAATAAGCTTGGTGGTTCACCTTGGAGGTCAGAATTATTAGTTTGTCGCCATCGTTTTGAACAGAGTCAACGGAGGCTTCTAGGAAAAGTTCAAATCATCGCAGCCAGTGTGCGAACTTGGTAGATGCATCCGCCTCTTGAGGGTCTAGTTCCAGGCATGCTGGTTTGAGGATTTGCTCCATCGGAATAAAATTTAGCTAATAAAATTGATGCGCTATCAATTACTGCGAAAGACTGGAAGTTAAGTGAGTAACAAACAGGCTTTTATTAGCTAAAGAACGAAGGCATGCCTCTAGTGGTCGACCGGTCCTGAATGCCTGGGGGACTGCAGAGCAGCCGCCTTTATACCAGGGCATATGGGTGGAGCCAGGGGCGGAGCCAGCTGAGGCATGCACAGACAGGTACAACAATGGGCAAGAGTGAACAACAGTGAAGTGAACAACAGTGGTTTACCACACACACCGGGTAAACTGATATATACAGCAGACACGTTATCCAGAGCTGTAGACCCAAGTGAGCCCGCAAACACCACAATGGATGAAAAAGTGAACGCCTACGTGGACATGATCACAAGTGCATTGCCCATAGCAGATGCAAAAATGGAGCTCATAAAGACTGAGACAAACAAAGATGAAACAATGAGACGACTGAGGAAAAGCATCTTGGATGGATGGCCCAACATGAAGCAAGACTGCTCACCTGACATAGCAGAGTACTGGAACTGCAGGGCGGAACTATCACTGGTCGAAGACATCATCTACAAAGGAAGTAAAATAGTTATCCCAAAGAGTCTGAGAAAAGAGATGCTAAAAAGGATCCATGGAGGACATCTGGGAATCGAAAAGTGTAAGAAAAGAGCACGAGAGGTGATGTACTGGCCACGAATCAACCAAGATGTGACAAATGAAGTGTCAAACTGCACAATATGCCTGAAATATCGAGCAAGCAATCCGGTAGAACCACTAAAGCCACAGCCAGCGCCAGACAGACCTTACCAGAAGGTAGGCGCTGACCTATTCGTATGTCAAGGGAAGGACTATCTTGTAGTAACAGACTATTACTCCCTGTATCCAAAGGTTTGTAGACTGTGCACCACCACTGCAGATGCTGTGATAACATGTATGAAAGCCATATTCTCCAGACATGGCGTGGCAAGCGAGGTCTTCACAGACAATGGACCCCAGTTTTACAATGCAAGTTTCCGATACTTTGCCAAAGAGTGGGACTTTGTCCACACAACGTCAAGTCCTCACTATCCACAGTCCAATGGACTAGTGGAAAAATCGGTCCAGACAGTGAAAAGACTGATGTACAAGGCAAAAGACAGTGGAACTGACTTCTACCAAAGCATGCTTGTATACCGCATAATGCCGCTCGAGTGTGGTAAGTCACCAGCCCAACTCCTGATGGGACGTCGGCTAAGGTCAAACCTACCCATCCCGGAGAACCTCCTGAAAACAAAAGAGGGGGAGAAAGTGAGGAAGTTCAAGGAACAACAGAAAAAAAGCAAAAGTACTACTATGACAGAGGAACACAAAACCTACCTGAACTCCACACTGGTGACCAAGTAAGGTTCAAAGACAAAACAAACACATGGACTCAGAAGGGAACTGTCCTGAGTGAAGTTCAACCAAGATCATACACCATTCAGACAGATGAGGGTGCTGTTCTGAGAAGAAATCGTCGAGATCTTCTCATGGGACCAGCCACAGCAGGTCAAGAGACTGATACTGTTGAACAACCTGATCACACAGCTGAGAACACATCATCTGAGGCAACAACTCAGATTCAAGGACAATCAATCAGAAAATCCTCAAGACATGTGAAGCCTCCTGAGAGACTCATTGAGCAAATTTAAGGACTATTGTTATAGAAGGAAGTAATGTTATCTTATTCTTTCTTCAAGTTCTAGTGTATTGACATATTTCATGTGAACACACAAAGCAAGGTTAAAAAACCTTGATCATGATAATGATAATGTAAGTTCATTAAGTGTTACAGTTAAAATGCAGATTAATACAAAGAAAACATGTTGTTAGTTAAAAGTAAAATACTTTTGTTTTAAGAAAAGGAGATGTAATGATATCAGCAAATAGAGATGGTATTTGCCTGTTTGATTATGATGCCTTACCAGCATGTATTGATTGCTTGTGCCTGACCAGCAGAGGGCATGTGACAGAGACAAGCAAGGCAGTTTGGTTTGGTTTCAGTTTCGTTCTAGATGCATCACTAGCATTATGTCTCCTGTAAATGCTGTATAAAGAGTTGAACAGACTTTAGATTAAAAGACATTCTCTTTCATAAATGTCTCATCATTGAACCCACAAAGAAATCAATACAGTAGCGAGTTCCACATTCTCACCACTCTCTGGGTAAAGAAGTTTCTTCTGAATTTCCTGTTTGATTTCTTGGTGACTATCTTATATTGATGGCCTCTAGTTTTGCTCTTCCCCACAAGTGGAAACACTCTCTCTGTATCTATTCTATCAAAACCTTTCATAATTCTAAAGACCCCTATTAGGTCACCCCTCAGCCTTCTTTTTTCAAGAGGAGACTGTTCATCCTTCCCTGATATATATAGCTTCGCATTTCTGGTATCATCCTTGTAAATCTTCTCTTGCACACTCACCAGTGCCTCTATATCCTTTTTATAATATGGCGACCAGAATTGTACACAGTACTCCAAATGTGGTCTAACCAAGGTTCGATACAAGTTCAGCAGAACTCCACTACTTTTCAATTCTATACCTCTAGAAATAAATCCTAGTGCTTGGTTTCCTTTTTTATGGCCTTGCTAACCTGTGTCACAACTTTCAGTGATTTGTGTATTTGTACTCCATTATCCCTTTGTTCCTCTTCCCCATTTAGATTCTTAATTTCTAAATAATAAGTGACCTCCCTATTTTTCTTACCAAAATGTAATACCTCACATTTATCTGTGTTGAATTTCATTTGCCAATTATATGCTCATTCTGCAAGTTTATTAATGTATTCCTGTAATTTGTTGCAGTTCTCCTCAGTATTGATTATCCCCCCACCCCCACCCCCAATTTGGTGTCGTCCACAAATTTAGAAATTGTATTTTTGATTTCAAAGTCTAAATTGTTAACATAAGCTGTGAAAAGCAATGGTCCCAGTACTGATCCTTGTGGAACACCACTTCCCACCTTCTGCCACTCTGAATAAAGCTACCCTTTACCCCTACTCTCTGCTTTCTGTCTTGAAGTCAGCTAGTTATCCATTCTACTACTTGTCCCCTGACTCATAGAATCATAGAAAATTACAGCACGGAAGGAGGCCATTTCGGCCCATCGTGTCCGCGCCGGCCAACAAAGAGCTATACAGCCTCATTTCACTTCCCAGCTCTTGGTCCGTAGCCCTGCAGGTTAGAGCATCCCAAGTGCACATCCAAGTACTTTTTAAATGTGGTTAGGGTTCCTGCCTCTACCACCCTTTCAGGCAGTGAGTTCCAGACCCCCACAACCCTCTGGGTGAAGAAATGTCCCCTCTAAACCTTCCACCCATTACTTTAAGTCTGTGCCCCCTGGTTTTTGACCCCTCTGCTAAGGGAAATAGGTCCTTTCTATCCACTCTATCTAGGCCCCTCATAATTTTATACACCTCAATAAGGTCTCCCCTCAGCCTCCTCTGTTCCAAGGAAAACAGGTGCAGCCTATCCAGTTTTTCCTCATAGCTAAGATTCTCTACTCCCGGCAACATCCTTGTAAATCTCCTCTGTACCCTCTCCAGTGCAATCACATCTTTCCTGTAATGTGGTGACCAGAACTGCATGCAGTACTCTAGCTGAGGCGTAACTAGTGTTTTATACAGTTGAAGCATAACCCCCTGCTCTTGTATTCTATGTCATGGCTAATAAAGGCAAGCATTCCGTATGCCTTCTTAACCACCTTATCTGCCTGGCCTGCTACCTTCAGGGATCTGTGGACATGCACTCCAAGGTCCCTTTGTTCCTCTACACTACTCAGTGTCCTACCATTTAATGTGTATTCCCTTTTGTTGTGTATTTTGAATGTTGTATTTGAATTGTCCCACATAGCTTACCGTAGTTGTGATGTGCAATGCATTATGGGAAATAGAGTGCATTAAGTTGAAGAGATTCTTCTGGAAGTAATGGCTGTTAACTGAACTCTGTCTCCTGCGTACTCTTTTAATTGTTATACTGTGGCGTACCGATCACAGAAAGGACACAATCCGCTTTTCGGTCCGTAGACTATAAATCAGGCGTCATGCCTTTAAGAAGGATCACACCTTTAAGAAACTCGATCTGCAACATAATTAAGCCCAGAGCGGGGGAGGAGCAGTCTAAGCTGTGGACTGATGAAAAGCAGTCAGATTTGGTGTAAGCTCTGACGCCATTTTTGTGTTCAACATGTGGTCTCAGCACGGTGGCATAGTGGTTAGCACTGTTGCCTCACAGCGCCAGGGACCCGGGTTTGAATCCGGCCTTGGGTGACTGTCTGTGTGGAGTTTGCACATTCTTCCCGTGTTTGTGTGGGTTTTCTCCGGGTGCTCCGGTTTCCTCCCACAGTCCAAAGATGTGCGGGTTAGGATGATTGGCTATGATAAATTGACCCTTAGTGTTAGGGGGATTAAATACGTGGGGTTACGGGGATAGGGTGGGATATGTGTTGGTGTATGGGTTACGGGGATCGGGTGGGATATGTGTCGGTGCAGGCTCGATGGGCCGAAATGGCCTCTATCTGCACTGTGGGGTTTCTGTGTGAAACCTTTTCTGTTGAACCTCTCCGAGTTCAGTATATTATGTTAGGAGTACGTAGACTCCTACATTGGTGACCCCGACGCTCAGGACGACTCCTAAGCGTAACCATGGCTGACACAAACGCAGTTTTTGTGAAGCTGCCGGAGTTCTGGGAGAATCTAGCCACCACCTGGTTCCTTCAAGCCAAATGGCAATTCCGACTCCGCGGCATCACCGCCGACACAAAGATGTACGACTACCTCCTCGCCTCCCTGGGCAGGTGCACGATCACGAAAGTCTGGACAACACTACAAAACCCTTCGGAGGAAGGCAAGTACGCACATCTCAAGGCCGCGCTCCTTAAAAAATTCACAGCCTCCCAATTCGTGCACAACTGCCACCTCCTCGACCTCCCGGGCCTCGGTGCCTCCACGCCGTCAGACTTGCTCTCACACATGCTTGCTCTGGCCGACGAGAAACCGCCCGGCTCCCTCTTCCACATGCTCTTTATCCGCCAACTAACTCCCATCATCCGCCCGGCGATCGTGGCGTCCAGCCTCATGGACCTCGAGGACCTGGCCGACGAAGCCAATAAGTTCGATAGCAAAATACTGCAGATGTTGGAAATCCGAAATAACAACAGAAAATGCTGGAAAAACTCAGCAAGTCAGGCAACATCCGTGGAGAGAAATTTGAGTTGACGTTTCGGGTTTGACCCTTCTTCAAAACTTTTGAAGAAGGGTCAAACCCGAAACGTCAACTCAAATTTCTCTCCACGGATGTTGCCTGACTTGCTGAGTTTTTCCAGCATTTTCTGAAGCCAATAAGTTCCTGTCCGCCGGCTCCAACCACGTCGTCACCCCCGACCTGGCCTCCGCAGCGTCGGCGCGCGCTCCACCCTCTGTCGCACGGCCACACAGCTTGGCCACGAGGCCCCCCAGGCCCCCATGTCCCCCAAGCCCTCCGACCCAGGGCTACTGCTACTTCCATACCCGGTTCGGCGCACGGGCACGCCGCTGCAGCCACCCCTGCACGTTTCCAACCGCCCCCACACCGGCCTACACGATGGTCGTGGGGCAAGCAGGCGCGCTGCTGTACGTTACGGACAGCGCCTCCGGACACCGTTTCCAATGCAACACGGGCGCGCAGCGCAGCATCATCCCCGCGTCCGCCCTCGAGATCCAGCGAGGCGGCCGCGGCCCTGCGCTGGCTGCCGCCAATGGCACCGACATCCGGACGTACGGCACCCGCACCGTCACCATCGACCTCGCAGGCCACCACTACCACTGGGAGTTTATCACCGCCAAGGTGCTCTCCCCGCTCCTCGGTGCGGATTTCCTGTGCGCCCATGGCCTGTTGGTCGACATGCCTCGGCGCTGCCTCGTGGACATGAACACCATGTCACCTATCCCGGGCGTCATGGCCCCCCCCTAACCCACCGAAATGGTGTGGCAGTGCCGCGCCCGCTCAACGGACGACTACTCAGCACTCCTGGCTGAGTTCCCAGCCCTCACCAACCCGACCTTCTCCGCGAAAGTTGCTAAGCATGGGGAAGAACACTTCATCCCCACCACAGGCCCACCGGTGTATGCCCACGCCCGCAGGCTGGACCCGGCCAAGCTGGAGATCGCGCAGGCTGAGTTCGCCACAATGGAACAGCTCGGCATCATCCGCCGCTCCAACAGCCCCTGGGCCTCCCCACTCCACATCGTCACCAAACCCGATGGGGGATGGCGCCCCTGCGGGGACTACCGGTGCCTAAACAACGCCACCACGCCGGATCGGTACCCCATACTGCACATTCAAGACTTCTCGGCTAGACTGGCCGGCCACTCAGTCTTCTCCAAAGTCGACCTGGTGCGCGGTTACCATCAGGTGCCAGTCCATCCCACGGACATCCCCAAGACGGCCATAATCACCCCTTTTGGGCTATCCGAGTTCCTCCGAATGCCCTTCGGCCTCAAAAACGCGGCCCAGGCTTTCCAGTGGCTCATGGACTCTGTCCTCCGGGACCTGAAGTTCCTCTTTGTCTACCTGGATGACATCCTGGTAGCTAGTTCCTCCAAGCAGGAACACATCGAGCACCTCCGCACCCTGTTCCAGCGGCTCGGTGAGCACGGGCTCATCATCAGCCCAGCCAAGTGCCAATTCGGCCTCAGCAGGATCGAATTCCTCGGCCACCACATCACGCAGGATGGAGCCATTCCCCTGCCCGCCAAGGTGCAAGCCGTCCAGCAGTTCGCCCAGCCTACCACCATCAAAGGCCTCCAGGAGTTCTTGGGGATGATCAACTTTTACAACCGATTCATTCCCGGAGTGGCCTCCCTCATGCGGCCCCTATACGAAGCCCTCCGGGGTAAGAAAGACAGAATGGCGATCGAGTGGTCGGCGGACATGTTGACTGCTTTCGACTCGACCAAAAAGGCACTCGCTGACGCCACCATGCTCGCTCACCCACAGCCCAAAGCCAGGGTGGCCCTCACCACAGACGCCTCCGACCACGCGGTCGGCGCCATGTACGTACAGTGGGTCGACGGGGCCTGGCAACCGCTGGCCTTTTTCAGCCACCAACTGCGCCCCCCGGAGGCCAAATACAGCGCCTTTGACCGCGAGCTCCTCGCACTGTACCTGGCAGTCCGCCATTTTAGATTTCTTTTGGAGGGCCGCCCCTTCACAGCGTTTGTCGACCACAAACCCCTGACATTCGCGATGGCAAAATCTGCGGACCCGTGGTCAGCCAGGCAACAACGCCAGCTCGCCGCGGTGTCCGAATTCACCACGGACATCTGGCACGTCTCCGGTCGAGACAACGTGGTGGCCGACTGCCTATCCTGCCCCGCCATCCACGGCGCCCACCTGGCAGTGGACTATGCTCACTTGGCAGCGGAGCAACGCACCGACCCCGATCTGCTCTCCGCGCCCACAACCCTCCCAGGGCTGCAACTGACTGACATTGCCTGCGGCCCGTCCGCTGTCACAGTCAAATGCGACACATCCTTGGCGCAACCCCGCTCCGTTGTCCCGGCGTCCTGGCGAAAACGGGTGTTCGACATCGTCCACGGCCTCTCACACCCCGGCACCCGCGCGTCCATTAGACTGGTGGTGAACCGATTTGTCTGGCGCGGCCTGCGCAAAGATGTGTGCGTCTGGTCCAGATCCTGCATAGCTTGCCAGCGTGCCAAAATCCACCAGCACGTCAAAGCCCCACTCGAGGAGTTCACCGTGCCAGAAAGAAGGTTTGACCACGTCCACATCGACCTCGTCGGCCCCCTGCTGCCATCACAAGGTCACACGCACCTGCTGACAATCGTGGACCGTACCACCCGCTGGCCCGAGGCCATTCCACTGACGTCCACCACCACTGCCGACATCGCGAGGGCGTTCATCGGGACCTGGGTCGCTCGGTTCGGCGTCCCCTCCGACATGACGTCGAATAGAGGCCCGCAGTTCACCTCTGATCTGTGGGCCGCCATCGCCCGAAACCTCGGGGTGGCCGTTCACCGCACCACGGCTTACCACCCCCAAGCCAACGGACTGTGCGAGCGATTCCACAGGTCCATGAAGTCGTCCCTCCGCGCCAACCTCGAGGACGAGGCTTGGATCGACCGCTTCCCGTGGGTGCTACTTGGCCTACGCTCCGCGGTCAAGGAAGACCTGCAAGCCTCGGCAGCGGAACTCATGTACGGCCAGCCGCTGCGCGTACCCGGAGAGTTCCTGCCCACCGCCACGACCCCTGGTCGGCTGACCAGCAACGCTGCGCTTTCCCCAACCGAGCACAACAGTTCGCTCCGGTACCCACCGGCCGGCACGGCGAACCAGCAGCCCGCGTACCACCTAGCCTGCACATGGCCAAATTTGTTTTCGTGCGCCATGACGCCCACCGAGGACCTCTACGGCCCCCATATGACGGACCCTACAAGGTACTCCAGACGGGGAACAAGTTCTTCCTCCTCCAAGTGGGCGGCAGAACTGACAAGGTGTCGGTCGACCAGCTCAAGCTGGCGCACCTAGAGCCCGACGAACCCGTTCAAGTGGGCCAACCCCCACCGCGGGGCAGGCCGCCTAAGAGCCCGACGCGTCCGACCGCCCCGCTCCCGACACCAATCGCCAAGAGCCGTTCCGGCCGTGCCATCAAGCCACCACGCCGGTTCGTACACTCCCTACTAGCGGATTCTGGGGGGAGCTGTGTGGCGTACCGATCACAGAAAGGACACAATCCGCTTTTCGGTCCATAGACTATAAATCAGGCGTCATGCCTTTAAGAAGGATCACACCTTTAAGAAACTCGATCTGCAACATAATTAAGCCCAGAGCGGGGGAGGAGCAGTCGAAGCTGTGCACTGATGAAAAGCAGTCAGACTTGGTGTAAGCTCTGACGCCATTTTTGTGTTCAACATGTGGTCTCAACAATTTAAACCTTTTCTGTTGAACTTCTCCGACTTCAGTATATTTTGTTAGGAGTACGTAGACTCCTACAATACAAGCAAGGTTAATGTTGTGTTTGTACCGCTATACACAACTACATAAAATAATAAAGTAGCAGAGACTGAGAGTAACTTCAAGTGATCTTTACTGGGTAACTGGAACTTCGGCACTGACTGTACAAATCGATACGCGCCTATTATATACGCTCGCAACTAAGGATATACATCCGCAAAACAAAGTAGTCCCTTCAATGTTGTATACATTACACTTCCTCCCCCTTTAGTTTAATAGTATATTAATGCAAAAGTTCTATAATTAACATACAGAGCCTGTCTTTACAGTAACCTTTTTGTTTTCTTAAAAGTAACAAAATTCAAATTCCAACATAACATTTTATTTTGTCAACAGCCCTTTTACAAGTCAAGTCTCTGGGGAGGCCTCCTCTGCCTCTCTGGGTAACGTCTCTCCAGACTCTTTTGCTTTGCGGAATGAGACTGTACAGGTACAGGTGCATCAGGTGAGCTATCAGCACAGGTGGAGCTGTCAGCTGTGGATGAGGCTGGTGCTGATGCTGATGAATCAGGAGTGTCTGTTTCCATGTCAGGTGAGTCTGGGCGAGGTATAGGGGTGTTTTCCATCTGAACATCCAGAATTTGGTCCACATGACGTCTCAAAACGTTCTCTCCCACATCCACAGTATACATCAGTGGTCCCTCTCTTGTGGATATTGTCCCTGGTTGCCACTTTTCCATCCGGAAATCACGAGCAAGAACTGACTGTCCCACACTGAAGCTTCTTGTTGGCTTAGCATTCAAATGTTTGAACTGTTTGTTCTCTACATCACGACGTACATTCAGTTTAAGAAGGTCCATGCGAGATCTCAGGTTCCTGTTCAGAAACATCATCGCTGGAGTCTGATTAGTGGCTGCGTGTACTGCGTTCCGATAAGCAAAGAGGAAATTGTCTATCTTGTGTTGCAGTGGTAGATTCTCACTGTACATTGCTTTGATGGCCTTCTTGAAAGTCTGTACGAATCTTTCTGCCAAGCCATTTGTAGCTGGATGGTACGGGGCAGATGTGTAGTGCTTGATTCCATTTTTCCTCATGAAACCTTGGAATTCGTCAGAGACAAATTGTCGTCCATTGTCTGTGCAGATTTGTTCTGGTCGTCCATTTCTAGCGAACATGGTCCTCAGAACTGAAATGGTCTTTTCAGATGTGGTTCATTTCATTTTAATGACCTTGCGCCATTTGGAATGTGCATCGACTGCAATCAAGAACATGGAGTCCATGAACGGTCCAGCAAAGTCGATGTGCACACGTTGCCATGGTGACGAGGGCCATTCCCATGGGTGGAGAGGGGCTTGTGGTGGTGCGTTCTGGACCTTTTGACATCCTGAGCAGCTCTTTGTCAGGTCCTCGATCTGTTTGTCAATTCCCGGCCACCACACGTAACCACGGGCAAGGCTTTTCATCTTTACCGTACCTAAGTGGCCTTCATGCAGTTCATCTAGCACTCGGTTACAAAGCTTGGGAGGAATCACAACTCCGACACCCTGATAACTGCTCCCTCCTAGCTGAGAATGCTGGAAACAATGAGTCACCATGCGCTAGCCATCCCTTCACAGTGATGTCATAAGCTTTTGACAATGTAGGGTCATTGCGTGTTTCTCTTTCAATAAGGGAGTTTGTCACTGGTAGCTGCTCAACTATTGTTGTGTGAAATACCTCTGCTGAGTCAACTGTTGTAGTTCTCTCTGAGGTCGGCAGTGGTAAACGTGACAAACCATCGGCGTTGCCATGTTGCTTGGTCCCCTTGTATTCAATGTCATACAGGTGAGCCCCTAGGAAGAGTGACCATCGCTGTAGCGGTTGTGCCGTCATCACTGGAACGCCCTTCCCTGGGTTGAAGATTGAAACGAGAGGCTGGTGGTCAGTTAACAGTGTAAACTGTTGACCATACAAGTAGTGGTTGAATTTCTTGACTCCCCACACAAGGCTGAGGGCCTCTCGATCAATCTGTGCATAATTGCGTTCAGCTGTAGTCAATGATCTTGAGGCAAAGGCTATTGGTCTTTCTGAGCCGTCTGGGAACGTATGTGACAACACGGCACCAATGCCATGTGGTGAAGCATCACATGACAGTCGAATAGGTAAGGATGGGTCAAAGTGAGCTAGCACCTCTTCTGAAGTAATGAGTCTTTTACTCTCTTGAAAAGCTTGTTCACAGCTGTCACTCCACTTCCATTGTGACCCTGTCTGTAGCAGTGCATTTAGTGGATGTAACACTGTGGATAGGTTGGGCAAGAACTTGTGATAGTAGTTCACCAGTCCAAGATATGATCTCAACTGAGACACATTTTCAGGTTGTGGTGCATTAATCACAGCTTCAATCTTGTCTGGAGACTTGTGTAAACCGTCCTTGTCAATCACATGTCCACAGTATGAGATTTCCTTTTTGAAAAACTCACACTTATCTCGGTTCGCTCGGAGCCCATACTTCCGTAACCTGATGAGCACCTGTTCGAGGTTGGAAAGGTGGTCGTTGTCATTCTTGCCAGTAATGATGATGTCATCAAGATAACACTGAGTACCTGGGATCCCCTGCAGGACTTGGTCCATTGCCCTTTGCCAGATTGCAGGAGCTGATGCTATTCTGAATACCAGCCGATTGTACTGGTAAAGGCCTTTGTGCGTATTTATTGTCAGGTACTTCTTTGATGCATCATCAATTTCCATTTGGGGATAGGCCTGGGCCAAGTCAATCTTTGTGAAGCGTTCCCCTCTTGACAGGGAAGCAAAGATGTCCTCAATGCGAGGCAATGGGTACTGTACTGTGTGGAGGATTGGGTTAACAGTCACTTTAAAGTCTCCACAGATGCGCACTTTTCTTGGCTTTCCTGGTTTTGTGCTGGAGGTTTTCTTCATCACTGGAACTATAGGTGTGGCCCATTCACTCCAATCCACCTTGGACAGGACCCCTAACTGCTCCAAGTTCTCCAGCTCTGCTTCTACTGAAGGGCGAATTGCATAAGGCACTGGTCTGGCCTTGTGGAACTTTGGATTTGCGTTCTCCTCAATCTTAATTTTTGCTTTCATGCCCTTAAGTGTTCCTATTCCCTTCTTGAACACTTCCTGAGAGTCAAAGAGTATTTGTGACAGTCTCTCAGGAGTGGTGTTGCTGTCCTCCTTTGCTGACACAAACAGTGCTTGGATGGTGTGCCAATCCAATGGTATTTTCCTGAGCCATTCACGTCCCAGCAATGGTGGTCCTCCATTTTCCACTACATAGAGGTTCAATTGCGGTATTTTTTTTTCTTTGTATGTCACTGTCACTTTTATTTTACCTTTGGGGCACACTCTTTGTCCTGTGTATGTCTTTAACAGTACTTTAATTGGCCTTAGCGGTATGTGCGAAAACAGTCGTTTGTAGTCATGTACAGAGATCACTGTTAAAGCTGAGCCTGTGTCCAACTCCATTTTCAGCTTAACTCCTGCCACTTCTGGAGTAACCCATATTATTCTGTGAACCCCTGTTTCTTTCACACTGTGTAGTTTTAGACAAGCCAGATCCTCTTCCTCTGAGTCTGTGTCCCTTTTTTCTTTATCTGAACTGTCTCCAGTCACGTAATGTACCTTCTTGTATCTATCTTTGAAAGGTTTCTTGTTTTCAGTCACTTGGTGTGCCTTTTTGTTACTCTGTATTGTATCAGTTTTCTGCTTCTTTGCTTTGCAGACTCTTTCAATGTGCCCTCGTCTGCCACATTGTCTGCAATCTTTGTCTTTAAACCAACAGTCATTGTGGTCATGTGACATTTTGCCACAGCGATAGCACTTCTTTTCTTGTTTCAGTGCAGCTATGAGCAGTGGTTTGGGGCTTAAATGGTCTTGGAGTGTGCCCACTATTTGTTTGAATGTTTTGTTTGCTGGCTTTTCAGGGCTTAGTAAACTACATAGCAGCCCATATGTCTTTGCGCCCATAACACTCAGCAAAACAGTGGCTTTCTATTCTACCTCCACTCTGTTAGCCTCACAGTACAACTCCACTCTTTCAATGTAAGTTGCCCAGTCTTCAATGCTGCTATCAAATGCTGCAATAGTGCCAATCATCGCCATTTTTGTTTCTTTCCAAACCTGTTTTTTCTTTCTTTACTAATTAGCTAGCATCATGCAAGTCCTGTGCACTTTTCACTTGACTTACGTATCCCCTGCCTAGCTTAGCAAGCGTGCTCCATTTTCTCTACCTTCTCGCTCCTTTCTTCCAAATTTCGGTGTCCTCTGGATGCGATGCCAGAATAGGAAGACGTAGGTTCATAATTCTCATCGCCAATTTGTTGTGTTTGTACCGCTATACACAACTACATAAAATAATAAAGTAGCAGAGACTGAGAGTAACTTCAAGTGATCTTTACTGGGTAACTGGAACTTAGGCACTGACTGTACAAATCGATACACGTCTGTTATATACGCTCGCAACTAAGGATATACATCCGCAAAACAAAGTAGTCCCTTCAATGTTGTATACATTACAGTTAATAAACTCTTGAGATGTAACAAAAGTGGCGACGAGGACATCTGAACTTACGTGGCTCTGCTGTGTGGAAGATAGTCGGGTTTTACGTGTTTAAAACTGTTATTTTTGCCATGGACAGAGGAGCTTGCAATGGCGGGAAGACGAGACGGCATATACTAACAACTTGAGGAAGGGGAGGAAAAGCAGTGAGTAAATCAGGAAGGACATTTATTCAACTGTGAAACGATCTGTGAATTGAAGCACTAAGTAACTGATAGTGATTTTAGTTGAGTTCAACATTGGAAGGATCCTTAGTGAATGATAATTAGGAGCCTGAGAGAAGGAAAATGGCTGGGATTATCGGTAGCATTGGACCGTTTGATGAGAGTGTCGAACAATGGAGCTCATACACAGAACGATTTGAATACTTCACACAAACAAATGACATTGGAGGGAACAAAGTAGTACCTACATTGTTAAGTGTGATGGGACCAAAGACTTTCAATCTTTTGCGTACTTTAGTGCATCCAGATAAACCAGGGACTAAACAATATAGCGAAATTGTGGAGATACTAAAAGGGCATTTTTCACCCAAACCCCTAGTCATAGCTGAGTGGTTTAGGTTCCACAGGTGTAACCAGGAAGAAGGAGAAACAGTGACCATGTTTGTAGCTGCACTACAAAGACCATCAGAGCACTGTGAGTTTAATGACATGCTAAGTGATACTATAAGAGACAGGCTAGTGTGTGGTATGAGAACTGAAGCCATACAGAAGAGACTATTAACGGAGAGTAATCTGACACTACAAAAGGCCATTGAAATCAGTATTTCCATGGAATTGGCAGCTAAGGAAGCTCAACAGTTGGGTGCAACAGAAAAAGTGCACAAGAACAGAGAGTCAAGGGCCATGTTTCCGTTGTGGCAAAACGGGGCATCTTGCGTCTGCATGCTGGTGTGTGGACATGGATTGCCACAGCTGTGGTAAAAAGGGACATATTCAGCGCGCATGCAGAAAAAAAAGGACACAGAGAAAATGTCAAAGACGGAAGGAAGAAAAAAAACATTCAGACAAAAGACAAAGAAGCATGTCCGCTCTGTAGAACAGGACAAAACAGAGGCAAGTGACACTTCAGAGGAGAAACTATCACTGAACGTGCTGACTATAGCTGGGGATTCACATGGCTACTGGGTTTCACCCTTGCTAGAGGGGCAGCCTGTGCGAATGCAGATCGATACCGGGGCAGCAGTATCTCTTATGTCAGAGACAGTCTACAAAAAGACATTAAAGCACCTTCCACTTCAGCCAGCTAACCTAGCGTTAAAGACATATACCGGTGAAAGAGTAACCATGAGACGTATCACTGAGGTCACAGTTCAGTTGAATGGACAAACTAGGAAGTTACCACTCTACGTAGTTAAAGGAGACTACCCCTCCCTACTGGGACGTTCGTGGATGGAGAGAATAAAATTAGACTGGTCATCAGTCTACATGATGTCACACAATGATCCAGGCTTAACCGCCATCTTAAAGAAACATGCAGAAGTCTTTAATGGAGAACTGGGTAGCGTGAAAGATATTACTGTGAAGCTTCATATTAAGCAGGATAGCAAACCCAAGTTCATGAATGCATGACCCGTACCTTATGCCATCAGACCAAAAGTCGAGGCTGACTTAGAAGCCCTAGTTGAAAGCGGAGTACTAGAACCAGTCAGTGTGTGAGTGAATGAGCAACACCCATCGTACCAGTGCTCAAGAAAGGGGGTGGAGTTAGGATATGTGGAGATTTTAAAGTAACTGTTAACCCTGTATTGTCAGTGGAGCAATATCCGCTCCCCCATATTGATGATTTGTTTGCGGGACTTGCTGGGGGCCAGAAGTTTAGCAAAATCAACCTCTGTTAAGCCTACCTGCAAATGCATGTGGATGAACAGTCACGAGAAATGCTGACTATTGTGACGCACAAGGGCCTATTTAGGTATCGTCGACTTCCTTTCGGAATTACATCAGCTCCAGCGCTTTTCCAGCGTGCTATGGACCAGATCCTTAGTGGATTGCCTGGAGTTCAGTGCTACTTAGATGATATCTTAGTTACTGGGTGTGATGACCAAGAACATCTGCGTAACTTGGACGCAACGCTAGAGACTGAGGGATTATGGACTCAGAGTTCGCAGGGATAAATGCGATTTTCTTCAGGCATCAGTTGATTGCCTCGGTCATGTGATCGATGCCACAGGCCTTCACAAGGCACCGTCCAAGACCAAGGCAATCGTGGATGCCCCAGCACCTGAAAATATCAGCCAGCTGCATTCTTTTCTAGGGTTACTGAACTACTATGGATGGTTCATACCGAACCTAGCCTCGATGCTGAGGTCGCTGCATTGGTTGCTATGTAAAGACAAGAAGTGGGAATGGACTAACAAGTGCCAGGAGGCGTTCATGACAGCAAAGGACACACTCCTGAAGTCAGAGGCTTTGACGCATTTTGACCCTTCATTACCAATACAGTTAGCTCGTGATGCATCATCATATGGTGTGGGAGCGGTCGTTTCTCATATCATGCCAAACGGAGAAGAGAAGCCGATAGCATTCGCATCTAGGACTTTGAACAGAGCGGAATCTAACTACGCCCAAATAGAATGAGAAGCTCTGAGCACCTTTTTTGGCGTTCGCAAGTTTCACCAATATTTGTCCGGGAGACAGTTCACACTACTAACAGATCACCGCCCTCTCACGACCATCTTCGGGCCACATACAGGGATTCCGTCACTTGCTGTGAGTAGAATGCAAAGGTGGGCGCTGCTGTTGTCTGCACACACCTTTGACATTAGATATCGCAAGTCTGACCTGCACGGCAACGCCGATGGTCTTTCCAGGTTGCCGCTGCCTGTCACCAAGCCTATGACGAGTAGCATGGACATCTGTTATTTTCGGCAGGTGGAGAACGCGCTTGTTACTTCGACACAGGTCCGACGAAACACCAGAAACAACCCAGTGTTGTCTGCAGTGCTGGACATTATCATCAGGGGCAGGCTTGACAGCGATGACCCAAACCTGAAACCATATCTCTAAGGAGAAATGAACTGTCGGTGCAGTCTGGATGTTTGCTGTGGGGGAGGAGAGTGGTTATTCCACCGTCGCTACGGGAACCAGTGTTACAGCAACTACACTCCGGACACTGTGGAATGGTTCGTATGAAAGAAATAGCGAGGAGCTACTTCTGGTGGCCGGGTATGGATGGACAGATTGAGGACAAAGCTAAAACCTGTTCCTCATGTCAGAGAGTTCGTAATGTGCCACAGCTTGCACCTCTTCACCCCTGGGACTTTCCGGAGGAAGCATGGCACCGCATTCATGTAGACTTTACAGGTCCATTCGAGGAGAGAATGTTCCTGGTGGCTGTTGACGCGCACAGTAAGTGGCCAGAGGTTGTTATAATGAGGTCCACCACCGCTGAGAAGACCATCGAGAAGTTAGGTGAGGTGTTCAGCCGATTTGGATCGCCAATGCAACTTGTCTCAGACAACGGTCCACAGTGGGTGTCACAAGAAATGGCTACATTTCTGCAGGTGAATGGCGTACAACATATCAGGGCTGCACCATACCACCCTGCGACCAATGGTTTAGCTGAGAGGTTTGTTCAGACCATGAAACACTCTCTAAAGGCATTGCAAGGCCAGGGAATGCTTCATCAGCGCCTGAATAGTTTCCTGTTGAGTTACAGAAACACACCACATGCGACCACAAAAGCATCACCTGCCACTCTACTGCTCAAAAGAGAGGCTACGAACCAACTTTGACCTGCTGAAACCGCCAAAGGTGAAAGACGTGGTACAGTATCAGCAGGACAAGCAGATCAAGCGACGTGAACAACGCTCCAAAGACAGAGTCTTCAGTCCAGGTGAACATGTGTTGGCACGGAACTACAGTGGTGGACCTAAGTGGGTTCCTGCGACTGTCATTGCACAGACTGGTCCAGTATCCTACACAGTACAGACAACCGAGGACATTGTCTGGAAGAGACACACCGATCAGCTTCTACGAAGTGCAGCAACACCCACTGAACCACCAACAGCAGTTTATCTGCCATTGGGTGACGCTGTGGGTCATCCGCCTTCTACACCGAGAGGCTCAGCTTCTGAGGAAGCAGCCGATTCAGCCCCTATCTCATCAGCAAGGGAGACCTGTATACAGGCACCCCAGCCGCCTACACCTGTGGTGGCATCACCTGTGAGAGACAATGAACTGGAGAGCCAGGTTGACCGCCGGTATCCTACCAGAGAGCGGCGGGCCCCTATACATTTGAACTTATAGTTCAGAGACTTACAGAATCACAGAATCACAGAAACCCCACAGTGCAGATAGAGGCCATTTCGGCCCATCGAGCCTGCACCGACACATATCCCACCCGATCCCCGTAACCCCTACACCAACACATATCCCACCCTATCCCTGTAACCCCACGTATTTAATCCCCCTAACACTAAGGGTCAATTTATCATAGCCAATCAACCTAACCCGCACATCTTTGGACTGTGGGAGGAAACCAGAGCACCCGGAGAAAACCCACGCAAACACGGGGAGAATGTGCAAACTCCACACAGACAGTCACCCGAGGCCGGATTCGAACCCGGGTCTCTGGCGCTGTGAGGCAACAGTGCTAACCACTATGCCACCGTGCTGCCCTTTATCTGGGGCAGAATAATCCCCATGGGTATAACAGGTTATTGTGTTTTTAAAATTTTGTGGTTCTATTGGGACATCTAATGTAAGAGGGGAGGAGATATTGTGTATTTTGAATGTTGTATTTGAATTGTCCCACATAGCTTACCGTAGTTGTGATGTGCAATGCACTATGGGAAATAGAGTGCATTAAGGTGAAGAGATTCTTCTGGAAGTAATGGCTGTTAACTGAACTCTGTCTCCTGCGTACTCTTTAATTGTTATACAAGCAAGGTTAATAAACTCTTGAGATTTAACACCTTTCCTTGTTAGCCCTCCCCGAATGCATTACCTCACACTTCTCCGGATTGAATTCCATTTGCCACTGTTCTGCCCACCTGACCAATTTATTGATATCTTCCTGCAGTCTGCAGCTTCCTTCTTCAGTATCAACCACACAGCCGATTTTAGTAGCATCTGCAAACTTCTTAATCATATCCCCTATATTCAAGTCTAGATCATTGATATATACCACAAAAAGCAAGGGACCTAGTCCTGAGCCCTGCGGAACCCCACTGGAAACAGCCTTCAAGTCACAAAAACACCCATCAACCATTACCCTCTGCTTCCTGTCTCCGAGCCAGTTTTGGATCCAACTTGAATCTTTGCCCTGGATCCCATGGGCGTTTAACTTCGTGACCAGTCTGCCATGTGGGACCTTATCAAAAGCCTTGCTAAAGTCCATATACACTACATCAAACGCTTTACCCCGACCTTGTTCATCAGCCTCTTCCCGCTGTCCAGGGCCCCAAACACTCCTTCCAGGTGAAACAGCGATTTACTTGTACTTCTTGCAATCTAGTATACTGTATTCGCTGCTCACGATGCGGTCTCTTTCTGGGGTGACCAAACACAGATTGGGTGACCGCTTGGCGGAACACCTCCGTTTAGTCCATAACCGTGACCCCGAGCTTCCAGTCGCCTGTCACTTTAATTCTCCGCTCCACTCCCACTCTGACCTTTCCGTCCTCGACCTCTTACACTGTTCCAATGAAGCTCAACGTAAGCTCGAGGAACAGCACCTCATCTTTAGATTAGGCACTTTACGGCCTTCTGGGCTCAACATCAAGTTCAACAATTTCAGACCATAACCTCTGACCCTATCTTTTTTTCCCCCCTTTTTTTTCTCTCACACGGCATGTATTTTTGGCTTCCCCCCATCCTTCCCTCACCATAACCCGACTCTTGTGCTTTTCTGATTTCAGGCCATTAACAAGCACCCGAGCAGTTTGTCCCCAAGGTCACCACAGAGAGTGAGGGGGGAGAAGAAGAAGAAGAAGACACCACGTCACTGAATCTCTCCCTCGCAGACACCAGCTCAGAAAATGGCTCTAAGCGAACTTTAGAGGCTAGTGTGGAAGTGGGATCTGCACAGGGTGAGGCACCAGGGGCGAGTGGGCTGCAGCAAGGCCAGGGGGAAAGGGGTAACTTGGGGGCCATCTCCCCAGAGGGTGAGTTCGCCTGCGAGTTCAGCTGCACAGGACTCGATGGTGCGCCCTTCAGAAGAACGGTGGTGGGCATGCATACTGAATTGATAGGTGCAAAGGCAAGCCTGCCAGAGAGCATCTTGGCAATGTCAAGGAGTGTGGAGGAGTCCGCCTCCAACATTCCCCAGGTTCTCGCAGAGTTGGAACCAAGGATTTCCAGCTTAGAAATGATGGTCTACTCCGACAGAGACCGTGTCGACCCCGACATGATGGAGCACATGATGGGTGATAGCGCAGCTTCCATTGCAGCACAGGAGGAGGGACCCAACGTCTTAGTGCTGCAGCGGAAGCTCGGACTGCTCTCATGCAGTCTCTGCTTGGTGCCATTGAAACTCATGAGTGGTCTGGACAGAGTAGATAGAGAGAAACTGTTCCCATTGGCAGAAGGGTCACGAACCAGAGGACACAGATTTAAGGTAATTGGCAAAAGAACCAAAGGCGACATAGGGAAAAAGCTTTTTATGCAGCGAGTGGTTAGGATCTGGAATATACTGCCTGAAAGGGTGGTGGAGGCAGATTCAATCAGATTCAAAAGGTAATTGGATAAGTACCTGAAGGAAAACAATTTGCATGGCTACGGGGAAAGGACGGGAGAGTGTGACTAGCTGAAGTGCTCTTACAGAGAGCCGGCACGGGCTCGGCAGGCCGAATAGCCTCCTTCCGTGCTGTAACCATTCTATGATTCTATGCTTCTCTCTGCTGAGAGAGAAGCCAACATAGTCCCTTCTCCTGGTGTAGTGAGCCTCAGTGACCTGTCAGATGCAGCGATGGATGGCGAACTGTGAGATGTTAGCTACGTCTCCTGCTGCAGACTGGAAGGATCCGCTGGTGAAGAAATGGAGGGCAGAAAGAATACACCGTTCACGGTAAATTTGACTGAAGCTAAAGTGACTAAATTTGGTGAGGGGAGAGGGAGAGGTGGGGGAGAGGGAGAGGTGGGGGTGAGGGAGAGGTGGGGTGAGGGAGAGGTGGGGGTGAGGGAGAGGTGGGGTGAGGGAGAGGTGCGTGTGATGGAGAGGCGGGGGTGAGGGAGAGGTTGGGGTGAGGGAGAGGTGGGCTGAGGGAGAGGTGGGGGTGAGTGGGGTGGGGGTGATGGAGAGGTGGGGTGAGGGAGAGGTGGGGAGAGGGAGAGGTGGGGTGAGGGAGAGGTGAGGTGAGGGAGAGGTGGGGTGAGGGAGAGGTGGGGTGACGGAGAGGTGGGGGTGAGGGAGAGGTGGGGATGAGGGAGAGGTGGGGTGATGGAGAGGTGGGGGTGAGGGAGAGGTGGGGGTGAGGGAGAGGTGGGGGTGAGGGAGAGGTGGGGGTGAGGGAGAGGTGGGGTGAGGGAGAGGTGTGGGTGAGGGAGAGGTGGAGTGATGGAGAGGTGGGGGTGAAGGAGAGGTGGGGGTGAGGGAGAGGTGGGGGTGAGGGAGAGGTGGGGAGAGGGAGAGGTGGGGTGAGCGAGAGGTGGGGGTGAGGGAGAGGTGGGGTGAGGGAGAGGTGGGGTGAGGGAGAGGTGGGGTGAGGGAGAGGTGGGGTGAGGGAGAGGCGGGGGTGAGGGAGAGGTTGGGGTGAGGGAGAGGTGGGGGTGGGGGAGAGTTGGGGTGAGGGAGAGGCGGGAGTGAGGGTGAGGTGGGGGTGGGGGAGAGTTGGGGTGAGGGAGAGGTGGGGGTGAGGGAGAGGTGGGGGTGAGGGAGAGGTGGGGGTGAGGGAGAGGTGGGGGTGAGGGAGAGGTGGGGTGAGGGAGAGGTTGGGGTGAGAGAGGGGTGGGGGTGAGGGAGAGGTGGGGGTGAGGGAGAGGTGGGGTGAGGGAGAGGTGGGGTGAGGGAGAGGTGGGGGTGAGGGAGAGGTGGGGTGAGGGAGAGGTGGGGGTGAGGGAGAGGTGAGGTGGGGGTGAGGGAGAAGTGGGGGTGAGGGAGAGATGGGGAGAGGGAGAGGTGGGGTGAGGGAGAGGTGGGGTGAGGGAGAGTTGGGGTGAGGGAGAGATGTGGTGAGGGAGAGGTGGGGGTGAGGGAGAGGTGGGGTGAGGGAGAGGTGGGGGTGAGGGAGACATGGGGGTGAAGGAGAGGTGGGGGTGAGGGAAAGGTGGGGGGAGGGAGAGGTGGGGGCGAGGGAGAGGTCGGGGTGAGGGAGAGGTGGGGATGAGGGAGAGGTGGGGTGAGGGAGAGGAGGGGGTGAGGGAGAGGTGGGGGTGAGGGAGAGGTGGGGTTGAGGGAGAGGTGGGGGTGAGGGAGAGGTGGGGTGAGGGAGAGGTGGGGTGAGGGAGAGGTGGGGGTGAGGGAGACGTGGGGGTGAGGGAGACGTGGGGGTGAGGGAGAGGTGGAGGTGAGGGAGAGGTGGGGTGAGGGAGAGGTGGGGGTGAGGGAGAAGTGGGGATGAGGGAAAGATGGGGAGAGGGAGAGGTGGGGTGAGGGAAAGGTGGGGGTGAGGGAGAGGTGGGGGTGAGGGAGAGGTGGGGGTGAGGGAGAGGTGGGGGTGAAGGAGAGGTGGGGGTGAGGGAAAGGTGGGGGGAGGGAGAGGTGGGGGCGAGGAGAGGTCGGGGTGAGGGAGAGGTGGGGATGAGGGAGAGGTGGGGTGAGGGAGAGGTGGGGTGAGGGAGAGGTGGGGTTGAGGGAGAGGTGGGGGTGAGGGAGAGGTGGGTTGAGGGAGAGGTGGGGTGAGGGAGAGGTGGGGGTGAGGGAGACGTGGGGGTGAGGGAGACGTGGGGGTGAGGGAGAGGTGGAGGTGAGGGAGAGGTGGGGTGAGGGAGAGGTGGGGGTGAGGGAGAAGTGGGGATGAGGGAAAGATGGGGAGAGGGAGAGGTGGGGTGAGGGAAAGGTGGGGGTGAGGGAGAGGTGGGGGTGAGGGAGAAGTGGGGGTGAGGGAGAGGTGGGGAGAGGGAGAGGTGAGGGTGAGAAGGGTGTGGTTGAGAGGGGTGGGGGTGAGGGGGCAGGGGTGAGAGGGTTGGGAGGAGATGGATGGGTGTGAGAGGGAGGTTGGGAGAGAGAGACGTGGCAGAGAAATGGTGAGAGGAGTCGGGGTGAGGGAGATGGGGAGATAGCAATGTGGGAGAGAGAGGTGGGGTGAGATGGGTGGATGTGAGAGGGGAGGTGGAGAGAGAGAGCCGTGGGAGAGAGAGAGGTGAGATGAGTCGAGGTGAGAGGGAGGAGGGGGAGCGAGAGATGTGGGAGAGAGAGAGGTGAGATGAGTCTAGGTGAGAGGGAGGAGGGGAGAGAGAGACGTGGGAGTGAGAGAGGGGTGAGAGGAGTCGGGGTGAGGGAGATGGGGAGGGAGATGTGGGAGTGAGAGAGGGTGAGAGGAGTCGGGGTGAGGGAGATGGGGAGGGAGATGTGGGAGTGAGAGAGGGTGAGAGGAGTCGGGTGAGGGAGATGGGGAGAGAGAGACGTGGGAGAGGGAGGGGTGAGAGGAGAGGGGTAAGAGGAGTTGGGGTGAGAGGGAGGTGGGGAGAGAGTTGTGGGAGTGAGAGAGGGGTGAGAGGAGAGGGGTGAGAGGGAAATGGGGAGAGAGCGAAGTGGGAGAGAGAGAGGGTTAGAGGAGCCGGGGTGAGAGGGAGGAGGGGAGAGAGAGATGTGGGAGAGAGAGAGGGGTGAGAGGAGTTGGGGTGAGAGGAGTTGGGGTGAGGGAGATGTGGGAGAGAGGGGGGTGAGAGGAGTTGGGGTGAGGGAGATGGGGAGAGGGAGACGTGGGAGAGAGAGAGGGGTTCACCAATCAAAGGAAAATACCAAGCTGGGGTGTGCTGATGTGGGGGGAGTCTGGTCAGTGTCTTTTCTCATTCTAATCTGATTTATTTTTTAAATGAATGATTTAAATGTTGAAAGTAAACTAAACCTCTGAGAGAAACCGATAAGAAGGGAAGGTTAACAGATTGAGGCTGAGGGAGCCTATGGCCTTTTTCCACCCAGCCTTTGTGGGGCAAATGTGATGTGGCAGTTGCAAACGTGCAGACGGGCTGACATCCTGAGACAGGGCAACACGGACAGCTCCCATCACATCACTGCCACTCCCGTGGGCCTGGGCCTCATCACTGATCTGTGGGAGTGAAGACTGCAGAAGATGAGTGATCCTTCAAAGCCCCTGTCTACTCGATCCAGCAATCTGTTCAAGGTGGATCCCACATTCTCCACTGTGGAACCCAGAGACTTCCACCAAAGCTGTAAATGGTGCTAACATGGACACCTGGTGTGAGGGCCAGGCTGCAGCATCCCTGGAGGTGGTCAGTCTCTCCAGGGTAGACTACAGAGAGGTGACACCATGTGAGATGACACCACTGAGGCTGGATGCAGACTCCTCCACACCATCAGCAATAGTGCTGAACTCCTTGGCAAGGCTTCCAATACCTCATTGAGCCATCTGTGTGGGGCCAGTAGTTTTCTTCTCATTGCTGGGCCAACAAAGTCCTCATCTCTGTCCTCCTCAGCAAAGTTGGGAAAGGACCACACTCTCCGGCGAGATCTTTCCTGGGCTGTCCCTGCCACCACTACCTGCTGCTCCTCATTGGTGCTGGGTATTTCATCACATGCAGACCCTTATGCCTCACTATCTAGCCCTGCAGAGTGCCAATGTCTGAGCTGGTGCCTGGGAGGGCGTTGAAGAGCCTGGAGGTGCATTCTCAGGAAGAATTAACCTCTTCCGAGGCCTGTTCTTCAGAAGTATTACATAGAATTACATCGAATTTACAGCACAGAAACAGGTCATTCGACCCAACCATTGTATGCTGATGTTTATGCTCCACACGAGCCTCCTCCCACCCTACTTCATCCTTCCCCCCTATCAGCATAATTTTCTATTCCAGCTTCCCCTTAAATGTATCTGTGCTATTCACCTCAACTACTCCCTGTGATAGTAAGTTCCACATTCTCACCACTCTCTGGGTAAAGGCATTTCTCCAGAATTCCTTATTGGATTTATTAGTTACTATCTTATATTTATGGCCCCTAGTTCTGGTCTTCCCCACAAGTGGAAAGATTTTCTCTACGTCTATCCTATCCAACCGCTTTCATAATTTTAAAAACCTCTATCAGGTCACACCTCAGCCTTCTCATTTCTAGAGAAACGCGTCCCAGCCTGTTCAATCTTTCCTGATGGTTATACCTCTCAGGTCTGATATCATCCTTGGAAATTATTATTTTTTTACCTCCTCTATATCCTTTCTGTAATATGGAAACAGAATTCTGCCCAGCACTCCAAGTGTGGTCTAACCAAGGTTCTATATAAATTTAACATAACTTATCTGCTTTTCAATTCTATTCCTCCAGAAATGAACCCCAGTGCTTTGTTTGCATTTTTTACGACCTTGTTTACCTGCGTCGCTACTTTTAGTGATTTGTGAATCTACCCCTCAATCTCTTTGCTCCTCTACCACATTTAGACTTATTTTCCAAGGAGTACATGGCCTCCATATTTCTCCTACCAAAATGCAACACGTCACACATCTATATTGAAATTAATTTGCCATTTACACGCCCATTCTGGAAGTTTATTAATGTCTATTTTATCTCAGTCTTCCTCAGTGTTAACTATACCCTCCAATTTAGTGTCATCCACAAATTTTGAAATTGTACTTCCATTTCCTGAGCCCAATTCATTAATTGGCTTCCCCGTTTCCTACATTACAACAGTGACTACACTTCAAAAGTACTTCATTGGCTGTAAAGTGCTTTGGGACATCCAGTGGTTGTGAAAGATGCTATATAAATTCAGGATCCTGGCAACAGCTGTGCCTTATTCCTCCAGTGCAACCAGTGTAACAGCTGGAAATTCCAAGGGCATTGCCACTGGCTCTCATTTAAATATATTTAAATGGTGCAAGGAGGCCGCTCGGTCCTTTGGAGTACAGGTGCAAAAGTCCGAATGGCCTCCTTCAACAGCCACCACTCCTCATCTTCAAAAGCCTCTTCAAAATCAAACTCTTCAGCCATTCCTTTGGACACCTCCCCTTACTCTTCTAACATCTCCTCTGTGCCCAATCCCATGCCTCCCGCCACCGCAAACAACCATGAGGGTGAATTCTCTCGGCGATTCGCCGCTCTACTGAAGATCCGGTGGTGGAGCAGGAGGAATGCTGAGGATATTCACCTCCTTGAGATGTTTCACTGTGTTAAAGTATTAGTGTGAGCTGGTGGTCTTAATGAGATCAGTGCTTCTGTTCCCTCCTGCATCCAATGCGATAAGAGTGAATTGTGCTGACAATATCAAACTATTTCAGACTGTCACAAATAAATTCCAGTCGGCAACTAGTGACACCTCTCTGCTCCACATCTCATTGGTTAATAGTGGAGATGGGGGAGGAGTTATTGTTGAGCAGATCAACAGTTTATTGCTTTGTTCAACCAGTTTATAGTATGGTTGAACCACATCCAGGGACTTTCCAGTTATCACTTCCTTAAGACTGAACATCCCTTCCCAGTACAATGCACATGGCTGGTTTGGTCATTTAAAGCTGGTTTCACAATCGGTGCAGGAAAGGTGCCTTTGTTAACCATTTACAGCCCAGTGTGTTTCTTCAGGAGAACTTTTAACCAGGCAGATACTTTGATTCCCTGCAATCCCCCATCCTGATCTCTACCCTGCCTTCTCTACATTGTAAACTGTGAGCTCTTGTTTCCTTGTCCATGCCTCCTTCAGACTAGTCGCATACTTCAATAGATTATGAATTATTCCCGGCACGTATTCCCTATGGTTCCGTCCATCCCGAAGAGCCTGAAGAACCGGCTTCAGACATCAATAGAATCCCCATTGGAATATTGCATTCCCAATCTTCAGATCCCAAATCCCAATTCTAGATCCTTAGTGTTGATTCCCTCAAACATTAACTAGCACGACATTTGGAACTGCTGTTATGTGGCATGAAGTGTGTGGCAGGATGGCTCAATTTGTAATTCTCAGCTTTGAATTGGACAGTTGTTAATTTTATCAGAAAGACAAACACATATGAAACGTTTGGGGAAGATTAGGCAACTGGGATGTGATGAAGTGACATAATCCATGCCAAAAGAAATTGTGGTGTGGGGATGAGACACACCCATCTCATCCCTCCCCAGTGATTGTGCCTAAGGCCTAATCCACATACTGAGGTTTCTAGACTGACACTGCAGTGCAGTACTGAGGCAGGGCTGCAACATTAGACAGGAGTCTTTTGGTTGATATATAAATATGAGATCTGATGTTGAGAGGCAGGGGTCAGAGAGAGGCGGGGGTAGAGAGAGGTGGGGGTGAGGGAGAGATTGGGGTAGGAGAGAGGCGGGGTCAGAGAAGCAAGAGTGAGGGAGAGGCGGGGGTGAGAGAAATGTAGGGTGAGGGAGAGGCAGTGTGAGAGAGATGGGGGTAGGAGAGAGGTGTGGGTAGGGGAAAGGTGGGGGTAGGAGGGAGGTGGGGGTAGGAGAGAGGTGGGGGTAGGGGAAAGGTGGGGGTAGGAGAGAGGTGGGGGTAGGAGGGAGGTGGGGGTAGGAGAGAGGTGGGGGTAGGGTAAAGGTGGGGGTAGGAGAGTGGTGGGGGTAGGAGGGAGGTGGGGGTAGGAGGGAGGTGGGAGTAGGAGGGAGGTGGGGGTAGGAGAGAGGTGGGGGTAGGAGGGAGGTGGGGATAGGAGGGAGGTGGGAGTAGGAGGGAGGTGGGGGTAGGAGGGAGGTGGGCAGGAGGGAGGTGGGGGTAGGGGAGAGGTGGGAGTAGGAGGGAGGTGAGGCTAGGAGGGAGGTGGGGGTAGGAGGGAGGTGGCGTAGGAGGGAGGTGGGGGTAGGAGGGAGGGGGGTAGGAGAGAGGTGGGGGTAGGAGAGAGGTGGGGTAGGAGGGAGGTGGGGTAGGACGGAGGTGGGGGTAGGGGAGATGTGGGGGTAGGAGAGAAGTGGAGTTAGGAGAGAGGTGGGTAGGAGGGAGGTGGGGGTAGGAGGGAGGTGGGGTTAGGAGAGAGGTGGGGGTAGGAGAGAGGTGGGGGTAGGAGGGAGGTGGGGTAGGGTGGGGGTAGGGGAGAGGTGGGGGTCGGAGGGAGGTGGGGGTAGGAGGGAGGTGGGGTTAGGAGAGAGGTGGGAGTGAGAGAGAGGTGGGGATAGGAGAGAGATGGGGTAGAGGAGTGTTGGGGGTAGGAGAGAGGTAGGGGTAGGAGGGAGGTGGGGTTAGGAGGGAGGTGAGGGTAGGAGGGAAGTGGGAGTGAGAGAGAGATGGGGGTAGGAGGGAGGCGGGAGTGAGAGAGAGGTGGGGATAGGAGAGAGATGGGGTAGGGGAGAGGTGGGGGTAGGAGAGAGGTGGGGGTAGGGGAGAGGTGGGACTAGGAGGGAGGTGGCGGTTGGAGAGGGGTGGTTAGGAGAGAGGTGGGGTAGGAGGGAGGTGGAGGTAGGGGAGAGATGGGGGTAGGAGGGAGATGGGGATAGGGGAGAGGTGGGGGTAGGGGAGAGGTGGGGGTAGGAGGGAGATGGGGTAGGAGGGAGGTGGGGGTAGGTAGGAGGTGGGGGTAGGAGGGAGGTGGGGGTAGGGGAGAGGTGGGGGTTGGAGGGAGGTGGGGGTAGGGGAGAGGTGGGGGTAAAAGGGAGGTGGGGGTAGGAGGGAGGTGGGGGTAGGGGAGAGGTGGGGGTTGGAGGGAGGTGGGGGTAGGGGAGAGGTGGGTGTAGGAGAGTGGTGGGAGTAGGAGGGAGGTGTGGGTTGGGAGGAGGTGTTGGTTGGAGGGAGGTGGGGGTAGGAGGGAGGTGGGGGTAGGTGAGAGGTGGGTGTAGGAGAGAGGTGGGGGTCGGAGGGAGGTGGGGGTAAGAGAGAGTTGAGGGTAGGAGGGAGGTGGGGGTAGGAGAGAGGTGGGAGTAGGAGGGAGGTGGGGGTAAGAGAGAGTTGGGGGTAGGAGAGAAGTGGGGGTAGGGGACAGGTGGGGGTAGGAGGGAGGTGGGGGTAGGAGGGAGGTGGGGGTAGGAGGGAGGTGGGTGTAGGGGAGAGGTGGGTGTAGGAGAGAGGTGGGGGTAGGAGATTGGTGGGGGTAGAAGGGAGGTGGGGGTAGGAGGGAGGTGGGGGTTGGAGGGAGGTGGGGGTAGGAGGGAGGTTGGGCTGGGAGGGAGGTGGGGGTAGGGGAGAGATGGGGGTAGGGGAGAGATGGGGGTAGGAGAGAGGTGGGGGTAGGAGGGAGGTGGGGGTAGAAGGGAGGTGGGGGTAGGAGGGAGGTGGGGGTTGGAGAGAGGTGTTGGTTGGAGGGAGGTGGGGGTAGGAGGGAGGTGGGGGTAGGTGAGAGGTGGGTGTAGGAGAGAGGTGGGGGTCGGAGGGAGGTGGGGGTAAGAGAGAGTTGAGGGTAGGAGGGAGGTGGGGGTAGGAGGGAGGTGGGAGTAGGAGGGAGGTGGGGGTAAGAGAGAGTTGGGGGTAGGAGGGAAGTGGGGGTAGGGGACAGGTGGGGGTAGGAGGGAGGTGGGGGTAGGAGGGAGGTGGGGGTAGGAGGGAGGTGGGTGTAGGGGAGAGGTGGGTGTAGGAGAGAGGTGGGGGTAGGAGATTGGTGGGGGTAGAAGGGAGGTGGGGGTAGGAGGGAGGCGGGGGTTGGAGGGAGGTGGGGGTAGGAGGGAGGTTGGGCTGGGAGGGAGGTGGGGGTAGGGGAGAGATGGGGGTAGGGGAGAGATGGGGGTAGGAGAGAGGTGGGGGTTGGAGGGAGGTGGGGGTAGGAGGGAGGTGGGGGTAGAAGGGAGGTGGGGGTAGGAGGGAGGTGGGGGTTGGAGAGAGGTGGGGGTAGAAGGGAGGTGGGGGTAGGAGGGAGGTGGGGGTAGAAGGGAGGTGGGGGTAGGAGGGAGGTGGGGGTTGGAGGGAGGTGGGGGTAGGAGGGAGGTTGGGCTGGGAGGGAGGTGGGGGTAGGGGAGAGATGGGGGTAGGAGAGAGGTGGGGGTAGGAGGGAGGTGGGGGTAGGAGAGAGGCGGGAGTGAGAGAGAGGCAGGGTGAGCCTCTCTTACCTGTCTCGGCTGTCTTCGTGTTGCGGTTTCTCACTCTTTCTCTTGGATCGATTTTATATTGAGACGAATTTGGGTGGGTGCGCGGAGCGAGTGGGAAGCCCCATGATGCTGGCATGAGGATCAAGTCTCGCTAACATTTCAAGCATGGGCTGCCCTCCCGATCACCTGCAGAATCAGGTAACCCGCCCACATGACCTGCGCACTTTCCACCAGTGTTCCTGAGGCCTACTTATAGTGGGGGTGCCCCTCTTGAGGTCAGGTCGAAATCACCTTCCTGAGTTTTTTTTTGCAAGAATGCTGGAAAAGATTGTGATTGCACAGATCAATCAAAGGGCTGCATCCCGCTTTTCAGATTTCTCCTCAGAGGTCACAGATAGTGAGGCAGGAGAGAGTGCATGTGATGAAAGACCCAGGACCAAGGAGCAGCAGCAGGCACTGGTGGCAGGGACAACCCAGGAGAGACCTCACCAGAGAATGAGGCCCTCTCCAAGCTCTGCTGACGAGGGCAGAGATGAGGACTTCGATGGCCCAGCAATGAGAAGAAAACTGCTGGCCTCACACAGACCATGAGGTACTGGAAGCATGCCAAAGAGTTTAGCACTATGGCTGAGAATGTGGAGGAGTCCGCATCTAAATTATGTAGTGTCATCTTTCTGTAGTCTACCCTGGAGAGTGTGGCCACCTGCAGGGTCACTACAGCCGGGCCTTCACAACTCTGTTAGTTTAGAAAGGTGAGAGAGAGAAACCAGGAACTTACAGACCTGTTAGTCTAACATCTGTTGTGGGGAAGTTATTGAAATCTAAAATAAAGGACAGAGTGACTGGGCACTTAGAGACATTTGAGCTGATTAGAGAGAGACAAGATAGATTTGTAAAGGGGCGGTCATGTCTAACGAGCCTCATTGAATTTTTAGAGGAAGTAACTAAAGTAGTCGACAGGGGAATGTCTATGGATGTAGTTTATATGGACTTCCAGAAGGCATTTGATAAGGATAAACATAAGAGACCATTAGGTAAAGTTAAAGCTCATGGAATTGAACCTATAATATTGACCTGGTTAGGAGATTGGTTAGGCAGTAGAAGACAGAGATTAGGGATAAGGGGTATAGACTGGAATTGGAAAGAAGTTACTAGTGGTGTCCCACAAGGATCTATGCTGGGGCCTCAACTATTCACTGTATTTATTAATGACATAGATATTGCAATGGAAGGGGGTTGGGAACCTGAGCAGGGAGACAGAGGGAAAGGGAAACAAGGATAAAAGCAAAAGATAGGAAGGAGAAAAACAAAAGTGGCAGTCAGAGAAATCAACGGTTTAAATCAAATATGGCCACAGTAAATAATAATTCCAATAGGTCTAAGAGCGTTAAAAAAACAAGCCTGAAGGCTTTGTGTCTTAATGCGAGGAGCATTTGTAATAAGGTGGATGAATTGACTGCGCAAATAGAGGTAAACGAATATGATTTGGTTGGGATTACGGAAACGTGGCTCAAGGATGGCCAAGACTGGGAACTCAACATCCAGGGGTATTTGATATTCAGGAAAGATAGGCAAAAAGGAAAGGGAGGAGGGGTAGCATTGCTGGTTAAAGAAGGGATTAACACAATTATAATGAAGGATATTAGTTCTGATGATGTGGAATCTGTATGGGTAGAATTGAGAAATACTAAGGGGAAAAAAACATTAGTGGGAGTGGTATATAGACCTCCAAACAGTAAGGCGGAGGTTGGGGATGGCATTAAAAGGGAAATTAAAGAAGCGTGCAATAAGGGCACAGCAGTCATCATGGGTGACTTTAATCTACATATAATTTGGGCTAACCAAATTAGTAACAATACTGTGAAGGAGGAATTCCTGGAGTGTTTACGGGATGGTTTCCTGGACCAATATGTCGAGGAACCAACCAGAGATCAGGCCATCTTAGACTGGGTATTATGTAAGGAGAAAGGATTCATTAGCAATCTTGTTGTACGAGGCCCCTTGGGTCGAAGCGATCATAATATGATCGAATTCTTCATTAAGATGGAGAATGAAGTAGTTGACTCAGAAACTAGGGTCCTCAATTTAAATAAAGGAAACTACAATGATCTGAGGAGCGAGTTGGGTAGGATTGATTGGGGAATGACACTCAAAGGGTTGACGGTGGATAGGCAATGGCAAACATTCAAAGACCGAATGGATGAACTACAGAAGTTGTTCATCCCAGTTTGGCATAAAAATAAAACAAAAAAGGTGACTCAACCGTGGCTAACAAGGGAAATTAGGGATAGCATAAGATCCAAGGAGAGTACATACAAATTGGCCAGAAAAAGCAATAATCATGAGGATTGGGAGCAGTTTAGGATTCAACAAAGGAGGACAAATGGATTAATTAAGAAAGGGAAAATAGAATATGAGAGTAAGCTTGCAGAGAACATAAAAACTGACTGTAAAAGCTTTTATAGATATGTAAAGAGAAAACGATTGGTGAAGTCAAGTGTAGGTCCCTTGCAGTCAGAATCGGGGGGATTTATAATGGGGAGCAAAGAAATGGCAGACCAACTAAATACATATTTTGGTTCTGTCTTCACAAAGGAGGACACAAATAACCTCCCAGAAATACCGCGGAACATAGGGTCTGATGAAAGGGTGGAACTGAAAGAAATCAGTATTTGTAGGGAAATGGTGTTAGGAAAATTGATGGGACTGAAGGCCGATAAATCCCCAGGGCCTGATAATCTACATCCCAGGGTACTGAAGGAAGTGGCCCTAGAAATAGTAGATGCATTGCTGGTCATCTTCCAGAACTTGATAGACTCTGGAACAGTACCCATGGATTGGAGGGTAGCTAATGTTACCCCACTATTCAAAAAAGGTGGCAGAGAAAAAGCGGGGAATTATAGACCGGTAAGCCTGACATCAGTAGTGGGGAAAATGCTAGAGTCTATTATAAAAGATGTAATAGCAGAGCACTTGGAAAGCAGTGACAGGATCGGACAATGTCAACATGGATTTACAAAAGGTAAATCATGCTTGACTAATCTACTGGAATTTTTTGAGGATGTAACTGGTAAAATAGATAACGGAGAACCAGTGGATGTGGTGTATTTGGACTTTCAGAAGGCTTTCGATAAGGTCCCGCATAAGAGGTTAGCGTGCAAAATTAAGGCACATGGGATTGGGGCAAGGTATTGACTTTGATAGAGAACTGGTTGGCGGACAGAAAGCAAAGAGTTGGAATAAACGGGTCATTTTCCGAGTGGCAGGCAGTGACTAGTGGGGTACCGCAAGGATCGGTCCTAGGACCCCAGCTGTTCACAATATATATTAATGATCTGGACGAGGGAATTGGATGTAATATCTCCAAATTTGCAGACAACACAAAGCTGGGTGGGAGGGTATGCTGTGAGGAGGATGTCGTGAAACTCCAGTACGATTTGGACAGGTTGGGTGATTGGGCAGAAACATGGCAAATGCACTATAATGTGGATAAATGTGAGATTATCCACTTTGGTGGCAAAAACAGGAAGGCAGATTATTATTTGAATGGCAATAGATTGGGAGAAGGGGAAGTGCAAAGAGACCTGGGTGTTCTTGTGCACCAATCACTGAAGGTAAGCATGCAGGTGCAGCAGGCGGTTAAGAAGGCAAATGGTATGTTGGCCTTCGTAGCAAGAGGGTTCGAGTACAAGAACAAGGATGTCTTGCTGCAGTTGTACAGGGCCTTGGTGAGACTGCACCTTGAGTATTGTGTGCAGTTTTGGTCACCTTACCTGAGGAAGGACGTTCTTGCCATGGAGGGAGTGCAGCGAAGATTCACCAGGCTGATACCTGGGATGGCAGGAATGACGTACGAGGAGAGATTGTGTCAATTGGGCTTATACTCACTGGAGTTTAGAAGATTGAGAAGGGATCTCATCGAAACCTATAAAATTCTGTCAGGTCTGGACAGACTAGATGCAGAAAGGATGTTTCTGATATCCGGGGAGTCCAGAACCAGGGGTCACAGTCTAAGGATAAGGGGTAAGCCATTTAGGACTGAAATGAGGAGGAATTTCTTCACCCAGAGAGTGGTGAACCTGTGGAATTCTCTGCCACAGAGGGCGGTGGAGGCCAGTTCATTAAATATTTTCAAGAAAGAGTTGGATATACTTCTTGAGGCTAAAGGGATCAAGGGATACGGGGAGAAGGCAGGGACAGGGTACTGAATTTGGATGATCAGCCATGATCTCATTGAATGGCGGAGCAGGCTCGAAGGGCCGAATGGCCTACTCCTGCTCCTATCTTCTATGTTTCTATAGAGAGCCATATATACAAGTTTGTCGATGACACAAAGATTGGTGAAAATTGGAACATAACAATAGAAAGAGACATTGATAGATTAAGTGAGTGGACAAAACTGTGGCAGCTGGATTTCAACGCAGGTAAGTGTGAGGTCATCCATTGTGGACCAAAAAGGATAGATCTGAGTATTTTTCAAAAGCCAGAAACTATGATAGGCTAAAGAGATTTAGGGGTTCATGTACACAGATCAGTAAAATGTAATAGTCAGGCACAGAAAATAACGTAAAAGGCTAATGGAATGTGGGCCTTTTGGGCTTGAATATAAAGGGGAGGAGGTTTTGCTATGACTATACAACGCTCTAGTTAGACCACATCTGGAGCACTGTGTACTGTTCTGGGCACCGCACCTTAGAAAGGATATATTGGCCTTGGAAGGAGCGCAGCAAGATTCACCAGCATGTTACCAGGGCTCTAAGGGTTAAATTATGAGGTGAGATTACATAAACTAGGCTTGTATTCTCTGGAATATGGAAGGCTAAGGGGTTATTTGTTTAAGGTTTTTCGGATTTTGAAAGGAATTGATAGGGTTATAGAGAGAAACTTTTTCTGCTGGTGGGGGCCTAGGACAAGAGGATATAACCATAAACTCAGAGCCAGGCCATTCAGGAGGGAAGTTAGGAAACACGTCTTCATGCAAAGGGTGGTAGAGGTGTGGAACTCTCGCCCACAAAAACGCGCTCAACTTCTTCTTATCGTGTCCACGGACAGTCTATACATAGCCCAGCCAGAACTGGACACATTTTTGCACCTTGTTGTTGAATTCGGCAAGATCTGCAACAGTGCAGGGTTCCTCTAACGATGGGCATTGCAGGAGATGTTGCATAGTCTGTGCCTCAGTTCCACATTCACAAGTTGTCGGGCTGGTTGAATATCCCCATTTGCTTAGTGACACCTTTGAGCAACCTACACCGGTCCTAAGTCTGTTAAGGCACTTCCAGGTTGTCCAGTTGCAATTAGCTCCTGGGGGAAGGCTTTCATCAAGTAAAATTTCCATCGCTGGGGGTTGTTCAAGACTGGCGAGCCGGTCTTTCCACAAGGCGATGTGGGCTTCAGATGAGGTTGATTGTAATGGAACAACACTGTTCATGAAGCTCTTTCTTGACTTTAGGCGGCTGGGTGTAGGTGTATGACAATGCAGAGGGTGTCTCTCATCTGATGTTTGACGGAGTCGCTCTTTCTTGCTGGCTGCCGTTCTTCTTATATCAGGGGGAGCGATACCCACCAGGATATATAGGCTGTTGGTGTTTGTTGGTTTTAAGCAACCTGTGATAAATCGGCAGCTTGTATTCAGAACAGCATCCATCTTCTTGGCATGAGTAGGCCTTTCCCATGCAGGGCAGGCATATTCGGCAGTGGAATAGCAAAGAGCAAGTGCACTGGTTCGCAATGTTTTCGGGCTTGTTCCCCATCTTGTGTTAGTGAGCTTGTTCAGGATGTTGTTTCGTACGCTCACTTTTGCCTTTGTCTTCTCGATGTGGTTCTTGAAGGTGAGGCATCGGTCAAGGGTGACTCCTAAGTAGATAGGGTGCTCGCAATGCATCAGTGTTGCTCCACACCAGGTTACTTTCAGCTGGCATTTGGCTTCATGGTTTTTGAGGTGGAATGCACAAACTTGCGTCTTTGATGGGTTTGCGCGAAGGTGGTTTTCTTCATAGTAGGATTTTAGTCCCTCCAAGGCCTCAGAAAGCGTTTTCTCCACGGTGTTAAAATCAGTGCTTTGGGCAGTGACACATAAGTCATCAGCATATGTAAAACGGCATGTGACACCGTCTATAGGTTGGTCATTCGTGTAGATGTTGTACAGCAGCGGTGCAAGCACGCTTCCCTGAGGAAGACCATTCATCTGAATACGCCACCTGCTGCGCTTCCCACCTAGTTCAACATAGAACCGGCGATTCTGAAGCATGCTTTCTAACAGCTCTGTTAAGTGAATCTCTTTTGTCATCTCTAGAATCTTGCAGAGGAGACGTCTATGGTTCAATTCAATTCAATTTTTCAATTTCAATTTTATTGGTCACATAACTAAATACAAGAAGTGTAATCTAGTCAGTGAAATGCTTTTTTCTTGACGAGCCGAGAGCACCAAGCAGCAAGAACACTTCGCTGCCTGGTACGCACGGAGCTCGCAAGGACGGCAGCCATCTTCATCGACGCCATCACAAAAAAACACATACCGACATATACACGCATACATACTTTAAATATAAATAAAGCAGACATAAAATAAATAAAAGACATAAAAAGACAGCACATTAAATGAACAAGCAATAATGTAAAAAAAGTAATTTCTACAGTAATTACATTGATATTTCTACCCAGGCTTCTAGAATAATCTCTGGTTACAGGGTGGCCGCACTGGGAGAGCATCGTGAGGAACTCACAACTTATAATTAAATAAATTTAATTAATTGATTAATAATTAAATAATACATTAATAAAATTAAATAAATAAAGTGCCCCTCAGTCTTCCTCGATGTTTCCATCTTGGTCTCTCTCGATGTTTCCCCTCTCTCTCTCTCGATGTTTCCTCTGTCTTTCTCGATGTTTCCTCTCAGTTTTTCTCGATGTTTCCCCTCGGTTTCTTCTACACACCTGGCCTGCACATTACCCCTGGCTGTCCAACTTGGCGTCCTGGTAACCGGGTTCCACTCCAGCTCTCATCCTTCAAACTGTCTCTCCAGCTCTCGACCTTCAAACTGTCTCTCCAGCTCTCGACCTTCAAACTGTCACTCCAGCTCTCGACCTTCAAACTGTCACTCCAGCTCTCGACCTTCAAACTGTCACTCCAGCTCTCGACCTTCAAACTGTCACTCCAGCTCTCGACCTTCAAACTGTCACTCCAGCTCTCGACCTTCAAACTGTCTCTCCAGCTCTCGACCTTCAAACTGTCTCTCCAGCTCTCGACCTTCAAACTGTCTCTCCAGCTCTCGACCTTCAAACTGTCTCTCCAGCTCTCGACCTTCAAACTGTCACTCCAGCTCTCGAACTTCAAACTGTCACTCCAGCTCTCGACCTTCAAGCTGTCTCTCCAGCTCTTGACCTTCAAACTGTCTCTCCAGCTCGCGACCTTCAAACTGTCACTCCAGCTCTCGACCTTCAAACTGTCACTCCAGCTCTCGACCTTCAAACTGTCGCTCCAGCTCTCGACCTTCAAACTGTCTCTCCAGCTCTCGACCTTCAAACTGTCACTCCAGCTCTCGACCTTCAAACTGTCTCTCCAGCTCTCGACCTTCAAACTGTCTCTCCAGCTCTCGACCTTCAAACTGTCATTCCAGCTCTCGACCTTCAAACTGTCACTCCAGCTCTCATCCTTCAAACTGTCACTCTAGCTCTCGACCTTCAAACTGTCGCTCCAGCTCTCGACCTTCAAACTGTCTCTCCAGCTCTCGACCTTCAAACTGTCACTCCAGCTCTCATCCTTCAAACTGTCACTCTAGCTCTCGACCTTCAAACTGTCACTCTAGCTCTCGACCTTCAAACTGTCACTCCAGCTCTCGACCTTCAAACTGTCACTCCAGCTCTCATCCTTCAAACTGTCACTCTAGCTCTCAACCTTCAAACTGTCACTCTAGCTCTCGACCTTCAAACTGTCACTCCAGCTCTCGACCTTCAAACTGTCACTCCAGCTCTCGACCTTCAAACTGTCACTCCAGCTCCTGACCTTCAAACTGTCACTCCAGCTCTCGACCTTCAAACTGTCACTCCAGCTCTCGACCTTCAAACTGTCACTCTAGCTCTCGACCTTCAAACTGTCACTCCAGCTCTCGACCTTCAAACTGTCACTCCAGCTCTCGACCTTCAAACTGTCACTCCAGCTCTCGACCTTCAAACTGTCACTCCAGCTCTCGACCTTCAAACTGTCACTCCAGCTCTCGACCTTCAAACTGTCTCTCCAGCTCTCGACCTTCAAACTGTCACTCCAGCTCTCGACCTTCAAACTGTCTCTCCAGCTCTCAACCTTCAAACTGTCACTCCAGCTCTCGACCTTCAATCTGTCACTCCAGCTCTCGACCTTCAAACTGTCACTCCAGCTCTCGACCTTCAAACTGTCACTCCAGCTCTCGACCTTCAAACTGTCACTCCAGCTCTCGACCTTCAAACTGTCACTCCAGCTCTCGACCTTCAAACTGTCTCTCCAGCTCTCAACCTTCAAACTGTCTCTCCAGCTCTCGACCTTCAAACTGTCTCTCCAGCTCTGATCCTTCAAACTGTCTCTCCAGCTCTCGACCTTCAAACTGTCACTCCAGCTCTCAACCTTCAAACTGTCTCTCCAGCTCTCGACCTTCAAACTGTCTCTCCAGCTCTCAACCTTCAAACTGTCTCTCCAGCTCTGATCCTTCAAACTGTCTCTCCAGCTCTCGAACTTCAAACTGTCTCTCCAGCTCTCGACCTTCAAACTGTCTCTCTAGCTCTGATCCTTCAAACTCCTTCACTGTATCGTATGCTGCTGACAGGTCTACAAAAACAGCACCTGTTACCATCCCTTGCTCAAAACCATCTTCGATGTGTTGTGTGAGGTTGAGCAGTTGGCTTGTTGTTGATTTGCCGGGGCGGAAACCTGCTTGCTCTGGAATGATCTTCTCATCTACAGTTGGTGCTATCCTGTTGAGTATCAGGCGTTCAAACAGCTTATAGGTGTGGCAAAGCAGTGAAATTGGCCGAAAACTCTTAGGATCTGAGGGATCTTTTCCAGGCTTTAATAGTGCTATTAAATGTTCCTTCTGCTAGATATTAGGTAGCTTGTGTGTTGCCAGACAGTGGTTGAGCAATTGTAGGAGCCATTTCTTTGCTTTCTGTCCAAAATGCTTTATCTGCTCCGTTGCTATGTTGTCAAGACCAATTGCTTTCCCGTGTTTTAGATTAGATGCACCAGTTTCCAGCTCTTCCATGGTGAATGGTCTAGTGAAGCCAGGATCATCGCTGTACTTCTTCCTATCTAGTTGTGCTCTTGGTTGTTTCTTGTTGATTTTTCCATTTAGGAGCAACTGGTGTGCAACTTGGTTAGCAGACACATTTGGATGTTGGGCAGCTTTCTTGGGATCACCTCCACGTTTGCGTATGAGAGACCATGCCTTCTTGCTGTTTTTTGTAAGGTCTGTTGTCTCTATCAAGGTGTTCCAGGTGTTTTGACATTCTTGAGAGATACTTAACATCACCCTCTCACCGGTAGATATTGTTTCCTCTGAGAAGGGGTCAGATTCAAACATTGAGACATATTTCCAGTAGAGTTCATCATTCTGCTTGGTGAGACCAGGGATGTAGTGTACTCTGCAACCTTGGGGGATCTTCCTTCTAGGTGTTTTTTGGACAGCTTTTGCAAAGAGGTTGTAGTGCTCAGGTAGTAGTTTAATGCGTTTAACCTTGCGGTCAAGTGCTCGTGTAAAACCATTCCAATCGGCCTTCTTGAAGTTGAAGCGCCTTTTGAATGGTACGGAGGTTGGTAACACTGCTGCATTTAACTGGATGCCAATAGGACGGTGTTGTGTCTGTGGTATTGGGTCTGTGACAAGCTTCTTGCAGAGGCCAGCGATGTCATGGCTGGCAATGGCAAGATCTGGATTATATCTACACTTCCAGCGGGCACTGTGGAAGGAGGCTGGCAATTTAGGATCGTGGATGAGACTAAGCTGGTTAGCGTCCATCCATTCTTCAACTGCTTCTCCATCGTTGTTAGTCTCCTTGTACCCCCATTGGGTACTGTGGCTATTAAAGTCTCCAATGATGATCTGTGGTTTATTGTGCAGGTTGGGTACAGGGTTAGAGAAGCTGAAATCTGTGCCAGGTGGCTTGTACACTGAGGTCACTACTACTTTGCTCAGCTCTACAGTTAGAATTTCGATGTTGTCCTCCTCTGTTTTAGAAGTGGCTTCTACAACTGAACCAACTCTAACAAATACAGCACTGCCATATTGTCGATGGAGTCTTTCAATAGCCAGGACCATTCCTGGTATTTTTGGGCAGTTGTTCTCACTTCCTCTATGTGTCTCCTGCAGGCAGAGGACATCACACTCCAACTCATTGCATAATGTAGCGAGGATGTTTTGTTTAGCTATAGAGAACCCTTCAACATTAGCAGATATAACAGTCAATGCCGGTCTTGAAAAAGACCCGTGTTTCTGACATCGACGACTACTTCCGTCTTCAGGCATGATGTTGGTACGAAATCGATGTATACACTACTTGCTCTGCATGGTGGTTGTAGAATTGGTTGAAACAGGGCCACGACGTGAACGCTTCCACCATGACCCCTCGCTTAACTAATAATATTAAAACCGAGATCAATAGATTTTTGGCACCAGATCCTTTCAATGGGAATATCATAACATAAACACCTATATTCAGAGCCTTCAACATCCCTTTTCAGTAACTCCAACAGTCACTTTGGTAAATATCTTTACTCAGTTATAAAGTTTTACACGATAGACAGATATCAAATGTTTACAAAGTCCTTTAGTGTCAACACCATTCAGAAATGTGCGTAATTTCTTTGACGTTGAATGAGTTCCTTTGCTGTTGAACGGGAATGATGTGAAGCACACTACAGAGCCCCTCCCAAACTGAAGGCAGAATAAATGCCCCTTTAAGACCCCAATGGTCCTCTCAATGCCTACTCTGGAGGAGGCATGTGCCTTGTTGTCGTGCTCCTCTGTCATTGTTCAGACAGCTCCTACTGGGGTCATTGTCCTTGGAGCAGGGATCGGCTTTGTCCCACAGGCCATCTGTTGACATGGTTTTCCTCCTGAAGAGTTCAGAGAGGGTCACATTTCTACCAGACAAGTGCATCGTGCCAACTTGCAGCATATTTGGTGTTGACTGTAGGAGCCACTGCACCTTGTCACACTCAATCTGTGCATTCAGGGAGTGGAAGACGCTCCTCTTGAGGTCATTGAGAGGATTCACTGTAGGAGTTTGTAAAGCAATATAGGTCACGTTGAGAGCACCCTGGACCTTGGGAAAACCAGCAAAACATAAAGCTGGGTGTTCTATCTCACGGCTGCCTCGCTCTGCTATCAAATTGTTTGAATTTGTCAGCTCTCCTGTAAAGTGCGTCAATCACCTGAGAATGGAGGCCTGTACCGAAACACGCCTGATATTACAGAGATCACCCGTGACTGCCAGAAATGATCGGGGCCACAAGCAATGAGTCTGGTAATCCCCTTTCTAACCACAGACTGAGCAGTGCAGGCAGAAACTGTGGCTGCAGGTCCTCATTGCAGTAGGTGGCAGTCTGCCCCATTGCCACTTCGTGAAGCGCATTCTCCTAATATACTTCTCCTCAGTAAGGTCTTTGTATGACCTGTGCTCCCTCTAGACTGTATTGTTGGGTGCAATAGCTGGTGAGCAGCATCCTCCTTAAATGCTGCCTCACTCTCCATAGCCCCATCCCTCCTCCTCCTGCCCCTCCATGATAAACACATACAAAGAACGCCAACAGGGAATGGCGCTCCTGCTCGAGTGAATCCCTCACTGTGGGTGGGGAGGGGCCAACACATGCCAGTGGTCTCACACCCCGCGGGCGGTCAGAAGCAGGACGCTGGAAATAATCATTCTAGAAAATGGTTTCCAGCTGCAGAAATGGCTGCTCAAACTCTCCACACGCTTCACTCTCAGAAACTCTCACTTCCACTGTCTCAGCTGATCCTGGGGCATCAAACCAGTGTAAACAGCTTCTCCCCAATTTTGCTGGACAAAAATGGCACGGAATTTCAGGGCCACAGAAATTATAACACACAAGGCCGCTCAGTCCACTGGAGCACAGGTTCAATGGGCCAAATGGCCTCCTTCTACAGCCACCTCGCCTCATCCACAAAAGCTTTTTCAAAATCAAACTCTTCAGCCGCTCCTTTGGTCAAACCCCCTCCCCCCCCTTACTCTCCTAACTTCAGCTCAGTGCCTATCCCTTGCCTCCCACCCTTGCAAACAACCTTGGAGGTGAATGCTCTCTTGCTCCACCACCGTAACTTTGGCTGAAATTTGGTGAACAGGGTTTGCACCGGTGGAAGAGGAAGAGGAACACTGAGGAAATTCACCCCTTGAGATGTTTCACTGTGTTAAAGTATGAGTGTGAGCTGGTGGTCTTAATGAGATCAGTGCTTCTGTTCCCTCCTGCATCCAATGCAATAAGAGTGAATTGTGCTGACAATATCAAACTATTTCAGACTGTCACAAATAAATTCCAGTTGACAACTAGTGACACCTCTCTGCTCCACGTCTCATTGGTTAATAGTGGAGATGGGGGAGGAGTTATTGTTGAGCAGATCAACAGTTTATTGCTTTGTTCAACCAGTTTATAACATGGTTTCAGCAACATTCAGGGACTTTCCAGTTATCACTTCCTTAAGACTGAACATCCCTTCCCAGTACAATGCACATGGCTGGTTTGGTCATTTAAAGCTGGTTTCACAATCGGTGCAGGAAAGGTGCCTTTGTTAACCGTGTACAGCCCAGTGTTGTTCTTCAGGAGAACTTTTAACCAAGCAGACACTTTGATTCCCTGCAATCCCCCATCCTGATCTCTACCCTGCCTTCTCTACATTGTAAACTGTGAGCTCTCGTTTCCTTGTCCATGCCTCCTTCAGACTAGTCGCATACTTCAATAGATTATTAATCATTCCCGGCACGTGTTCCCTATGGTTCCGTCCATCCCGAAGAGCCTGAAGCTTCAGACATCAGTAGAATCCCCATTGGAATATTGCATTCCCAATCTTCAGATCCCAAATCCCAATTCTAGATCCTTAGTGTTGATTCCCTCAAACATTAACTAGAACGACATTTGGAACTGCTGTTATGTGGAGTGAAGTGTGACAGGATGGCTCAATTTGTAATTCTCAACTTTGAATTGGACAGTTGTTAATTTTATCAGAAAGACAAACACATATGAAACATTTGGAGAAAATGAGGCAACTGGGATGTGATGAAGGGACATAATCCACGCCAAAAGAAATTGTGGTGTGGGGATGTGACACATCCCTCTCATCCCTCCCCAGTGATTGTGCCTAAGGTCCAATTCACATACTGAGGTTTCTAGACTGCAGTGCAATACTGAGGCAGGGCTGCATCATTAGACAGGAGTCTTTTGGTTGATATGTATTTCTGTGGTCCTTTGCCTTTCCAGGTGGAAGTTAAAGGCCCACTATACTATTGGAAGAAGAGCAGGGAGATTCCCTAATGTCCTCACCAAAATTCCTCTCGCAACCAACACCACCATAAACAATTAATCTTAGTGTCGAAATCACTACTGGCGACAATGGTCGATGAATACTTAGGCCTGGATTTTCTGCTTGGATTCTGCACAGATATTAGCGCAATGTGGGCGGAATTGAATGAAGTTGCACAAAAATCACGGAATTTAAAACATAACTGAGTTACGTCCATTACTATTTACTCTCGAGTTTCCACAATCTTTTACTCTGGTTCAAAAGTCAATTCACCCAAAACAGTCCCCGCCCACAAAACCAGCTACCCTAACCACCGCCCCCCCCCACCCCCGCCAGGTCGACATGGCGAGTTTCCACTGATTTCGCCCATTTGGGGGATGTTCATCACAGTGCGTCCAAAACTTCGGCCGCACAGGTACCCGTGGTCACATTTATCCATCATAAGTGACCTGCAGCTCCAGCGACCAGCGGTCAATTGAAGCTCCTCTCAGCTCTGTCTCTCATACCGAAATTACAATTACTTTAAATTACTTTACATTCAGTTGAAATGAGTCTAAATTGAGTCAATGGGCAGGACTTTCATTGGGCTGTGGAGGCGGGATTGGAGGCGTGTGGGGGGTTAAAATCGCGAAAACTGGCGGGCGGGCCCAACCCCGCCTCCATCCCGCTTCCGAGCAATTTTCATTAATTCGTGTCAAATGGTCCCATCTCCATCCCGCCTCCAAGCGGGATAGGCCGTTAAGGCCCTTAACAAGCACTAAATTGCCTCGATAATCCCATTTTGAAAGGCCTTTGTGATTTTAACCCTTTTCCCATGTGAAACATGCCTCCTCTGAAACACGACGGTGAAACCTGATGGGAGCACAATTGGATTGCTGATTATCAGCTGCAGGTCAACCATTAAAGAGGAAATTTGATCAGCCATCATTTGCAGGTGGCAGGACTTTGTTGTCTCAGGTCTGGGGGAACTTTTAGAAGGCATAACCACAGCTGTGGAAGTTTGGAGCCTGACACCCATCTCCAATGTGACCTCCTGGGAAACCCCTCTCGCCACCTTCACTAAGTGCTTCCTCAACTGAGGCATATACCAGAAGCATGGGAGCCATTTATTTCCTTCCCTTCTGGGCATTAGATGATGTCGAAGACCAGCCGTGGCACCAGCAGAACCAGGAACCACAGCACACCAACAGCAGCAGCAGCAACAGGAGAGCCAGGCTCACCCACCTGAAGCTGCACAGGACAGAAGGGGCAGCACATGGAAGCCCGTCGGCGCAGGAGATACCCCCAAACAGGGTCTACAGACACAGGGTCAGCTACCTCAACATGTCTGAGCAGCAGTGCCAAAGGCGGCTCCGACTTTTGCGAGAGGTAGTGGGTGACACCTGCACAATGCTGCAACAATATCTGCAGCCCAGAGGACCAGGTGGACAACCCTTACCAGTGTCCATCAAAGTCACCACCGCACTGAACTTTTTTGCCTCAGGCTCATTCCAGGGATCAGCCACAGACATCAGTGGCATCTCCCAGGCGGCCACACATACTTGCATCACGCAGGTAACCGATACCCTCTTTGCCATCGCACACAATCACATCCATTTCACCAGGGATCAAGCAAGTGTCACGGCGCGTGCGGTTGGATTAGCTAATCTGGCAGGGCGTCGTTGACTGCACACATCAAATCAAATCAAATCAAATCAACTTTTATTGTCATTGTTAGTGCACAAGTGCAGTACAACGAAATGTAGGCTTGCGGCTCCCGAGAGTGTACATTTAGATTAAGACATTTAAACATGTGGCCCTTAAGGCAACCCATCGCAATCCAGGTATTTCTGTCAACCACAAGGGCTTCCACTCCCTCAAAGTTCAGCTGGTGTGTGACCACAAGAAGGAAATTTTGCATGTTTGTGCTGTAAGATTCTCAAAATTCACAGATCCCCCAAAACTCGGAGAAAAACCCTAAAGTAAAGGACTTTGGACTCTTTTCTAATCATTTCAGGATGGTAAACATAGAAACATAGAAACATAGAAGATAGGAGCAGGAGTAGGCCATTCGGCCCCTCAAGCCTGCTCCGCCATTCAATGCGATCATGGCTGATCATCCAAATTCAGTACCCTGTTCCTGCTTTCTCCCCATATCCCTTTAGCCTTAAGAAATATATCTAACTCCTTCTTGAATATATTTAATGAGTTGGCCTCTACTGCCTTCTGTGGTAGAGAATTCCACAGGTTCACCACTCTCTGGGTGAAGAAATTCCTCCTCATCTCTGTCCTAAATGGCTTACCCCTTATTCTTAGACTGAGACCCCTGGTTCTGGACTCCACTACCATTGGGAACATCCTTCCTGCATCTAGTCTGTCTAGTCCTTTTAGAATTTTATCAATGAGATCCCCTCTCATTCATCTAAACTCCAGCGAGTATAAGCCCAATTGACCCAATCTCTCCGCATACGTCATTCCTGCCATCCCAGGTATCAGCCTGGTGAATCTTCGCTGCACTCCCTCCATGACAAGAACATCCTTCCTCAGATAAGGTGACCAAAACTGCACACAATACTCAAGATGTGGTCTCACCAAGGCCCTGATAAAATGTATTGGGCCTAACAGAGGGAGGTTCAAGGTTAAAAACCAAGATTTGGTATTTTAAAAAGCATGTTTGGGCTTGTAAAGGAAAGGCTGCAACAGGAGATGGGATCAACCCCTGTAAAAGACAGTTTGAGTATTGGAGTTAATCAGTTAATCAAGCTGTCTGGGGAACTGTCTAACGTCACTCAGCCCCTATCAGACAATTTACATTATAACAATAGACCCACGGAAGAGCAGTCTCCACCCAAAACACAGGACCCATCCAACACATGCATAATACAAATCACCTCGCCCAACTCCATAGAATCTCAGGCCCAGTCAGGAAACTCGAAACCGGAACACAATGACTACAATCAAATAAGAGCTCAACAGCTCATGGAACCATCCCGAAACCACTTCACACATTCATAAACAAGTTACTATTAACGAGCCCGCCAAAATCTTACAATAAACTGAGATTAATTTGGCGCGCAGATTAGGAGGCCCCAATTAGTATAATTGAAGGCCTGTTTTCTCAAGAAGGCAGTAAGGTTCAGCAGTTACGCAGTAACAACAAGTTCTCTACAAGCTTTACAGTTCTCGGCAGTTCTCAGGTGTTCATCGAGTTCGAAGAAGTTCACAGTTCTGGAAGCATGTCAACACACAAGAAGAAACCAGAGCAACAGTTCCAGTGACCATCAGACACCTCGTGGCAACAAGGGCCTTACGAAACAACCAACCGAATATTACCACCAACCAACCGGGTAATATTGGGCCACCGCAACCAAAGAAAACCAACTCAGGAGAAAACCGAAGATTCACAATCTATTCCTGACTGACCCCTGGGTAAGATTTTTACTTAAAATACTCTAAACCCTATTTCTAACAGAAGAAAAGTGGGTACTCACCCGATAAATCCAATACGCACCCTACCGCATCAGCGGACTCATGAAGACTGACCAGACACGCAATCGAAGTCCTCTGCCATGTCTGGGGTACGCCAGGCACCAACCAACACATCCAGCGAACCCCAAAACCGCATAACTGAGTGCGAGTCATCAAAGAGTGCCCTGAGTTTGGGTAAGTGTGAGAGTTCTTTAATTGTTATTTCGCTTTAAATCATTCTTGATAAGATTACTTAAGCAGTTTAAGTAAAGGGGAAAAGTTAAATATTTGGGATTCTGTTGGTTTAAGAAGAGTAAACAAGGTTACACTGCAGTAGGAGTAAATTGGCACAGCAGGCAGTGGAAACCAGTTTTCTAACCAATCAGCAGGGGTGACTCATTTGGCTGTAAACAAACAAACAGTACCAAAAGACCAGTCCTAGTGTGAGCAAGCACTGAGTGCGAGTCATCAAAGAGTGCTCTGAGTTTGGGTAAGTGTGAGAGTTCTTTAATTGTTATTTCGCTTTAAATCATTCTTGATAAGATTACTTAAGCAGTTTAAGTAAAGGGGAAAAGTTAAATATTTGGGATTCTGTTGGTTTAAGAAGAGTAAAACAAGGTTACACTGCAGTAGGAGTAAATTGGCACAGCAGGCAGTGGAAACCAGTTTTCTAACCAATCAGCAGGGGTGACTCATTTGGCTGTAAACAAACAAACAGTACAAAAAGACCAGTCCTAGTGTGAGCAAGCACTGAGTGCGAGTCATCAAAGAGTGCCCTGAGTTTGGGTAAGTGTGAGAGTTCTTTAATTGTTATTTCTCTTTAAATCATTCTTGATAAGATTACTTAAGCAGTTTAAGTATAGGGGAAAAGTTAAATATTTGGGATTCTGTTGGTTTAAGAAGAGTAAAACAAGGTTACACTGCAGTAGGAGTAAATTGGCACAGCAGGCAGTGGAAACCAGTTTTCTAACCAATAAGCAGGGGTGACTCATTAGGCTGTAAACAAACAAACAGTATAAAAAGACCAGTCCTAGTGCGAGGAAGCACTGAGTGCGAGTCATCAAAGAGTGCTCTGAGTTTGGGTAAGTGTGAGTTAGGGTAAGTGGGGTGTTAGGTGCTCTTTTCAAACTTTAGCTCTGTGGGTTGTAGTTAATAAGGCCTTTCTGGTGCAGAGTGACTGTTGGTAAACCATTTAACTGGTGTAACTAGAGGGATTGATTTAATTTAAATCCAATTAATTAAAGGGGATACTAGCATCTAAAATCGGGCAGAGGGTGTACATAACTAACAATAAAAAATTTAATTAATTACATAGAATGGAGCAGGTGATGTGTTACTGTTGCGAGATGTGGGAGCCGGTGAACCCCATTGAGGCTCACGGTGATTACGTCTGTGACAAGTGTCTGCTGCTACAGGAACTCCAGCTCCGTGTTGATGAGCTGGGGTCTGAGCTTCAGACATTGTGACACATCAGGGAGGGGGAGAAGTACCTGGACTCTGTGTATAAGGAGGTGGTCACACCTATGAAGTTAATTAATTCAGATGTAGCCCATGGTCAGGGACAGGACAGTGTGACTACGAGTGAGGCAGGTACGGGGATCCAGGAGGTAGAGCTGGAGGAGCTGCAGCCCTTGCTCTTGTCCAACAGGTTCGAGGTTCTTACTCCCTGTGGGGACAGGAGCAGGGACTGCAGGGAGGATGAGCAACCTGGCCACAGCACCGTGGAATGGGGGGCCATTCAAGAGGGGGGAGTAAATAGAAATGTTGTAGTGGTAGGGGATAGTATTATTAGGGGGCTAGATAGAGTTCTCTGCAGCTGAGAGCGAGAGTCCCGAAGGCTGTGTTGCCTACCCGGTGCCAGGGTTAAGGACATCTCCTCTGGGCTGGAAAGAAACTTGCAGTGGGAGGGGGTGGATCCAGTTGTCGTGGTCCATGTTGGTACAAACGACGTAGATAGGACTAGGAAGCTGGTTCTGTTAAAGGAGTATGAGCAGCTAGGGGTCAAATTAAAAAACAGAACCTCAAGGGTAATAATCTTATTACCTGAGCCACGAGCTAATTTGGCTAGGACAAATAAAATTAGAGAGTTAAATGCGTGGCTCAAACACTGGTGTGGGGGAAATGGGTTTTGCTTCCTGGGACACTGGCACCAGTACTGGGGCAGGAGGGAGCTGTTCCGTTGGGACGGGCTTCACTTGGCCAGTGCTGGGACTAGAGTCCTGGCGGATCATATAACTAGGGCTGTAGAGAGGGCTTTAAACTAACTAGTGGGGAGGAGGTTCCCAGAGAGCAAATAATAAAAATGACAACAGAGAAGGTCATAGACATAGGTAGCAGTGGGGAAATTAAAAACCAGAGCGTGTCAGGAAGGGGCAGAAGGTATGGAGTAAAAGGTAAAGTAATAAAAACGGCAAAAGCAGGAACTAAGTGTCACAAAACATATTTGAAAGTTCTCTATCTGAATGCACGTAGCATTCGTAACAAAATAGACGAGTTAATGGCACAAATAACTACATATGGGTAAGATCTTGTGGCCATCACAGAAACATGGCTGCAGGGTGACAATGCCTGGGAATTAAACATACCAGGTTATTTAACGATCAGGAAGGACAGGCAGGAAGGAAGGGGAGGTGGGGTGGCTATGTTAATAGAGGAAGGAATCACTGTAATACAGAGAAATGATATTGGGTCAAAAGATCAGGATAATGAAACAGTTTGGGTGGAGGTAAGGAATAATAAGGGGAAAAAAACACTAGTGGGCATAGTCTATAGGCCTCCGAACAGTTGCAACTCTGTTGGATGGAGTATCAATCAGGAAATAGTTGAGGCTTGTAATAAGGGAATATCTATAATTATGGGGGATTTTAACTATCATATTAATTGGACAATCAAATTGGGCAGGGCTGCCTTGAGGATGAGTTCATTGAGTGTATTAGGGATGGGTTTCGTGAGCAGTATGTAACTGAACCGACCAGGGGGCAAGCAACCTTAGATCTGGCCCTGTGTAACGAGACAGGATTAATTAAAAATGTCCTAGTAAAGGATCCCCTTGGAATGAGTGACCATAACATGGTTGAATTCCATATTCAATTAGAGGGTGAGAAGGTTGGATCTCAAACAAGCGTGCTAAGCTTGAATAAAGGAGACTATGAAGGTATGAGAATGGAATTGAGTAGAGTGGATTGGGGAAATAGATTAAAGGGTAAGACGATACATGATCAGTGGTGTACATTTAAGGAGTTATTTTACAACTTCCAAAAAATATATATTCCACTGAGAAGAAAAGGATGTAAAAGAAAAGACAGCCATCCGTGGCTAAGTAAAGAAATTAAGGATAGTATTCAACTAAAAACAAGGGCATATAAGGTAGCCAAATCTAGTGGGAGGATAGAGGATTGGGAAAACTTTAAAAGACAGCAAAAAATAACAAAAAGATTGATTAAGAAAGGGAAGATAGATTATGAAAGTAAATGAGCAAAAAATATAAAAACAGATAGTAAGAGTTTTTATAGTTATATAAAAAGAAAAAGGGTGGCTAAAGTAAATGTTGGTCCCTTAGAGGATGAGACCGGGAAATTAATGGTGGGAAATATGGCGATGGCAAAAACACTGAATGAATATTTTGTATCAGTCTTTACAGCAGAGGACACTAAGAATATCCCAACACTGGACAAACAGGGGGCTATAGGGGGGGAGGAGCTAAACACAATCAAAATCACTAAGGAAATGGTACTCGGTAAAATAATGGGACTCAAGGCGGGTAAATCACCTGGATCTGATGGCTTACATCCTAGGGTCTTGAGGGAAGTGGCGGTAGGGATTGTGGATGCATTGGGAATAATTTTCCAAAACTCCCTGGACTCAGCAAAGGTCCCGGCAGACTGGAAAACTGCTAATGTAACACCCTTATTTAAAAAGGGCAGTAGACAGAAGGCTGGAAACTATAGACCGGTTAGCCTAACATCTGTGGTAGGTAAAATTTTGGAGTCCATTATTAAAGAGACAGTAACAGGACATTTGGATAATCATAATTTAATAGGACAAAGTCAGCATGGTTTTATGAAGGGGAAGTCATGTTTGACAAATTTGCTGGAGTTCTTTGAGGAAGTAACATATAGGGTGGATAAAGGGGAACCAGTGGACGTAGTGTATTTAGACTTCCAAAAGGCATTTGACAAGGTGCCACACAAAAGATTATTGCTTAAGATAAAACATCACGGGATTGGGGGTAATATTCTGGCATGGATAGAGGATTGGCTATCTAACAGAAGGCAGAGAGTTGGGATAAATGGTTAATTCTCAGACTGGCAATCAGTAACTAGTGGTGTTCCACAGGGGTCAGTGCTGGGTCCCCAACTCTTTACAATCTATATTAACGATTTGGAGGAGGGGACCGAGTGTAACATCTCAAAGTTTGCAGATGATACTAAGATGGGAGGGAAAGTAGTGAGTGAGGAGGACATAAAAAAACCTGCAAGGGAACATAGACAGGCTAAGTAAGTGGGCAGAGATTTGGCAGATGGAATACAATACTGGAAATTGTGAGGTTATGCACTTTGGCAGGAAAAATCGTAGAGCAAGTTATTATCTTAATGGCAAGAAACTGGAAAGTACTGAAGTACAAAGGGATCTGGGGGTCCTGGTGCACGAAACTCAAAAGGTTAGTATGCAGGTGCAGCAAGTGATTAAGAAGGCCAATGGAATGTTGGCTTTCATTGCTAGGGGGATAGAATATAAAAATAGGGAGGTATTGCTTCAGTTGTACAAGGTATTGGTGAGACCGCACCTCGAATACTGCATACAGTTTTGGTGTCCATACTTAAGAAAAGACATACTTGCTCTCGAGTCAGTACAAAGAAGGTTCACTCGGTTAATCCCGGGGATGAGGGGATGGGCATATGAGGAGAGGTTGAGTAGATTGGGACTCTACTCATTGGAGTTCAGAAGAATGAGAGGCGATCTTATTGAAACATATAAGATTGTGAAGGGGTTGGATCGGGTGGATGCGGAGAGGATGTTCCCGATGATGGGTGAAACTAGAACTAGGGGGCATAGTCTTAGAATAAGGGGCTGCTCTTTCAAAACTGAGATGAGGAGGAACTACTTCACTCAGAGGGTGGTAGGTCCATGGAATATGCTGCCCCAAAAAGCTGTAGAAGTTACATCATTACATAAATTTAAAACAGAAATAGACAGTTTCCTAGAAGTAAAGGGAATTAAGGGTTACGGGGAGCGGGCAGGAATTTGGACATGAGTCTAGGTTCGGATTGGACATGGCCCTGTGGGTAGCGGAGCGGGCCCAGGGGCTGTGTAGCCTGATCCTGCTCCTATTTTGTGTGTCTAATTCTGTTAGATTCAGGAGATGGTTCTGTGATAGTAGATTGGCGGTTAGGATCAGATCAGCCATGATCTTATTGAATGGCGGAGCAGGCTCGAGGGGCCGATTGGCCTACTCCTGCTCCTATTTCTTATGTTCTTATGTTCTTATGTATGGATGTCAGTTTCAAGTGGGATGTGGAGGAAGAGATTGCTAAAGCTGAGTGCTGGTGAGGAAAGGCAATGGGGATCAGATTGAGGGTGATGGGAAAATCATACTCACTTTTCCAGTGCGCAGAAGGTCATGCAATCTCTTCCTGCACTGAATCCAGGTTCTCCGGGTTACTGATAAGGAGTTGACCTCCTCTGCCACCTGGATCCACACAGCCTTGGTCTGCTGGGGAGGCTGCTTCCTCCCTGTAGAAGGGAAGAGCACCTCCTTATTGGCTCTAGCTCCCTCAACTAAAGCCTGCAGGGCCACTTCATCAAATCTGGGTGCAGACTTAGGTCTCCCGCTGCTCATGTTGCCTCCAGGTCCCTCTCACACCAAAGGCCAAAAGGTTGGCAGTCTGCAGAAGAAGCAAGGCTTGTTGCAGACCTTAAATGCAGCAGCAATGATGACGTCATCGGAGGCGACTTTCAGACTGGAAAAACTCATTTGCCGTGGGTTCGCACACGTTGGAACTGAATTGGCCAATTAAGTTAAAATTGCATCAATCTCCCACATCCATTTAGATTCGGGTGGATAACACGAAATACGGATTGCACGACCCCAGACCGCCCCTGAATGAAAATCCAGCCCAATGGATCTGCCCTAGGTACAGAAGCCCTGTGACCAGCAATCAATTGAAACCACTGACTGGCCTGTTTCTTCAATTTCCTCAACACATTTGCAGTTTCAATTAGTTGAATTTAGTAATCCTGAGGCCCCACTGCCCATGGTCCAGTCATGAATCAATTACGATTGGTAATACTGCCCGATTGTGCTGATTCATAGGAGACTTTATGTACAGATAACTGTAGCTGTATTAAAGACAGCTGCTTGACGGTAGCTGTAGTAAAGACAGCTACTTGATGGCAGTCGGATAAATAGGAAGCCATCTTGGCCATGTGGCAGTACTACATGAGCTGGCACTGACTCAAGACCTAATAAAGAGTACTCAACGATATCTACTCATAAGCCTCTTGATACTAAGTTATAAGATAATATTACCAGGATTTAAAGAACGCACGATACGGGCATACCACAACAATGGAAGGGATAAAACCACCGACTAGCCTGCAACTTGAAGGAAATCTGGACGAAAATTGGCGCGAATTCAAACAACGCTTTCTTCTCTACCTCACAGCGATCGACGCCACGACTAGCTCTGGAACACGTAAGGTAGCTTTGTTGCTAACAGTGGCTGGCTCACAGGCAATCGAGCTGTATAATACATTTACGTTCGCAGCGGAAGGTGACAAAAATGATCTGAACAAGGTGATAGATTTGTTCGATAAATACTGCACACCTAAAAAGAATGAAACGTTCGAAAGATTTGTTTTTCGCTCCCGCGAGCAAAAGCAAGGAGAATCCTTTGATGTTTTTCTGATGGACTTGAAAACAAAAGCACAAACATGTAACTTTGGAGACTTGAAGGAATCGATGATACGTGATCAGGTCGTTTTCAGAATACTTGACAAGAAGGTAAGGGAGAGAATGCTTAGGGACAATGACTTAACTTTGGATGCTGCAGTAAAAATATGTCATGCTAGTGAACTCTCAGCCATGCACATGCAAAAAGTCGATGGGAGAACTACAGCAACGGGCGTGAGAGCGCTGGGACTGGACAACCTACCAGTGGACATAGTACACAGAAGGGACACAAGAGGGTGCACAGAGTTCAGGACTATGATGCCATACGATTGCAGACGGTGCGGCAATAGACACATGGCAAGACAGTGTCCGGCTTATGGGAAGAACTGTGCAAAATGTAAAGGCAGGAATCACTTTGCTAAAATGTGCTTTTGGGAAGAGAAAACCGAAGGTAAAAAGACAGTGCATGCTATTGAGACTGAAGACACGGAATCGCAGACTTTGTATGTTGGAATGGTGCAAAATGACCTAAACAGGGTACAGATATGGAAAAGGAAGTACATTCCGTAGGACTAAAGACTGAAGTTTGGATAGCCCCCTTGCTGGTAAATGGCACCATTATTCCCTTCAAACTAGATACAGGTGCTAAGGCAAACCTCATAAGCTGGAGTGATGCATGGAATCTCAAAGTGAGACCAAAAATACTGAACAAGACAGTGGCTTTGAAGGCGTACAATGGACAAAGTATTGAAACAAAAGGAACGTGTAGGCTGAATGTTAAGGTAATAAATCGCATTCACCCATTGACGTTTGTTATAGTGCCTGAAGGACATGAGTCACGGTTGGGGGATAAGGCATGTGTGGATTTGGGCTTGGTAAAATGAGTCTATACTATTAATGAACAGAACTGTGTGCAGAGTGCCCCCCAAGACAGTACAAATATAAAGCATGATGCTATAACACACAAGTACTCAGATGTATTTCAGGGTTTCGGAGCACTGCCCTTTACATACTCCATCAAACTGAGAGATGACACACAACCTGTGATTCACGCACCTAGGAGAGTACCGGTGGTCCTCCGTGAGAAACTGCGGAAAGAGCTAGACTGCATGGAGGGACTAGGGGGGAGAAATTGGGTATAGCCCCGCTTGGGGCGCTAGAATTGGCAGTGCACAAATTGTATCGCCAGGCGCAGCTTATCGCCACCTTGAGCGATATTGGGTTGCATCGCCCCTGAAGGTGATTGCGGCGTAAAATCAGGTGCTGCACGGGACTCCTAAGGCGCTAACCTGGCGGCGCTACTCAATATCTGGGCAGCCGGGCGCAGCGCAGGTGCTGTCAATAATCGATGACCATGAGACATGCTGGCGCCGGCCAGCTCTTAAAGGGGCGGGTCATTTAGGATCAGCAGCCACACTCATTGCCCTGTAGGCCTCAAAATCGGCGCTGTGCATTCTGTGGCATTACAAACTTTGACCAGATGGAGAGGGTGAGGCAGAGAGCGGAGCGCTTTACCGATGGGGCATTGGATGCTTTGGTTGGCGCATTGGAGCGCCGGCGAGCAGTGCTGTACCCTGACAATGGCAGGAGGCCTCATCAGAACGAGTACCACAGAGCTTGGAGGGAAGTTTCTCAAAGAGTCAACTCCAGCAGCGTGGCGCCCAGGACTCCTGTGCAATGCAGGAAGAAGTTCAACGATCTCACTCGGGTCGTTAAGGTGAGTGGCTTTTTGGTAATCTTCTTCATCCCTCCATCTGCACCTGACTTTATGGCCAGAGGGTGCGCAATGCCCTAATGGCCATCTGTCAGCCAGCACCCATGGCCCTTTCTGGGAACGCACACGCACATTCAACTCAGGGCATACTGTAAGGGCAGTTCCACCATGGGGGGCATGAGATGACAACTCAGGGCATACTGTAAGGGCTGTTCCACCATGGGGGGCATGAGATGACAACTCAGGGCAGCATGCTTCATCACTTCCCGTCCTTTCTCCTGCAGGCCAAGCTGGCCAGGAACCGGAAGGAACAGATTCGTACCGGAGGAGGCCGTCCTCAGCTGCAGACACTGACGGACCTGGAAGAAAGAGTCCACCAGATTGTTGGAGGCCGGATGAGTGGTCCTGTCACCACTGGAGCTGCCGACCCCATTGTGCACAGCGATGGTAAGGTCATCACCTTTTTGAACTGTCTCCTTCCACTTGTACCCCCCACCAACATGCTTTTTCACTCTGGACCCATGTCAGAGCATTGCAGCACTCTTGCATCCCTTGCTGCCACCCTGTCCTTTTGCTAAAGCCACTCTTCAACCTCCCTGCTTTCAGATGCTGCATCACCAGCTCGGAAGCCGGGCCATCAAGCTGCCAGGGACACTGACTCTGGAGGCGACGAGCAGGAGGAAGCCGGACCATCCGTACCACCCTCAGGCGAGCCAGCCCATCTGCAGACTGGGGATAGTGCTTCCCTGGAGGGGAGCGGGGGGGATGGCTCTGAGGAGGAACCAGTTGCAGGAACCAGCGGGCTCCAGCAACGCAAGGTGGGTAGGGAAGCTCGGGAGCCGTCTCCCCGGAGGGCGAGTCAGGCCACGATGACTGCTGCACAGAGCGCAGAAGAGGTACGTTCCCTCACAGAAATGAGCACCCAGGCTCGGTTCAGGCACACTGAGCTGATGGCTGCAGTGGCAAGGATGCCTGAATCCATCGAGACACTGGCAAGGAGTGTGCAAGACTTCGAGGCAGCACAGGAAAGGAGTGCCCAGGGCTTTGGGGCAGCCCTGGAAAAGATTGCCCAGGGCTTCGGTACATCACTGGAAAGGACTGTCCAGGGCTTCGGTACATCACTGGAAAGGACTGTCCAAGGCTTGACCGAATCACTGGAAAGGACTGTCCAGGGCGTGACCGAAGCACTGGAAAGGACTGTCCAGGGCTTCACCGAAGCACTGGCACCTGCCACGCAAGTGCTGAGTGTCGCCACGCAGTCACTCGCTGGCCTCATGCAGAGGCAGATTGAGGCCACGCAAGCACTGACTGCTGCCACCCTCGATAGATCAGGCAGGATTACCCGGGGCCCTTGCAGCACCACAGCAGGCCAGCAATCTGTGGACCAGCCGATTGGTTCGCATGCTGCGGTGCTGCCCCGTCAGAGTGCCAGTGTGTCGGCCGACCACGTAGCAGGTGTCCACTCTCAGGATGTCAGCATTCCTGATGCCACCGCTGGCACGTCTCCATTGCAGCTGCAGGACAGACTGCCTCCACCCATGCCCAGTTGGAGCAGTCAGCATCCGGGCCCTCCAAGCCCAGAGTCCGTCCAGGCCGTCCCTCAGGGGCATCTGCGCTTTCGGACAGTCAGCAGGCGTCCCCCAGCCTTCATGCAGCCACTGGGGTCCCATTACAGAGGAGCTGCAGGGAGGGAAGGGGCCGTTCTCGCAAGAGAAGTAGATCACCATCAAAGGGGAAAGAGTAGAAGGTGCTGGTGAGACGTCTTATTTCTAGAAATCAAGGCCGTGGATGCTGGTCTGAATGTTAGTAATGTTTTGGATAGTCTCCCGGGTGTGCGAGTCACTTATGTGCTAGTTTGTTAGTTAAGCTTTCTGTTGCCATTGCTTTGTCATGTTGGAAGGAAGCACATTTTTCAAAATAAACAAATTATTTTATTGACATTGGCCATGTCTGCTATTTACATTCCTACTGGCCTTCATAGGCTTTGGGTTATCTGAATGGTTCCATTCCTGGTCTTCGATTGGCACCAAGCATTCCGTGAGAGGGGCCTAGAACCGACTCCTTATCAACCTCTGACGGACGGCCCTTCCAGTTTCTCGGACCCTCCCGTCTTGGTCCTCCTCCTCCTCCTCATCCTCCTCCTCCTCCTGCTCCTCCTCCTGCTCCTGCTCCTCCTCCTCCTCTGCTGGTCCTTCAATGTCTGCTGGCATTGGCTGGGTGCGCAGTGTGGCGAGGTTATGGATCATGCAGCAGACAATGACAAAGTGGGAGACTCGCTCTGGTGAGTACTGCAAGGCGCCTCCCGAATGGTCCAGACAATGGAACCGCTGCTTCAGCATGCCGATTGTGTGCCCCACAATGTTCCTCGTCACCTGATGGCTCGTATTGTAGTGCTCTTCAGCAGGAGTGCTGGGCGAACGGAGCGGGGTCATCAGCCATGGGCACAGAGGATAGCCCTTGTCACCGAGAAGCCAGCCTCCTGGGTGAGCCGGGGCCTCGAAAAGGTCAGCGACAGAAGTCTGGCGCAGAATGAATGCGTCGTGGCTGCTGCCTGGGAACTGAGCATTGACCGCGAGGATCTGCTGCCGGTGGTCACAGACCAGCTGCACATTCAAGGAGTGGAACCACTTGCGGTTGCGGAAGTCCTCAGGATTCAAAACAGGCGCCCGCAAAGCCACGTGCGTGCAGTCAATGGCGCCCTGCACCATGGGGAAGTCCGCTATTGCCGCGAAGTCCTCTGCGCGCTCCCGCTGCTTCTCCGGTGTCACAGTGAAGGAGATGTACTGCCGCCGCCTTTTAAACAGGGCATCTGTTACTTGCTGGATGCAGCTATGCACCGCAAACTGGGAGATGCTGGCAATGACCCCAGTTGCTGCCTGAAAGGAGCCGGTCGCATAGAAATTCAGTGCTACTGTAATCTTTCAGTGCTACTGTAATCTTGACAGCCACCGACAGAGAGGTCCTGCACCTTATCTGCAGCTGCAGATCTGCCTGAAGCAGGTGGCACAGCTCAGTCACCACCTCCTTTCTGAATCACAGCCTCCTAAGACACTGCTCCTCCGACATGTTGAGGTAAGAGAACTGCTGCCTGAATACCCTGGCAGCGTAAGGTCTGGTGTGGCGACATCTGTTGGCCCTCCTCCGTCTGGCCATTCCTGGCCCTCTCTCCCTCCGTCTCTGTGCCCTTTCCAGATGGTCGAGCAGCAGGACGTTCCCCTCCAAAGCAGCCCCCATAATAATAGGTAACAAGAAATTATACAGGGTGTAAATGCTCACCAGCAGCAGGGTGATGGTCTGAAGGCTGAAGGTCCTCTGGCAGCGCTGGGTCACTAGTGATATGGCTCTCAGAGTGCAACTCCGCAACTCTGTGAAAATCTCAAAGAAGTTGTGCTCCCAAAATGGCTGCCGCTTTTATACCAGTGCAGTCCCCTTTAAAGAGCGCCCCCCTAATCCCGAGAGTGACTGGGGAACGTTCCAGTAAACTGTCCTTATTAGCGCCAGGCGGAACGAAGGGGCGCACGACTGAATTTCCGGTCCGGGGCGCCATAAAGGCATTGCACACTGAAATGATGTCATGATCTGCCTGCGCCCGCGAGCGGGTGCTAAGATTTAGCGCCGGCGCTAAAACCCACTCAATATGGCAAGAGGCGCTGGGTTCACTGCACCCGGCCGAAAATTGGCTAACGCCCCATTTCTCGGCCTCTTTAGGCGCTAATCGATGGTGCTACCAACCGAATTTCTTCCCCTAGGTGTCATAAAGAAGACTGAGGAACCGACTGACTGGGTAAATTCCATGGTTTGCGTCAATTCAAAAAAGACTGATCAATTGCGTGTCTGCATGGATCCCAAGGACCTTAACGCTAATATAAAAAGAGAACACTATCAAATCCCAAATAGTCAGTGAAATGACAGGAGCAAAATTCTTCTCCAAGATGGACGCCTCGCATGGATTCTGGCAGCTGAAACTTGATGAAGACAGTACTAAGCTGTGCACCTTTAACACCCCGTTTGGTCGATACTCTTATCAGCGCCTGCCTTTCGGCATTAGCTCCGCCCCAGAAATCTTCCACAGAGCAATGGAGCAAATCATTGAGGGCCTGGATGGTGTGCGGGTGTACATGGATGATCTGGTAGTATGGGGCTCCACTCAGGGAGAGCACGACACCAGACTGGAAAAAAAACTTAAGAGGATACGGCAGTATGGACTCAAACTAAATAAAGACAAATGTCAGTTCAGCGTCAATGAAATCACATTCCTCGGGGACAAGATTTCTGCAGAAGGGATTCAGCCAGACAAGTCAAAGGTAAAGGCCATACATGACATGGAAAAACCAAAGGACAAGAAAGGGGTTCAGCGGGCCCTTGGCATGGTTAATTACCTAGGGAAATTCATTCCAAATCTGGCAGTGAAAACCGCTCACTTGAGAAAACTGCTGCACCAAGAGACAGAGTTCCAATGGGGACATGAACATGAGAATGAATGGAAGGGGCTACTACGCATTCTAGCAAGTGAACCCCTACTGAAGTTCTTCTGCCCTGAAAAGAGGACAAAAGTGTCCACAGATGCCTCCAAGGATGGATTAGGGGCTGTCCTTCTACAGGAAGATGAAGGAGAATGGTGACCAGTGGCATATGCGTCACGCTCCATGATGGCTACAGAGTGCCGGTATGCGCAAATAGAAGAGTGCCTGGACTTGACATTTGGGTGTGAAAAATTTCATACCTACATCTATGGACTTCCCAAGGTTATCCTAGAAACTGACCATAAGCCACTGCTAGGGATCACAAAAAAGAATCTGTGTGACATGTCATCACGGATACAGCGTCTAATGATGAGACTACAATATTATGATTTTGAGGTCACATATGTGCCAGGGACACAAATGTTCATTGCAGATACATGATCCAGGGCTGCGCCTCGTGCCACACAAAACAGTGAATCAGAAGAGGATGTGGACCTTCATGTGGATATGGTCTATGCAGCATTGCCCACCTCACAGGAACAACTATCAAAGATAGCCACAGAGACATCAAAGGACCCTGTTCTGACGAAAGTGATGAGAAATCTTCAAGAGGGTTGGAAGAAAGGGTCATATAAACAATATCATCATATTCAGTCTGAGCTCTCTGTGGCCAATGGACTACTGCTTAAGTGTAACAGGATTGTTGTGCCCATCTCTATGCGACGAGAATTGCTTAACAGGATACATGAAGGGCACCTGGGTGTGGAAAAGTCAAAAAGGAGAGCACGTGAGGCACTCTACTGGCCAAACATGAACTCTGATATTGACCAGATGATCAGCGAGTGTGCTACATGTTAGGAGTATCACTACAAGCAAACAAAAGAGCCCCTCATTACCACAGAGCTCCCATCACAACCTTGGGAAAAGGTCGGAACTGATATTTTTCACTACGAAGGAAAAGACTATTTGTTAGTTATTGATTATTACTCTAATTATCCTGAGATTGCTCTTCTACCCAGCACCACGTCAAGAGCTGTGATAACTCACCTGAAGTCAATCTTTTCCAGGCAGGGCATCCCTCTAACTCTGGTCTCTGATAATGGCTCTCCCTATGCCAGTCATGAGTTTCAGTCGTTTGTGTAGTGTATGTACCAGTCGACCTTTAAGAGAACTATTGTATGTAACCGTCCACCTTTAAGAGAACTATTTTAGGTGTTGCACTACTTTATTTTGGCTTCTGTATACTGTAATACCAGTGGTGACCACACCGGTATATAAGTGCTGTGTCAGGATTTATTGGGCAGATTCGCCCTGACCTTCGAATAGTAAAGTCCTGTTTATTGTTACTCTTGTAGTCTGTGTATTAATTTACTATACAACCCACAGACTTTACAGTGGCGACGAGTCCGATCGTACCCTGCGGCAACAATACTTTCAAAACAGTTAACGAGCGTCGAGAAGAGGCACCCGCCCTCGTCGTGCTGCTGAAAGAAAACTCGAGTCTGCAGAGCAAGAAAGGAGGAAGACTTCAAACACAAAGCCTTCCATCAGCAACAGGCACTGATTGTCCCTTCTGCCACGGGAACTGTGAGTAAAGGGAAAATAGAAAAAGAAATAAACGGAGGACAAGGGCAGTGAACTCGACCACGGTCGAGGGGGAAAGGAGCCGGACAGAAGTCGGGTCCAGAGGCGCTGAGACTGGGGCAGCGTGGAGCAAGGAAACCGCGGTACAAGCGGGCGGGGAGACGCAACGGCGTCGTGAGTCAGCTAGACCACGACCAGCGAAAAAGGCCGGGCAGTGACCGAGGCCACGAAGCGCTACAAACAGGATCGTAAGGCGCGGGAAGATATAAAAAAAATAAATCGCGGAGAACTCAGCCGCAGTCGGGGAGGAAAGCACTGGATTGCGTGAGGCTGGGAGGCGCGATTGGAGTGAAGAAGGTCGGACAGTGACCGAGGCCACGAGGCGCTGCGGCCGGGATCGTAAGGCGCGGGAAGATATAAAAATAAATAAATCGCGGAGAACCCAGACGCAGCCGGGGAGGGAAGCACCGGACTGCGAGAGGGCTGGGAGGGCGATTGGAAACCGCGAGCGGGAGAGACAGCCCGAGCGAGCGGGAGAGACAGAGCCCGAGTAAGGGAGACTGAGCGAGATCCAGCCAGCGGCTGAAACTGCTCGCCGTCAACGGGGTGACTGAGCGAGATCCAGCCAGCGGCTGAAACTGTTCGTCGTCAACAGGGTGACTGAGCGAGATCCAGCCCAGCGGCTGAAACTGTTCGCCGTCAACGGGGTGTACCCAGCACCGGTTGCCCTGCCGAGAAAAGGGAACGCACTGAAGCCGACGCGCAGGCTGCGAACCCTGGAAGCCAGCGGCCGTCAACAAAAGGGAAAGTTACCCTTCCAGCTAGGGGAGTAAACGCGGGAAGCCGCCAGTAAACGCGGGAAGCCGCCAGCAAACGCGGGTAGCCGCCAGTAGGCGGGGAAGAAGACAGAAGCGGGAAACCGCCATTTTAAAAGTGGGTGGGGAAGAAGATAAGAGCGGGAAACCGCCATCGGGAAGAAGATAAGAGCGGGAAACCGCCATCTTGAAAAAAAAAAAAAATTTTAAAGAAATATTTCGTTGTTGTCTATCAGGAAGAGGTGAAAATGCCTAAGCGTGGTAACATCAACGATTTTAATTGTGAGGTAGAAGACTGGGCTACGTATGTAGAACGCATTGAAATATATTGTGAGGCAAATAAAATAGAAGAAGATGACAAAGCTATTACCTTGCTAAACTCGATGGGCGCAAAGACATACGGGCTATTGAAGCATCTTCTATCACCAGCTAAACCAGCGGATCAGACTTTCGATGATATTGTGACTATTCTGAAGGATCACTTGAACCCCACACCGCTGATGTTGGCGGAACGATTCAAATTCTATGCAAGAACGCAACGGAAAGAGGAAAGCAACGCAGAATACTTGGTCGAACTGTGTAGACTAGCAAAATACTGCCAGTTTGGAGGAAATCTGACAGAGGCATTACAAGACAAGTTTGTGTGCGGGTTGTCGAAGGAAGGAACGCAAAAACGACTACTCGAAGAGAACGACCTTACACTTGACAGGGCTGTCCTTATTGCAGCATCGCACGAAGCTGCAGCGAAAGGAACTGCGGAAATGCAGCTGAAGGCAGCGGTACTCAGTGTGGATCAAATTACTTCGGGTACAACGAAATGTTATCATTGTGGAAAGACAACACACGACCAGAACCAATGCTGGTTTAAAAACCAGGAATGTAGGAAATGTGGCAAACTGGGTCACATCGCTAAAGTATGCCGGTCAGGGAAGAAGACCAACAACCAAAAAAAGCCATCACAGGAAAAGTACAACAAAGTACATAAGGTGGCTGAGAAGAGTTCAGACGAACAGAATTCAGATTCAGACCCAAACGGCCAGGAACTGGGTAGTCTGAGAATCCACAATGTGAGTAAGGCAACTGACCTACAAACTATCTGGGTCATGCTAAAAATAGCTGGAGTCCAAGTGAAAATGGAGTTGGACACTGGATCAGCCCTATCAGTCATCAATCGAAGGGATTACAACCAGCTATTCTCACATATACCCTTGAGAGATACCAAGTTCGTATTGCAGACATACACGGGGCATAAAGTATACCCCATGGGAAAGATAAGAGTCAAGGTGAGAGACCGGGGCAAAGAACACCCAGGAATGGACTTATATGTACTGCCTGAGGGAGGTCCGCCACTTCTAGGACGGGAGTGGATCAAGAAAATAGACATGGAATGGCACTACCTAAAAGCAATAACGTGTGAGGACTCGGTGCAGGAAATCAGCTCAGACTCTGAAACGGATGACGATAAGTCCAGCCCAAGGATGAAAGACAAGGCTAAAGTGGACTTGCTGACTAAGGTTGGAAAAACGAAGGCGTGCATAAAGGCTTATGCTCCAGAGGAGAATAAAGTTTCAGAACAGAACTCCACTGAACAACAACAACATAGTTTGAGGGAGAATTCTGAGTCTGTTCAAGTTACAGACATATACGTTACTGAGGAACACCGAGCTCGAACTCAAACTTATTTAAAATTACGACAGCAATTAGAGCAATTGAGTGACCGTCTCGAACAAGAGATGAAAGCAATGAAAAAGTTCTATGACACCGAATGGGAGAATCTGGAAAGACAACAGAAGCAGCTGAGAGAGGAAAGGGAGCAGGAGCACCCAAACCGTCTACGCGAGGAGGCCAAATAAATCAAAGCTGATTCGGATTCTGAAGGTGCGTGCTCTAATTTGGAGGAACAAGATGCGCAGCAACTGAAGGTGCTTGTTAGCAGGTTGCAGGCAGAAAAGACTGAGTTGGTTGACATGACTTCCGAGCTCCTACTGAAGTTGGGTGCAGCATCACCGGACGATTCAGTGGTGGAAATTCGAAGGGTGGGGGCTGCGGATGATGGCGAAGTAGAAACAGCGCAGGAGCCCCAGGGCAAGGTTATAAACAGCCCTGCAGCTAATGGAAAATGGATGATGGTAGAAGAGTTAACAGTCAGCCAACTCCTTAATATGCTGAGGGACAAGACTCTACAATGGAAAAAACTTAAACACGAGCCTCAATATCCAAAGGGAAGGGGTTTGGAGCTCTCAAAAGTTATTGAAAGAGCTGAGGTAGCAACACAGACTGATGAGACTGCATCGAAGCTTTCAAAAGCTATTGAAAGAGCTGAGGTGGCAACACAGACTGAGAAGACTGCAGCAGAGCAGCACTTGGATGTCAAAAGTACGCTGACGCACATAAATGTTGAACAACAGAATGCTAAAACAGCTACTTCAGTAGAAGGATTGAATAGTCCGATCAATCAATTTCCGAATGAAGTTGAAGTATTGAAATCACCGATGAGGTCATTAGTAAAAGACTTGCAGGAAGACCAGAAAAAGCGGGATGAATCTGAACACATGAAGAAGTCTTTTCAGGAATGATGTCTGGAGAAGGAACAAAAATCGACTAATGTCCAGATGGGTAAGGAGGAAATAAAAGACTCTCTCGCTGGCCTAACTCAGGACGACACCGAATATTATCATGACCTGTTGAGTGACACTGAATATTACGAAGACCTGGTCTGCCCAGCTTGTGATGAAAACTCCCAAAGTGCAGAAATCAGGATGAATCACTTAAGGTCTAAGGAACATAGGGAGATGGTGGCGCTACAGCTGGCAGCTGACAAAGGAGCCCCGAGAGTCTCCAAGAAGCAGAAAAGGAAAAGACGAAGCAGAAGAGGATAACCATCTGGACCTTATCACCTCTACCAGATCACGCACGTGGTCCCTACGAATGGAGCTAAATCAGTTGGGAAGTAGGGAAACTTACCAAGACAGTCCAGCGGTTTTTAAAAAGTCAACAATGCGGGTTCAGAAGTGACCGAAGTTCAAGCTGTTAAGTCAAGGGAAGGACTATTGGATGAGTCCCTCTAGCAATGGAAACCAATACGCCACGGAGGTGTTGTTCGGACCGAGTCAAGACTAGAGACTGAATCTGTGAACTGTTTCCCGCAGAGACTGAATCTGTGAACTGTTTCCCACAGAAACTAAAGCTGTGAACTGTGTACCGCAAAGACTATATCCGTGAATTGTTTTACATGACGTTGAATATATGTTATGTTTAATGGGGAATAAGTATGTTGTAAGCTAAAAAGGGAGGATTGTAGTGTATGTACCAGTCTACCTTTAAGAGAACTATTGTATGTAACCGTCCACCTTTAAGAGAACTATTTTAGGTGTTGCACTACTTTATTTTGGCTTCTGTATACTGTAATACCGGTGGTGACCACACTGGTATATAAGTGCTGTGTCAGGATTTATTGGGCAGATTCGCCCTGACCTTCGAATAGTAAAGTCCTGTTTATTGTTACTCTTGTAGTCTGTGTATTAATTTACTATACAACCCACAGACTTTACAGTTTGCTACAGAGTATGAGTTTAAGCATGTAACCTCCAGCCCGCTCTATCCTCAAGCCAATGGAAAAGCAGAGAAGGGGGTGCAGATTGTGAAAAGACTATTAAAGAAAGCAGCACACAGCAACACTGACCCATATCTGGCCATGATGTCGTACAGGGCGGTCCCGCTGGAAAGTGGCAAGTCTCCAGCTGAGCTCTTACTGGGTCGCAAAATCCGCACTCGACTTCCCAGGCATGTCACACCTGATCACAGAGATGAGGTATGGGCAGACAAGGCCCGGAAACTTCAGCGGAAACAAAAAACGCTCCATGACCGCACAGCCACTGCACTAGTGCCTCTACAGGAGAAGGATGTAGTTCGTATTGAAGGGCCTGGGTCATGGAATCAAAGAGCCACCATTCTACAACAGGTCACCCCCAGGTCATACAGTGTCATGACAGAAAATGGCAATGTGTATCGCAGGAACAGGAGGCACCTACTGAAAACCACCGAGACCTATCAGCCGCAGGAGGACAGAGAGGATGAGCTGATGATGGAAATCCGACAGAGTGACGAGGAGACGAGGGCAATGTCACAAAGTGATGAAGTACACGGGTGACAATGAGACAAGGGATCCGTGTGGTACAGGCATGAACTTAATGGACACAACTGGGTTGGCTCAGCAAATACCCGCTCAGCTACGCAGGTCACAGCGCACCAGAAAGCCTGTCGTTAGACTCGACCTGTAGACAAGGGAAAGACTTTAAACAGCTAATGGACTTCTGGGTGTGGGCAGTGTTTATATGTACCGGCAGTTATTGCAAGGTATAGTTACACTGACTGTTTTTATATGTTGTTAATATGTGTTCTATGTGTTATGTTATGTTATAGTGTTTACTGTTTATGTCATTGTTGAGGGGGAAAGATGTACAGATAACTGTAGCTGTAGTAAAAACAGCTGCTTGACGGTAGCTGTAGTAAAGACAGCTACTTGACGGCAGTCGGATAAATAGGAAGCCATCTTGGCCATGCGGCAGTACTACACGAGCTGGCACTGGCTCAAGACCTAATAAAGAGTACTCAATGATATCTACTCATAAGCCTCTTAATACTAAGATATAAGATAACATTACACTTTACATTCAGGTTTTGAGAATGAGTTTGAACGGAAACTCGGGTGTATATTCGCCTCAGCAAAACCAGTGCAATTTCCAGCGCATTTTGAGCACTTTCCCGATTGTTCCCCTCGTGGAAACTCCAGGCCTTAATGTTTTCCTAAGACATTCTTCAATAATCGTTTGAGGTGTAATGTATTTTAAGATATTAGGATGAGATAACTTGCTATATACATTGTATTTTAGTGTTATGAGAATGAGTTACGGTGTCAATTTAAACAATGGAAAACAGATGAATTCAGAAAAACAGTGAGAATCTTCAGTAAATAGAAAATCCTGGTCCTTGGTCCAGCCCAGTCCCATATCTCAGGTACAATCCAAGGCCAGCAGGACCCCTATTCCCCATTAATGTCCCTACCCTAACCTCAAACCAATCACACATCAATCAGAACACAAAATCTTAAAGAGGGAGTACCAGCATCAATGTATTTGACCTGAGAGTACTTTGTTCATGCCTGTGTTAGTGTTTTGGATCGGGTTGTTTGAACAGTGTGATCATGAAAAATAGGCTGAGGATACTGCCCATAACACAGCAGGGAGATTGATCAGAACCATAGAGACATAGCTGTTAATACAGGGCACTGTCTGCGAGGTGAACGACGTGGCGGGGGTGAGGGAGAGGCGGGGGTGAGGGACAGGCAGGAGTGAGGGAGAGGCGGGAGAGGCAGCATCCGTGGAGAGAGAAACAGGGTTAAATCCCGTCGGAGAGAAGAACTTCTTCAAGGTGGGCATTCCTAGAAGAGAGGTGGCAGTGAACCAAACACTAATATAATAGCAAAATACTGCGGGTGCTGGAAATCTGAAATAACAACAGAAAATGCTGGAAATACTCAGCAGTGCTACCATTTCTACACTCCCAGCCTGCGATTGTTCACCAGTTAAAGAAAAATACCAAGCTGAGGAGTGCTGATGTGGGAAATGTAAGAACATAACATAAGAAGTAGGAGCAGGATTAGGCCTTACGGCCCCTCGAGCCTGCTCCACCATTCAATAAGATCATGGCTGATCATTGATCTCAACACCACTTTCCCGCCAGATCCCCATATCCCTTGATTCCCCTAGAGTCCAAAAATCTATCGATCTCAGCCTTGAATATGAGAAAGTCTCATCAGTGCCTTTTCTCATTCTAATCTGATTTTTTAAATGAATAAATTGAATTTTTAAATTAAACAAAGCCTCTGTGAGAGAAACTGATCAGGAGGGAATGTATCAGTTTGAGGCTGAGGGAGTCTATGGCCTTTATCCACCCAGCCTTTGTGGGGCAAGTGTGATGGGGGGGTGGCGAACGTGCAGACGGGCTGGCATCCTGAGAGAGGGCAACACGTACAGCTCCCATTGCATCACTGCCACTCCCGTGGGCCTGGGCCTCATCACTGATCTGTGGGAGAGAAGACTGCAGAAGATGAGTGATCCTTCAAAGCCCCTGTCCACTCGATCCAGCAATCTGTTCAAGGTGGATCCCACATTCTCCACTGTGGAACCCAGAGACTTCCACCAAAGCTGTAAATGGGGCTGGCATGGACACCTCATAACATAGGAGCAGGAGGAGGCCATTCAGCCCCTCAAGCCTGCTCCACATCCCTTAATACCCTTGGCTAGTAATAATCTATTGATCTCAGTTTTAACATTATTAATTGAACTAGTGTCTACTGCTGTTTGTGGGCGAGAGTTCCACACCTCTACCACCCTTTGCGTGAAGTAATGTTTCCTAACTTCTCTCCTGGATGGCCTGGTTCTGATTTTAAGGTTATGTCCCCTTGTCCTAGACTACTTCACCAGCAGAAAAAGTTTCTCTCTATCTACCCTATCAATTCCTTTCAAAATCCTAAAACCCTCAACCAATCACCCCATAGTCTTCTATATTCCTAGTTTATGTAATCTCTCCTCATAATCTAACCCTTGGAGTCCTGGTAACATTCTGGTGAATCTGCGCTGTACTCCTTCCCAGGCCAATATATCCTAAGGTGTGGTGCCCAGAACAGTACACAATGCTTCAGATGTGGTCTAACTAGAGCTTTGTATAGCTGTAAGAAAACATCCTCCCCTTTATATTCTAGCCCTCTAGTTATAAAGGCTAACATTCGATTAGCCTTTTTCATTATTTTTTGTACCTGACCACTACATATTTCTGATCGGTGTACATGGACCCTTAAATCTCTTTGGAACTCCACTGTCCCTAGCTTTTCACCATTTGAAAAATACTCAGATCTATCCCTTTTTGGTCCAAAATGGATGACCTCACACTTGCCTGCGTTGAAATCCATCTGCCACAGTTTTGCCCACTCACTTAATCTATCAATGTCTCATTCTAATTTTATTCTCTAATTGTCATCAATCTTTGTGTCATCGACAAACTTGGATATATTATGTAGGTCATTAATAAATGTAGTGAATAGTTGAGACCTCTGCACTGGTTCACTGTGAGACACCACTAGGCACTTCCTTTCAATTCAAGTCCAAGCCCATTATCCCTATTCTGTGTTTTCTACTGCCTAACCAGGTCAACAACTTGCCTTCAATTCCCTGAGCTTTAATTTTAGCTCACAGTCTCTTATGTGGAACCTTATTGAATGCATTCTTGAAGTCCATAGAAACTACATCAATGGACATTCCCCTATCTACTACTTTAGTCACTTCCTCTAAAAATTCAATTAGGCTCGTTAGACATGACCTACACGTTCCAAATCCATGTTGTCTCTCTCTAATCAGCTCAAATTTCTCTAAGTGCCCATCACTCTGTCCTTAGTTATAGATTCCAATAACTTCCCCACAACAGATGTTAGAGTAACAGGTCTATAATTTCATGGTTTCTCTCCCTCACCTTTCTTAAATAATGGAGTTGTGAGGGCCCGCCTGTGGCATCCCTGGAGGTGGCCACACTCTCCAGGGTAGAATACAGAGTGGTGATTGTAGTGTATGTGCCTTTAAGTCAGAACTACTTTTGCAGCTCCTGTATACTGTAGTACCGGCAGTGACCACACCTGTATATAAGCCTTGCGCATGCCTGTATCCCCCCAGTCTTGAGACTACCCTCCTCCAGTAAAGACCTGTTTATTGTTAATTTACAGCATCCGTGTGATTATTGAATAACAGCATATCCTCAGAATCACGGATCTAACAGTGGCGACGAGTGTCGATTCGAATCTACCTGCAACAACAAATTTTTTTTTTTAATTAAGTCGAGGCCAGGAACACAGGTGTCGACCACGAGCAACCGCCCAGTCGTCAGGCAGAGAGTGAACATCGCAGGGGAGGCTGTGGAGAGCCGGGCTTGGTTCCCCAGCCATGACGATCAGCAAGAGACTGCCGACAGGTCCAGCGCAGACCCTTCCCGAGCAGCGGCGGCTGGAGCTGACCGACGGAGGAGAGAAAGCCGAGCAGCGTTGACGGGGTAAGACAGAGGGTTAAGCGCGCAGGGCGCAGCCAGGGGTTGAACACCGAGCGGCGTCGAGAAAAAGAAAACAAACCAGAGAGAGAGAGGGTAAAGAAGCAGCCGGGTCCAAGACCGAGCGGCGGCAAATAAAAAAAAAAAAATAAGAACGCGCAGAGCACAGCCAGGGCTCACGGGCTGAACAGGGTCCACGGGGAGAAGAAGGGAGAGCACGGGAGATGCCATTTTGTGCCAGCGGAGAAGAAGGGGAAGCGCGGGCGATGCCATTTTTGACAGTTAACTCACACCCAGGGATGCCGAAGAGTGGCAGTATCTCTACGTTCGACAATGAAGTCGAAGATTGGGCGACATATGTGGAACGTATTGAGGTGTACTGCAGGGCGAATGAAGTGCCAGATGCTAATAAAGCACTGGTTTTGTTAAATTCCATGGGTGCAAAAACTTATGGGTTACTGCGAAATCTAATAACCCCAGAGAAGCTGGTGAACAAGAATTTCGAAAGCGTAGTCAAAATCCTACAGGACCACTTAAACCCCACACCGCTGCTGATAGCAGAACGATTTAAGTTCCATAAAAGGAACCAACACAAAGACGAAAGCAATGCTGAGTACCTAACGGAACTGCGCAAGCTATTGAAACACTGCCAGTTTGGAGCGGGACTAGCAGATACGTTAAGGGACAAGCTTGTGTGTGGGCTACAAAGTGAAGGAACCCAGAAACGGCTTCTATCGGAAAAGGATCTTACGCTGGACAAAGCTTTCAGTATGGCAGTATCGCACGAAGCAGCCGCAAGGGGTGCCGCAGAGATACAACGGAAACAGCAAGAATATGGCACCAATGAAATGTCCTATGGAACAGGGAAGTGCTATCGCTGCGGCAGAACAACACATGACCAGAAAGATTGTTGGTTCAAGGACCAAGGCCTAGAAATTCAGTTGCGTTTGCCAGCCGTTAGCGTCATAAGAGGGGTAGATTTCGAGCGCTAGGCACTTAGCGCCCGGGCGCAGACCGATGTGCGCCTACGCCCAACTTCAGTTGACATTTAGCGCCGGCGCAAAGTGTTTGCGCGCGCTCAGCTGCGCGCGCAGCTTATGACGTCATTTCATCGTGCAACGCTGTTTGTGCGCCCCAAACCGGAACTTCAGTGGCGCCCGCCCAATGTGGGCGTGGCGCTGTTAAGAACTGTGAAGTGGAACGCAGCAGAGGCCCTGCGGGCCTCGGGGAGCGCTAATTAAAGGGCACTTAGACTGAACTATAAAGGCCAGCCATTTTGCTGCAATGACTTTAGTGCTTTGGATTTCTGGACAGAGACCAAGGAACAGACCTTACTGATTTGGGACAACATAGGAGAGGTATTTTTGGCTTCTGGCCAGAGCTTGGAAATTTGACTCAATGGGCCAGAAATTCGCGGCCAAAGGCGTGAGTGCGCTCGGGGTACTCACGCATCTGGCCGTTGGAAATGCCGGCGTTCAGCATGAACAGCGCATGCGGGGAACGCCGGCATTTCCAGACCTCGAGCGCGTGCGACTGCACAGGCAGCGCTTGCGCAGTGAACTTCGTAGATTTCATTCATGAAATCCATGAGGGTAAGTCCTCAGAAGTTACACTTGAAAAAAGCAAGTGTAAAGTGGTTCATTGGCTGCGGAGGAAGAAACATTTTATCGTGGAGCTTCTGAAATGCAATATTTTTGTTTGGGAAAGGGAGGGAAGTTATTGTAAGAAATTTTAAGTAAGTTTTAAAGTTAAATTTTTTTTTTTTTTAAAGGGTTTTCAGAACGGTAGGTAGAAGGAGCAATTGTGGCTGTGTGAATGGAATGTGAGAATGAGTTATGTATGTATGTCCACATATATTCCTTTACGTATATGTATGTATGTTTTATATTCCTTTACTAATGTGTATGAATGTATGTTTTTAATTATGATTTTCCAATAAGTTACTTTCTCTGAAAGTCATAATTAAATAATACATTCATACACATAAGTAAAGGAATATATACATAACACGCAAAGGAATATATACAGACATACATACTTTCAGAAGCTCCACGATAAGAAATATCTTCCTCCGCAGCCTCTGGAGCAACTGTACCCATGCTTTTTTCATGTGTAAGTTGTAAGGACTTGATCTCACTGAAAGCAGTAATGAAAGCGGCGAATTATACTGTGCACGCGCTGCCTGTGCAGTCGCACGCGTTCTGCCTCTGAACCCCTTCGTTCAGAGGACAGGAAATGCCGGTTTTCCCCAAAAGCACTGTGCATGCTGAAAACCGGCATTTCATCCGGCCAGATGCGTAAGTACCCCGACCGTACTCGCGCAGTTGGAAGGGAATTACTGGGCCAACATTTTACATGTCAATAAAATGAAAAATTTAACAATTGCACGACTTGCCCCCTCGCAACTGCGACTGAGGGTCCAAGGAGGTGCATTGCGCAAGAGGTCATCATCGTACGTATCCTCACACTGTTCCCTTTGGGGAACTGTATGAAGTGGTGGAAGGATTTATGGCCGTGATTAACGCTCATTCCGTGACCGTAACCATCTTTGAACCAGCCATTAGGGTGGTTAGTCCTATGGCAGGAGGGTTTTACGGGCTCCCACAGCCCATCTGAGGGGGGGGAGCCACCAACACCCACGGACGCAAGTATCCCGCTGGATGTCCACCCAGAATTTAAAGTTGGAACTCCGACTCCACTTGCCGGGACTGTCTGGAGTGGGGTTCAAAACCCTACTCCTTCTGGCCCAGCGGCGGGGATGCTTACTGCTACGCAAAAGGCCCACTCCGCACAAAAGGTGACACCCATACGTTTCCTGCGCCTTTTCCCTCCCCGTGACTGGAGCCCTATGCTGCCATTTCACGTTGCTAATCGGATTGGGCCTTTGTCATAGCGGTAGGATCCCCGCCGCTGGGCCAGATCAGGGTAGGGTTTCGAACCCCGCTCCAGACAGTCCCGGCAAGTGGAGTCGGAGCTCCGGCTCTAAATTCTGGGTTGACATCCAGTGGGATATTTGCGTCCGTGGGTGTGGGTGGCCCCCCCTCCTTGTATAGCTTGTGGGAGCCCGTAAAACCCTCCCGCCATAGGACTAACCGCTCTAATGCCTGGTTCAAAGATGGTTACGGTCACGGAATGAGCGTTAATCATGGCCATAAATCCTTCCACCACTTCATACAGTTCCCCAAAGGGAACAGTGTGAAGACACGTATGACGACGACATTGCTAAATAAATAAATGGAATTAAAAAAATTCTTTTAGGGCTTTTAAAAGTCTTTAAATTGCTTTAATTCTGTTTAAAACTACTTCAGATTACTCAAAATAATGTAAACATTTAAAAAAGTTTATAAAAGTTACCAAAATCTTCAAAAAACTTCCAAAAACCTATTTAAACTGCTGCTTTGCATGTAAAAATGGTTAGCAGCTTGACAGAAACATTGGGGGCGTGTCCAGTGAAACTGAGACCTCAAGGGGCGTGTCTCACTTGCACTGCACGCTCCTGGCTTCGCGCTGGCTGCACTCCTGGGCGGCGTGATGTCATACGCTGCCCGGGATTCTTCTTCTGGAAACACCAATTCCAGGCATCCCTGGAGCTGATCGGCAGTAGCGCGGGGTAAGTGTAAATACGGGGCTTGCACGCGCTGCAAGCCCCGTTCTGGAATTTCTGGGCCATTGTGATTTCACTGTTTGCAAGTATATTATGGGGGCTGCATGGGGTTCCAACCCTCAGTTCCAGCATTATGTGTGAAGGGCTCGCAGACGCTGTGTGAGAGGGGCAGCCATGCCTAGATGCAGAGGGGCCATCAGGCGTCGGCAACGTAGGCCTTACCCACTCAGGGAATACCGGCAGCAGGTGTCCTATCTCACCATGACTGCCGCGCATTGTGTTAAGAGGCTGCGCTTCAGAAGGGAGGTGGTTGCAGAGATCTGCCAGCTGCTTCACAGAGATCTGCGCCCACAGCTGATGTGCAGGACGTCTCTGTCGGTGGAAGTGAAGGTCACGGTGGCTCTGAACTTTTATGCAAGCGGCTCCTTCCAAGCCGCTGCTGGGGACATAGCGAACATCTCCCAGTTCGCCGTGCATCGCTGCATCCGGCAGGTCACCGATGCCCTTTTCGCAAGGAGACACCAATTCATCTCCTTCCCCATGACCCTAGAGAGGCAGGAGCAGCGTGCAGTCAGATTTGCGAGGATCGCCGACTTCCCCATGGTGCAGGGCGCCATTGACAGCACGCATGTGGCTATGCGGGCACCTATCGACAATGCCGAGGATTACCGCAACCGGAAGGGCTACCATTCCCTCAATGTACAGCTGGTGTGTGACCACAGGCAGCGCATCCTAGCTGTCAATGCCCGCTTTCCAGGAAGCAGCCACGATGCATTTATCCTGCACCAGACTACTGTGGCTGACATGTTCCAGGCACAGCCTCCCCTAAGGGGATGGCTTATCGGGGACAAGGGCTACCCTTTGTGTACATGGCTCATGACCCCGCTCCGCGCGCCCAGGACCCCTGAGGCATACAACGAAAGCCATCAAGCCACAAGGAACATCATAGAGCAAACGATTGGCGTCCTCAAGCAACAGTTCCGCTGCCTGGATCGTTCCGGCGGATCTCTACAGTATTCGCCGGATAGAATCTCCCAGTTCGTCGTCGTTTGCTGCATGCTGTACAACCTGGCTATCCACAGGACTCAGGCACTGCCACCTCACGTTGGACCACCACCTCAGGAGGACGAGCAGGAGGACCATGAGGAGGAGGAGGAGGAGGAGGAGGAGTACCATCCCAGGAGGGAGCCACAAGGTCCAAGGGCCGTCCGCCGGCGGCTTATTGAATGACACTTCTAGGCCCCCTGTCAGGGAATGGCTTGTGGCAATGAACGCACCTGAATGCAGCCGCTCCGCAAGCCCTCAGCCGGTTAACGCAACAACCACTTGAAACATCACACATGGACAAGCTGAATAACTAAAAAGCTTTATTTAACAAACTCAGGGCCCTTCCCACATGAAACAGAGAAACAGACAAGACCCCCAAAAAACAGTCAAAAACATATCTCACTCCCACAACCTGGGGAGGAATAACAAAACTTGTCCATCCAATTGGCCTTCATCCTCGGCCTTACCAAGACAAACCCCCCCATAAAGAACACAAACACCCCCATATAAAAAAACATTTGCCTTCATCTTCGGCCTTACCAAAATAAACCCCCCCCCTTCCAGAACACAAACACCCCCATATAAAAAAACATTTGGCGACACACTCTACTTGGTGTGCCGAGAGGGCGAGTCCTTGTGCAGGCTTCTCCGGCCCCTGGCCGACCTGCTGCTCTGCCTCAACCTGGGCCCTGTGGGTGTTGCAAGGCTGGGGGAAGGCTCCTGAGGGGCACAATGCGTGACGGCAGATGCCCTTGGGGGTCGGCCTAGACGAGGTCCGGCCCTGGAGGGGCCGGCTGCTGACTGCTGCAGCTGTGGCTGGGCAGCATCAGTCTCTCCAGCAGCTCGTCGCAGCTTTGCTGGGGGAGTGGCAGTGGCGGCTGCAGCAATGGGGGCAAGCTGGCTGATGCCAGGCGCTCGCTGGTCGCCAGAGACACTGGCACTCGGCCGGGCTGGCACTGCAGCAAGCGCAGCAATCTGGTGAAGGCCAGACCGCTGTGCTGCAGCAGCGCGGCGGGTGCCCTGGCGATGCGTGCGTGACACAGCGAGTGTGGCAGAAGTGAGTGCCCGAACTGCCCTGGTCTGTGCCCGCATCAGACCAGCCAGTGTCTGCACGGCACCACTCATGAACTCTCGACTCGCGTCCTGTGATGCCTTGAATTCTGCCCGACTCGCGTCCTGTGATGCCCCGAATTGTTCGACACCCCTGGCCTGTGCTGCCGCAAGTTGTTCCAAACCCCTGGCCTGTGAGTCCCCGAAATCGGCCACACTATGAGCCAGGGGCTCAATGGCCTGAGGCAACTGTGCCACAACCCCCATGAATTCGGTGTGGCGCCGCTCCGAGTCCGCGGACATTTGATCAAGGAGGCGCACCTCCTAGGCGAGGACCGTCTCCGGGCTGGAGGCCGGACTCTCCCTCTGGGGAGAAGGCCGCCGAGCTGGCCGACCCTTCCCGCGTGGCTGGACACCACTGGGCACAGCAACTGCCCTCCCCTGCAACACTTCCCCCCTCTGGGGAGAAGGCAGCCGTGCTGCCCGACCCTTCCCGCGTGGCTGGACGCCACTGGGCACAGGAGCTACACCCCCCTGCAACACTTCCCCCTGGCTCTCCTCCAGGCAAGACGTGTCCCCTCCATTGCCATCCCCTGGCGGGGATGAGGGTTCCCCCGATGTGCCGCCTTCCTCTTGGTCCTCGTCGTCCTCCTCTTCCGAGGGACTGACACTCGCAGCTTCAGGGACCTCCTCCTCACCAGCTGAAAGCAGGAAGGCACAAGAGTAGCTTTAGAGTGAGGACAGGGCGTCAGCGAGGGAGGCATGAGTGGTGGCATTATGCACATTGGTGGGACAGTGGCAAAGGATGTAGATCTGAAGCGCAAGGGGAACGAGAGAGGTCCAAACGGTCATGTCCTTACCATTGGGGCCCAGCACAGGGTCGGCATCTCCAATAGCAATGGGGCCAATCACCCGGGCACGCATGAGTCGAGCCACGCGCTCCTCCAGGCCACTGAGCACCTGGAACTGGGCACGGCCTCCCCCGGTGACAGTCCGGCTCTTCAGATTCTGCGCCAGCTTGGCCTGCATGAGAAAGGACGGCCTCTAAGTACAGTGTGGTGCCCTGTTGGTGTGTGCACTGCCTCCATGGTCGAATAGCTTGGCCAGTGTGTCAAGTGCAGAACGTGCTATTGATGATCATGCCAGTGCCATAGCTGCTGGAGGAGGGCTGGCCATTAGGCCTTTGAGGTCCCTTTGCCCATAATGTGAGGTGCACATGCAAGGATGAGGAGGACACTGGAAATGGTACACACCCTGACCAACCGAGTGAGGTCGTTAAACTTCTTCCGGCATTGGTCACCAGTCCTGGGGACATCGCTGTTGGCTGTGACCCTCTGGGCGATTTCCCTCCAGGCTCTCCTGTACAGCCTCTTGGGAGCCTTCTTGCCACTGTCCGGGCACAAGATATCTCTGTTCTTCTCCAAACCCCTAAGCAGCACCCTCAAAGCATGGGCAGAGAAGCGCTGCGCTCGCTCACGGGCCCTCTGCATCGTTGCTGGCGCTATTTCTCTGCAGCTGCAGTGTTTAGGCCTAGCTAGAGGGCTGCAGTATCCAGGGCGTGGCAGCAGACCAAGTCGACCCTTCCCCCTTTAAGAGCTGGCCGGCGTCAGGGTGTCTGCTGTCAATCAAAACATGACCGCACCTGCGCGGCGCCCGGCCTCGGCGGTATGAGTCTGCACCGCCGGCTTAGCGCCTAAAGATAGGGGTGCAATGCCAGTTTTAGCGCTCGCCCAAACTCCTTGGCCAAAGCTACTGAATATCGGCGAAGTGGCCTCCACTTTCCGGCGGGCGCAAACTTTAGCGCCCGCCCGACTTTACCACCCCAAAAGTGGCTATACTGAATTTCTAGGCCCAAGTGTGCAGATAGTGTGGGAAAGCAGGACACATAGCAAGAGTCTGCAGGTCTGGGAAGAAAAGCAACGGTAAGAGAGCTCCACAGGAGAAGTACAAAAAGGTACACCAGGTGATGGGCAGTGGTTCAGATGAACAGAAAAGTGACACAGACTCCGGAAGCAAGGATATAATTGCAAAATACTGCGGATGCTGGAAATCTGAAATAACAACAGAAAATGCTGGAAATACTCAGCAGGCCAGGCAGCATCCGTGGAGAGAGAAACAGAGTTAACGTTTCAGGCCTGGGGCCCTTCATCAGAACTGGAAAAAGCTGGAGATGTAACAGATATTAAGCAGGTGCAGAGACAGCGGGGCGGGGGGGCGGGTTAGAAACATAGAAACATAGAGATAGGAACAGGAGTAGCCCATTCGGCCCTTCGAGCCTGCTCCGCCATTCAATGAGATCATGGCTGATGTTCGTCTGAGATCTTAGCTGATCTTACCAGTTCAGTACCCCGTCCCCGCCTTTTCTCCGTAACCCTTAATCCCCTTAGCCTTCAGAAATATATCCAATTCTCTCTTGAAGATATTTATTGAATTAGCCTTCACAGCCCTCTGTGGCAGGGAATTCCACAGGCTCACCACTCTTTGAGTGAAGAAATTCTTCCTCATCTCTGTTTTAAATGATTTGCCTGCTATTTTTAGACTGTGGCCCCTGGTTCTGTGCTCCCCTGCCATTGGAAACATTCTCTCTGAATTCAGCCTGTCCAGGCCTGCCATAATTTTATATGTTTCGATGAGATCCCCTCTCAATCTTCTAAACTCCAGTGAGTACAAGCCCAAACTATTCAATCTCTCCTCGTAGGTCATTCCTGCCATTCCAGGTATCAGCCTGGTGAATCGCCGCTGCACTCTTTCCATGGCAAGAACATCCTTCCGCAGATGGGGCGACCAAAACTGTACACAATACTCCAGATGCGGTCTCACCAGCACCTTGTACAGCTGTAGTAAGGTATCCCTATTCCTATACTCGAACCCCCTTGATATGAAGGCCAACATACCATTTGCCTTCTTAATCGCCTGTTGCACCTGCATGCTCTCCTTCAGTGACTGGTGCACAAGAACACCCAGGTCCCTCTGCACTTCCCCATCTCCCAATCTATTGCCATTTAGATAATAATCTACCCTCCTGTTTTTACCCCCAAAGTGGATAACCTCGCATTTATCCACATTATAGTGCATCTGCCACGTATCCGCCCATTCCCCCAACCTGTCCAAATCGCACTGTAGCCTCCTGACATCCTCATCAGAGCCCACCCCTCCTCCTAGTTTAGTGTCGTCAGCGAATTTGGAAATATTGCATCCAATTCCCTGATCCAGATCATTTATATATATTGTGAACAGCTGGGGTCCCAGGACAGATCCTTGCGGCACCCCGCTGGTCACTGCCTGCCACTCCGAAAACGAGCCGTTTATTCCAACTCTCTGTTTTCTATCCTCCAGCCAGTTCTCTATCCACGTTAATACATTGCCCCCAATCCCATGAGCCTTAATTTTGCATGATAATCTTTTGTGTGGAACCTTATCGAAGGCTTTCTGGAAGTCAAGGTACACCACATCCACTGGCTCTCCCCCATCTATTTTACCAGTTACTTCCTCAAAAAATTCCAGCAGATTAGTCAAACACGATTTACCCTTTGTAAATCCATGTTGACTCTGTCCGATCCTTTCCCCATTTGTCAAGTGCTATTTTATCCTTAATAATGGACTCTAGCATTTTGCCCACAACCGATGTAAGGCTTACTGGTCTATAATTCCCTGCTTTCTCTCTACCCCCCTTTTTAAATATTGGGGTAACATTAGCTACCCTCCAATCCACGGGTACTGTTCCCGAGTCAATGGAGTTCCGGAAGATGATCCTTAGAGCATCTGCTATCTCCAGGGCCACCTCCTTAAGTACCCTAGGATGTAGTTTATCAGGCCCCGGGGATTTGTCGGCCTTCAGTCCCCTCAACTTACCCAACACCATATCCCTAGAGATACTAATTTCTGTCAGCTCCTCCCTCTCATTAGTCCCTATGTTTGCCGATATTCCTGGGAGGTTATTTGTGTCCTCCTTTGTGAATACAGAACCAAAGTATGAGTTTAATTGGTCTGCCATTTCCTTATTCTCCATTATATATTCTCCCGAATCGGACTGCAAGGGACCGACTTGGGATTTTACCAGTCTTTTCCTCCTGATATACCGATAAAAGCTTTTGCAGTCTGTCTTTATGTTTGCTGCAAGTTTACTTTCGTATTCTATTTTCCCCTTCCTGATTAATCCCTTTGTCCTCTTTTGCTGTATCCTGTACTGCCCCCAATCTTCCGGTCTGGTGCTTTTTTTTGCCAGTTGATATGCCCTTTTTTTTTATTTTATGCTGTCCCTAATTTCCCTCGTTATCCACGGTTGAGCCACCTTTTTAGGTTTATTTTTATGCCAAACCGGTATAAACATGTTCTGGAATTCTTCCATTCTATCTTTGAATGCTTGCCATTGTCTATCCACTGTCAATCCCCCCAGAAACACCACCCAATCAATCTTACCCAATTCCCGTCTCATACCCTCGTAATTCCCTTTATTTAAGTTCTGGACCTTAGTCTCTGATTCAATTTCCTCACTCTCCATCTCGACTGAGAGCTCGATCATATTATGATCGCTCTGACCCAAGGGGCCTCGTACAAGAAGATTGTTGATAAGTCCCTTCTCATTGCACAATACCCAGTCTAAAATGGCCTGATCTCGAGTCGGCTCCTCGACATATTGGTCCAGATAACCGTCCCGAAAACATTCCAGGAATTCCTCCTCCTCAGAATTTTTACTAATTTGGGTAGTCCAATCAATATGTAAATTAAAGTCACCCATGATGACAGCTGTGCTCTTATCGCACGCTTCTCTAATTTCCCTTTTTATGCCTTCCCTCACCTCCATATTACTATTTGGAGGCCTATATATCACACCCACTAACGTTTTCCTCCCCTTGCTATTTCTCATTTCTACCCATACAGATTCCGTTTCATCCGAGTTAATATCCTTCCTTTCCATTGCATTAATCCCCTCCTTTACCAGCAATGCTACCCCACCTCCCCTACCTTTTTGCCGATCCTTCCTAAATATTGTATATCCCTGGATGTTAAGTTCCCAGCCTTGCCCACCCTGCAGCCACGTTTCTGTAATCCCAATCAAATCATACTTGTTTACCTCTATTTCCACAACTAATTCATCCACCTTGTTCCTAATGCTTCTAGCATTAAGATACAAAGCCTTCAGGCTTGCTTTTTTCACACTCTCATTATGAATTAGTTTGGCCCTTTGTGTTTCTCTCCTTTGCTTATTGCTTCTCACCTTTCTACCATCTATTTCTGACTTCATATGACTTCCCTCCTTTCCACTATCTAGGTTCCCATCCCCCTGCCAAATTAGTTTAAATCCTCCCGAACCGCCCTAGAAAATATTACCCCGAGGACATCGGCTCCCTCACAGTTCAGGTGTAGACCGTCCCCTTGGTACAGGTCACTCCTCCCCAAGAACTGGTTCCAATGCCTCAAGAATTTAAATCCCTCTCCCTTGCACCACTGCTCAAGCCACGTATTTAGCTTATCTATCTTACTCTCTCTAAACTTATTAGCTCGTGGCACTGGTAGCAATCCAGAGATTACTACCTTTGAGGTCCTACTTTTCAATTTAGCTCCTAACTCCCTAAATTCAGCTTGTAGGACCTCCTCCCTCTTTTTACCTACATCGTTGGTACCTACATGTACCACGACAACTGGCTGATCCCCCTCCCCCTTCAGAATGCTCTGCACCCGCTCCGAGACATCCTTGACCCTTGCACCAGGGAGGCAACATACCATCTTGGAGTCTCGGTCTCGGCCACAGAAACTCCTATCTATCCCCCTTACAATTGAATCCCCTATCACTATAGCCCTATCCCTCTTTTTCCCGCCCTTCTGTGCAGCAGAGCCAGTCATGGTGCCCTGAACCTGGCTGCTGGTGCCTTCCCCTGATAAGTCATCTCCCCCAACAGTACCCAAAACGGTAAACCTGTTTTGGAGGGAGATGACCGCAGGTGACTCCTGCACTACCTTCCTGCCTTTACCCTGCCTTTTGGTCACCCATTTACTGTCTGAGCTAGCCTTTACCTGCGGTGTGACCAACTCACTGAATGTGCTATCCACAACATCCTCAGCATCGCGTATGCTCCAGAGTGAGTCCATTCGCAGCTCCAGCGCCGCCATGCGGTCTGCTAGGAGCTGCAGCTGGACACACTTCCTGCACACATAGTTGTCAGGGACAGTGTCCCTGATTTCCCACATGGCACAGGAGAAGCATGACACGGGTCCGAGCTGCCCTTCCATGACTTAACCCTTACAATACCCTTTTATTTACTACGATTTAGCTTAATTATTGAATTCTACTTAGAATAAGTTTGTGAAAGTACTCACCAACCAGTCACCTACCTGTTTTCTGGTGTTGTATTTTCACTGCCGCCTCCTGTCCTGGAACCTTCTCCACCTAGGTTAGGCTCCTGAAATAAAATAAATTGAACCTACCTTTTCAACTTCCCCTAACCCCTAAAAGGTTAGAGGAGGTGGAAGGGTGGGAGACACTACACTGTAGTGTTTCGGGTTTAGCAACAGCTCCACCTATATAAGAGTTACTGGCCTCCTGCTCTCCCGACTGCACCAGCTGTGAAAGAAAATGCCCGCGAAAGGTGAGCTTTTAAACTCACCAGTTACTGGCCTCCTGCTCTCCCGACTGCCCCAGCAGTTACTGGCCTCCTGCTCTCCCGACTGCCCCAGCTGTGGTCTCGGGCCTCGCCTCTCTCCGGTTTTTATACCGGCTCTGAATCACTGCTCCCGACTGGTCTCGGGCCTCGCTGGTCGCTGGGTTTTCTCCCGAGCTCCTCCTCGCTGCTCCCGCTGGTCCCGACTGGTCTCGGGCCTCGCCTCTCTCCGGTTTTTATACCGGCTCTGAATCACTGCTCCCGACTGGTCTCGGGCCTCGCTGGTCGCCGGGTTTTCTCCCGAGCTCCTCCTCGCTGCTCCCGCTGGTCCCGACTGGTCTCGGGCCTCGCCTCTCTCCGGTTTTTATACCGGCTCTGAATCACTGCTCCCGACTGGTCTCGGGCCTCGCTGGTCGCCGGGTTTTCTCCCGAGCTCCTCCTCGCTGCTCCCGCTGGTCCCGACTGGTCTCGGGCCTCGCCTCTCTCCGGTTTTTATACCGGCTCTGAATCACTGCTCCCGACTGGTCTCGGGCCTCGCTGGTCGCCAGGTTTTCTCCCGAGCTCCTCCTCGCTGCTCCCGCTGGTCCCGACTGGGGGAGGAAGAAATAGAAAGAACATCCTGTACTTTTGTAAGAGGCAGGAAAGATAAAATGTTGCAAATGGGAATGGCAAAAATCATACTGCATGAAAAATGGGGGCAGGGATAATTATCTGAAATTGTTGAACTCAATGTTGAGTCCGTGTGATGAAATAACTGTGTTCTGATATTTGTACTTGCACTTGTAATGGCTGGAATGTTCCACCGGGGGGAACCACTAATGCTCCTCCCTGGCCCCGCCCCTCTTCTGGTATGTTCTACCAAGGGCTCGGTCGATGATGAACTCTGTTAACTCTGCCATGATTCTTATTTAATAAAAGGCTTCAGTCTTAAGCTTTAACTTCACGGATTAGGGCAGTTATTTGGCACATCAATTTAATTAAATAACAACTTTTGGAAGATGGATATATTTTTGAAACCAGAGCGTCTGGATATCGATCCCCATTCGGCAGATGTGTCGAAGAAATTTACGCATTGGCTCCGATGTTTTGAACACTTCATCGCATCATCGACCGATCCGACGGTTAACAAGTTGGGTCTTCTAACCAACTTTGTAAGTCATCAAACTTACTCTATAATTGAAGATATTACTACATATGAAGAGGCCCTCGCAGCTCTTAAAGCCCAGTACCTTAAGTCGGTTAACGAAGTATACGCCAGGTATCTCCTGTCTACTCGCAGGCAATTACCCGAGGAATCTCTGGACGATTTCCTGCAGGACCTTAAGGCTTTGGCTAAGGGTTGCAACTACAATGCTGTCTCTGCCATAGTGTATCAGGAAGAAGCCATCCACGATTCTTTCATATCTGGCCTCCGATCTAATTATATTAGACAGAGACTCCTCGAGTACGACTCGTTAGTTTTAAAAACGGTTGTCGCTGCTGCTCGATCGTTAGATGTAGCCCAGAAGAATTCAGAAGTGTATGCATCAGCCCATGCATCTTTCTCAGCCTCGTGTGTTCCGAGTATGGAGGCATCCATAACACCAATGGAGCCCCCACTTAATCCTATTGTTGCGGCTGTGCCCCATGGGTCTAAGTGTTATTTTTATGGCCAATCTAAACACCCCAGGCAAAGTTGCCCAGCCAGAGAGGCTACCTGTTTTAAATGTAAGAAACGGGGACATTTTAGTAAAGTGTGTAAGGGTAATCCTGTACCCAATGTCTTCTCTGCTGCCGCCTATCGTTTTACTCTAGCCTCGGCTACGGTTGACCAGACCATACCGTGTTCCTTGTCAAAATCTATGATGGACATTAAGATTAATGGTCGTCCTACTGGGTGTTTGATAGACTGTGGCAGTACTGAACATAAGAACATAAGAACAGCAAGTGATTAAGAAGGCCAATGGAATGTTGGCTTTCATTGCTAGGGGGATAGAATATAAAAATAGGGAGGTATTGCTTCAGTTGTACAAGGTATTGGTGAGACCGCACCTGGAATACTGCGTACAGCTTTGGTGTCCATACTTAAGAAAGGACATACTTGCTCTCGAGTCAGTACAAAGAAGGTTCACTCGGTTAATCCCGGGGATGAGGGGATGGACATATGAGGAGAGGTTGAGTAGATTGGGACTCTACTCATTGGAGTTCAGAAGAATGAGAGGCGATCTTATTGAAACATATAAGATTGTGAAGGGGTTGGATCTTGTAGAGCGGGGAAGATGTTCCCGATGATGGGTGAAACTAGAACTAGGGGGCATAGTCTTAGAATAAGGGGCTGCTCTTTCAAAACTGAGATGAGGAGGAACTACTTCATTCAGAGGGTGGTAGGTCCATGGAATATGCTGCCCCAAAAAGCTGTAGAAGCTACATCATTACATACATTTAAAACAGAAATAGACAGTTTCCTAGAAGTAAAGGGAATTAAGGGTTACGGGGAGCGGGCAGGAATTTGGACATGAGTCTAGGTTCGGATCGGTCATGGCCCTGTGGGTAGCGGAGCGGGCCCAGGGGCTGTGTAGCCTGATCCTGCTCCTTGATGCGCCATCAATTACTCAAAAGACTGAGTATTGCGTGTGTCTAATTCTGTTAGATTCAGGAGATGGTTCGGCGATAGTGGATTGGCAGTTAGGATCAGATCAGCCATGATCTTATTGAATGGCGGAGCAGGCTCGAGGGGCCGATTGGCCTACTCCTGCTCCTATTTCTTATGTTCTTATGTTCTTATGTTCATCTCCAGTTGGAAGACGGATACCCCATTCGTCACTCCAAAGGGCACCCAAAGGAATTGGTACAGGCGCCCATTAGCTTCGAAGGCCATATAAGGTCGGCCTTCTATTTTGATGGGGAGTTGATGGTAGGCAGACTTTAAATCAATGGTGGAGAACACGCGGTACTGAGCTATCTGGTTCACCATCTCAGAAATACGAGGCAAAGGATAGGCGTCTAATTGGGTATACAAGTTTGTAGTCTGGCTATAATCGACCACAAGTCTTTTCTTCTCATTAGTTTTAACCACCACCACCTGGGCACGCCACGGGCTACCACTGTGTTCGATGATTCCCTCCCGTTGAAGCCTTTCCACTTCCTCTTTTATAAATGTTTTATCTTCTGAACTATACCGTCGACTCTTAGTCGCTATAGGTCTACAATTAGGAGCAAGGTTCGCAACCAAAGAAGGCGGACTTACGTTTAAAGTAGTAAGGCCGCAGACTGTGAGCGGAGGCTGAGATCCACCATACTTAAGGGTAACGCTCTCATGCTGACACTGGAAGTCCAAGCCTAATATTAAGTTCACACACAACTGAGGTAATATGAGGAGTTTAAAGTCCTTATACTCCGTATCCTTAACGGTCAATGTGACTTTACAATATCCAGTTACCTCCGAAGTAAGGGATTTGGACGCCATCACAATTTCACTTCGAGTAGGATACACCTTCAATGAACAGGAGTTAACAAGGTTGGGGTGTATAAAACTTTCAGATGAATCGTATGGTGGATGAATACGCGTTGGAAGCAACGTTCCCGTACCTGGACAATGTTACCATCTGTGGGCGTGACCAACGGGAGCATGATCAAAATCTCGCGAAGTTCCTAGAGCCTGCAAAGAGGTTAAACCTGACCTACAACAAAAACAAGTGTACCTTCAATACTACACGTTTGTGTATTCTTGGTTGCGTTGTGGAGAATGGGGTAATCGGGCCAGACCCTGAAAGATTACGCCCACTTAAGGAATTACCTTTACCTCACACTGTAAAAGCTTTAAGAAGGTGTCTGGGATTCTTCTCGTACTATGCCCAGTGGGTGGCTAGCTACTCAGATAAAGTCCGACCTCTTATTAAGTCGACGTCTTTTCCACTATCGGCGGAAGCTCAGGAGGCTTTCCTTAATATCAAACGGGACATTGAGAAGGCAGTGGTATGTGCCGTGGATGAGAAGTTCCCATTTCAAGTGGAAAGTGATGCATCTGATTTTGCGTTGGCAGCAACTCTTAACCAAGCTGGTAGACCAGTAGCTTTCTTCTCTCGTACATTGCAAGGACCAGAAGCTCAACATTCTTCAGTGGAAAAGGAGGCACAGGCAATTATTGAAGCAGTCAGGTATTGGAGACATTATCTCGCTGGCCAACATTTTACGCTCATTACTGACCAGCGATCTGTGGCCTTTATGTTCAACACTAAGCAGAGAGGCAAGATCAAAAATGATAAGATTTTAAGATGGCGAATAGAACTGTCAACATATGACTATGATATTCAGTACAGGCCTGGAGTATTTAATGAGCCATCGGATGCTTTGTCACGAGGAGTATGTGCTAGTCTAGGTACAGATAAGCTTCAAAGTCTCCACGACGCACTCTGCCACCCTGGGGTTACCAGAATGAACCACTTCATTAAGTCCCACAATCTACCCTACTCTATTGAGGAGGTCCGGACAATGACCAGAACCTGTCATGTTTGTGCTGAATGCAAACCCCGCTTCTTTAAGCCGTCCGAGCCAGCTCATCTTATTAAAGCAACTCGACCATTTGAGCGTTTGAGTCTCGATTTTAAAGGTCCCCTTCCATCGAGCGACCGTAATGTCTATTTTCTTAATATTATAGACGAGTACTCTCGGTTCCCTTTTGTTATCCCCTGTCCGGATGTGACTAGTGCTGTTGTAATTAAATGCCTCTGCCAACTGTTTTCCTTGTTCGGCATGCCTAACTATATACATAGTGATAGGGGTTCTTCCTTTATGAGCGAAGAATTACGACAGTTTTTGCTATCGAAGGGGATTGCAACGAGTAGAACTACCAGCTATAACCCTCGTGGTAATGGGCAGGTCGAGAAAGAAAATGCGACAGTGTGGAAGGCTATCGTACTGTCTCTGAAGTCACAAGGCCTGCCGACCTCTCGCTGGCAGGATGTCCTGCCAGACGTGTTGCATTCCATAAGGTCCCTTTTGTGTACAGCGACGAATGCCACCCCTCATGAAAGGATGTTTAGTTTTCCAAGAAAAGCTACTAATGGAGTATCGTTACCCACATGGTTGACGACCATGGGGCCTGTGTTGTTGCGCAGACATGTGAGAGGCCACAAGACTGATCCACTGGTGGAGGAAGTGCAACTCCTCCATGCTAATCCCCAGTATGCGTATATTCAATATCCAAATGGGCGAGAGGATACGGTCTCTATTAAAGATCTTGCACCTGCTGGAGCTCGAAAAGAGTTCGACTCTGAGAGTAGAGTTTTCAATCGTGGTATTGGACCTTCAGAGACACAAACCCTCAGTGTGGAAAATACTGATGATTCTGGGAATTCGAATGAACCGGAGTTAATACACCGGGAGGAGCCTCAGCAAGAGTTACGTCGTTCCCAGGGGATTATCAGACCTCCTGACGGACTGAATCTATAGCAGGGGGTGAATGTGATGAAATAACTGTGTTCTGATATTTGTACTTGTACTTGTAATGGCTGGAATGTTCCTCCGGGGGGAACCACTAATGCTCCTCCCTGGCCCTGCCCCTCTTCTGGTATGTTCTACCAAGGGCTCGGTCGATGATGAACTCTGTTAACTCTGCCATGATTCTTATTTAATAAAAGGCTTCAGTCTTAAGCTTTAACTTCACAGATTCGGGCAATTATTTGGCACATCAGTCCGGCAGGCTGCAAAGTGCCCAATCGAAAGATGAGGTGCTGTTCCTTGAGCTTACGTTGAGCTTCATTGGAACAATGCAATAGCCCGAGGACAGAGAGATCAGAGTGGGAGTGAAGCGGTGAATTAAAGTGACAGGCGACCGGAAGCTCAGGGTCACCCGTACGGACTGAACGGAGGTGTTCCGCAAAGCGGTCGCCCAATCTACGTTTGGTCTCCCCAATGTAGAGGAGACCGCATCGTGAGCAGCGAATACAGTATATTAAATTGCAAGAAGTACAAGTAAATCGCTGTTTCACCTGGAAGGGGTGTTTGGGGCCCTGGACAGTGGGAAGGGAGGAGGTAAAAGGGCATGTGTTGCATCTCCTGCGCTTGCACGGGAAGGTGCCAGGTGAAGGGGAAGGACTGTTGGGGCTGATTGAGGAGTGGACCAGGGTGTCGCGGAGGGAGCGGTCCCTTCGGAATGCTGAAAGGGGAGGTGAGGGGAAGATATGTTTGGTGGTGGGATCACGTTGGAGGTGGCGGAAATGGTGGAGGATGATCCGTAAATGTGGAGGCTGGTGTGGTGAAAGGTGAGGACAAGGGGAACCCTATCGTGGTTCCGGGAGGCAGGGGCAGGGGTGAGAGCAGAAGTGCGGGAAATAGAACGGACACGGTCGAGGGCCGTGTCAACCACAGTAGAGGGGAATCCTCGGTTGAGGAAAAAGGAAGACGTGTCAGAAGCACTAGTATGGAAGGTGGCATCGTCAGAACAGACGCAGCGGAGATGGAGAAACTGGGAGAATGGAATTGAGTCCTAACAGTACAAAAGTACAGGATGTTCTTTCTATTTCTTCCTCCCCTCCTAACCCCCCCCCCGCTGTCTCTGCACCTGCTTAATATCTGTTACATCTCCAGCTTTTTCCAGTTCTGATGAAGGGTCCCAGACCTGAAACGTTAACTCTGTTTCTCTCTCCACGGATGCTGCCTGGCCTGCTGAGTATTTCCAGCATTTTCTGTTGTTATTTCCGGAAGCAAGGAGCTGGGTTGTCTGAAACTACATAAGGTAACTGAAATGGAGGATCACCAGACTATCTGGGTTACACTCAAGATAGATGGAGTCCAAGTGAAAATGGAATTGGACACAGGATCAGCCCTAACAGTCATAAATCAAAGGGACTACAAGCGGCTATTTTCACATATACCCTTGAAAGCTACAGAGATTGTCTTGAAGATGTATACGGGGCAAAAAGTCTACCCCAAAGGAAAAATAAGGGTGAAAGTAATATATAAAGGCCAGGAAATACCTAAAATGGATATATATGTATTGCCAGATGGAGGACCACCACTGCTAGGACGTAAATGGATCCGGAAGATACAATTTGATTGGCATTCCATACAGGCACTGAAGGTTGAGGCCAAAAAGGATGACGACGTCACACCTGGACTGTAAAGTCTGTGGGTTGTGCAGTTAATAAATACACAGACTTCAGAAGTAACAAGCAAACAGGTCTTTACTATTCGAAGGTCAGGGCGAATCTGCCCCAGCAATCCTGCCACAACACTTATATACTGGTGTGGTCACTATCGGTATTACAGTATACAGAAGCCAAACAAATAGTGCCACACCTAAAGTAGTTCTCTTAAAGGTGAACGGTTACATTCAATAGTTCCCTTAAAGGTAGACAGGTACATACACTACAATCCTCCCTTTTTAGCTTATTACTTACAGAGTCTCCGTTAAACATACATATCTTCAACTTCCTATAAAACAAATTACAGATATAATCTCGGTGGAGTCAATGTCATATAAAACAATTTACAGATATAATCTCGGTGGGAACAGTTCACAGGTTCAGTCTCTGCGGAAACAGTTCATAGATTCAGTCTCTGATCTTGACTCGTTCCGAACAACATTTCTTTGGTGTAGCCGGTTCACCTGGCTAGCGTGACTCCTCCATAGCCTTTTTCTTGACGCAACAGCTTGAACTTTCGTCCTGTTGAACCAGCAGTGCGGACTTTTACATCCAACTGGCTGTCTTGACATTTTCCAGTTTTTCAACTAATTTAGCTCCTTTCGTAGTGTCCCGCCTGAGATGGTAGAAGTGCTAATATTTTAGACAGTTATTATCTTCTGCTTCTTCTTTTTCTTTTCTGCCTTTTTGAAACTCTCGGAGCTCCTTTCTCGGCTGCCAGCTGTAGCGCCACCAACTCTCTATGTTCCTTAGACCTTAAGTGCTTCATCCGGATTTCAGCACTTTGGGAGTTTTCATCAGAAGCTGGGCAGACCACATCCTCGTAATATTCAGTGTCACTCAACAGGTCATGGTAATATTCGGGTTCGTCCTGAGTTAGGCCAGCGAGAGAGCCTTCTTCTTCCTCCTCACCCGTCTGGACATTAGCTGACGGTGGTTCCTTCCCTAGACATCTTTCTTGAAAAGACTTCTTCATGCATTCATATTCATCCCGCTCTTCCTGGGTTATCTGCCATTCCTTCACGACAGACCTCATTTGTGAGTTCAATACCTTCCCTTCCATCGGGAATTGCGTTATCAGGCTATTTAATCCTTCTACTGAAGTAACGGTTTCCACATTCTTCTGTTCTCCTTGACGTGATTCAACGTACTTTTGGCATCCTTGTAAAATTTGTGTTGCCACCTCAGCTATCTCCGTGACTTTTGAGAGCTCCGAACTCGTTCCCCCTGAAGATTGAAGCTCGTGTTCAGATTGTTCCCCTTGCAGAGTCTTGTCCTTCAGCATATGAAGGAGTTGGCTGACCGTTAACTCTTCCCTGGGAACACGGTGGATCAGAGTCTTCTTCATTTCATCCACCTTTTCCTCCAATACTTGCACCTTCTGTTCCTCTTGAACTTTGGCTTTCAGCGCTCGGAAAAGTTGCGCCCTGATGCTCTCTAGTTCATGTTCAGGGACCATTCTTACAGTCTCTGAGTTTCTTACAGTTTCCTTTTCTTCCACTGAAAGGATTCCCAGTTGAATCTGTTCTTCAAGTTGTTGAACCTCGGTCACTGCCGCCTCATATTTGTCTTGGGTGTCCTTCAATGTTTTATGAGTTCTTGGACATCCTGTCTTTCATGTTCTGCCATGTTTTTCACCTCTAATTTCTCATCTATGGATGGAACTTCTACCGATGAGTCTGTCTTGGCCTTGAGCTCATCAAGAATTTCCTGCAGCCTTTGGACTTCTTGCTCATGTTCAACCTTTAGTTGTTCATATGCTTCTACTGAAACTAGCTTTTCGGAGGTTGCTGAGTTAACCCCCTCCAGAATTGTAGCCTGGGCCTGTTCATACTGTTCTTTCAACTTCTCACACTCTGCTTGTAAGGAGTCGTAGAGAAGAACTGGAATAAAATCCTGGCTTCCTGAAGATTCCTCTTCCTTTGGTTCGTTCTGTAAATATTCTAGTTCCTGAACAGCATCAGGGGAATGTGATTGGTATTTGGCCACGATGGCTCTATGGTCACTCTCTGCTTGAGCTAGCTGTCTCTGTTGTCTTTCCAGGTTCTCCCATTCGGTGTCCCAGAACTTTTCCATATTTTTCATCTCTTGTACGAGACGGTCACTCAACTGTTCTAATTGTTGTCATACTTTGACATAAGTTTGCGTCCGAGCTCGGTGTTCTTCCGTCGTGGATGAATCCTTTGCTTGAACAGGCTCAGAATTCTCTCTCAACCTGGAGTTCTGCTCTGCAGCTTTATTCTTCTTAGTAACATAAGTCCTTCTGCATGTCTTCGTTTTCTTCCCCATCGTCGGCAAGTCCCTTTTAGCCTTGTCTTCCATATTCGAATTGGTCTTATCATCATCCATCTCAGAATCTGAGCTAATAGCTTGCACCGAGTCCTCCCTCATTATGGCTTTTAGGTAATACCATTCCATGTCTATTTTCTTAATCCACTCCCGTCCTAGAAGTGGTGGTCCTCCCTCAGGTAATACGTACAAGTTCATTCTTGGGTGTTCTTTACCCCTATCTCTCACCTTGACTTTTATTTTCCCCATGGGGTATACGTTGTGCCCCGTGTATGTCTGTAATACGAACTTGGTATTTCTTAAGGGTATGTGAGAGAATAGCCAGTGGTAGTCCCTTCGGTTGATGACTGATAGAGCTGATCCAGTGTCCAGCTCCATTCTTACTTGGACTCCAGCTATTTTTAGTATGACCCAGATGGTTTGTAGATCCGTTTCTTTACCCACATTGTGGATTCTCAGACTACCCAGCTCCTGGTTGTTTGGGTCTGAGTCTGAATTCTGTTCGTCTGAACTCTTCTCAGCCACCTTGTGTACCTTGTTGTACTTTTCTTGTGGTGACTTCCTTTGATTGTTGGTCTTTTTCCCGGACCGGCATACCTTCGCGATGTGACCCAGTTTGCCACATTTCCTACACTCTTGGTTCTTAAACCAGCATTGATTCTGGTCATGCGTTGTCTTCCCACAACGGTAGCATTTTGTTGTGCTTGAAGTAATTTTGTCCACCCCGAGTGCCGCCGCCTTTAGTTGCATTTCCGCCGTTCCTTTCACTGCGGCTTCGTGCGATGCAGCTATAAGGACAGCCCTGTCCAGTGTGAGGTCGTTCTCTTCCAGTAGTCGCTTCTGCGTCCCTTCTTTGGACAATCCGCATACGAACTTGTCCCGCAGCGCTTCTGTCAGATTCCCTCCGAACTGGCAGTATTTCGCTAGCCTACGCAGTTCGACCAAGTATTCCGCATTGCTTTCGTCTTTCCTCTGCGTTCTTGCGTAGAATTTGAATCGTTCAGCCAGCATCAACGGTGTGGGGTTCAAGTGGTCCTTCAGCACAGCCACAATCTCTTCGAAGGTCTGATCCGCTGGTTTATTTGGTGCTATTAGATGCTTCAAGAGCCCGTATGTTTTTGCCCCCATCGAGTTTAGCAATGTTATCGCCTTGTCATTTTCCTCTATTTTGTTGGCTTCGCAATAGATCTCTATGCGTTCCACGTACGTGGCCCAGTCTTCTATTTCAGAATTAAAATCATTAATATTCCCTCTCTTAGGCATCTTTCTTCCCTTGGGAGCAGCACCAGTATTTCTTTAAGTATTCTTATTTATTTGTTTATTTCTAAGATGGCGGTTTTCCCGCGAAAATGGCGGTTTCCCGCTCTTTCCTTCTCTCCCCGCCCACTTCACTGGCGGTATGTCAGTTAAGATGGTGGTTTTCCCGCGAAAATGGTGGTTTCCCGCTCTTCCTTTCTCTCCCCGCCCACTTCAATGGCGGTTTCCCGCTTCTGTCGTCTCCTCCGCCTAATGGCGGCTTCCCGCGTTTCTTCCTGGTGGAAGGGCTACACTTTCCCCACAGCGGACAGGTTCAGCCGCTGGGCTGGCTCTCGCACAGCTCCCCTTACTCGGCTCTGTCTTTACCTCCCGCCCGCGCGGCTCTACCGGCGCTGGGTACACCCCGTTAACGGAGGACAGTTCAGCCGCTGGACTGGCTCTCGCGCAGTCTCTCTCTCCGTACCCGGCTCTGTCGCTCTCTCTCCCGCACGTTCGGTTCTACCGGCCCTGGGTGCCCCGTTGGTGAAGAACAGTTCAGCCGCTGGACTGGCTCTCGTACAGTCTCTCTCCCCTTGCTCGGCTCTGTCTCTCCCTCTCCCGCACATTCGGTTCTACCGGCCCTGGTTACCCCGTTGGTGGAGGACAGCTCAGCCGCTGGACTGGCTCTTGCGCAGTCTCTCTCCCCTTGCTCGGCTCTGTCTCTCTCTCCCACCCGCACGGTTCCTGTTCGCCTCCCAGCCCTCTCGCAGACCGGTGTTTCCCTCCCCGGCTGCGGCTGGGTTTCTCTTCCCGCGCCTACTCCCAGTCTCAGCGCTTCGTGGCTGCGGTCGCTGCCCGGCTTTTCCCGCCGATCGAGGTCAGACTGTCTCACGACGCCGTTGGACCCGACTTTCTGACCGGCTCCGTACCCCCCTCGACCATGGTCGAGTGCACAGCCCTTATCCTCCGGATATTCTCTACACCTTCCCGTACTCACAGTCTCCGCGGCCGTCTTGTTTCCTGCTGATCGGCTCACTCCGCACCGTGGTAGAAGGGTAGTCAGTGCCTGTTGCTAATGGAAGCTTTTGTTGCTAAAGTCTTCCTCCTTCCTCCTGCTGCAGCCTCGTGTTTTCTTTCAGCAGCACGACGAGGGCGGTTGCCTCTCTTTGACGCTCTTCGTTGCTTTGGTAGTCTTGCCGCAGGGTACGATCGGACTCATCGCCACTGTAAAGTCTGTGGGTTGTGCAGTTAATAAATACACAGACTTCAGAAGTAACAAACAAACAGGTCTTTACTATTCGAAGGTCAGGGCGAATCTGCCCCAGCAATCCTGCCACAACACTTATATACTGGTGTGGTCACTATCGGTATTACAGTATACAGAAGCCAAACAAATAGTGCCACACCTAAAGTAGTTCTCTTAAAGGTGAACGGTTACATTCAATAGTTCCCTTAAAGGTAGTGTTCCAGTAGGGACTAGGAACACTAAAAGGCATAACAGCAACGATTAAAATAGAGGAAAATGCAAGCCCAAAGTTTCTTAAGGCCAGACCAGTGCCTTATGCGATCAGACCAGCTGTTGAAGCAGAGCTGGAAGGGTTGGAACGTTCAGGAGTACTGTCCAAAGTGGACTGGAGCGAGTGGGCTACACCCATCATTCCTGCAATGAAGAGGTTGTTGAGTAATACGCCTGGGGAACCAAAGAAGGTCCGCATCTGTGGGGATTTTAAGGTGACAGTGAACCCAGTCCTTCACACGGTACAATATCCGCTTCCACGATTTGAGGATATTTTTGCCTCGCTATCTGGAGCTAAACGCTTCACCAAAATTGATCTAGCCCAGGCGTACTTGCAAATGGAGGTAGATGAAGCTTCGAAACAATACCTTACGATTAACACTCATAAAGGCCTTGTGAGGGTGCCGGTCAGTTCCTTCAGTAACCTCTAGATGGCACCTTCACTTGTTTGTTTCCTTTGTTAATTGTTTCTAGTTTCCTGTGTTTATTAGTTAACTGCCTTTTATCTGGTTCATTGGTTGCACCTGGTTTTGTTGGTATATAAGTGATGCGCCATCAATTACTCAAAAGACTGAGGTTGAGCGAGTAACAATCAGGCTTTTATTAACTAAAGAATGAAGGTCTTGTCTCGAGTGGTCGACCCGTCCAGAATACTAAGGGACTGGGATGTAGTCACTTATATACCTGGAATAGTGGGAGGAGTCAGCCGAGGCATGTCCAGACCTGTACCTAGTGGAATACACATACCTCTACAGACAGGTATAACAGTGGTTTACCACAATAAGTTTGGTGGTTTCTTCCCTCTGGGCTCAGTCCTGACAAGGGAGTTAGTCTTGACAAGGTTCTCTGTCTCGACTAGCCTTTTGCTCTGTGGCAGCTTGCCTTGACAAGCTGGTTGCCATGGTTGTTGCTTGTAGTTAAATCTGTGGTTCTTCCTTTTGATCTCGGTCTTGACAAGGTGCTGACAAGTTGCTCAGTCTTGATAAGGTGCTCAGTTTGGACAAGCATGTTGCCCTGTGGTAGCTTGTCTTGAGCTCTGTATTGAAAAGCCGATTTCCCCTGTGGTAGCTTGTCTTGAGTCTTATCTCGGCAAGCCGGTTGCCCTTGTGGTAGCTTGTCTCGAGCTCAGTCTGGACAAGGGAGTTGCCTCATGGAAGCTTGTCCTGAGTTCCTATCTTGACTAGCCGTTTGGTAGCTTGTCTTGAGCTCTTATGTTTGTCACTGTTTTCCTTGCGTGAATCTAGTAATGTGTGAATCTAGTAAAATAATGTTATTTAAGACTGTATACATGCTTTTCGCCTCGTCTGTCTGCACTTGGGTCTGGAATCAGCCTCGCCCGGACAGCACGGCCCCGTATCTACACGGCCCCGTGACTCCCAACCCTGACAGGCCTCTATCAATACAACTGGATGGTGTTCGGCGTAGCCTCAGCTCTGGTTATCTGGAAAAGGGCGATGGATCAGGTCCTGCAAGGGATTCCAGGGACCCAGTGTTATTTGGACGACATCTTGGTCACGGGCGAAAATGACAGTGATCACCTCGCCAACTTGGAGAAGGTGCTCACCAGATTAAAGGAGTATGGGCTACGAGCTAATCGCCACAAGTGCGAGTTTTTCCAGAAACAGATCTCGTATTGTGGCCACGTCATCGATGAAGAGGGGTTACATAAGTCCCCTGACAAGATTGAGGCAGTAGTCAAGGCTCCAGCACCGGAAAATGTGTCACAACTGAGGTCATTCCTCGGGCTGGTAAACTACTACCACAAGTTCTTACCAAATTTGTCCACGGTATTACACTCACTGAACACCCTATTGCAAACAGGGGTACCATGGAAGTGGAATGACGAACGTAGACGAGCTTTCCAGAAGTGTAAAGAATTGATCACATCAAAAGAGGTGTTGGCGCATTTTAACCCAGCACTACCAATTCGTTTGGCATATGATGCATCACCCTATGTTATTGGAGCGGTGCTGTCGCACACATTCCCAGACGGGTTGGAGAGGCCAGTAGCCTTTGCATCTCGGTCACTAACCTCAGCTGAGCGCAACTACGCCCAGATTGACAGGGAGGCCCTCAGCCTAGTATGGGGAGTAAAAAAATTCAACCACTATCTGCGTGGGCAGAAGTTCACCTTGCTGACTGACCACCAACCACTTGTCTCCATCTTTAATCCTAAGAAGGGCGTTGCAGTGATGACTGCACAGCGGTTACAAAGATGGTCCCTGTTTCTAGGGGCGATTCAATATGAAATAGAATATAAAGGCACGAAACAGCATGGGAACGCTGATGGGCTATCACGCCTGCCACTGCCTGCTGTGGAGGAAGCACCAGCAGTGGACGCTATCGAGATATTTTATTTGTCAATAATTGAACGATTGCCAGTAACAAACGCGGATATAGAGAAGGAGACCCGCAATGATCCGACGCTGTCTCGGGTATATGATTTGATGGTGAGGTGATGGCCAACACATGGCGACTCACTGTTGCCAGCATTCTCATCCAGAAGAGAACAGCTGTCAGTATGCCAGGGGACAGTGATGTGTGGATCCAGAGTGGTGATTCCACCCAAGTTAAGGGAGAGAGTGCTAAATGAGCTACATGAAGGTCATCTGGGGGGAGTGAAAATGAAAAGCCTTGCTAGGGCTTATGTGTGGTGGCCGGGAATTGATCAACAAATCGAAGACCTAACTAAGAGCTGCTTAGGATGCCAGAAGGTCCAAAATGCACCACCACAGGCCCCTCTACACCCATGGGAGTGGCCCTCCTCTCCATGGCAACGGGTGCATATTGATTTCGCTGGTCCATTCATGGACTCAATGTTCTTAATAGCAGTGGATGCTCATTCAAAGTGGCCAGAGGTGGTAAAAATGTCTTCAACCACTACAGAGAAAACGATTGCAGTCCTACGGACCATATTCCCCAGAAACGGTTTGCCAGAGCAGATTTGCTCTGATAATGGACCACAGTTTGTGTCCAACGAGTTTCAAAAATCTATGAGAAGGAATGGTGTAAGGCATTACACATCCGCCCCGTATCATCCAGCCACAAATGGATTGGCTGAGAGGTTCGTACAAACCTTTAAGAAGGTGATAAAGGCCATGGGTGACGATGAAATTCCACTACTGCATAAGATGGACAATTTCTTATTAGCCTACCGAAACGCGACACATGCAGTTACCAACCACACCCCGGCCATGATGTTCTTTAACCGAAGTTTGAGGTCTCGTCTGGACTTGCTTAGACCAAATGTGCGAAGAAATGTTGAGGACAAACAATTCCAGCACATCAATGAGAAGCCGACAAGGAGCTTCAATGTAGGGCAGCCAGTCTTGGCTCGTGACTATCGAACAGAGAAATGGCAACCCGGAACGATATGCACAAGGCAGGGGTCATTAATGTACACAGTGGATGTTGGGGAGAACATTGTGAGACGCCACGTCGATCAGATCTTAGCGTCACAGGAACACGTCAACCCCATGTCTCGAGTACCTGGGGATGAACCCGACATACCGGTAGCATCTACCTCCGAACCAGTAGCAGTGGAACCCGATGAACTACCTGAGGAAAAGGGGTCAGAATCGCCTCTGCACCAAGAACAAGAACCTCCGGAAAGGTGCTATCCCGAAAGGGTCAGGAAGCCGCCCCAAAGACTGAATCTATAAATGGACTATTGTTGTTTAATGTACATGTTAAAGTGTTAATTGTTATTTGAATATTAGGGGTACTACTAATCTAAAAGGGGAGGAATTGTAGTGTATGTGCCTTTAAGTCAGAACTACTTTTGCAGCTCCTGTATACTGTAGTACCGGCAGTGACCACACCTGTATATAAGCCTTGCGCATGCCTGTACCCACCCCCCCAGTCTTGAGACTACCCTCCTCCAGTAAAGACCTATTTATTGTTAATTTACAGCATCCATGTGATTATTGAATAACAGCATATCCTCAGAATCATGGATCTAACAGTGATGCCATGTGAGATGACACCACAGAGGCTGGATGCGGACTCCACCACCCTCTCCTTGGCACAGCTTCCAATATCACATGAAGCTGTCTGTGTGAGGCCAACCATTTCCTTCTCATTGCTTGGCCAATAAAGTCCTCACCTCTGTCCTCCTCAGCAGAGCTGGGAGAGGGCCTCACTCTCTGGCGAGGTCTCTCCTGGGCTGTCCCTGCCACCATTGCCTGCTGCTGCTCCTTGGTCCTGGGTCTTTCATCACATGCACTCTCTCCTGCCTCACTATCTGTGACCTCTGAGGAGACATCTGAAAAGTGGGATGCAGCCCTTTGATTGATCTGTGCAACCACAATCTTTTCCAGCGTTCTTGTAAAAAAAAACTCAGGGGGGTGATTTCGACCTGACCTCAAGAGGGGCACCCCCACTATAAGTAGGCCTTGGGAACACTGGCGGAAAGTGCGCAGGTCATGTGGGCTGGCTACCTGTTTCTGCAGGTGATCGGGAGGGCAGCCCGCCCTTGAAATGTTAACGAGGCCCAAATATCATGTCAACGTCATAAGCGCTTCCCACTCACCCACCTGCCCAATTTCAACCTCAACCTGAGAGACAGTATAAGAAACAGCAACCTGAAGATAGTAGAGACAACAAAGAGATAAATAGTATTCTCTGAATTCCTGTAGTTGCTGCCATAGTATCTCAAAGGGAATATCATAACATAAACATCCAAATATACACAGTTCCTTCAGAGCCTTCAACATCCCTTTTCATTAATTCCAACAGTCGCTTTGGTAAATATCTTTACTCAGTTATAGAGTTTTACACTAAAGACAGAAATCAAATGTTTACAAAGTCCTTTAGTGTCAACACCATTCAGAAACCAGTAGGAGCTAAAGACCACAGAGAATTCTGCCTTATATATGCGCAATTTCTTTGACGTTGAATGAGTTCCTTTGCTGTTGAACGGGAATGATGTGGAGCACACTACAGAGCCCCTCCCAAACTGAAGGCTGAATAAATGCCCCTTTAAGACCCCAATGGTCCTCTCAATGACCACCCTGGTAGAGGCAGGAGCTGTAAGATTTGCAAAATTCAGCAGATCCCCCAAAAACCAAGAAGATTACCCTAAGGAAGGGATTTTGGACTATTCTAAACTATCGCAGGATGATAAAAGAATATTGGGCCTAAGGGAGGTTTAAAATCAAAGACCCCAGGATTTTGGTTTTATTTTTAAAAGCATGTTCGAGCCTGTGGAAGGAAAAAGGGGCTGCAATAAAGGAATTGGGATTGGCCTCTGTAAATGGACAGTTTGGGGTATTGTGATAAGCCAAGCTGTCTGGGGACTATCTGGACTGTCTCAGTCATTTTACATACTGACAATAGACCAACAGAAAAGCAGTTCCCGCCAAAATTACAGAACAATCCAAAGTATACATAATGCAGAACATGCCACCAACCAACAAAAGAACCTTGGCCCCCACAGGAAAAGACAAATGTTGCTGCAATTAAGCAAGAGGTTAAACAATCGCTTAAACCAATTAAGAATCGATGAGACTACCCCGAAACCACTTCACACAATCTTAAAACCAATTAAGATCGATGGGACCATGCCGAAACATATTAAACAATTTTTAAACTTATGTTAACGAGCCCGCCAAAAATAACAAAGAGACAGAACTGATTTGGCGCGCAGATTAGCAGGCCTCAAACAGTATCATTGAGGGCCTGTTTTTACAGAAGGAGTTCAAGGAGTGCAAGTAGTTCAAGGAGTTCAGGTTCGAGGAGTTCAAGTTCGTCGACCCAGAAGAGATCCACCAACATCGGGATCAAGAAGTCCATCTCGAAGCAGTTCTCCCTCTTGAAGAAGTAACACACCATTGGAGACCTCGCGGCAGACCAGGGCCCCATGAAACAAACAACCGAATATTACCAGCAAACCAGGAAATATTGGGCCACTGCGACCAACAATACTCAACTCAGAAGAAAACCGAAGATCCGCAAGTTTTTCCACTCTACAATCTATCTTGACTTACCCCATGGTAAGATTTTACTGAAAAAGACTCTAAACCCTACTTCTAACCAAAAGAAATTGGGTACTCACCTGATAGAGCCAATATGCACCCTACCGCATCAGCGGCCTCGCGAAGACCGACCAACCGCGCAGGTGAAGTTCTCTACCACATCCGGGGTACGGCAGGCCCCAACCACCACATCTAGAGAACCCTGAAATCGCGAACCTCTACAACTGTCGAAAGAAGTCATTTTGGTGAGCATTATCCCTGATTCTCTGGAGCCCAACTTAACTAGTGAAATGGGATTGGGAAGGGTGAAGTATTCTGTCTATTGTTACTTTCCCTCATATATTCCAAAGTGTTCCCCCAGTTTAGAGTGTTAAGATTATTGTGCTGTGTATTTCTTTCTCAAATAAAGATCTTATTTCGTTCACCAAGATTCAGTTGTCTGTTGCACTTTTCATCACAACCCCCAAATAAGTCCCAGGTCTAGAACCAAGGGAGTGGGAGCGATTCGAACCACTCATAAGTCAGAGGTAAAGCTGACCCCCAAACACCACCCCTTACAGAAATGGCAACCGCTGCAGGACCTTGGCAAAATGTATGTGAGGCAATGGACACTGTTTTTGAGGAAAGAAATAAGATGGAAGAAAGGATTTCCTCTTATGTATTTGAGAAGGTAAATATCACCAAGAAATGGGTGACCAGTCTGTTGCGCGCTGAGTGTCCCATGGACGCTGCAGCCAAATGGACTGAGAGCAAAGAACATAAAAAGTCAATGGAGAAGGCCATCTGGTTGGTCTGCCCCCTGCAACAGATCCAGCTTTTAGATCAGCACATTAAGGCACTAACAGCAGAGCTGCAGGAATCAGCTCAGCTGTCTCAAGCAAGTGCTCTAGCAGGGGAAAGACTATTGCAGGAATTAAAGGCCCAAAGTCAGGAGAAATTACAGATAGCAGAAAAACACAGGAACAGACATGAATATTTTCAGTGTCAAGTTAACGAGGCAAAGGGTAATGAGTTAGTGTTACGAGAGGAGAACGCCCGCCTTACCAGGCAAATAAAAGAACAGGAAGAGAGGTTACGAGACGTGCAGGCAGCGTATAAGGTAGCAAGCGGGAGATCACGGCCCCTGCCAAAAGCAGATCGACAGTTTAAACCTTGCTCTGTCCAGGGCAAAAGGCATGGTATGCCTAGTGAGCCCGGGTGTGGCCCGGGTAGGCCTGGGAGTAGAAGGGGAAACATTTCAGATGTCACCTGTGGCGCCGGGGAACGACTCGGTTGGGCAGCAGGAAGGACAGGCAATCTGTAAGGAAGGCAGGGAAGAGAGCACACCACCACCACCTGTGGCGCCGAGTTTTAACTCGGTTTGGCAGCAGGGAGAAGGGGGCAAGCCAAAGCAGGAAAGGTCAGAGCCGGGGCCGATGTGCCCGGCCCGGCAGCAAAAGTTTGGCCTGCCCGGCGGTGGTGGGGGTCAGGGACGCTTTGAAAGCCAATTCGTGATTCCCCATGGTACCCAACAGCTTAGGGCTATGGTAAGCCACCTGAACAAACTCACCCAAAAGAGAAACCCCTCGGTCCACTTCATGGAAGTGGAACAGGCAGCAGGCATCAACGAGTGCGACGACTCTGAGATAGCCAAAATGCTCCTGTTCTCTCTGGATGGCAAGCTGTACCAGTCCCTCTCTGCTGAGAGCAAGAAGGGACAGGGCGGGTACGCTGCCATCCGGGAGGAAGTTCTGGAGGCCATGGGTATGAACGATGGTAGTCCTTTCTCCTGGGTGGAGAAGACTACACAGTTAGCAGGGGAGACCCCACAGGCTTTTGCAGACAGGCTATGGCCTGTGTATAAGAGTGCCTGTAATGGGGATCTCGACTGGACTCACATGAATCAGGACGAGCTGGCCCACTGGCTCCGAAGCCTGGTGGCAAACAGCTTGCCACGGATCAGGGCCAAGGCTGAGCTTTGGTTTGACCCGAAAGGCCCCCAGGTCACCGAGGAGACAGTGGTCAGACAACTGACCCTGGCTTACCGCAACGGTAGAGGGATATAAGAGCACCCACAAAAGGAAAGGTTCATGAAATAAAACCTACTAGCAAGAAAGAATGGCACCAGGAAGGGGGTAACCCTTCCGATACGAGGCGTAACTGTGGGAAAAGTGGGCATTGGAGAAGGGACTGTAGAAACCCTTGGAAGGATAATGTAGGGAAAACCTTCCAAGCTCCTGCCCCAAAAACTGAAACACCGACCTCTCCCCCCACAATTGCTTCGATAGTGGCTGCGCTCCGGGTTTTATTAAATGGCCCAGGAAGGTAGCCACAGCCACGGGTGCTTTAACTCCATCTGCCCCACCCAACACAGACCTATGACTAGAGCCAGCGCAGCCTGTATACCTGTGTCCCCTTGAGTATGATGCATGGAAGATGGAGGTGGAAAAGGTGAAAGAGACCTATCTGTTGGACACGGGAGCATCAAGCACCATCATCTATTCAGATAACCCTGCTGCCTCACCTCTGTCTAACGGGGTCCCGTACAGCCTAGTGGGGTTCACAGGTAACGAGCAGGCTGGCTCGTTCTCCATCCTGCTGTCCATTCATTTAGGAGCACTCCACACCAAGTGGACCTGTGTTTTAAAGAAATGGGAGCAGGAAGGAAAAGCGATCCTGGGGGCTGATTTTATTATAGGCCACAGGATTCTAGTGGATCTTAGGAACCACTGTCTGTGGGGAGCATGCTCTGGCAAGGAAAGTGAAGTGGCATGTAATGATCAATAACATGTCATTCTATAGTGGACACTAGGTGGAGCCGTAGAGCTGTGTAGAGCTGTATATAGCTGTATGTATAAGACTACACTACCCAGCGGTATGTATATTAAGACTACATTACCCATGAGGCACTAGGCTACCCACAAGGCAGCAGTCAAGATGGAAGCCTCTACAGATACTGTACCTAGTCCACATGTGCTCAATAAAAGTGTCTAGCAAAAGCTAGCTGTGTTCATAATAAGAATGTCTATTTATTAATGAACATAAGATGGCAGTTATCCCAGAGAAACAGGGCAAGGGGACCTTGTGCACCATAAAACCAAAGGAGGGTTACGACCTCGAACTAATGGTCAGTAACACGCCACTGGAGTACCAGGCATTTGTGCGAGCACACCTCGGCGCATTTGCCACTCATAAACACGATTGTGGAAGGGTAAACGGGGTCGAGGTTAGTGTGAGTGGGGACTCCATGACCCGACCACAAAAGCAATACAATTTCCCCAAGGAGGCGGAGGCAGACATGGCAACGGCCATGACTTCTCTGGTCAAACAGGGGATATTGAGACCGATAGCCACCCACGTAAACTCTCCACTGTGGCCGATGAGAAAACCAGACAACTCCTGGAGAGCCACAGTGGACTATCGGGTACTCAATCGAAACATCCCCACCTGTGCACCCACGGTCACAGTTGTCGCCGACCTCATTGGAAGTATCCCAGCATCTGTGACCACCTTCACGGTGCTGGATATTTCCAACGGGTTTTGGTCCATCCCTTTACAGAGAGAGGACCAGTACAAGTCCGCCTTCACTTTTAAAGGCCAACAGTACACCTGGAACTGCCTACCTCAGGGTTTCCACAACAGCCCCAGTATTTTTCACCAATGCATGGCTAATTGTTTAAAGGGCTTCAGCCGGCCCCGGCAGTTAGCACAGTATGTGGATGACCTGCTCCTATTCACCGATGAAGGAGAGGAACACAGTCCACTACTGGCTGAACTGCTGGAGTTGCTCAGGCAAGAAGGCTTTAATGTAAACCCAAAGAAAGTAAAGATCGGCCAAGAGGAGGTAAAATTCCTAGGGCTGGCTGTGCGCGCAGGGGAAAGGGCCATTGATAAAGCCAGAAGGGAAGCAGTGCAGGAGTTACCAGCCCCCAATACAGTAACGGGAGTGAGATCTTTTCTAGGGCTAACCGGGTACTGCAGAGATTTTATTGAGGATTACGCAGCCACAGCAGCCCCTCTGCTCTGACTCCTACATAAAGGAGTGAAGTGGGTTTGGGATGAGGGTTGCGAGGCAGCATTTGTAAAACTCAAACAAGATCTGCAGACCGCGCCGGCTCTAGGGGCTATTGATGGGGGAAAAGATATTTTCCTGGAGGTAGCAGCCAGTGGGGACAGTCTGAGTGCAGTGCTGCTCCAGGAGTGGCACGGTCAGCTGAGACCGGTGGTTTACTCCTCCAGGATACTCACAGATGTGGAGAAGGACTACTCCAACTGTGAGAGGCACCTCCTCGCCACTCACTGGGCTGTGAAAAGATCATTGATCTTCACAGGTACCTCGCCCGTCACCCTCCTCACCCATCACACACCCACCCAGATGCTCCTAGATGGGAGAATTAAAGATGGGACAGTTAGCAGTGCCCACATTGCTCGCTGGACCCTGCTTCTCTCCCAGATGGACCTAAGGGTGAAAGGTCTCTGTGAGCTGAAGCTCGCAGCCAACATGATTTATCCAGGGACGGCCCACCAGTGTTCCATTGAAGGGGTATGGGAAGTCAACATAGGTTTTCGGGCCGGGAAACACCCCACAGGCCGCGAAATCTATGTGGACAGTTCCAGCACAGTATCTGCCGGGGAACGACTTACAGGGTGTGGAGTTTATGACCCAGGGGCAGACATTGCCTTGGCAATTAAATTCCCCAGCACCATGAGCGCCCAGCAGGCTGAACTGTCTGCGGTAGTGTACGTGGTTACACACCCCGAGAAATTCCCTACCCCATACACGATTTGCTCGGACAGCATGTTCACATACAATTCGTGTACGGAATACCTGGCCATCTGGTCCTGTCACGGATACACCTCCACTGACGGGAGACCCCTGGCAATCAAGCCTCTGCTGGAGAAAATCATGACAGCTGTAGGGGAGGAAGGGAAGGTCTATATCCATAAAGTTAAAGCCCATTCAAAAACAGAACCCATGCGGGAGGGCAACCAAAAGGCAGATGAATTGGCCAAGCAGGGAACCAGGGAAGGAGAGTTTTGGGGCCCCTACCGAACAGGTTCGGTAGCCGCAATCCGGGACAAGGGCGGCACACAGGGGGTAGCTTTGGTCCCGGACCTAAAGCAGGCCCAGGTACTGTATTAGTTTCTTTGTGGATTCAATGATGAGACATTTATGAAAGAGAATGTCTTTTAATCTAAAGCTTGTTCAACTCTTTATAACAGCATTTACAGGAGACATTATGCTAGTGAAGCATCTAGAACGAAACTGAAACTAAAACTCAACTGCCTTGCTTGTCTCGGTCACATGCCCTCTGCTAGTCAGGCACAAGCAATCAATACATGCAATTATGCTGGTAAGGCATGATAATCAAACAGGCAAATAACATCACTATTTGCTGATATCATTACATCTCCCTTTCTTAAAACAAAAGTATTTTACTTTTAACTAACAACATGTTTTCTTTGTATTAATCTGCATTTTAACTGTAACACTTAATGAACTTACATTATCATTATCATGATCAAGGTTTTTTAACCTTGCTTTGTGTGTTCACATGAAATATGTAAATACACTAGAACTTGAAGAAAGAATAAGATAACATTACTTCCTTCTATAACAATAGTCCTTAAATTTGCTCAATGAGTCTCTCAGGAGGCTTCACGTGTCTTGGGGATTTTCTGATTGATTGTCCTTGAATCTGAGTTGTTGCCCCAGATGATTGGTTCTCAGCTGTGTGATCAGGTTGTTCAACAGTATCAGTCTCTTGACCTGCTGTGGCTGGTCCCATGAGAAGATCTCGACGATTTCTTCTCAGAACAGCACCCTCATCCGTCTGAATGGTGTATGATCTTGGTTGAACTTCACTCAGGACAGGTCCCTTCTGAGTCCATGTGTTTGTTTTGTCTTTGAACCTTACTTGGTCACCAGTGTGGAGTTCAGGTAGGTTTTGTGTTCCTCTGTCATAGTAGTACTTTTGCTTTTCTTTCTGTTGTTCTTTGCACTTCCTCACTTTCTCCCCCTCTTTTGTTTTCAGGAGGTTCTCCGGGATGGGTAGGTTTGACCTTAGCCGACGTCCCATAAGGAGTTGGGCTGGTGACATACCACACTCGAGCGGCGTTGTGCAGTATACAAGCATGCTCTGGTAGAAGTCAGTTCCACTGTCTTTTGCCTTGTACATCAGTCTTTTCACTGTCTGGACCGATTTTTCCACTAGACCATTGGACTGTGGAAAGTGAGGACTTGACGTTGTGTGGACAAAGTCCCACTCTTTGGCAAAGTGTCGGAAACTCGCATTGTAAAACTGAGGTCTGTTGTCTGTGAAGACTTCGCTTGCCACGCCATGTCTGGAGAATATGGCTTTCATACATCTTATCACAGCATCTGCAGAGGTAGTGTACAGTCTACAAATCTCTGGATACAGGGAGTAATAGTCTGTGACTACAAGATAGTCCTTCCCTTGACATACGAATAGGTCAGTGCCTACCTTCTGGTAAGGTCTGTCTGGTGCTGGGTGTGGCTTTAGTGGTTCTGCCGGATTGCTTGCTCGATATTTCAGGCATATTGTGCAGTTTGACACCTCATTTGTCACATCTTTGTTGATTCGTGGCCAGTACATCACCTCTCGTGCTCTTTTCTTACACTTTTTGATTCCCAGATGTCCTCCATGGATCTTTTCTAACATCTCTTTTCTCAGACTCTTTGGGATAACTATTTTACTTCCTTTGTAGATGATGTCTTCGACCACTGATAGTTCCGCCCTGCAGTTCCAATACTCTGCCATGTCAGGTGAGCAGTCTTGCTTCATGTTGGGCCATCCATCCAAGATGCTTTTTCTCAGTCGTCTCATTGTTTCATCTTTGTTTGTCTCAGTCTTTATGAGCTTCATTTTTGCATCTGCTATGGGCAGTGCACTTGTGATCATGTCCACGTAGGCGTTCACTTTTTCATCCATTGTGGTGTTTGCGGGCTCACTTGGGTCTACAGCTCTGGACAACGTGTCTGCTGTATACATCAGTTTACCCGGTGTGTACGCAACATTCAGTGTATAGCGTTGCAGCCTGATCATCATTCTTTGTATTCTAAGCGGACAGCTATTTAGTGGCTTTTGGAACAATGCAATCAAGGGCTTATGGTCAGTCTCTACACTGATTGCTTGTCCTGCCACAAACTGGTGAAATCTTTCACAGGCGTATGTGATGCTGAGCAGCTCCTTTTCCATTTGAGCACATCACGTCTCCGCGTCTGTCATTGAGCGCGATGCATATGCAATAGGTTGCCAGTAGTCATATTGTTGCAGAAGAACGGCGCCGAGCCCATTCTGTGATGCATCTGATGATATCTTGATGGGTCTCGCTGGGTCATAAAACCTCAGAACTGGTTCCTCTGTGAGCAGTTTCTTTAGATCACTCCATGACTTCTCATGCTCATGATTCCATTCCCATTCTATGTTCTTTTCAGTGAGTCTTCTCAGTGGCGCCATCTTTTCTGAGAGGTTGGATATGAATTTCCCCATGTAGTTGATCATTCCATTAAACCTCTGTACGTCCTTTTTGCATTGTGGCTTTGGCATATTCTCAATGGCGGACACCTTTCTGGGATCTGGTCTGATGCCCTCACTGCTAAGGATATCTCCCACAAATGTCAGTTCTGTCACCCCGAGCTGGCATTTCTCTCTATTCAGCTTCAGGTTTGTTTTCCTTGTTGCTTCCAGCACTTTTTTCAGTCTCTCGTCGTGCTCAGTTCTCGTGGTTCCCCATACTATGATGTCATCAATTGATGTATCAACTCCCTCCAGGTGCTCATAGATCATATGGATAGTTTTGTGATACACTTCAGCAGCTGAGGCAATGCCAAATGGTAACCTTAGGAATCTGTATCTGCCAAATGGACTGTTGAACGTGCACAGTCTTGAACTTGCTTCGTCCAATTTCATCTGCCAAAATCCTGATGATGCATCTAACTTGCTGAAATACTTTGCATTTGCAAACTGTGCCATGATTTCCTCACGTGTAGGAAGCTTGAAGTGCTCTCTCTTTATTGCTCTGTTTAGATCTCTTGGATCCAGGCAAATTCTGAGCTTTCCATTCTTTTTGTCCACTATGACGAGGGAACTCACCCACTCAGTTGGCTCATCTATCTTCCGAATCATGTTCAGGCTTTCCATCCTGTCCAACTCTGCCTTCAGTTGCTTTTGAAGAGCAAACGGAACTTTTCTGCATGGATGTATGACCGGTGTCATACTTTTATCTACTCTGATCGTGTGTTCTCCTGGAATGCAGCCTAGACCCTTAAATAGGTCTTTGTACTCTTTCATGAGTTCATCATAGACTGTCTCTCCTTCGCTTTCCACAACGAGGACTCTCTTTACCAGGTTCAGTCTCTCACAGGCTTTTAAACCTAGTATGGCTTGCACATCCTTTGGCACCACGATTAATGCTAGCGTGTGCTCTCTGTCCTTGTGTGTAACTTTGACAATGCATCTTCCTTTCACTGGTATTTCAGTACCTGAGTGTCCTGTCACTTTCACTTTGATTCCATGTATCTTTGGTCTGGGTCTAATTTTCTTAAAATCAGTCTCTGATATCACATTAACTTGTGCTCCAGTATCCAATTTAAATGGAATGTGTATGTCATTCACTTTTAGTGTCAACATCCAGTCTCTTTCTTCTTTTTTGTTTTCAGACACAACATCTACATCGAACTCCTCTATGTCGCTTTCATCTACTGCATGGACCTTGCTTTGTTGCACTTGGTTCTTGCAGCAACGGGCATAATGGTTGTTTTTGTTGCAACTATTGCATGTTTTACCATATGCTGGACACTTTTTTGGTGGATGCTGTGTACCGCATCGACTACATGTCTTTCGATTGTCCCTTTCATTTTCGTTCGCTGGCCACGCCTCTTTTTTCACATTGGCGCTCTTTTTGTTAAACGGTTTATGTCCGTTCATTCTCACTGCATCCACGTTGCAGCTATTGTCACTGAACAGCTCCTTTGCCTGCAACCTCACAGTCTCTGTAGCCCTACACAGTGCTATGGCTTTTCCCAGGTCTAGATCTTGCTCTCTTAGCAGTCTTTCCCTTAGACCATTATCTGGAATACCACACACCAGTCTGTCTTTTATCAGCGAGTCTGTCAGTCCCCCAAATTCACACAATTTGCTTCGGTTTCTTAGTTCAGTCACATACTGATCAATAGTCTCACCCGTTTTCTGTACACATGTGAAAAATCTGTGCCTCTCAAACATCACATTATGTTTAGGTATGCAGTAGGCCTCAAACTGTTCCATTATTTTATCTAGCTTCATTTTGTCTCCATCAGCAGTGAATGTGAAGTTATTATACACCTCCAGCGCTTCATCACCCACGACATGTAAAAACAGTGACGATTTCTTTTTATTATTTTTCTCGTCAGCTCCGATTGCCGCTAAATACAATTCTAAACATTGTTTGAGTCTCCTCCAATTTTCAGCCACATTACCTGTCAACTGAATCTTCGCCGGTGGGTGTAAACCTTCCATTTTTCACTTCATTAGCTATTCTCTAATGGTAAGTAACGATGTTCTCTTTTGGCTTGCTAATATGTGGAGCTGATTTAACTTCAGATTTTTCCTCTTCATCTCTTTCAATCACTTCTGACACCATGTATTGATTTCTTTGTGGGTTCAATGATGAGACATTTATGAAAGAGAATGTCTTCTAATTCAAAGCTTGTTCAACTCAGTTTAACAGCATTTACAGGAGACATTATGCTAGTGATGCATCTAGAACGAAACTGAAACTAAAACTCAACTGCCTTGCTTGTCTCGGTCACATGCCCTCTGCTGGTCAGGCACAAGCAATCAATACATGCAATTATGCTGGTAAGGCATGATAATCAAACAGGCAAATAACATCACTATTTGCTGATATCATTACAGGTACGGGATCCCGTCCTCAGAGCCGTCCTGAACACACTCACAAAAGGGGAGAAAGTAGAGGGCATTGGGTACAGCTAAGATCCTGGTCAGGGAAGTGTTCTCACGATGGGGACTGCCACAGTATGTGGAGTCCGACCAAGGGAGTCACTTTACCGGACAGGTCATGCAAGAGACCCTCATGGTACTCGGCATCGAGGGAAAATGGCATGTCGCCTACAACCTGCAGTCATTGGGTCCTGTGGAGCATTTAAACTGCATCATCAAAGAAAGGCTGCGCAAGGAGACAGGAGATTCACCCAAGAAGTGGGTAGAAGTCTTACCGTTGGTCCTAATGGGGATCTGAGCCAGCCAGTCAAAAAGCACGGGGTATTCCCCACACGAGCTCATGACTGGTAGGGTTATGCAGACCCCCACCCATATACTAGCCCAGGTGCTCACGGAACGTCAGCTCAGAGAGGTGAACCGGGACAGCTTCATCAGGAATCTGTTTGAACACCTTAAAAAGGTTCACTGGCAGGCTGCTAGCAACATGGGAAAACAGCACCGGAGTAACCGACTGCTGCTAGAACCCAACAGGCAGCACGAGTGGGAGATAGGGGATCAGGTCATGGTGAGGAACTTTGCCCGGTTAGGGAGTTTTGAACCATTGTACATGGGGCCGTACAGCATTGTGGATAAGGCCAGCCCCATGGTTATGCCATAAAGATGCCCCGCCGCACAAAGTGGTTCCACATTAACCAGTGTAAACTGTTTAAACCCGAGGAAGGGGAACAGCGAGAAAGGGTGAACCATTTTAAAAATAGAGATCATCAGCCTGCAGCTGTGGCAGACTCACAGACCACACCGGAGGGGGCAGTGGCTTGTGTTACTGGAGGGGCCATCCCACCAATTATTTGGGACATGCCCCCAGTAGCCGGAGACCTAAGGAGGTCTCCTCGCATACCACAGCAAAAACTACCATGGTCACCTGTGTATCAGTTCCAAAGATCCAGCTCCAGAAGGGCCACAACCCAAAAGGGAATGCCCGAGGTAAAGGATCAGCCTAAAATTAGGGATCCCCAGGCGACCACCTCCAATGGTGAGGGACTGACAGGAGAGGTAGCGTTGTGCAGAGAGAGAGAGAAGGGTCCCCAGCCGGCGGCATCAGGCTGCGCGGAACCCACAGGACAGGACAGGGAGCCAGCAGCCACATCGAAGGGGGTAGTGTGCTGCAGCACAGGAGGGCACACTCCTCCGATGAACTGGGATTCAGGGAAACTCCCAGGTGCTTTAAGGAGGACTCTCCGGGTCCGGTGGCACAGGCCACCTTACGCCCAGGCGTACAAGCTGCCCAGTAGCCACGAAAGATGGAGACCAAACCGGAATTAGCCTGGCTGACTGAAGATGGGCGGCGGATGTACATAGCTTTCTGGTAAATTTTTAAGTGTGTTTTATAGTTTGGGTAGTTTTAGGAATTATTATTGTTTAATTTTAGTTTAAGCAAAGGTCAAGTTTTTGAGACTCGATAATTGTGTCAAGCCAGAGAACCTTCTCAGGACATGGCTGTTACGTCCGTGAATGATTGAGACACGGACAGCAGGAGTGGAACAAAACACGTCTTTACTGGTGGAAGTCAATAGTGAAACTAAAACAACAGAGGCTCACTAGCGCCTTTTATACAGGGGTGGTCACTGCCGGTACTGCAGTCTGACACCAGTTATTCTCTTAAAGGTACATACACAACAATGGCTATCTGTTTTATGTGTCCCTACAGGGAGGAAATCAGCATGAGGAGGGTTCTGCTCCTGCTCGCCCTGGTAGGGGTGAGCATCGGTGACCGAGGAGATGTGGAGGACTCCCACATCTCTGGGTGCTCGGTAGAGAGAGCACCAACCATTACCGCTGGGGGAGGCAAACCAGGTGTGGAGGAGCTCGCTATTCACTTCCATGAGGGAAGGTGGCCAGGGTGGCTGGGGTCTAACTCGACACAATACTCCAGCCAGATCGGGTTCACCTACAGGGAGGCCTCCCTCCCGTGCCCCAGGGTACAGGTCGTTGCTACAAGGGTCAGTGTCACTGAGGGGAAACGTGTGTGTCTTACATGCAAGGGACAGATTCCCCTGGATAGGTGGTGGTGGCTCAGGAAGCTGAGCAGGGACATAGGGGACCATACAGCCGACTGGGAATGACTGGGGAACGACACCCATCGGACGATCACAGGAACCCGAGGGGGAGTGAGTGTGTGGTGGGATAAATGGTGGGAATCGGAACAGGGAATTTACATCTGCACATGGGGATCAGAGAGAGCCTGCCCCACAGGAATATCCATCATCTTCTCCAGACAATGGCAAGATGCCGGGGAGGGGATGGGGTGGGATTCTAGCCTGCATGCATGCGCGGTCCCACACTCCCCGATCCCAGTCAATGCCACCGAACTCGTACCACGCCCCGAAAACCCCTGCCCACAACCACGACATCACGGACTATAATAGAGACGTGTCCTACCACCACCAAGGGACCAGGGAATGGGTTAGTATTAGTACCGACCGAAAAGGTATTATACCAGGGGGTACACTATGCAGTAGCTTCAGTGATGCTAAATCTTACCGAGGTACACTTACCTGAATGATGCCCTAAGGAGACAGAACAGCTATACCAGGCCCTGCTGAAGGAAATGTTTAGGAAGTTTTACGAGTTTGATTTTGCCAACGTAGACAGAACCGAACTGTACAATTTACGTGCTGAACATACTATGGGCGCGAGGAGACAAAGGAGGGGAAACTGGAATGATATTTTCACCACTTACAATACAGGATCCTCAGTAATAAATAGCCTGGATGATATAGAGTTACAAACACAGATAAATGGTTTAAAGACCCAATTAAGAAAAATCCTAACAGAGGAGAACACAGTGGTAGGCTCAGAGCTACACGAGGACCAAGCTATGACAGTTCATTTAAAAGAAATAATTGCTGAGCTGGAGAGACACGCTAAAACAGTAAATGCACTCATACGGGAGGACAGGAATGCTTCGGCTCAGGCTGCACAGAATGAGTTGTGCGTGTTATACGGGGCATGGTTGCTGGGCGAGGGCTGCAGCAACCTGGAGGATTTAAAACAAGGTTTAGTCCCCTCCTGGATTAGCAACAAGCACCTCGCAGCCCTCCACCCGTTTAGTAATTCACTGAGCCCGTGTCAGCTCCGCCTAGCCTCTGAAGCCTACCCTGTCCCAGTGGATTGTGGACGTTCCAATCATACTATCATGGGCATAGTAGTGAGGATGCTGGTCATGGGTGGGACAGCCCGATCCGCACCGGTATACAGGGTGGAAAACATTGGAGTCATTCAAGGGGGTGCACACGTCCGTTTCGCAGTGGTCCCACCTTATGTCATAACGTGGGAGTACGCTATGACAGGCACAGACCTCTCCGGGTCTAAGGGATGAGAAGCAGGGAAGAATAAGCCAGGAGGAAACCTTCCGTAACCATAAGGTGTTCCTGCAATGCCAGGTAACTGAGGCAAAGGGGAATGAGAGGGTGGTTAGGGAGGAGAACGCTCACTTGTCGAGTGAGGTAAAGGTGCTGGGAGAGCAGTTGAAGGGTATTCAGGTGGCATACAGAGTCGCCAGCACTGGAGGGTTTGATACGGGTAATCATGGTCCTTGCCAGGAGCAGATCCGAAATTTGACCGATGCCCTATCTAAGGCCAAAGGGATGGTCTGCTTGGTAGCTCCGGGAGTGGCCTGGGTAGATGAGGAAGAGCAGGAGGGAGATAAGGAGGACTGTAAGGCAGAGGAGGACGCTCGACCACCGCCCGAAGTGCTGGGACCAGGACCCATGTGCCCTGTCCGGCAGCGGAAATACAGTGCCCCCGTAGATGGTCAAGAACAAGGAGCACTGCAGAGTGACTTCGTGGTCCCGTATATGATCCCCCAGCTCCAGGCAATGGTCTCTAACCTGACCAAACTGACCAGCACAGGGGACCCATCTGTCCATTTTATGGATGTGGAGCAGGTGGGGGGGGATCAATAATTGTAACGAAGCTGAGACAGCCAAATTACTTTTAATTTCCCTGGATAGTAGGTTGTACCAGTCGCTCTCAGCGGGTAGCAAGAGGGGGCAGGGTACATTAGGGGGATAAAGGATGACATCGTAGAGGCTATGGGCCTCAATGATGGAAGTCCCTTCTCCCGAGTGGAATGGACACTGCAGTCAGCTGGGGAGGCACTGCAGGCTTTCACGGACAGGCTTTGGCCCGTCTACCGGAGTGCCTGTGTGGGGGTGCCCAACCGGATGCAGCTGCAGGGGGAGCTTAGGGCTCATTGGCTGAGGACCCTGGTGGCGAACAGCCTGCCCAGGATCAAGGCCAAAGCAGAGGGGTGGTTCGATTCCAGGGATCCCCAGACCACAGAAGAGAGTGTGATCCGGCAGTTAACTCACTCTTTTAAGAATGGTAGGGGTGAGAATGACAAACCAAAGGGCAGAGTACAAGAGTTAAAGCCTAGTGGAGGCAACATTAGAAGAGAGTGGCGCCGGGAAGGGGGTAGCTCAGAGAAGAAGCAGGGTTGTTATAGGTGCGGGAGTAAAGGGCACTGGAGGAAAGACTGCCCAGTCTCTGACAAAAGGAGTGGGAAAGGGGATCCTCCAGCGCCAGTACAGAAAGCCGCAGCTGTGGCAGGAAGCAGCACTGATCGGTTCGTGGTATTAGTGGCTGCTCTCCGTGCAGTCTTTCCGGCAGGGCAGGGTAGGGTGGACACGGCAGCGGGCAGCGTACTCCCACCCGCCCCGAACAATCCCGACCCATGACTAGGGGCATCTCAGCCCGGCTACCTGTGCCCACTAAGTTATGATGCTTGGAAGAGACCGTGCGTGAAGATGGGGGTGGAGAAGATGCAAGGGACCTATCTGCCGGACACTGGAGCTTCAAGCCCCATTGTCTATGCGGATAACCCGACCACATCATCTCTACCGAGTGGGGTCCCATATAATTTAGTAGGGTTCACCGGGAACGAACAGGCTGGGTCTTTCTCCATCCCACTAGCCGTCGATCTGGGTAACTCCATACGGAGTGGAAATGTGTCCTGATGTGGTGGGAGCGGGAGGGAATAGGCACTTTGGGGGTGATGCGCTATCAATGACTCAAAAGACTGAGGTTAAGCGAGTAACTAACAGGCTTTTATTAACAAGAGAATGAAGGTGTGCCTCGAGTGATCGACCAGTCCAGAATACAGAGGGACTGTGGAGCAGTCACCTTTATACCTGGACTCGTGGGAGGAGTCAGCCGAGGCATGTACAGACATGTACACAGTGGAATACAAACACACACACAGGCAGGTATAACAGTGGTTTACCACATTCACCCCTTGTTTAAAAATGAGTCCGGCGGGGTGAAGTGTATTAAAAGTTTGTGTATTGGAGTCTCTCCGGAGGTCTTGTCTGCCGCTGTGATCGACGTGGCGACGGCAGGGGTAGTGAAGCTTCCGGCGTCGAGTCCCGCGTAGGCTGGGGCACTGGTGTGTAGTCCTCGTGGGTGTCGAGTGGGTCGCAGGGCCCAGGCGTGCTGTCTGCTGGGGTTGGATATTGGATCGTGGGGGGGGTGGTAGTGGGTAGTGGGTTACTGGGGCCCCCGAGGGTGCGAGGTCTTGTATGGAGACTGTGTCCTCCCGCCCGTCCGGGTACGCAATGTAAGCATACTGGGGGTTGGCGTGGAGGAGGTCGACCCTCTCGACCAGGGGGTCCGTTTTATGGGTCCTCACGTGTCTTCTCAGTAGGACCGGCCCTGGGGACGTCAGCCATGGCGGTAGCGATGTCCCCGATGTGGACTTCCTTGGGAAGACAAACATTTTCTCATGAGGGGTGGCGTTAGTGGCAGTGCAGAGTAGTGACCGAATAGAGTGGAGCGCATCGGGGAGCACACCCTGCCAGCGGGAGGTCGGAAGGCCCCTAGACTTTAAGGCTAGCAGGGCGGCCTTCCAAACTGTCGCATTCTCTCTTTCCACCTGTCCGTTCCCCCGGGGGTTGTAACTGGTGGTCCTGCTTGTGGCAATACCCCTAGCGAGCAGGTACTGACGGAGTTCGTCGCTCATAAACGATGAGCCCCGGTCGCTATGGATATAGCTGGGGAAACCGAACAGGGTGAAGAGGTCGTTCAGACATTTAATGACCATGGCACTGGTCGTGTCCGGGTAGGGGATGGCAAACGGGAAGCGGGAGTACTCATCAATAATGTTGAGGAAGTACACATTGTGGTCGGAGGAGGGGAGAGGCCCTTTAAAATCAACGCTCAGGCGCTCGAAGGGGCGAGTGGCTTTTATCAGGTGAGCCCTGTCTGGTCTATAAAAGTGCGGTTTGCACTCAGCGCAGACTTGGCAGTTCCTGGTCATGGTCCTGACCTCCTCAATGGAGTAAGGCAGGTTGCGGGCCTTGATGAAGTGGAAGAACCTGGTGACCCCCGGGTGGCAGAGGTCATTGTGGAGGGCCCGCAGTCTATCGATCTGCGCGCTGGCGCAGGTGCCACGCGATAGAGCATCCGGGGGTTCATTGAGCTTCCCGGGCCGGTACAAGATCTCGTAATTGTAGGTGGAAAGTTCGATTCTCCACCTCAAGATCTTGTCGTTTTTGATTTTGCCCCTCTGCTTGTTGTTAAACATAAAAGCCACTGAACGCTGGTCAGTGAGCAGGGTAAATCGTTTTCCGGCCAGGTAGTGCCTCCAATGACGCACAGCCTCCACAATAGCCTGGGCCTCCTTCTCAACAGCGGAGTGTCTGGTCTCCGGGCCCTGGAGCGTTCGTGAAAAGAAGGCCACGGGTCTCCCCGCCTGATTAAGGGTAGCGGCCAGGGCAAAGTCGGACGCGTCGCTTTCCACCTGGAAGGGGATGGATTCGTCCACTGCGTGCATGGTGGCTTTGGCAATGTCTTCCTTGATACGGTGGAAGGCTAAGCGGGCCTCTGCCATCAAGGGAAAAGAGGTGGACTTGATCAGCGGACGGGCCTTGTCCGCATAGTAGGGGACCCACTGGGCGTAATAGGAGAAAAACCCTAGGCACCTCTTCAGGGCCTTGAGGCAGTGGGGCAGTGGGAGTTCCATAAGGGGACGCATCCGGTCGGGGTCGGGACTGATGACTCCGTGTTCCACAACACAGCCAAGGATGGCGAGGCGGGTTGTGCGGAATATGCACTTCTCCTTGTTATACGTCAGGTTCAGGAGTTGGGCGGTGCGGAGGAATTTTTCGAGGTTTGCATCATGGTCCTGCAAGTCATGGCCGCAGATGGTCACATTGTCCAGATATGGGAAAGTGGCCTGCAACGCATTTTGATCGACCATCCGGTCCATCTCCATTTGGAAGACGGAGACCCCGTTGGTGACGCCAAAGGGAACCCGAAGGAAGTGGTAGAGGCGGCCGTTTGCCTCAAAGGCAGTATACTGGCGGTCCTCAGGGCGGATAGGGAGCTGGTGGTACGCTGATTTCAGGTCAATGGTCGAGAAGACGCGGTACTGCGCGATCTGGTTGACCATATCATCTATGCGGGGGAGTGGGTAAGCGTCCAGCAGGGTGTAGCGATTTATCGTCTGGCTGTAGTCGATGACCAGGCGCTGCTTCTCGCCGGTCTTAACGACCACAACCTGGGCTCGCCAGGGGCTGGTGCTGCCCTCAATAATCCCCTCCTTCAGGAGCCGCTCCACTTCGGTTTTAATGAAAACCCTGTCCCCGGTACTGTATCGCCTGCTCTTTGTGGCGATGGGCTTACAGTCGGGGGTGAGGTTAGCAAACAGTGGGGGGGGGTGACTCTGAGTGTGGAGAGGTTGCACCTGGTGCGCGGCGGGCAATTTGGAAGCTGCTGGCTGCGGACTGTGAGTGGGGGGAGGGGTCCACCGTACGCCATCGTAACACTTTTAAGGTGGCACTGAAAATCTAACCCCAGTAGAACGGCAGCGCAGAGGTGGGGCAGGACCAGAAGTTTAAAATTATCGTACACAGTCCCGTCTACTAAGAGTGTCACCACGCAGTAGCCGCCAATGTCCGCCGACTGGGACTCGGAGGCCATAGAAATCCGCTGGTGCGCAGGCAGGACTGGGAGAGAGCAACGCCGCACCGTGTCGGGGTGGATGAAGCTCTCCGTGCTCCCAGAGTCAAAAAGGCAGGTTGTTTCGTGACCATTTACCTTAATGTCCATTGTGGACCGGGCCAGTTGGTGCGGTCTCGCTTGGTCCAGCGTAACGGAGGCCAGCGTAGGGGTCGGTGTGTCGCTGCGGGTATCAGATGAGGCGGTGTTGGGGGCCTGCTGCATCCCGGCTGGCGTCCAAGATGGCGGCGTCCATGATCCCCATGTGGCTGGAGGCGTCCAAAATGGCTGCTGTTCCGGTGGTTCGCACATAGCTGGGGGGGCCCAAAATGGCGGCCCGCACGGCCCACACGCAGCGCTGCTGGGGTTCGGGGTGGCTTTGGCCCTGCAGACACTGGCGTAGTGTCCCTTCTTCCCGCAGCCCGAGCAGATCGCATTTTTCGCCGGGCAGCGCGCTCTGGGGTGTTTGGCCTGGCCACAGAAGTAGCATTTCTGGCCTTGGGACACTGCTGCGGTAGTTGGGCCGTTGCTGGGATGTGGCTGGGGTGGCACGGCGCTATGAGACGGTCCTACTGTGTCCCAGGCTGTCGTTCCCCGCGGCGTCCACGGTGCAGAGGAGTAGGCATCCATGCCCCGGTAGGCTGCGTCCAATGATAGTGCGAGTTCAGAGGCCCTGTTGAGGCCGAGGTCACTCTGCTCCAACAGTCGCTGTCGGGTGTAATTGGACCTGTGGCCCGCTACAAAAGCATCCCGGATAAGTTCCTCTGTGTACACGGCGGCCTTTACATCCTTACAACCACAGGCCCGGCCAAGCACAGACAGTGCCTGAAGGTATTCCTCGGTCGATTCCCCAGGTTGTTGTTTACGACTCCCCAAGAGGTGCCTGGCGTACACCTCATTCACTGGGCGCGTGTACTGGTCCTTGAGGAGCTTGAGAGCAGCCGTGTATGAGGTCGCGTCCTGGATGACCGAGTACGCTCGGTGGTTCACTTTGGAGGTCAGGACATCCAGTTTGTCCTCATCCAATTTGACCGTTGCAGCGGAGGCGATCAGGAATCTTTCAAAGCACTTAAGCCAGTGAGCAAACTTGGTGGATGCGTCCGCCTCCCGATGGTCTAAGTCCAGGCATGCTGGTGTGAGGATCTTCTCCATTATAAAAAATCTTGTTAATAAAATTGATGCACTATCAATTACTCAAAAGACTGAGGTTAAGCGAGTAACTAACAGGCTTTTATTAACAAGAGAATGAAGGTGTGCCTCAAGTGGTCGACCAGTCCAGAATACAGAGGGACTGTGGAGCAGTCACCTTTATACCTGGACTCGTGGGAGGAGTCAGCTGAGGCATGTACAGACATGTACACAGTGGAATACAAACACACACACAGGCAGGTATAACAGTGGTTTACCACAGGGGGCAGACTTCATACTGGCCCACAAGATATTGGTGGATTTCCGGAATCACTGTCTTTGGGGGGCAGTATGCACGGGAAAGGAGAAGGATGTGGTAGTTATACCAGGGAAGCAAGGCAAGGGAACCGTGTGTATGATGAAGCCCAAGGGTAGTTATTGTTACGTCCGTGTATAATCAGACACAGACTGCGGAGAACGGTACAAACGGTGTTTACTCAACGTGGCTCAGACTGCAACTGATCTGTACAGATTACTACTCAACGTTATATACAGGTGTGGTCACTGCCGGTACTACAGTATACAGGAGCTGTAAAAAGTAGTTCCCCCTCTTAAAGGTACATCCATTACAATTCCTTCCCTTTTAGATTAACAGTACCATAACACTCATTTAACAATTAAATATCAAACTAATTACAATTAATACTTTTAACATGCAACATTAGATGAAAATAGTCTATTTATAAATTCAGTCTTTGGGGAGGCTTCTTGATCCTTTCTGGATAGAGCCTTTCCCGAGTGTCTTGCTCTTGGTGTGGAGGTGATTCTGGCCCCCTGTCGTCGGTTGGTTCATCAGCTTCCGATGCTACTGTTTCTGGGGTAGATGCTACCTGTACATCGGGTTCATCACCAGGTACGTATGGGCGAGGCATGGGGTTGACTTGTTCCTGTGACTCTAGGATCTGGTCAGCATGGCGTCTCACGATGCTCTCCCCAACGTCCACTGTGTACATTAGTGGGCCCTGCCGTGTGCATATCGTTCCTGGCTGCCATTTTTCTCTTCGGTAGTCACGGGCCAAGACTGGTTGCCCTACATTGAAGCTCCTTGTTGGCTTCTCATGGATGTGCTGGAATTGCTTACTCTCAACATCTTTTCGTACGTTTGGTCTGAGCAAATCCAGGCGAGATCTTAACCTTCGGTTAAAGAACATCATGGCTGGGGCCTGGTTGGTGACTGCATGTGTCGCATTCCGGTAGGCGAACAGGAAATTGTCCACCTTGTGCTGCAGCGGAATGTTGTCATTGTACATAGCCTTTATTGCCTTCTTAAAAATTTGTACGAACCTCTCAGCCAATCCATTTGTGGCTGGATGATACGGGGCAGATGTGTAATGCCTTACCCCATTCTTTTTCAAGAACCTCCGGAACTCTTCGGACACAAACTGTGGTCCGTTGTTGGAGCAAATCTGTTCTGGCAAGCCATTCCTGGCAAAAATGGTCCGCAGGACTGCAATAGTTTTCTCCGTGGTGGTGGAGGACATTTTGATGACCTCAGGCCATTTCGAGTGCGCATCCACGGCTATTAAAAACATTGAGTCCATGAATGGACCAGCAAAATCAATATGCACCCGTTGCCATGGAGATGAGGGCCACTCCCATGGGTGTAGAGGGGCCTGTGGTGGTGCATTTTGGACTTTCTGGCATCCTGAGCAGCTCTTGGTCAGGTCCTCGATTTGTTTATCGATTCCCGGCCACCACACATAAGCCCTGGCTAGGCTTTTCATTTTTACCCCTCCCAGATGACCCTCATGAAGCTCATTGAGCACTCTATCCCTTAACTTGGGTGGAATTACCACTCGCGATCCACACATCAAGGTCCCCCGGCACACTGACAGCTGTTCTCTCCTTGTTGAGAATGCTGGCAACAGTGAGTTGCCATGTGCTGGCCATCCCTTCACCGTCAAATCATATACCCGAGACAGTGTCGGGTCATTTCGGGTTTCCTTTTCGATACAAGCGTTAGTTATCGGTAGGTATTCAACTAGAGTCGAATGGAATATTTCGACAGGATCCACTGCTGGTGCTTCCTCCGCAGTAGGCAGTGGCAGGCGTGATAGCCCATCAGCATTTCCATGCTGTTTCGTGCCCTTATATTCAATCTCATAGTGGTGCGCCCCTAGAAAAAGTGACCATCTTTGTAGTCGTTGCGCAGTCATCACCGGAACGCCCTTCTTCAGGTTAAAAATGGAGACAAGAGGCTGGTGATCAGTCAGCAAGGTGAATTTCTGCCCGTGCAGATAGTGATTGAACTTTTTCACTCCCCACACTAGGCTGAGTGCCTCCCTGTCAATCTGGGCATAGTTACGCTCGGCTGAGGTTAGTGATCGTGACGCAAAGGCTATTGGCCTCTCTGAGCCGTCCGAGAATTTGTGCGACAGCACCGCTCCAATGCCGTAGGGTGACGCATCACATGCCAACTGAATTGGTAATGCCGGGTTGAAATGGGCCAATACCTCTGTGATGAAATATGCCATTCATCAGGCACTGTATTCCCTGTGTTTAGTTTAGTTTCAGTATCATTTCCTTACCGGTATTGTATTGTGTGTAGGGCTCCACCCATACCTGGCCCCTACTTAAGCAAGCCCCAGCGTGTCTCACAGGAGTACAGCAGATCTCTGGATGAGAGACACTTCTCCAATGTGTATTACTTTCTGAGTTAATAAAAGCCTTGCTTTGCTCCGTTAACGTCGAGTCTCGGATTCATTGAGGCACATCAATTTTATTAACTCAATTTTCAACGCAATGGACCAACTCTTGAAACCCGAACGTTTGGATTTGGACCCACATGCTTCGGACGCACCGGCATGATTCGGACACTGGTTTAAGTGTATGGAATTCTTCCTGGACAATTCCGCAGCCATCACAGGCGCTACGGACGCTGAGGGTATGAAACTCGGAATCCTGTGGAATTGGGTAAGCCACCGGGTTTACCCCCTCATCCAAGACGCCGACACGTACCCGGCCGCCTGCGACATCCTAAAGGTGCATTACCAGCAGCCTACGAACGAGGTGTACGCTAGGCATCTGCTCGCTACTCGCACACAGCGACCTGGGGAATCGCTGGATGAGTTCCTAGTCACCCTGAAAACGCTTGGCAAAGACTGCAAGTGCCAAGATGTAAAAGCCGCAGTGTACACTGACGAGCTTGTTCGTGATGCCTTTATCGCAGGCCTCAGCTCCACTTACATCCGGCAGAGACTACTGGAAAAAACGGGATTGGACCTGAAACAGGCTGTGGACACAGCGCGATCCCTGGATGTGGCCCAGAGAAACTCGGACGCCTACTCTTCGGCCCGCGCCGCCCACGCCGCCACGTGTGCACCAAGGGCGCCGTCATCTTAGAAGGCATCTTCCCTGCCCGGCAGCCCGACACCGTCGGGGCCCCGCTCTCCCCCCAGAAGCCCTACGACAGCCGCGACGCGTCGGGGCCCCAACTGCTACTTCTGCGGGCAGCCGAAGCACATCAGAAACCTGTGCTCGGCAAAAGGCACCACCTGCTTTAAGTGCGGTAAGAAGGGGCACTTCGGGAAGGTGTGCAGAGGGAACCCCGCTGGAAAACCCGCCACCGCCGCGTGTGCGCCGTGGGAGCGGCCATCTTGGACGCCATCTTGCCCGACCTCGTGGGGTCCGCCATCTTGTGAGCAGACAGCGTGGACGCCATCTTGTCTCGATCAGGGCCCTACAGTGGCATCGGTCACAGTGGACCAGACCAGATCGCACCCGCTATCCAAATCAATGGTGGACATCGAGGTAAACGGGTGCGGGGTTAAATGTTTAATTGACAGTGGAAGCACAGAGAGTTTTATCCACCCTGAACTAGCACAACAACTCTCTCTAACGGTGGTCCCTGCTCGGGGCACCATCTCTATGGCTGATAAAACCCAGACATCAACCATTATGGGTTACTGCGTGGTACAATTGTCCGTTAACGGAGCTGTATACGATAATTTTAAATTACTAATCATGAAGAATCTATGTGCGAGCGTGATCTTGGGCCTGGATTTCCAGTGCCACCACCAAAGCATCACGCTCAATTACGGTGGGTCCCAGCCGCCCCTCACAGTGTGCGGTCTGGCTACCCTGAAGGTAAAGCCGCCTTCGCTATTCGCGAACCTTACTCCCAACTGCCGGCCAATAGCAACCAAAAGCAGGAGGTACAGCTGGGAGGACAGGCGGTTTATCACGACCAAGCTAGACAGGCTCCTGAAGGAGCGCATTATCGAACGCAGCAACAGCCCGTGGCGCGCCCAAGTGGTGGTGGTGAGGGGTAGCGAGAAGAAGCGGATGGTGATAGATTATAGCCAGACGGTTAATCTATACACCCAGCTGGACGCCTACCCGCTACCCCGCATATCCGAGATGGTGAACCAAATCGCCCAATACCGGGTGTTCTCCACCATCGACCTCAAGTCAGCGTACCACCAGCTCCCTATCAGACCAGAGGACCGCCCGTACACCGCCTTTGAGGTGAACGGACGCCTCTACCAATTCTTCAGAGTCCCCTTTGGGGTGACGAATGGGGTCTCGGTCTTCCAGAGGGAGATGGTCCGCATGGTCGACGACCACCACTTGCAGGCAACCTTCCCCTACCTCGACAACGTCACCATCTGCGGTCACAATCAGCAGGATCATGACTCGAACCTCGAGAGGTTCCTGAAAACCGCACAAAAACTCAACCTCACTTACAACGAGGACAAGTGCGCTTTCAACACCACGCGCCTCTGCATACTAGGCAGCGTGGTGGAGAATGGAGAAATCGGACCAGACCCCGACCGATTGTGCCCCCTACGGGAGCTCCCCCTGCCCAACACTCCCAAAGCCCTGAAAAGGTGCCTGGGGTTATTTTCTTATTATGCCCAATGGGTCCCCAACTACTCCGACAAAGCCCGCCCCCTCTTGAAAGCATCCTCTTTTCCGCTCTCTGCTGAGGCCCACGCCACCTTCAAAAGCATTAAGCGGGATATTGAGCGGGCCACGCTACAGGCAGTGGACGAGAACACTCCCTTTCAAGTGGAAAGTGATGCGTCTGACTTTGCCTTGGTGGCCACCCTCAACCAGGCGGGGCGGCCCGTAGCTTTCTTCTCGAGGACCCTCCAAGGGCCCGAGATCAGACACTCCTCCGTGGAAAAGGAGGCCCAAGCCATCGTGGAGGCAGTGCGCCACTGGTGGCACTACCTAGCCGGCAAACGCTTCACCCTACTTACCGAGCAGCGGTCGGTAGCGTTTATGTTCAATAATAAACAGAGGGGGAAGATTAAAAATGATAAGATTCTTAGGTGGCGGATCGAGCTCTCCACCTTCGAGTATGACATCATTTACCGGCCAGGGGCCCTTAACGAATCCCCCGACGCCCTCTAATGAGGGATGTGTGCCAGCGCCACCGGGGATCGGCTACAGACCCTCCACAACGACCTCTGCCACCCAGGGGTCACACGGCTGTTCCACTTCATAAAGTCCCGCAACTTAACCTACTCGATTGAGGAAGTTCGGTCTCTGACCAGGAACTGCCGCACTTGCGCTGAGTGCAAGCCTCGGTTATACCGCCCAGATAGAGCCCACTTAATCAAAACTACACGGCCCTTTGAGCGGCTCAGCTTAGATTTCAAGGGCCCCCTCCCGTCAGTCGACCGCAATGTTTACTTCCTGAACATTGTGGACGAATACTCCCGTTTCCCATTCGCCTTCCCCTGCCCAGACATGACCAGCGCCACGGTCATTAAATGCCTCAACAGCCTGTTCTGCCTGTTCGGTATGCCGAGCTACATCCATACGGATAGGGGGGCGTCCTTCATGAGTGAAGAGCTATGCCAGTACATGCTGTCCAGGGGGATCGCCACGAGCCGTACCACCAGCTACAACCCCCAGGGTAACGGCCAGGTGGAGCGAGAGAACGGGACAGTATGGAAAGCAGTCACTCTAGCTCTAAGGACCAAGGGCCTCCCTATCTCCCGCTGGCAGGAAGTCCTCCCAGATGTGCTCCATTCGATGCGGTTGCTATTGTGTACTGCCACTAATGCCACGCCTCATGAACGAATGTTTGTCTTTCCCCGGAAATCCACCTCAGGCGTATCCATGCCGTCATGGCTCTCCACCCCAGGTCCGGTATTTGTACGAAGGCATGTGAGGGGCCACAAGACAGACCCCCTCGTGGAGTCAGTGCACCTACTCCACGCCAACCCCCAATACGCGTATGTCCGGCACGCCGACGGAAGGGAGGACACCGTGTCCATAAAAGACATCGCCCCAGCCGGTAACGACAACAACCACGACAACAACAGCAACAACGATCACAGCAATTCTTATCCAATTCACAATTCACAATTCAAATCGCTTTATTGGCATGATAAGTTACATCTTATGTTGCCAAAGCATCAAAATACATTTATGGTTTAGCACATAAACGCAGTTCTATTCATACAGTATATAAACAGGTATATCCCTGAGTGTATAAATATACATTCGCATTGTTTATATATATTCTTTTCTTAGTTTACTGGTTGTCCCTCTGTTCATGGCAAGCTGTAACATAGTGTGCCGCCAGTGTTATACAGCTTCTCTCCTCTCCCAGTAGGAATGGGAGTTTTTGGTTGTCATTCAGATTTCTGAAATCAGGGCATATTTGTGAGAATTTTTGGTAGAAATTCTCCCTGATGCCCTGATATTTTCCACAAGCTGTGAGGAAGTGCATCTCTGTCTCCACCACTCCCTGACTGCAGTGAGAGCATATCCTGTCCTCTCTTGGCAGCCTGGTCTGCCTGTGTCTGCCTTTTTCGATCGCTAGGCTATGTTCGCTAAGTCTGTACCTTGTCAAGGTTCTTCTCAGTTTGTTATCCTTTACCATGGTCAGGTAATCAGCTATGTTGTATTGTCTGTTTAGGGCCACCCACTATCCTTTCACCACCCCCGGAAGAACATCGACCAACGGTGCCCCCACCAACTACCCCTTCAACAACCCTGGCGGCGCCCCCGGCAGAGACCCAGGAGGCCACCGGGGACACCCAGCCGACACCCGCGGCACCACAACAGCTACGTCGGTCACAGAGGACTATCAAACCCCCGAACAGACTAAATCTGTATAAGGGGTGAATGTGATGAAATATGCCATTCATCAGGCACTGTTTTCCCTGTGTTTAGTTTAGTTTCAGTTTCATTTCCTTACCGGTATTGTATTGTGTGTAGGGCTCCACCCATACCTGGCCCCTACTTAAGCAAGCCCCAGCGTGTCTCACAGGAGTACAGCAGATCTCTGGATGAGAGACACTTCTCCAATGTGTATTACTTTCTGAGTTAATAAAAGCCTTGCTTTGCTCCGTTAACGTCGAGTCTCAGATTCATTGAGGCACATCAACCTCTTTCGATGTGATTAATGTTTTCCTCTTCTGGAAAGCTCGTCTACATTCGTCACTCCACTTCCATGGCACCCCAGTTTGCAGTAGGGTGTTCAGTTGGTGTAGTATTGTAGACAAATTTGCAAAAACTTATGGTAGCAGTTTACCAGCCCGAGGAACAACTTCAGTTGTGACACATTTTCTGGTGCTGGAGCCTTGACTACTGCCTCAATTTTCTCTGGGGACTTATGTAACCCCTCTTTATCGATAACGTGGCCACAATACGAGATCTGTTTTCTAAAAAACTCGCATTTGGGATGGTTAGCTCGGAGCCCATATTCCTGCAATCTAGTGAGCACCTGCTCCAGGTTGGCAAGGTGATCACTGTCATTTTTGCCCGTGACCAGGATGTCGTCCAAATAACACTGGGTCCCTGGGATCCCTTGCAGGACTTGTTCCATTGCCCTCTGCCAAATAGCCGGAGCTGATGCTACCCCGAATACCAGCCGGTTGTATTGGTAGAGACCTTTATGGGTGTTGATCGTGAGGTATTTTTTTGATGCTTCTTCTACCTCCATTTGCAGATACTCCTGGGCCAGATCAATCTTAGTGAAGCGTTTCCCTCCAGATAGCGAGGCGAAAATTTCTTCAATCCGCGGAAGTGGATATTGTATGGTGTGAAGGATAGGGTTCACTGTTACCTTAAAGTCCCCACAGATGCAAACCTTCCTTGCTTCCCCAGGCGTGCTGCTCAATGACTTTTTCATCACAGGGCCAATGGGTGTAGCCCACTCACTCCAGTCTACCTTGGACAGTACACCTGAACGTTCCAGACTCTCCAGCTCTGCTTCGACGGCTGGGTGGATCGCATAAGGTACTGGTCTGGCCTTAAAAAATTTTGGGCTTGCTTTTTCTTCAATTTTAATCGTCGCTGTCATGCCATTTAGTGTTCCGAGTCCTTGCTGGAACACTCCTTTCGCGTCAGTTAGGATCTTTGACAGTCGCCCAGGTGTGACGTCGTCATCCTTTTTGTCAGCCACAGTCAGTGCCTGTATGGAATGCCAATCCAGTTGTATTTCCGGATCCATTCATGTCCCAGTAATGGTGGTCCTCCATCTTGCAATTCATACAGGTCTAGTTTTGGTGTTTCCTTACCGTTATATATATAACGGTCACCCTTATTTTTCCTTTGGGGTAGACTTTTTGCCCCGTGTACGTCTTCAAAATAATTTTTGTGTCTCTCAAGGGTATGTGTGAGAATAGCCGCTCGTAGTCCCGTCGGTTTATGACTGTTAGGGCTGATCCTGTGTCCAATTCCATCTTTACCTGGACTCCTGCTATCTTGAGAGTGGCCCAAATGGTTCGGTGATCCTCTGTTGTGATCACATTATGTAGTTTCAGACAACTCAGTTCACTGCTTTTGGAGTCGTTATCACTCTTTTGCTCGTCTGAACTATACTTCATTATCTTATGTACCTTCTTGTACTTTCCTTTGGTCGGTTTCTTATTGTTGGTTTTCTTTCCCGACTTGCAGACTCGTGCTATGTGTCCTACTTTTCCACACTGTCTGCACACTTTGTCTTTGAACCAGAAATCATCCTGGTCGTGTGTTGTTCTGCCGCAGCAATAGCACTTCTCTGTTCCATATGACATTTCGTTTGTGCCACATTCTTGCGGTCTCTGTTGTATCTCTGCAGCACCCCGTGCTGCTGCTTCATATGATACCGCAATGCTGAAAGCCTTTTCCAGCGTAAGGTCCTTTTCAGGTAAAAGCCGTTTCTGGGTTCCTTCACTTTGAAGCCCACACACAAACTTGTCCCTTAAGGTATCTGCCAGTCCCGCTCCAAACTGGCAGTGTTTCGATAGTTTGAGCAGTTCTGTTAAATAATCAGCATTGCTTTCATCCTTATGCTGGTTCCGTTTGTGAAACTTGAATCTTTCTGCTATCAGCAGCGGTGTGGGGTTTAAATGTTCCTTTTGTATCGTTACTATGTCTTCAAAACTCTTTTCCGTTGGCTTCGTTGGGGTTACTAGATTTCGCAATAACCCATACGTCTTTGCACCCATTAAATTCAACAATACGGTGCTTTCTTGTCATCTGACACCTCATTTGCCTTGCAGTGCACCTCTATTCATTCGACATATGTAGTCCAATCTTCGACTTCATTGTCAAATGCGGTGATACTGCCACTCTTCAGCATTTTGGGTGTGGTTTAAAATGGCGCCTCCCAATGGCTTAAAATGGCGTCTCCCGCGCTTTCCTTCCTCCCCCACTGCTGCCGGTTTTCGTGGCAATGGCGGCGCCCTGTAGGTTTGTGCCCTTCTCCTGCGCTGCTGCCAACACCGCTCTCGGCGGTCCTCGTGGCAATGGCGGCGCCTCGCGGGTTTCTGCGCGTCTCTCTCTCCCTCTCTCCGACGCTGCTCGGCCCCTGAACACCGGCTGCGCCCTGTGCACTCTGCCCTCTCTCTCTCTCCCCCGTCGACGCTGCTCGGCCCTTTGCTGTGCTGCTCGGTCGGGCTCTAGCCCGCCGCTGTCCGGGAAGGGTCTGCGCACTACCTGTTGCCAGCCCGTTTCGCTGGACTACCTCGACTGGAAAGCCAAGCCTGGCTCTCGACTGCCTCCCCCGCAATTCTCGAGTCTCTGCTGGATGACTGGGCGGTTGCCCGTGGTCGACGCCCGAGTCTCTGGCCTTGACCTCCAATCCACTGATCTCCAGGAACGAATCCCCAGGAGGTGATGCAGAGTTGCAGGTAGGTTCGAACCTGCCTCGTCGCCAATGTTACGTCCGTGTATAATCAGACACAGACTGCGGAGAACGGTACAAACGGTGTTTACTCAACATGGCTCAGACTGCAACTGATCTGTACAGATTACTACTCAACGTTATAGCCAGGTGTGGTCACTGCCGGTACTACAGTATACATGTGCTGTAAAAAGTAGTTCCCCCCCTTTAAGGTACATACATTACAGTTGTGACCTTGAACTTTTGGTCACTGCTACCCCGGCGGAGTACATAGCGGATGTGCGAGTCAACCTCGCGGCATTCGCTACACACAAGCACAACTGTGGGAGGGTAATAGGGGTGGAGTCTGGAGACCCCATGGCCCGACCACAGAAACAGTACAACTTCCCCAGACAGGTAGTGGCGGATTTAGAGACGGCAGTGGGATCACTGGTTGAGCAGGGTGTGTTGAGACCCATAGCGACCCATGTGAACTCTCCGATTTGGCCGGTTAGGAAACCGGACTATTCGTGGAGAGCCACTGTGGACTATCAGGTTCTTAACAAGAACATCCCAGCCTGTGCCCCCACCGTCGCAGCCGTAGCCGACCTAATCAGGAGTATCCCAGCATCCGCAAAAACATTCACGGTGCTGGACATTTCGAATGGATTCTGGTCTATCCCTCTCAAAGGGAGGACCAGTAAAAGTTCGCATTCACTTTCCAGGGTCAGCAGTACACATGGAACTGCCTTCCCCAAGGGTTTCACAACAGTCCTTCTATTTTCCACCAAACGTACGTAACTTCTTTCTTTCCTGTCTGTTGCCTTAGCTTGTCTGTATAGTTTGGATTTACATGTATGCTGTGGATACCAAATATAATCATGTGTAGCTGCATCTGGAAAGGTGAGGCATCACCCAAGGACAACGTTGCATTCTGTGTGTTTTCAGGGAACACCTAAGAACAAGATGAAGTCAGCCATGGTAGTCCTGACCATCATGATTGAAGCCAGCACGAGTCACAGGGGCGACACCGAGGAATCGGTTATCTTTGGCTGCACCGGCGGAGACGGACCGACCGTGACCACTGGAGGTGGCTCGAAGGATGGGGCGAGCATCTATTTCCACGAGGGAAGATGGCCTGGATGGCTGGGGTCGAATTCCACCCGGTATTCCAGCCATGACGAGTTCACCTATGGTGAAGTGTCCATCCCATGCCCGAGAATAGGGGTTACCACCTCGGGTTAGGGTAACAGAGGGTAAACGGGTGTGCCTTAGCTGTAGGAGCACTGGGAAGGTGGCGGTGGCTCAGAAAACTGAGCACGGATACAGGGGAGCAGACAGCTGACTGGGAAAGACTAAGTAATGACACGTACCGGACGATCATGGATTCTCAGGGAGGAGTGAATGTGTGTTGGGATAAGTGGTGGGAATCCGAGGAAGGGATTTATGTGTGTATGTGGGGGTCAGAAAAGATCTGCCCAGTGGGTGTGTCGATCACGTTTAGCAGGCGATGGCAGGACACCGGGGGTGGGATTGGTTGGGATCAGAGTGTGGACTCCTGTGTGATCCCAAAACCCCCGAACACCATCAACACCTCAGAGCTCATCACATACACCAGGAAGCCCCCGCCCAGAGTCTCGACGGTACAGACGACTGTAGATGGGTGTCCCACCACCACCAGGGGTCCAGGGAATGGGTTGATGTTAATCCCTACTGACAAAGTGTTGTTTCAGAACGCGCGCTACACTGTGGCATCCGTGATCCTGAACCTGACTGAAGTCCATCTGCCCATGTGGTGTCCAAGGAAGACGGAGAAGCTTTATGAAGCTCTGTTAAAAGCGATGTTTCAGGAATTTTATGAACTGGACTATGGAAATGTAGAGGAAGAACAGCTTTATAATCTGAATGTTGGGGATAGTGTGGGGTCCAGGAGGCAGAGAAGAGGGACCTGGAACGATGTAGCCACAGCGTTCAGTACAAGAACAGGTATTGTTAATAGTATGGATGATGCACAACTCCAGATGCAGATCACTGGGTTAAAGAACCAACTGCGTAAGATTCTGGGGGAAGAGAATAGTGGTGGGTTCAGAACTTCATGAGGACCAGGCAATGACCGGTCATTTAAAGGAGGCCATTGCGGAGCTGGAGAGGCACGCTAAAACTGTTAATGAATTGACACGGGAGGACAGGAATGCCTCGGAGCAGGCTGCACGGAATGAGGTGTGTGTTGTATGGAGCATGGTTGCTGGGCGAGGGCCACAGTAACCTGGAGGACCTGAGGCAAGGTCGTGTCCCTTCATGGTTAAGCAACAAGCATCTCGCCGCGCTGCAATTCGTTGAGCCCGTGCCAGCTTCATTTAGCCTCTGAAGCCTACCCTGTCCCTGCAGATTGCGGGTGGTCCAACCATACAGTGATGGGAATTGTAGTGAGGATGCCGGTAATGGGCAGGTCATCCTGGCTGGCACCGGTATACAGGGTTGAGAATATCGGGGTCATTCGTGGAGAAGTGCATGTTCGTTTTAAAGCGGTCCCGCCTGCAGTATATGTACCTTTAAGAGAGGAACTATCTTTTACAGCCCCTGTATACTGCAGTACCAGTAGTGACCACACCTGTATATAAACCCGTGTAGTAATTTGTACAATTAGTTCCAGCATATCCTCTATCCAGTAAACACCTGTTATTACCGTTCTTCTGTAGTTCGTGTATCTATATATATAAAAGGAAAGATCTGTCTGTCTGTCTGTCTGTCTGTCTGCCTGCCTATCTGTCTGTCTGTCTGTCTATCTGTCTGTCTGTCTGTCCTTCGGTGTGTCTGTCCGGCTATACACTCTAAAGTTATAGAGCATACCTACACAAGCATATTTACGTTTCGGCCAGACAAAAATTGCGCCCGCGGTATCAAAAAAACGTTCAAAATTCTGCTCATTATCTGCTCATTAGCATTGAGTGACGTCGAGGTCGACCAATCGTACGGTCGAGCGACCCGACGGTCGACCAATCGCTGCATGGCGGGGGCGGGCCCTCCTAGAGTCGAGTGACGGGACGATTGACCAATCCTACACTTCGGTGACCTAACGGTCGACCAATCGGTGTGTGTGTGGGCGGGCCTTATCGTTCTGAACCGAGGTGAGTCACCGCCATC